>NC_132802.1:22028729-22656194 GCF_048594095.1 Paramormyrops kingsleyae | reverse complement strand
ATACTGAACACACACCATGTGTAGGACCTATAGTACAAAAGACAATACCTCATTAAATATAAATTTCAATGAACGTCTTTTCTCATTTCTTGGTTTAGTGCTCTTAACTATGAGCTTCAATTATGCTGCTCCAAGTGAAAATAAAAGATAATTTTGGAGAGCTTCATGCATACTTAATGCAAAGAGAATAAGAAAATAGGAACCCAAAACATTTTTTTACCCAAACAAAGCAATCCAAAGTGACCCCTGTGAGGTCATTAAAAGGGTGTATTAAAGTACTGAAATGATTTTCATTTATTTATGGAAAATTTGGACCTGCTTGGTACTATTCAGCATAGACGACATAGAAGCATAGAAAAAAACCTTCTGAGTTAAACTGCTGGCCGCCGTCTGACCCGACGGCATCTCATTAACTCCTTTCATTAGTGGGCTTAAGGCTGAGAGGACGACAGAACAAAGAAACCTATGGGATAAATTAGTGACCTCGTTGCAGCCATGTTTCTGTGAAAGAACACAGCTTTCCATTATTAGTAATTACCTTCGTATGTTCCTACTTCCAAAAGAGTGCCACTTTTTTCAAGGTTTAAGAAGTCCTCCACAGACAGGAAGTTGTAATCTACTCCTGGGACTTCCCCTTCTCGAGGGGGGCGGGTTGTACCTGGAGAAAAAAATAAAAGCTTGCTGAAAAATGACTGAATGTTGCAAATTAATAGTGAAACCCAAAAATAGCACTGGAGTTTACCCCTTGTGTAAATGGCAGTAGCACATTTAAATTTTGTCATTTTTCTTTAGCTTAAGATGCTGAAAGATAACCCATTTTACGTGCCAATTAACCTAACTGGTAGGAGGTAAGGATAATTGTCCCACACAAAGACATCAAGACGTTCTGCTTCCATACCGAAATGCAAGCACTCAGATGAATGAACACTGTTATTTAAAGCATATTGCAACTATGTTGCATGTACTGTACTAAGCTGTAACACTATAGCACTATGAGTTACTCAAGATGCAAGTGTGAGCCACAGCGCCACAGTGTGAGCAGACCTGCTAGACTTGATGAAAATGGCATTATGCGCGTTTGCGTCTGTTTCGCCATCTGGTTCATAGATGGCTGTGTGTTGAAAGTGCTAGTTCCCGGCAGACTGACAAGCAGTGTAAATCCCACCACTTAACGTAACTGCTAAACGGAAGAGGGTAGCTGTTAATGTCTCAATAGTAATTAAGATGAAGGAGCATTGTGCCCCAACTGATCATCACCTGTATCTCGCCCCAAAATGTATTAATATCACAATGAAGGTTGGAGGCACCAGGAGTCGATTGAAAATGGCAGACAGACAGGCAGATACAGCTATCTGGAAAAAGTAGATGTGTGTGATCACACTACGCACGTCTTAAATCATGAAATCGTGGAGCTCTGAGCTGAACTCAATACCATGGAAATGGTAGTAGGTACTGTATGCCAGCGAGCAGCGTTCCCTGTGATTCTGGCTGATACCATAAGTGATCGTGCCAAAAAACAATTGCTGCCTTTCTGGGATTAATTCAGCAATCGCAAATAGCATTGGATTGGCTTTGGGATTTCTAATGCAGGCTGTGTGGTACACTGAACAGGTTTTGTCCCGATGGCAGGACTAAACTAGGACTGAAGAACGAATTAAATGTAGGTGCTAAACATTTATACTGTAAAGGTTCTATATCATGATTTCAACATGTGCACCAACTTAAGACTTAAATGCACAAACATGATATCATATGTTAAGTAAAGTAATATCACTGAATATCAAGGACGTTCAAACAAATCTGATATATCTAAAAATGTCCTTTAGCAACCAATTCTCCATTAACCTGCCAAAATAAGATCAATTCTGTTCCCAAATCGTTTTCCTTCCTAGTTGATGGTTCTTTCCCAAACTCAACCCAATCAATCCATCCAACTTTTAACCTCTTTTCCAGTTCAGGGTGGCAGGTCAACCCACTCAATCAAGCTGAAATTTCTTAAAGAAAAAAAAAAGGATTAAGTAAGAATGACTGAACCTCAGATCACAACAGAAGCACATTCAAAAACACACATGGCGAGAATCACGCCTGCTCACGGTACCACAGCTGAATCTGTTTTTATACATTTCTCCCCATTAATCAAGCGTCTTTCATGTTTCCGGTGATTACAGCAGTCACCAGAGAATATTCTTCTCTGATACTAATTGGGTGTACAATGACCAGGTCAACCAAGGGCACTAGGCCACTGCATTAGGATATGCTGGCATATGTAATGTGCCAAGGACCTTTGTGGGATGTGGAAGGAACTTTGTGGGATGTGGAAGGAACTGGAAGGAACTTTGTGGGATGCGGAAGGAACTGGAAGGAACTTTGTGGGATGCGGGAGAAAATGGAAGGAACTTTGTGGGATGCGGGAGAAACTGGAAGGAACTTTGTGGCACGTGGAAAGAACAGAAAGGAACATTGTGGGATGAGGGGGTTTTATTGAGTCACCCAGGTGGTTTTGACCTGATGAAAAATTATTGTATCCTTGAATTTAGATTAGATTAGATTAGATTAGATTAGATTAGACTTTATTAATCCCACAATGGGGAAATTCTTTGAGAAAACAGCAGCAATAATGAAAAAAGACAGTACAAAAAAAGGACAGGATCCATAGGATCAGCAAAAAAATAACAATACAGATAATAAAAACAATAGAAAACAATTTCTAAAACTGTAAAAATATATAAGTAAAAATGTAAGAAAAAAAGAAACATATACACAATGCTAGGTACTGTATATGGATAGCAGCTGCTGAAATATATATATATATATATATATATATATATATATATATATATATATATATATATATATATATATATATATATATATATATATATATATATACATACATACATACATATATACACATATGTACATATACAGGGATTATATTTAGTTCTCAATTTCAGTTCCTAGGAATTATGGATCATGTATGGTAGAGAATTTATCATTTAAGCAGTTAAGTGACTGGTGCTGTATCGCTGGCAGCCACCATTAGCTACTATTAAGTTCTACTTCATAATGAAATAATCTGAGACTGGATACAGTACGCAAAATTAAGGTATTTCGAATAGGGAAGAAAACAAATCATAGAAATCACAGAAAATATGACCTGAGCAACAAAGCAAGCTTAAAAACTGTGCACCTATTACAATGAGCAAATGGAATAATAAATTCTTAGCCCACATACTCTCCGAAAGATGATACCTAAAGAGACTCATCAGTGCCACATTGTGCACAGTGCACACAGTGTAGTACAGTGTTCATTAAGGACAAGACCAAAGGTTACCATACTTCTGGTTTAATTTTTACATGGCAGAACACGACCAAACCACTGCCATTCAGGAATCCTACAAATCTCTGAACAAATTATTACTATTATATTATGGCTGATATGTGATCCAACATACGATACTAAATGATGTAACAGATGTGAATTATCGACTCCCAACATTTTAATCGTGAATTCCTTTTCGCTAATTTATATTTTTGGTAAAATAGATAATGATATGACTAATTTGTACGAGTGCTTATGAACTGATCTGTGTGCCATGGTAGCCATGGCAACAAGGCCTTTGTTGTTGACTTTTGGACAGGGTTCTGCAGGAGGTCATCCTTTGGTAGAATCAGCCCACAAGAGGAGCACACCTTAGTAATCAGAGGCACAATACTGCATGTATCTGGAGTATACTGGGAGTATACAGAATGAAGATCTGATAAAGAAAATAACTAGACAGAAGCACACAGGGACAGACTATACACTGCAGTATAACCATATATTTGCTGATCCTAAAAAATAGACAGAGGGGAAAATGGCAATATAAGTCCGTAGAAGTAACAATGAGAAGAGGCTTTCAAAGTCTAACTCAGTGTCATTTTGAAACATCGTAAGTCTCACCTGTGCAGTCACATATTTCATCTGAATAAGACCAGTGGTACCTCACAATAATCTACAAAAGAAAACAGCTATGTTCTATTTTATAGATTTTTGAATTTATGTTACATTCCACATACATCATAAAAATGTATAGTTTGGTGACAATGGTCATACTCATAAGCAATAAAAGCACAGCAGGGACACATGTTATATCCAGCAGCTGTTTAAAGTTTTACATTATAAGGATCAGCTGTCAAGGCCTCATTAAATTTCATATGAAGCTTTTACTTTGAGTTTAATAAACATAGACCTTATGTCATCCCATCCACCTGTTGACCTTTGCAATCGCTTTGGTTATTTAGGGACATATACAAATATAGGCTAAGGTACATCTGAAATTTGGCAAATCTAATCAGCTACGTAGTTCCTTGAGACACATGAGTTGCAACATCCTTGTGAAGTTTTTATCTACATTAAGTCATCAAAGAACTTTCCATAATCCAAATTCCCATCTACAGTCCCAAAATAAAAAATATCTGGTGTTTTACTGTATGACATGGTCAAGTCAATACACCGTATGTACGGAGTAAAAGTCAAGGTCAGATGCTGAAAATCTGCAGAGAGACTCTAGATCACAGGTGTCAGACTCCAGTCCTGGGGGGCCGGAGCCCTGCACATTTTTGGGTTTCCCCTCGTTTAACACACCTGATCAAACTTCTTTTGCTAATTACCACACAGCTCTTGAGCTGAATCATTTGTGGTGGAACAGGGAAAGAACTAAGCTACACAGGGCTCCGAACCCTCAGGACTGCAGTTTGACACCCCTGCTCTAGACAAAACAGACCTTAGACCTCAGGTACACTTCCACTCTATAAAGTCAGATGTGAGAATCTGTGTTTGACTAGCTAACTGATCATGGAAAATTACAAATAAAATCTTTCACTTTCTAAAATAAGTTATACTTTGACAGACCCCCTCCACCCCCAACTTTTTGTTGATGGTTCACTCTTTTCACCAAGTTGTTCAGGTTTTTAATCAACCATCTCATTGTTTTCACTCCAGCTGGGTTAACATGTGCACCATGAAATATGTAGATTAAGAAAATGCAGGACATAGTGCCCTCAGGAATTATTGGCACCCTTTGTAAAAAAATAAGTAAAAAGGGGGGAGGAGTACATGTTTATGGTCAATCTCCAACTGAAAGGTTTTGAGAAATGCAACTTTTACTAAGTAAATTTGTTTTTAAAAAGAACCCTTAAAAAATCACGTGTCACAATTATTGCACCCTCTAAAATTCTTAAACAGAATTTCATATTTATATTTTACTTTATTAGTTCACCTGAGTATTTGGGAACACTATTCCCTGACTTCCTGTTTTACTGGAGTATGAATATGACATGCCACGGAGGCCAAATTCATCAAAAAGGGTAAAGGTGTAGAATACGCAAATGACATGACAGCAGTGGGTTGAAAATGACTAAGATCACAAGTACAAAACAACTAAGTCATGTGAAACAACTTGGGCTGTAATGAGTCTGCCTGCAAGAGTTTTTTTGCCCACACACACTGAAGACAACGGTTAGAGAGACAAAAAAAATTCTCCAGGTATCACGGCTGGAGATTTGCAGAAGATGCTAGTTTCGTGGGGTCACTAGGTTTCCAAATCTACAATCAGACACCACCTCAACAAAGGTATCTGCAGGAAAGCATTCGCTATCATTAAGGTACAAAATTAAGCACCTGGATTTCTCTAGATGCTACTAGAACTTTAACTGATACTGGGTTTTATGGCCAGATGACACCGAAATAGAGTTTTGTGATAATAAACAATCAAAATCTGGCTGCCTCTTCCAAGAAGCTAAAACTGGGTTGTGGTTTGATGTTTCAGGAGGAATATAATCCACAACACACCTCTAAATGCACACAAAAATGGCCCAGTGACCCCAGAAACAAGCTTTTGCAATGGTCATCCCAGTTCCCTGACCTGAACCCCATTGAATATCTGTGGAGTGAACTGGAGAGGAGAAGGACCTATGACTCTCGAGGATGCAGGGAGATTCTGTATTCAGAAATAGTCTCCAATTCTCTGCTCTTTATTCTCCAAACTCATCAGAAATATCAGGAGACTATCACTTAGGATTCTTATTATTATATTCTTATGTGGAAATTTACTTCAGTTAAAGGTTGAATTTCTGTGAAATGTTCAGTGTGGAATTAAGCTACTTGACCATCAACACATTTTTCCAAAAGATTTTTAGTCAGTTGTACCAAGGGTGGTTGTGAGTTTCTTCATTAATCTCAGAATGCTCAATGCAGAATTGCATTCTGTGACATTATAGTTATTTACACTAGTAGTAACATTTAACCACGTTTCTTGTGAAACAGATGTGAATTACCTAGTTAGCAGCCAGATACCCTGGGCTACTGAACAGTTTTTAATATAAATAAATCGACAAAGTTTATTTTCTGCGGCTCTGAGGGGTGGGGCTGCCACCTGAAGGTCACCTAGGATGCCAGAACATCCAGGGCCAGCCCACAGTAAAGTGGAAAACTATACTTTTAGCAGTTATACATGTATGTATGTACAGTATATTCACAGCTTGTAAATCTCACAAGCAGTTACAGATTCTAATCTTTATGGAACTGTTGCACCATTTTAGAGAATTGCTATATATGTTCTTATATCACTGACAGATCTTTACATAATTGTCTACTTGGTCTTTTAATATAAGGTAACGCTTTACATGAATAGCAGAATGCATTAATTATGAATTTTGAGAACAGTCAGGACAGTTTCAAAATGAATTTATAATGCATTCATAGAGCATTCATATGCAGCATGTAAGTATACCTTAACATGTCTTAAAGCATTGCATTCATAATACTTCCAATGAACAAGACATGACAGCTTTAATATACGTTAATAGAAATGTTATAATCAAATAATCATATAATGTTTGTTATTAATGTATGTTAAAGCTGTTAAGGTTTGTTAGGATGTTATGGAATACTTCAATGCTACTTATGAATGTTATATGAATGCATTATGAAGGCATTATGAAGGTGCAGCTAATGTAAAGCATTACCAAATATAATGAGTATTAAGAAGGCAGTATTCACTACTCTCTGTGTTACTGTTTACTCTTGTCTGCTAATAGCTTAATAAATGTAATGATTTTATACCCCAGCTCTAACATCTTAAAAAATGATGACAGCTGACAGATCAGCAACGGCGAATGTGTTAAATATCTAATAACATAAGAGCATTTTACAAATGACCAAACAGGTCCAGTCTGCAAATGAGTACATCTAAGGCAGGCGTGCACAGTCATTTCCGCAAAGGGCCGGTGTGTATGCGGGTTTTTGGGATAACCTGTAGGTCAGCTGTTCAAACCCAGGTGTGAGGGCTCTTCAACCAATCAGTCCTCTAATTAGTAATCTAATTAGGGAGTTGCAGCGAAAACCCGCATACACACCGGCCCTTTGCGGATAAGATTGGGCACCTCTGATCTAAGCGGAACAATTTAACATGAATCTAAGCACTGTGTCTTTTCAACATTAAGTAAAACCAGTCAAATTCAATATTTTGAAAAAAATAAAGAAAACGTACTTCAGTGCATCTACAGTAGGAGTTAAATAGTTCAAATAATTTGTGTGGATATTACATTTCCATTACCAAAGCCACTGAACAAAAGTGAGAAGCCTGAAAACTACATCATAAAATAAAGCATGCGACAGACAACATTAACACTAATTAAATATGCAGCCCCCCCCCCTCATTTTCTGCCAATGAAACATGGAGGAAATCACATTTGAACTGAATACTGATGAACCAAGACAGACGTGAATGAGTACATCTCTTTCGACTTGTGCTGAGCAGCTAACGGCAAACAGCGTTACGCAGACGGTCAGGTTTGCCTTGCTACCTTGGAAACCACAAGCGTGCTCGGTTTAATTCTCGACGCGTTAAAGGAACACAATCGCCGCTCCTGTGTGCGGCACAATGATAAGGCGAGGCTTCTCATTTTCCCTTGGAGAACAGCGCTAGCAACAACATGCTCTCTCGATACGTGCTACATCTACCGATGACACCACCCAGCTGTAAAGATCTCCCTGTCTCACAAATGATACCACATCAGTGAATTAATAAAGGTGTTTGACTGGGGGCTCGGCGATTACTTTGGCCTTTCTTTAGTTCTGCCTGCATTTCCCCACAACCTAGTTTAATCTCTGGCAGATTTCAAACTAGATCCAAATCTATGGAACGAAATATCTTCCACCCCACTGTCTTCCAACACAAGATGGCTAAAAAATCACAAATGAAATACAGAGAGGATACATTTGGTTTGACATCCATATTCTCCGTATTAATGCACACAGCAGTGTACATGGGACAGCATAATATTAACAGTAATATTGTGGTAAGGTGCATAAATATCGACGTATCATTAAATTTTTAAGTGTGTAACAGCAATTGCAATTGTGGAAAAAAAAAATGTTAGTACATAGTGGAGAAAATAATGGTCACACTAAATTGGTGTCACCAATTGTGGTAGCCACTGGTCTCATGCACAGTCACGGACACAAACATATATGCTGAACTCCTTGGGCAGACTGGGTCTCAAAAATGCACCAACTTGAGGCCTTGTTATCCTGGATGCACCTTGTAATGTCGACAAGACCAGATCACATCTCTCTCTCTCCTGCCTATGTAAGGTAACTGCTTTCCCAAACTTTCAAAAGAGCAGCAAGGAATCAGAGTGCATTAGCATCAATGGCCCCAGCTCAGGCAAGGCAGACGCTCAAACACGCCACGTCTCTGGCTGTCCCATTCCGCACCAGGCCGTCAAAGGGCCGGCCTGCGTATCGCTGGCGTCTGACACCGGCGGAGAACTTGAGCCTCGGTGAACACTAAACTCCGCTTCTGTGCCAGAACTCCAGAGGCTCGTCGCAGTTCGCTAACACATAAGCAGTGCCAGGCGACAACTCCACCAGCTGTAACAAATATGGCTGTATCTCTGAGTCCTGTCACCCCTCCCTGCATGCTGCTCATATACCCCGGCCGCACAGGAACAGTCTCTATTAAGAGGCGCCTGATGGTTGTGAGGTCCAAGGCCCTCTCTGTTGCACCATGGATTTGTTTTCCAGGTGAAAAATGGCTGACCTATCATTTCACTCCAGCAACGAAACATCTGCTGTACATAGAAATGGAAGGACAACAGTAGCATTGCTACCAACGGAATCCTCGTCCAAGTGAAAACACGCAAAATCCAAAATGAATCCCAACAATGAAATAAATACTTTGGTCATGAAGAAGGATAAAGGAAACGCCGCATTACCAACACAACCCGAGCATAATTCAGTTCAGAACTAGCCAAATTATACTGGATCTTCCTCCCATACAAACACACACCAAGATATAGACACAACCACAAATATAAACATGCAGACACGCACACTGACACACACTCAGCTCAAAAAGCAGGTGTTATAAATAACAAAATGTGGAAGTGAGTATATTTTCACGCGGCTCTCCCAAGTCTCTGGAGTCCCTGCTCTGAGTATCAGCTGTGACCTACATCGAGATCTCTGAACACAAGGGTACTCTGAGGTTTGGTCTTCTCTGACGTGTTCACAGCTAGGAGGCTCTATTTCAGCTGGAGGTCAAACTCCTTGGACATGTCCTCCTCAGTGTCTCTGGCGCTATCGTTTACTATGAATAAAGGTCAATTAACACCGTCTGGGTCATGAAAGTTTCCATTACACAACGTGCCTCGAAGATGCTTGCACACCTGGGCATGGGCAGCAAAGTTACTAATATTACTGGTAGTAATAGTAACAGTGTTCTATTATTAAAACAATAATTATCCTCAGTTGCAGTAAGTAAGTAGGATGAGACTCTTGTCCATTGTGCTGCACAATGTCTCAGATGATTTAAGCCTCCTCTTAGGTTGTCTTGAAGGAATATACATAAACTGACAACAAATATGTACCTGCAGATGATGTTTACTATGGTACATAGGTATCATGGATGAGTGAAAGTAATATTATTAAGGTTTTAGGTCTGTACATCACATAGTCGGTAATTTGGGCAAAGCTACCCAATGAGCTGCTAGCTTGCACTTGCATCAAACTGTTACTACCATTTAAACCCCTGGATTTTTCTTACAGGGAAACTCGTTCCATAGTGAGATCTCTTGGAGAAGACATCTGCATACTCCTACCAGAGGCAGCCCTCCCGCTAAATTACAATTCATCACGAGTCCCATGGGAAATGCCGGCTTTGGACACAATTCAACCGATTTGTAGAGGAGAAACCCCCCCCCCTTCAAAGTACCACATCTGCAACACCCCGACATCCACAGGGGGTGTGCCTCTTCGGCCAAAAACGCTCCTCAGACCAAAGGGAGGAACCGGAGAGGAATGTTCCAGGTTTGGGTGGTGGGTTGGGGGGAGGGGGAAGGAAATAGCAGCGGTAACCGCTAAAAACGCGGCAAAGGCTGTAAATACAAGCCTGGACGTGCGGCCTTATTAATCACCCAAGCTGGATGCAGGGACTGGGACACGGAGCCATAAATCAGCAGCGATGACAGCATGAGGACTGGCAGCGGCACTGCTCCTCCCAGTGGGGAGCGAGAGAGGACACGGTCTCCGTCGTGACACCTCGCTGATAAGAGTCTGCCGCTTGTTATCTCGGGGTGATGGATCAAGCAAACTCCTGCTTCATTAATATGGACTGAACAATACAGTATAGGCAGAGCGAGCCCAAGAACAAATTAAAAAGCCTCTTATTGCGAACAACAATAATAAATCACAACCTACGAATACGGAACAACTCTTAGCTTAACTATTTATGCTCTGCTACTCCAGAATTCAAAATATATACAACAGTACGACAAATCAAACCAATCAGTATCATATATAATCGGAGGTTAATGATAAAAGAAGATACTTTGGTGACCGTAACGACAGTACTGTCTTATGAGTTCTTTTCTGGGTGGGTGGGCTTGTAAGAACTGATGGCGACATTGTAAGAGTTTTCAGTTGGTGAAAAGCTAGTATTAACTTGGCAAAAAAATTGATAATCATGGTTGCTTACAAGGCCACTTGCCACTGAAGGCAACTTCCATTACACACACAGCCCAACTACATGATCTCAGAACTGGTTAGACAAATAACCAAAATACCCACACAAGCACATAGCAAGGGAGTAGCTAATTGTATCGTTCTGATTTAGTTAATCTGCTCTCATCATATACCTGGTAACCTACTGTAACAGGGAAAATGAACTGTCAGTTTTTACAAATGCAAAACAATATATCTAAACATGTTTGACTGGTACAATTTATTTCTAAATGAATTAAAATGTGGTCTACATTTTCCCTTACATTTTACACATCCATTCCTCTATAACTTCTGACCTAAATTCATTACAAAAGAAATAGCACTTAAATGAAATCTAGCATTGTTCAGTCAAGGTTCCATAACAACGAGTGAAACACATCATAATACAGACACTGAAATATAATATTTGAAACGGCAAAACTACAGCAGGTAGTGTGTTTTTTAGCCTGTCCGGAACTGCCAGAACCCACTCTAACCTCTGCCTCAGCAAAGGCTGCACTCTCTTACCTGCAGGAAACTCACAGTATCAGTTTAACATGCAAAATGGATTATAGTGTCCTTGAAGGACGTTTTTCATTTTGTACTTTTCTTTTTCTTGAAAGCAGGCCGTTTGCATTCAGGAGTACTTTACATCTTCAAATACTGCACTAGCTTCAACTAGATATTCTATATATGAATGCTAGTTTTAATTTAACAACAATAGATTTATGTAACCAATGGCTTTTGTAAGAATCCCCTCATTATGTGTGTAATATACACTTACACATACATGTGCACATACGCGCAGAAAGAACATAAATTGATAATAGTTTTATTTGCGTATGTAAAATAAACTGACCGCAGCAACATCTGTAACATGCCTCCGGCTGCTGCAGGCCAAACAGGCTGCTACATTGTCTCACATTCAGATTTGGTTTCGCAAACTCTCAAATTTAGCTCAGTCTAACATCTGCCACTCTTAACCCCTGCTCCGGCGGCCACCACAGTGGGAGGGGCCTGGGGGGTCAGGCCCCCAAAGCGGTTTTCAGCCATTGCCATCCTGGGATGTTATGCAACAAACCAACAATCTGATATTCAGCAAATCAGATGAAATCCAAAATGCAGTATAGGTACAGTGAAACCTTCACCTCAAGCAGCCCAATGTAATAAGGGAAAAGAATGCATTGACCCATTGCTGAAAAAAATGTTAAACCAAATCTGTTCCCTCTACAGCCAAAGTCTTCATATCCTGCAATAAATCTTACACAAATATTGACTTGTGTATTAATCAGGAAGAGGAGGACACCTATTGGCTGTTTAGTCATGTGATATGCCACTTGGGAAATCATCTGTTAGTTTTAGGCATGTAATTGCTTTCCGGATGTAACAGCCATTGCAATTGTGAAAAAAATGTTAGTGATTGATCAAAGGGTTTATTATTGAAATATTACGGCTATGATTTAGTTTGGGAAATCAGCAGTTTTTTGTTACAATTTATTTCTTAACATTTTGACCTTGACCACATATATGAATGGAAAAGGGAATATCCTGAATGTTGATCATAATCACCACAGACCAGCATCTAAGACCTCATGAGCATATTTGAAATATTTTCAGCAACACCACAGACTAATGTCTACAGCTGTACTGACCGTTGTAATATTTTATTTAAACTCTTGGCTAAGAAATGGATGAATCAATTCTATGATTTGAATTTACGAGGCAGGCTTTTCTTATGACAAAAAGGCATTACACATTACACATTTTTATTCTTAAATCTACAGGGTGAAGCTGACAGCTGACAAAGCAGCTAGCTGGCTTTCCAAAGATTGGAACAAGGAAAAGTGATATTCAGATCAAAAGGAAACATACATTTCCAAATATTACAGCTTGCGTGAAACAATGAAAGTCTGCCGTCTGTGCATATTTGTGTGCGATCCCTTATATATTCCTTATGGACATTTGTTCTAATCAGACTGACATTACTCAAAGTCCAGCCCAGCTTCTGCACTAGACAACAATCCACTGTTAATCTGCGATTTCTAAGAAGGGGTGAGGAATCTCTGGCAGGTTCATTATGGCTACCATCCCAAGGCATGGGATAAAAAATAGATCACAATCAATCAATCTTCATTAAACTAAAAGAAAACTGTAAAGGTATGTACTTTACTTTAAAAGCTGGATCTTCCTCGCCTGAAATTCCACATCATGTCTCATCCACAAGTGGCAATTCCTTCAGTTTGAATTCTCAGAAGCTGACCAATCACATTCAGTGGCATTTTTATTTAAAAAATTTGAATGGTGGCAAAGACATTCTAATTATGCAGATTCATATACTGCCTGGCAACATATATACACAGACACAGGTTTGGAGCACATATGCAAGTACCAGAAGATTTCAGCATGGAACTGCATGATCTCAAAGTGTCGACGTGTAATCTGTACTGGGAACCAATCAGCAACGGCAACGGGCCTCACATGAAAAAAATGTGTCTGTTTCAAAACACTCAAAAATACAAGTCTTAGCGTATATCCAGTCCGGCTGAATTCGGTGTCAACTCCTGTTACTTCTTTCCTACCGAGAACCAGAGGGGTTTTAACTGATCATTATTTTTCAAAGACCAAGCAAAGCTTTGGAAATGGGGGTGGGAGGTGGGGGGATATTTTATTATTTTACAGAGGGGGGGCGAGGGAGAACAGGTGCTGAGCTGAGCCGGAGAGAGAGAGACAGAGTGAGCAGACTGAGAGCAGCTAGACATACAATAAGGCTCAAAACAAAAGTCCATTCTTTGAGCTTCAGCAACTCTATTATCTACCGCTCTACTCAGCTTTTGTCCATAAATGTATTTTTTTTTTTTTGGGAGGGGGGGGGGGGTAGGAAGTGAAAAAGAAAACAAAACAGGCTGGCTAAAGGCAACAGAAATATGATTCAAACTTTAATTATTCTGAAACCTGACCAAAATGCCATTTCTATTTTTTCTCTTTCTTGTCCGTTAAAGGCTTTGTCATGAAAGGAAGGCTGGATGCAGGATAAAGCAGGGGGAAAAAAAAAGGTTTAAAGCTTCCATTTAAAGGGACGGTTATGGAGAGGGGAAGGGAGGCAGCAGGCGAATGGAGAGACGGGGACAGAGGGGGAAAATGAGCGTGACGCTCCGAATGCCATCCCCGTATCAGCCGGCCTCCTCGGAAAGGTGCAGGGTGACGGCGCACATCAGGCAGAGAGACCGCCAATGGACGGCTGCCTGGATCAGCCCCGCATGTCGGCTGACGGATGCGTGTGCGCTCAGACACTCGCTCACGCGCGCATGCACACGCACTCACGAACACGCAGACGCGACACGGTGCTGCTCACACGCCGGGGCTCACCATCCTCACGCCGCCCATCGCCACGAACCACATTCCCAATCCCGAGACGACAGACCCTGCCTCACCATCTGCCCCCCCCCCCCCCCCAACACAGCATCATTCCACCGAGTTCCCATTAAACACCGGCCACCGGCCAGAGCGTGATAAATACCGTGTGGCTGCTGCCGCCTTCAGGTTCCAGAGCAGCTCCTGGGGGACGTTCAGGGGAGCGGTCCCAGCACCCTGGGATTCTGCTGGCGTCTCCCCCCTGCCGCCTGCCGATCGCTCACGTGCATCTGGGCAGGCTGCTGCCGACGCTGCCCCCCCCCCAGCCGAAAGCCCACGAGCTGCACGGATGAGTCGTCTTGCCCAGCTTAGACGCTAAGCCAATGTGGGGTTCGCATACTGAAGCACTTGTCTGAAGCCAGAGTCTGCAGCTCCACAGCATCCCCCCACCCCAGGACCGCCCACCTCAACCCAGATCCTCTCTCTCTCTCTCTCTCTCTCTCTCTCTCCCCTGCTCATACACACAGGCACACAAAGATATCTGTGCACATGCTCGTCAAACTAATCAGCAAGGCACCCAAGCAAGACTTCCTACGAGTCATGTGACCCTTGGGGGTCGTGATGGAGGTGTTTGGGAGGAGGGGCAGTGGGCGCCGTAGCAGGATTAGTGCTGAATGAGATTTAAAGATAAGGTGGGCCAGAGCGCTTGCTGTGCATGTGTGCCACCTCGTTGTGCTCGCTCAGCCCCGCAGCGGGCAGCGTCCCTCCGCAGTCGTGGGGTGGCTGGCTGGCAAACCTTCCCCGCCTTGCTCAGGAAGCTTTGCTCCACTGCCGCTCACAACTAAATGTACAGGAGGCCCAAAGTCCTACAAGGAGTTGCCATATTGTATGCTGGCAAGTCCTACAACTACACAAGGTGGTCACTAATCATCTTTTTTTCTTTCTGTCTGCTTTCTGGTATTGCTCTTGTGGTCCTGTGATGGTTGTAGGCAATCTAGGTAGTATGTCTTCGTTTTAAATACTGCCCCCTACTCAGTATTTACAGGCAAATTTATAGGCATCTGGGAGATCTCTCCACCGTCAACAAGTTAGTCAGGTATTACACTGCACTGAGCTGCAGGCTTCTTGAAAGCCTTCAAGTGGCAGATGTCAACTTGCATTGGCAATAAAAGGGTGACAATGAGAGGAATCATCACAGTTACGACCCAATGTCATTCTACAGTGAAAATAATTTGCAACTTGGAGAAAGGCCACCTTAGATAAGATTGGCATGTTAGTAGTCTCTATGCCTCTGCATTCAACTGTGTGGGACTTTACAAAATGCGTGATTTCATTAGTGGAGTCATGACCTTATGACCATTCATGACCATTCAGAAGGCGACGCTGAGTGTAACACAGGGTCACACACAGGGTGTCAGACAGCATATGGATGGCCGTTTCTGTCCCCTTAGAATAAACCAGAAATTAAAAATAGGTCAGTCACATACGCTTGAAGAGTGAGATATACTGCTGCTTGAAAGGATGGAGAAAATGCTTGCTATTTTTAGGACTGGGAATTTTTGTTTAGGGATTACAACTATCCCTAAGACCCCTTTCTGCATGTTTGTGAATTAAAAGTTTCAAAGTAACAATCCGCAGGCTGATAGCACTGACTGCAGTACAGTTTCCTCTACTGAACTGTCAGGGTTACAGCTGTAGTAACTGTCTGAGGTCATAAACAAAGGAGGTAGAGGAGTGAAATCAGTGGACTGTCCTCAGTTATACATATAAGCAAAGTCATCTACTTTTAAAGCTTTGACTTTGCTTTTTAATAGATCATTTATTTCATATATAACTGAAAAAATATTTACAGTTCCCCAGCTAACTGGGGAAGGTGCTGAGCTTTTCACACGCTTTCATATGTTCAGCACTGGCTTCATACAGGACCTGGTGATGCCCCTTCTCTGGACCTTAGATATTACTGCTCGGACACTATGGGGATCAATGTTATTGTCTCTATATGCCACATTTCATTTCTCATGGCTTCTGTTACCACTATTTTTGCTGGTGACACTTTACTCCCAAGAAGACAACAGCTCTCAGTCTACAGTAAATGATGCCTTGACATGTTCTCTCCGGATGAGCGATCATCATCTGCAAATCAAATTGTCCCAGATAGTGAAGCTCCACATCAGAACTGTACTGTGTGTGTTGAATTTTGTGGCATAAAACATTGCAACTAATGCCTGTAAGCTATTCTCATGTAACAGAGCCAAAAGACTGCAACAGTCCTTAAACTCCAATACCACCACAGCCTACCGTCTTTGAAACGTTAATCAAATGGCCAGAAATAAAAGCCTTCTCTCAGTTTTCCTGTGGCCCGTAAATGGTACATTGGCCCTTCCTGCACATCTAAGCCTTCATAACACCCTTCCCCCCAAAAAAATGTCTTTCAAACCACCAGAAATACTAAAGGCTTCTGTCTCATTTTTGTATTATATGAAGAATTATATAGCTACATTTGGTAGCAGTATACAGGAAACAATGGCAAGAAAATTCTACTGCACCATCTGATTCTGTGTCTATATACATGACCTCATATCTTATACGCCTACTACTGTACTTGTTCCCTCCATAAATAAAGAAATATATAAGTAAACTAAAGTCCTGTATTCATCCTATTTGCATTCCCACACATGCAGCTGACCTAAGTTCCGTGAACATCTGAAACCTTTTAAAATGTGCAAAAAGAAAGCATCTTGTTGCAACTATAATCAATGCTGTTTATAAACCGCATAAATATTCAGTTATATATTTCACATATTGTATATGATAAGAATTACAGTATGTAGATGAAGGCATGGAATTGAGAGTCTAACTAAGATATGCTATAGTGAGATTATGCTTAAAAAATAAAGTGCTAAGGTGTGCTGATCAAACCAGATGAGACAATAACCTGCACACTAATGACTATATGCACTGAGATACAAATGCAACTCGTACGGGATCACATAATAGCACACTCATGGTTTCCGAATTAATTTCAATATTGCTGAACTTCAGGGACTCTGGGGGATTTTCAAATTCAGGGAACATAGAATTGATAGCACTGTATGAGAGTGTTAACTTGCCTTGTAATTCAGTAAGAATTTAAAGTGTGTGTGTGTGTGTGTGTGTGTGGAAGGGAACTTCAGCTAATAATTATAAAAAACAGATGGTATCTTGCCATAAACATGTATTAATCCATGAATCATGCTGCAGAACAGAATGCAGAAAGAACCGTTTGTACAGCGATTCAGTTTCT
The DNA here is from genome assembly GCF_048594095.1 of Paramormyrops kingsleyae. Taxonomy (NCBI): domain Eukaryota; kingdom Metazoa; phylum Chordata; class Actinopteri; order Osteoglossiformes; family Mormyridae; genus Paramormyrops; species Paramormyrops kingsleyae. The sequence continues at coordinate 22,638,534 of NC_132802.1, read as the reverse complement.
TCTATTCTGTAGACTGAACCATTCCACAGTGATCTAGTATATTCAGTGGGATTTGAGTGCATTGCATTCAGGTGGACTGTGGTATCCAACAACCTAGTCATTTGCACCTAATGGTCTTTATAATACTATACAGGAATGGTCATGATTATGCTATTGAAAAAAATAAGTAAAAGTGCAGTTACACACACAACAAAAGCAGAAAGTGGGTGATACAGTGGTAACTATTTACTAGCAAAAATAGGATGTGTGCCAACAGAATCTGTGTGCCACTGAAATACAAAAACACAAAGTGGCTTCCTTATATAGTCCAAAACATGTGTTTAGGTGAGTGCTGATAGTGTCTGCCCTGTGATCTAGGCTCACCGCCCGCCTCTAGCAGAAAAATAGTTACGGAAGGACAACGACAGATATACGAAAACCCATAATTGCACCTGATTGCAATAGCAGTGCCCCCAATATGTCAAATCCATATACTCTACTTAGTAATGAATACAAGGATTAAAAGAACAAGAATTCATAGAGGCACAGCCTATGAGAAATTCATTCTCACAATATATTTTACTCTCATATTAGAGACCTTCAAAATAAGGTACGAATCATAGTCAGAGTATGAACTTTAGATAGGCGTTTAACCTCGATTTTTAATGGCTAAAATTAAGTGCCTGAATTATGACAACTGAAAGCAAGTATTGCGAGTACCAATGAAGTCCCAGATGCACATCAAAATAATGATAAAACAGCATACTCTTCTACCCTTAAGAATTACAGAATGAATCGTAACTATAAGCATCTATAGTGTAAATTTATGCAAGAAACAAAGCCGAAAAAAACTCTATGCAAATTACCCAGCCGTACGTTGTAACATTCAAGAGAAACGTGAGGCGTGTAAATAAATCGCATTTTAAATTGTCCGATGTGCAATGGAGGCGGGGACACTGCAACTATCGACCGATAGAAATCTGGAGTTTTAAGACTGGAGGAGACCGAAAGTACACCGACTATCGAGGGGAACACAAAGGCAAGGCGCGGGCGAGGAATCGAGCACTGCCCGCTAACGCAGGGTCCCCAAAGCTGAGGTCCGGGTACCATAGAGACAGGAAAAAATGGCTAGCTAGAAAGAAAAAAAAAAACATTAAACAGACAATCTCTGTGCTTATTAACTCGACTGCAACATAGTACCTCGCAGGAAAGGAACACTCTGCTTACGTTAATACATACAGGGCTTTAACTTTCCTCACCCCTCCCAGCCCTACTGTCTGGCTGACAATTAAGATAGAGTCATGTGTTATCAGCCATTGAACAAGCATCAGTTATACTGATCTACGAGCCACGGTAGCTGGGGAAACAGGGAGGTCTAATTCTCCAGGCTGACTGATAAAGAATGTGTCGGACATGGCTGATTACGGGAGCTGTATTGTGATGTCGGTGTGAAAGCCGGAAAGCAGAGTGCATGTCAGCATCTTAAGCGCGCACACGTACAAACGAGGCTGCCAGACAGCTGCCCGTCTGCATCAGTACGCTTTACGGATCACGCCGCCTGCCATTTCATTTCCAGTTTTTCTACACCTCGCACAGAGAGGGAGGCGCGTTCATCTTCCCTACTCGCATTTTACATTTCTGATCATCCGTCAGAGTCCGTGACATAGCTATTAAATAGATGGGGAAAAAAAATCTAGCCCACGAACTGAAAAGGGCATGGAAAAAAGAAATGCTTCCATTCACAGCTTACGGGGCGGCATGTGCTTCATTAAAACAGAGCTGCCTGTTTCCACTCTGCAATGCGGACGGACACTCACAATGGCAAGTGCCGTGCTTCCCCCCGCGGTCTCCTCAGAAAAGCCCCTTTGTCCCGACGGCATCTGGACCTGATCTTGGCGTATTCGTGGCTAAGCAACCACCTCCTCCTACTCCTCTCTGGCCTTAGATACAGCCCTCCCACTGGCCCCAAACAGCCCCCGGCTGCAGCGTGCCCCCACCTCATGCACCCTGAAAGGAGGGTCTGTGTACCAGTAGGCCGAATACAAAGCCAGCAGGATGAAAAAAAAAAAGACCACAACCACTGCCCATCTGTCCTTCTGGGCTGCATGTGCTGACCAAGTGTGCCACCCCTCCCCCGAGAAGCCATCCCTATGCCTTTACACACGCGACCCCCCCCCCCCACCACCCCACCCCCCGCATGCATTAAATGCTTCTCTAAAACAGTCTCACGTCGGAAGGCGAAACAGCGACTTGCACTTGCCTGCAGGGTCCAGCCGAGTATGTGGTACAGGTGCGGTAATTCTCCCTTTTGTGCAACTGGCAGAGAGACGACTTTGGCGGGTTGAGCGGAAAGCAGGAGTGAGGAGAGAGGCAGCGGCAGGAGCGTGCGAAAAAGCAGAGGAACGACACCCATAGGGAGGCTGACACTCCGTGCCAGATCTCAAGTAATGGGGAGGCAGACGCAGGCCAGTGGTAGGGGGAGGGGGGAGTCACTGCTGCTCGTACTTGGGGTGTGAGTTATGCCAGAGAATACTTTCACTAGAGAATACAGATGGTAGAATTTAATGTCACTTTTCTGACAGTGTCAGAAAATGGCAAAAAAAAACATCCATGGCTACGACTGGACTAGTGGGAAGGGGCACTCAGAAATGGACAGCCCCTTCCTGATGGTACGGCTAAAATCGACAAACCACCAATAAACACCTGTTAGGGTAGGGTATAAAAAATCCTTAAAATTGAATAGCACAAAAAGACAAATAGTCACAGATATATAAAGAAGAGGATGATTAAAAAAAAATAGAGAAAAGCAAAAACATTATAATAATGGCTTATCCGCAAACCCAAAAAGAAATCTTAAGACATTAATGAGTGATGCTGCACAGTGACTGCTGGCTGTCTATTGCTATACTGTCAGTTGGTGTGGAGTAGCTGTAGATTAACGGTTAGGTGTGGAGATGCACAGTTTTCATAACTTCAAACGACCGCTAAACAAAAGGAGCAAAAAAAAAAAACAAAAACACACAAAGGACCGGGAAAGGGCCCCAGGTCCTACTGGCCCGAATTTGCTACTGAATTCCATCTGGGGAGTCGCTGGCATCTGACACCTGTTGTGAGAGCGTTTCTCTCCTGGCAGATTGAAACAAAGCCTCTAGAGCCCAACCCCCCCTCATTCACCCCACCCTAACCCTGTCAGAATGTGTGTCACTGAGTGACACCCAGGCCTCCCCAGCTCTCCATTGTCACTTTCTAACACACACACACACACACAAACAGATTAGGCATCTATATCTTTGTGGGGACTCTCCATTGATTTCTATGGGAATAACCCAAATCGCAACAATGACAACCTTAACCCCTATACAGCCCTAAACCATAAGCAACAAAGATTTTAGCAACCATTTTTGATTGCATTCACAGATATTTATAAAATTGAGTTAAATTAGAAAAATGGTCCCCACCACGTCAAAGTAACAGGTTTTTATTACATGTCCCCATAATGTGATATATACTTAACTCACAGAGACACAGACACACGCACATTCGTCCACATAAACAAGCATCCCACTAACATACCAAAACACAAGTCTAAACGCCTAGTTGCCTGACACGTACTCTCCTCCTCATAGACTATTCTGGCCTTTTAGTTATACTTCACATGCGACTGTGGCAAATTGGTACGTCACACTGCCACACTAACAAAATCGTGTTTTGATGATACTGTTGTATTCATCAAATGGGGCTATCAGTCAAAAATATTTGTTCAAGTGATTTGTCTGGCATTTCTTGCAAAATTATTTCATAATATTCTGCATTTATCAGATTAATTAAAATACATATCAAAGGTTTACAATACAAAAAATTGAGATAATTCCTTGTATATTTATGCAAATATATGCAGCTTTCGTTTAGTTCAGAAATGTTTCAAACAAATGTTAGGTATTGCTGTACACATATTCTAGCACAAAGACGCATCCTTACACACCTGCTTCTCTTGTAATTTTTATTTATTTATTTTTTTACTATTATTTAACTTTGTTAATAATATAATGGATAGAAGTTGATTGCCACACAACCGAATTTGCATTTGGTACAATTCTCTCACATACAGGAAAATCATGTACAGTGAGACATGCAACATCGATATACATTACACTGGCAGAAAGACATTCATTCATTCATCCATTCATCTAATCACTTACCCTGGTCAGGGTCACAGAGGGGCCGGCAGCCTATCACAGGCCGGGGTGTATCTTGAGCAGTGCAGGTTATGTATAATCATACCATGAGCAATTTAACTGCATTTCTTTGAACTACAGGAAAGAGCCAGAATACCTGAAATAACCCTATGCAACATTCAGAGAACATACTAACACCACACACAGAGGTGCGAATGTAACCCCAACCCTAACCACAACCTGGCTGTGAGGCAACAGTGTTAATTCACTGACCCACCATGCACCATCGATAAATATGGGAATGTGTGTGTGAACTAGGGTTGTCACCAGTGGTGTATAGTGATATAGTGGTATTGGTGGTAACAGTTGTATTTAAAAAATGAAATACCAATACTGTGTTAGTAATAAATATATGATAATACCGTAAATAATCCAGTGCCATTAACTATTTGATTCACAGAGACCAACTGCGACCACCATTATATGAGTAGATGGAGCACAATGACTTTTAATGATACTACACATACAATGATAATGTGCTATTAATTACTTGTGACATGTAGCAATGCAATACAGACACACCTCAGTTAACGATCTACCTGTTTAATGGCCGCCCGGACTTACGACCAGCTCTCTGACCAGTCGATTTTGTAAGCTGTACGAGAACTTTGGTCGTGGAAACGGCAGCGAGGCATCTCAGCGCCAAGCATCTCATCTCGCATCACCTTTCTCAGACTCAGTCTTGTTAGCGCAGTTGCTCAATATTGACTACAGTAGCGTTCGCAATATCCAAGACTACATAAAAAGTAATTGATGGTTTCCACAGTTTCATCAGAGATTCAACCTGCATAATCAGAGTATCAGCGGTAAGGCAGCAAGCTCGGATGTAGAAGCAGCGGAAAATTTTTATAACCAATTTGATGAAATCATCAAGATAAGTTATCAAAGTTGGGGTTTCTTTTATATCTTAACTTTATTCACAGTAAATAAAACAATTACCTGTATTTACAATATGTAAACCTACTGTAAGTAATGTAGTCTATATTACAGCTGATTTCCGTTATTATTACAGTATACAGTACACTGCTGTATAAACATTTATAAATATACTAAACATGTTATAAATGGTGCAAAGGTGACGTTAAAACAATATCTAAAGATGGTTGACACAAACTCACTACCAGTACAGTATGCTTGAAATATCAGTAAAGGCCAGCTTCTCACTTATCGAGCAGTTCGCTTAACGACATACTGTAGTCGTAGGAATGGAACTTGGTCGTTAAGTGAGGAGTGTCTTGTTTTAGTGACCAGAAAGTGGAGTTTCTTGCGAGCCAGTGGTGAGGTTTTTCCTTTTCATATCAAATAACTATTATTATTAGAAAAACTAATATTATAAAAATACCCTGCCATTTTAAGGTAAACCATATTGTCTACAACAACAGTAAACTACAGAGGTTGCTTTGTTGTGTAGCGAGAACTGGTGCTTATGAATCTGCTGAGTGAAAAAAAATCCATTTTCTTTGCTTGTCATTTTAAGTGTTAGCTCTGGTTGTCTATGTCCAATTTTTGGATTAAAATTGAATTATTAGTTTATATTTCCTTCAGTTTCAATTTCTGCTATCCAGCAACATTTTGGTATACTCAGGCCTATAGCTCTGGTTCACGCTGAACTGAAATATAGGTTTAACATATATTTAACATAATACTGACTTCACTGCACCATAATTGTGGTAGCTATCAGGGATATATATACGGTCACCCCATGGTGACTGGGGTACCTAACGAGATCCCATAAACATATTAAATAGACAGAGGACACGGAGAATCCAAAAATTGGAATATCTGGCTGAATATCTCATTCTGGGCTGATGGAGATCATTCACACACAATCCATAAAATGAACGTGATATTGTTAAAAGGAATACTAATGGTGTCACTACAGGATTTCTTTAGACACCCCAGAATGCAGGAAGTGCCGATCAACAGTAAGCGCAAAAAGCGTAATTGTTCTATTTATACGATTTTATACAGTTATGGTTACAGACTCTCCACCTCACCACATTCATATTTTGAGTGTAATTCATTTGCCAGAATGAAAGAAACAAAACACACAATAAATTTAAAGATGAATTTGAGTAGTAGCATAATTATTTTGTTAAAATTGTCTATAGATATCACGATAATATCGTTATCATGAGTTCTTTTGGCAACAATACTCATGTAGTGAAAATCTAACGTGACAGCCGTAGTGTGAAAAGATAGCAATAATACACTACTACTGTACATTAATATGAGAGCACATGTATGGGTCAGTGACAAATAAGGGCTGGCAAGATGAGCAATTAAAAAACTTTTTAAAAAATTGATTTCAAAAGTATGCATCAGGTTTGTTAAAATGTACATTTCATATTTGAGTTATTTTCATGTCATTTGAAATCCACATTTGCACCACTTTAACAAAAGGTAACACTAAATGTACCTAAAAATGTCAAATGGTGTAACCACAAAAGAATGAAAAATATTCAACATTTTATACACAGAGTGTATGCAAGTGTACTCATAAAATAATTACTTCGTTTTAAAATATCACATAAAACAGATTTTATTAGTATTATCTCTAAATTTATGCAATATTGAGCAGGACATTTGCTGAAAACACCAGCATTTAAACAATCTTTGACAAATTATGTAAAAATGTTAAAAAGCATGCTAATATACTGTATTAGGGGATTGTGTTTTATTCCACATTAATTTTCCTATATATTATCATATTTTTATGTAAAATACTGGTTACACCAATTGATACAAACCTAGACGACACTTATTTTAGAAAATTCGAGAACTATTATAACGGAGCATTTTTGTCATCTTAGCTAGCCTGCACTAAAGAAATCTGGAGCTCGCCTGGTGACAGAGACTTACATAATATCTGTGTGCGGGGACATCTGACCATCTAGCAGAGCTGACACAGGCAGTAAGTCGGAACACAAGTGATCAGCTTGTGTGTGATAGTGTGATCCCAAGAGTGAGTGTGTGTGTGTGTGTGTGTGTGTGTATAAACTACCTTTCACTTCTTCTGGCAAGGTAATTGGCCCTAGTAAAAGGATCAGCATTCACTTTTGTTCTTTGATGAGCCACTTGCTTGAAAAGTGGCAACTATTAGGGGAAAAAAGACTATTATGTTGTACTTAGGGGTGGGCGATATGATCTCAAATTATTATCATGGTATTTTTCACCTTTTGGATGGTGACGGTATTATATGGAGGTTACTTTTTTGCAAGTTTTGGAAGAAATAGCATGTAGCTTTATGTAATTTTTTAAATTATATTTTAATATATTAAGTGCACTTTAAGATGAGTTTGGGAGGTTTTATTTCAAAAAGACATAAAATGTGTCATAGGTAATGTTTTCTCATATTTGTTTTAAAATTTTTGGAACAATTTTATAGTTCATTTCAAATAAAATGCAGGGTTGCCAACTTCAGTCAGCTGGCTGGAGTGAGATTTTCAATCGAGACAAGTCTGCACACATATGCACATGAATTTACATGTATGTAACCATTGTATTACCTTCTAAATAGTCTGTAGAGTTTGCAAACTACCCAAATGGTTTTGATGTCGCCAATTTTAGGTTTGTAATGAAATAATATGTATTTGCTGTAAAATTGTTTCTAGCATGAGCGTGATTTTGAAAGTCTGAGTGTCACGCCAGATACGTGAGAATTGGCAACCCTAAAAAACATACTATAGTTGTTTCACATGGGCTGATTTGTATAAAAATAATATTACTTTATACAGTTGTTAAAAAAGGTAAACAACGAACATGAAATAACCAATTATCTACGTCCATTTATCCAGCATTTTATAAAATACTGCGTTTGAAAACTTTTCAGCTGTAAGATTTCAGGACAGAGCAGCCGCTCTCTTAGGAACATTACAGCTTTTTGTTATATTTGTTGCTGTTATTAACATATTAGCACAAACAGAAGGGCTGCATATGCCGAAGCATGTCTTCCTTGGAGTTAAAGGAGTTCCACATTCACTGGCGTGGGAAACGGCAGTTCCAGTGTTAACTGGGTAGCTGTGCCTTTTATCACGCACCTTGCATGTACAGTAGGCAGCAGGGCATATATATGCTGATTTTGCAAATATGTTTTATTTTAATTTGGTACTTTAACCTCCTGAGACCCAAGGAAAAAAGTGTCCTTCAGCTTTAGGTTAATTGTGATTTTCTATGTCTTTGGAGGAAATAAGACATCTTTTTTCAAATTTATCTTTATTTTTAATTTCACAGCATGTCCTCTTTAGTGTACAGGAATAAATACGTTTCCTTACATCAGTGAAAAGATATATGCAAAAACAACATGTCCACTGCAATGGACATAAATGAATGGGTGCGGTCTCAGGAGGATATATTCATATGTACAGTATGTAACCAGGTTATTTTGTTTGTGCATAATTACACAAAATCTGTTTATTTTGAATTTGTTAATTTGCTACTGCTACACTTTGTCGGAGTGCATTTAATAGAAAGTTGATACAACGCAGATAAACCGGCTTTATTTTTATAAATATGCTGTTGTATAATTAAAATGCTGAATTCTCGTGGTGTTAACGGTATAGTGTAAATCTATATCGTGGAAGACAATCGCACCAGTAATGACTATGACCGCCCTAGGGGTGTAACTAGGGGTGTACCGCCCACCCCTAGTTGTACTAATTATGAAACAGCAGAAATTTAACATACCATTTTTAACAATTTCAGTCTTTGAGTAAAATATCTCCTATTTATGAAGTACTGGACATTTAGGTCCTTTAAAACTGCTGTCCCTGTTCAACAGTCACTGTTCACCCATTTCATTTTGCTACATTATGAATTACTTACATGTATTACATTACATATACCTACATTTATTACATTTTATATTGTTTACAATTGCAAATGAATGGAATACAAATATGCATTAAAGATAAACATTTGTAAAACACCAAGGTCATGTAACAATCATATTATCCAAGCCTTACAGAGCTTTGATAACAATGTTGTGGATAAATCGCTTTTTCCAAAAATATAGCATTGAACACTTAAAAATAGTTCCACGCAGCAAGATAGTTCATATTACATCTTTAACCAGCATCATAAACTACTGATATTTGACAAAATTGGCTTCTAACAGAAAGGCTTAGGCTAACCGGTTACACCATTTGACATTTCAATTTAAAATCAAATTTGACAGGCATTATCATGGACACTTATGCTAGCATATGACCTTTCTATGAATGTTTCAAACATAAGTTTTAAAATAATTACTCATTTTCATAATTATGATGAACTGTCAGTGTTTTCCTGGGGTCATACCATTTGACATGTAAACCTAAGCATTCCTGACCACACCCTAAAATGCCAAAATGATAATATTTTACTAAGTTACTAAGCTTGGCATGCAGCATCAACTCATCAGGGGTTCGTCTCTGTAATATTTACTATCACTTGGATTTCTTGCATAATAATGTTCCTTGAATGGTGGTTACACCACCTTGCCATTAAAGGAAGTTCACCCAACTAATGTGAATCGCAAAATGAATTATAATATTAAAAACAATGATTTTCTATTACATTTATTCTCTGTCAAATAATTCTAATGTAAGATTATGCCAAACTAGTTGATAGGGTGTTTCATTGAGAATTTCACCTTTTTTAAGCAAGGTGAATTATTTGGTACCAAGTTTTTACAGGTTACAGGTTACGCCTCATTGACATTTTTGCCATCATGCCCCAAATATTTTCTCAAAATTGATTAAAAGCAGAAATGTAAGACTAGATCCCTAAAAAAGAAAGTATGCAAGTAAATTATAAATTTATCTTCAAATTATAACACCTTTAAATTTATCTAAGCTATACAGACACAAAAAAAATTGTGCCACGTCATTGACCCATTTAGTAGGTGTGAGCATCGAGCAGACGGAGCTGTAAACGATGCAGAACTGCAGAGGGTCAGGTGTGATACGTATTACCAAGAACTAATAAACTCCGTTTTGCTACAGCTTATCCATGTATTCCTTTGCACTGGGCAATTTGATTCTTAAAGAGTTCACATATTATTTTTGCTCCTCCCCGGCATCTGAAAGGACCATCTGAGAATACCTTTCCTTCATTGTGGCTTTGTACTGAAATCCTGCTGTTTGTAGTTAAAACCCCCCCTCCCAAAAAAGAAAAAACAAAAAAACAACACACAGCGTCATGCAGTCGTTCTAATTCCCCTATTATAATAATGTTACAGGGATTCTCTGGCTCGCAAACATTACAGAATAATGTCCTGACTAAGCTCTGAAGGTTTCCATTGTACAATAAATCTTCCCGATCAGTCCCCTTTACCTGCTGTCCACAGCCTCAGCAGTTTGTATTACCATGGAGGGACTTTCTTTTTAAAATACATCTAGCATGTTCACTGTACAAAGGCGTGGGAATGCTATTTACCATGTAGGAATATGGTAAAGCAACACATGCAGGCAGCCTGAAAAACACAGGTCAATAGCCGTCTGGTGGAATAAAATTGAGCTGCAGACTGCTGCGCTGCTTCCAGCATGCAAATCAATGTGCTGTTTTTGTGGGGTGGGGTGGGGGGTGGACGATGTAATCCCTGACAAGTCACCAGCTAGGACCCCCTACCATCCGATGCATCTTCACTGAGCAATGCTTGCAGGAGGACTAAAGCAGGTGCAAATGGCTAATGATGACGTTACAATGCTGAGTGTAAAAATGGACAGGAAGAGTTCTGTGACTCTCAGTAAATCCCAGCATCTTTATTTACTGCTGGTAGGTAACTTGTTGATTAATCACAAAATCTCCTGATTCACTGTCATACTGCTGATGCTTAAGAACCACCAAGGATTATTTGGGGTAAAAAGGACAGACCCAATGCAACGGGCGGTTTCAGGAGAATGAAATTTAGAGCATCACATCATCTGAGATCTCTCCTGTCACAGTGCTATGTACTTGTATTGCAAACATATGACTGTAGTGTGACATTATGTAGAAAATGATAGCACTTAAAAGTCTGCATTTAAATAAAACTACAACATTAATACTCAGCTGCTATTCATACTGCAACAAAATGGTTCAATGCATAGCACTGAAGCGCTGTTGCGACATGTCCCGGGTTGGGTTTATGAATCCCACCCTCCTCTGCATGTGGAAAGTATGCATGTCCTCCCAGTGTTGCGAAGGTTCTCTCTTGATACTTCAGTTTCCTTCCACAATCCAAAAACATGCATTTTGGCTAAGTGATGTCTCTAAATTGCCCATAGTGCGTGATATGTGTACGTGTGTGCATGGGCGACATTAGGGGGGGCAAGGGGGGGCATGTGACCCCCCTATATCCCGATCATGGAATTTTAGAATTCACTGTTAAAATACTGTTTCAGAATATGTATTTTATGTGTTGTAGGTCTCCGTGTTGATAGGGGGCGACACAGCAAATTAAGCAATAGGTTGCGTCTTTATTTTTTAAGTTAGTTTGTTGTTGGTATGAAAATTAGAGAAAACTAGACAATCAATCGGGCAAAATGGCTAAGCGTCCCAATACGCTGGATAAGTACTTTTCCAAAAAAACAAAAACAGATAATGCTGATGACAGACAGGTAACGTTAATTGAGCAGAATGAGCACTTAAGTGTCAATCTTTAAGCTCTTCTTAACTGTGTCGATGAATAGCGCATCGCGCGAAAGAATTTTTTCTTGCTTGCGCCGACTGAAAACTTATATGAGAAACACAATGTGCCAGGAAAGACTCTCGGACATTGCAGTACTTAACATTGAACGGACCATTCACGTAGATTTGGATAAGACCGTTAATCGCTTTGATGCCGCGCCTGGTGGACGACGTTTAGCCCTTCACTAAGGTAGGATGTTGTTTTGATACCTACTCGTTAAAATGTTTTTCTTGCCCCCCCTGACTCAAGAGTCAAATGTCGCCCATGCGTGTGTGTATGTGTGTCACGCCCACAGGGGTGGGGCAACACAACTGCTAGCAATCGGCACAAATCGATACCTTTGTTAAATCCAAAGCGTACCACAGAGCGGTGCGAAGTATTGTTGCCATGCGAATGTCAGCTACTGAGCGTTTCATTGTCTTGTGTCTTCCCTGCCTGCCTCGTCGTACCCTGCCTCCTTGCCTGGTCCCGCCTGCCCCACTTGCCTGTCCTGCCCTGCATCCCTGGTCTGCCTTCCTCCTCTCTCCCCTCCCTTCGTCTCCACGTCCCGTCTCTGCCTGTAGGACTGAACTCACTGGCTTTCGATTCTCCGCGCACAACTCGACTACCCGTTTGGATTTCCCTTTTGGCTTTTGGTGAACTTGACTTACGTGACAATAAACCCTTCTCCCGCATTACGGGGTCTGCCTCCTTTCTGGTGTTCGGGCATCACAATGCGTGTATGTGTGGGTGGGTTCTTTATACATATATTACACCGTGGGGACCAAATATCCCCACAATATGATAAATACGTGCTATTTTGTCCTTGTGGGGACATTTTTTGGTCCACAGAAGGAGAAACTCAATTTTTGAAATATCTGTGATTGCAATAAAAAACTAAAATAGCCATAAGTTTTTGTATTTTGGTTAATTATTGCTGAGGTTAGGACTAGGTGGGGTGAAGGTTGTCATAGCTGGGATTGGGGTTTTATATGTGCATACAAATATTATGTGTGTGTGTGTGTGTGTGTGTCCACCCTATTATGGACTAGCATCCCATCTATGATGTATCCCAGCCTTGTACTCTGTGCTGCCTAGGAATAGGATGGATGGATGGATGGATGGATATACTTTTGTTACTTTGAGTTGAAATTATGAGTCCCAAGCGGATATATTTTTCATAAATTCAAATTGCCTTTCAAAAGCAGGATCAAACAAGGAAATACAGTCTGATAAATTTAATTTGATGACTTGGCATGTTACACACATAATTTATATATAGTTAAATGCCACCAATCAATCTTCATGATTCATTTAGCTGATCCTGTTGCATACCCTGACTTCTAACCTACCAATTAACTGCAGTACCATGACGAGTGACTCTGATATAAACACACCAATGTTCTGCCTCAGCAGAAGATGACAGTAGAGGAGAAGGACTTACAAGGCACAGCATGGCGATACAGGTTGTCTCTGATGGTCTGCTGAAGAGCGTGGTCTGGGGACATTTTATGAAAGCTCAGGCTCAGATAGTGTTTCAGATCCTTATTTAACTTGTTTCCTGCAGGAACAAATGAGAAGACGTACTGGTGATGTTACAAAGAAACAACAAATCAGCCAACATTTTGGTAGACCCAAAACACTTTAGTTCAGTTTTGTGTTTTTTCTTCTTTTTTTTTTTTTTTACATACTGAACTAAGAAATAATACCAAGATTTACTCTCACTTAGAGGGAAAAGAGAATATTTGAACTAGCATATTTCAAATGTGAATTTTTAGAGGCAGTCCAGTTTTCTCCCACGGTCCAAAAACATGCAGTTACATGAACTGCTGTCACACAAACTCCTGTTGTGTGTTGCTGTGCATCTTTCCAAGACTCTGTACACTGCACTTCTTGGGATGGGATCCAGGCACACTAGTGGTATGGGAAAATGATAGGTATTAATACCCGAGTAAAATACAAATTCAATTTCAATATATAGTTTCAATTTACACTTAGTGGCTACCTTATTAAGATCACGAGTACCAGGAAGGACCTACTTTAGCCTGAAAAGTCCCGTCAGTGGTAGATGAGTTGTGCCTTCAGAGGAGCCCGACTGCACATAACCGGTGTATTGAGTTGTGATATTTTACCTTGCGGCTTTCCTGTTAACGAGTCTGGCCGTTATCCTTTAACCCCTCTCATTAACAAGGTGTTTTCACCCACAGAACTGCTACTGACCGGATGATTTTTTGTTTATTGCATCACTCTCTGTAAACTGCAGACACTGTGCCGTGGGAGAATCCCAGGAAAGTGGCTATTTCTGAGATTCTGGAACCACTGTCTGTCACCAACAGTCACACCACATTCAGAATCACTTTCTGATGCTTAGCCACATTGAACCTCTTGACCTTGTTGCAGGGACATGTTATGCTGTTTGGCTGGAGCAGCTGTGTACACGTATTAACAAGCAAGTATACCTAATAGACTGCATGCTGAGTGTATGTGACAACACCATCTCTTCAAACAAGTTCGTCGCAGTTAAATGCTCGTTACATGAAAGAGAACTGATGCAGAACTAGATAAGAATCTGTTAACAATGCTCTCAAATATCCACCGCCTTCATTTCACATCAGTTACCGCTTCAACGGGGCTGAATGACTTAAAAATAGAGACTGGTGTCTGGTCAACTCCAGCCACCCATGGAATTCTGAGACTTCAATCGCAGAAGCAGGAAACATCCTTAACAGCCTATTTCCTTCCAGTACTGCTCCGCTTGTGTGTGTAACGGTGCAAAACCAATCCCTGAAAACCCGGGGCCACAATGCTGCATATATCCTGAGTGAGATGTCTTCCGTAAAAAGCCTCTGAGATCCATGGATACACAGGAATTTTAGGAAGAGCGCAGCGTAACTGGAGCAAACTCAGATGAGTCCAGGGAAAATGCAAACTGCTGTGTGGCCAAATTTTGAATGGAATTCTGGAATTGCAAGTCAATAATTTTAAATATAGGATGCCAGTCCATCGCAGGGTACACACACATACACACACACACTTCCAAAAAATATGGGCATTATACAGAAACACTCGTTCATCTAACTGTACGCAGAAACGGCAGTACTTGGAGGAAATTCATGCAACACAGGGAGAACATGCAAAGACTGCACAAAGAAAGCAGAGTTGGGGCTAAACTAGGCTTGGGTGGTATCTGTTTTTTCATACTGTCACACCTTCTAGACATTTCACCCCAATAAATGTATATGACTATATTAAAAAAAAATAAAAAATAAAAAATAATAATAATAATAAAAAAACATAAATCATGTAGGCTACTGTAAACTCCAGAATCAGAGAAAGCGCTGGGGAAACAAGGAGACATTTAAAAAAGTTAAAAACACTATCCTTCATTTATTGACACCACTCCACTTCGTTGTCACAGAACCCACCACGTAACCACCCCGTAGGGTGTATGGGAAACATAGTTATCCAATCTACTGACAGTAGCGCGAATGCATTCATACATCATAAGAACTTGGACAAAATCACTGAGAATTATATTAAATATTAGTCCTGCATGAAAATGGTCACCACAAGCAAATTATTTCTGCTGGCTAAGTTCTAATAAATTGCAATAAATCAATTTCATATTATTGTATATTAGTGTATTGAAAAAGTTGCACAATGTTCACAAATATTCTCAAGGTACAATAAAAATGGAACGAACAAACTGACTGGCTCCCCTTTATCACTGGGAAGAAATCCAAAATGCTCTCAAACAGGGGCGGAAACATTTTTCTTTTTTGCTCATCATGTCTTACTGCTACCACTGGCAGTCGTCTTCCTCACCAGTAGATTGACCTCTGGTGGTATGTCCTGTGCACTACAATACGTCTCCTCAATACAGCATCTGCATATTGATTTAACAGAAAGAAGTGTGTATTTTTGATGGTATTAAAGATTATACCTTCCGAATTTCTAAATACCGGGGTATACCGGGATATACCGTAATACCATCATACCGGCCAAGCCTAGGTTAAACCCCCAACTCTACCACGTGAAGTTGCCCCCATTTCAGATTTTAACCAAACCGGTCTTGATTGTTTTTGCCTTTTGTGTGAAATTTGGTGCTGCTTTTGTGCTGCTTTTGTTTCTGAGATACATATGTTTGTCTACATGGCAACATCGCCACCATGAAGTTGACCCCCCCCCCCACCCCTTCCGTGTCCAATTCGAATCAAACCAGTTTCTGTCATTTGTGCTGTTTGTATTGAATTTCTGCCGTTGAAATTTTCATTTATGCTGCTTTAGTTTCTGAAAACACTGTAGCACGTCATAAAGAAAGACAGTATGGTTTGCTGTGAAATGGCAGGATGAATGGATTGGGCAATGCCAGAAAATTCAACACGGCACATGCATGCTTGAAAATGCAGGCACATGTGCAAACATGAAGTACAAATTGGGCAAGGGGTACAGATCAAGTAGTGACACTACCTGCCTGATTTCAACCTCTCACCAAACCATATTTTACTACATATACAAATAAATAAAATCAATTTAATGATACATTATCAAGCCATTTCATATGTAAAAATGTGTTGAATAAAACATAAAAAATCACAATCTCCCAGTCCTACTTTAAGTGTATGCTTTCTAGTGAAGAAAATCAACAACTCAGTGGTGAAACTTTTTCCTCCAAATAATAAGTCAAAAGAGCATAAGAGGCTCATAAAGGAGGTATTTTTTCTACTTGAGAGATCATTTCTGATAGCCCATTGGGCAGGATGTGGTTACATTTTGGTAACAATGAGTTGGGAAAACTTGATTGTCCTGCAGTGTTGGTCTAGTGATTCTGTGAGTCTGGACAAAGTCATGTCCACTGGTCTGAGTCTGTGTGCTTGAGAAAAACTCAGATATAACTTTTGGTTTTTAAAAAAACTCTAATATTATTCAGGCTTCTATTAATAAAGTTTTGCATAAAATAATCTGTAATTTTTTTAATGACACTCAAGTTACCCAGACACAGGACTGCAAGCTCCACCCCATCCCCCCATCTCGAGGTCAGCAGTCCAATAATTAAATGGAAACGTAAATAATTAATCCCAAAAATATATCTGTCCATTTTAATTGAGTGAGCCTTTTCTCACTATTACTATTTAATTAAAAAGGTCCATTAAAAAGATTTACACTGATAATGCAGACAGAACTGAAAAAAATTTGAAGTTCTATTTTCTGCATAAAAGGCAAAACAACAGATTCATCAACAGAGTGCACTACCAGTCAAAGGACTCACAGAAAGCATTTTCGTAAACCTGATTATTGAAAAGAACTGGATGACATGACACTGACATCTCCAGATACACATGGTTTCTCTAAGCCTACTTGAAGTTCACCAAACATAGAAATGCATAACCTAGCACAAATCAGTCTAATGATGTCAATTATGTTGCTACTTATTAAACAAGCACTATTTTGTTTTAACATTTTACGTAAGTGCAATATTTATATACATCAACACACTTAAGCAGAATGACAATAGTTCCTGTCTTAACTGGAAAAAAACTACTAATTTTAACTACTTATCACAACTTGATTATAAATTCTATAAAATTAACATCTCCATCCCAAGCATCTTCCAACCCCCAGGAGCTCAGCCAAGGCACAAGGCAAGAGAAGACCCTGGATGTGATGACTGTCCGTAATAGGCATAACACCCACATAGACTTCAGAGGAAAGTCAAAGATACCTGCACTGCACAAGAAGAACATGCAAACTCCACAAACCGACAGAGAGGGTGAGATTCAAGCCCCCAACCCTACAAGCCACCCAGAATTACAACATCTAAGACAAAATACCAGGCAGATGCATCGTTAGTTTCCATGCAGAAAAAAAACAGATAAACACAGGGAAGAAAAAAACAGGTGTCAGGACTCAGTGACTGTGTAGCCTGTGAATTTACAATCATCACTATGCCGCGTGGAGAAAACACTGTAGGTGATGTATCACTGCTTTGTAAATGAATGCTGATTTGATGTGCGAGGATCAGTCTTTGAATGAATCAGATTCCGTGCTCCCAGAAAACCGTGTAGATTCTGGGTCTTGTGAGAGTTAGGAAGATTCGTTATACAGTACATGCCGATTTTAAAAAGTAACAAGACCCCACATCCCACCTCTTGATAATTCCAAATGTTAAAGATCTTACATACTGTAAAAGTGAAACAATGCCGACAGAAATGCATAAAAGTCCTTGTTGATAAACTGAAGCCTGCCGCGGGCCTTCTGAGTTACTGAATTTTGCAAAATATGAGCAGTTCTGATATTGCAGTTGCTGATCCAGCAAGGAGTAACGTCTGGGGTCCAGCTGTGATGGTGACTATATTCATGCTGTATTTGTAACCTGTTGTAATATGTTTCCCTCAGTTGGGGGGAGGCGGGGTTGATGGATTACTGTCATTAAGTGCTCCTTCTAAAGCTCTGATAGAACAGTCCTGCTGGATCTGTCCAGGAGGTTTGTGGGAATGGTTGTAAATCAATGCTTTGTTTATTATTGAGCTCCTTCATTCGCTACCCTATCCAAAAGTGAAGACAAGAGCCGAGTACAAGCATTTTGGCATTTCAGGGTTAATTTTACATGCCTAAAAATAGTCAGTTTTCAGGATTTTCTTTAAATTAACTCCTCTACTGAGTCCTAATAAGGTGGCATTACAGATTCATGAACACTTGCATTCTGCCAGCCCACGACAAAGACTTCATTACTTAGTACTGGGCTACATTAGGTTTCGTGAAAGCTTGTAACAGCTGCCTCTCATCAGCAGTCCCTGCAGCCGCGCCCGGCCAGACCACACCTTGCCTCACCAGCATACTCCGCACACTGGTGACCAGGCACTGTATGAGATCCTTCTCTGACAGTGGCTTTTGTTGAAGGATTCAGCGTGCTCCTTACAGGACTGTTGATGCAGGTGCTTGTCTGCAAGCTCTGGAATTCTTCCCTGTTTTCTGCATGTGACTTGCACTTGGTACTCCGTCACTGCTCTCACTTCACAGTTCAGCTCGTTTTGACCCTGGTTTTTCAGATTCCGTTTTTGTACACGTCATTTCTCGGAGTGAATCATAAAAAAACTGCTTGCTCTACCCTTGGGTCTTGGAACTCTTTCATTACAAGGACTATTTTCTATAATTCCTGAAAGCCACAACAGACAGATTCTGAGTATACACCTGCAAGTGTATACAGTGCTAATATTTAGATTTTAAATATAGATATACTTGTGTTTATTATCTTATTGTCTATACACACACACACACACCCCTGTTACCCCCCTGTTAACCTGCCACCCCACCCCCCAGAGTGCTGCGGGCGTTGTGAGCATCTTGTGGTTAGTGCTAGATAAATCCCTGGACCTGTTGCTTATTTTTCGTGCACACTCCCCCACCTGATGCAGTTTTAAAACCGCCTGCTCCCGTCAAATTTGTGTTGCTGAGACCCAAGACGAGATGGAAAGAGAGGCACACCTGGGTGCAAGAAGCTTGACTTATATTCTAAATCTGTGAAGAGAAAACACCATCAAAAAGAAGAGCTTGATTTTAAATTTCAAATTGTTGTAGTTAATGTTGTTCCTTGCCTTGCGCCCGTAGACTCCGGGTTAGGTTCCGGACCCCCCACGACCATGAATAGAATAAGTGGTCACAAAAAATGGATGGATGGATGGATGGATGGTAGTTTTTTTTACGTCATGTAATCATATACACTATATGGACAAGCGTATTGGGACACACCTCATAATCATTGAATTCAAGTGTTTCATTCGTACGTATTCCCACAGGTGTATAAAACCAAGCACCTAGCCATGCAGTCAGGTTTTTAAACATTTGTGCAAGAATGGGTCATTCTGCAGAGCTGAGTGAATTCAAGCATGGTGCTGTCATAGGATGCCACCTTTGCAATAAGTCAGTTCATGAAATTTCTTCCCTGCTGGATATTCCACGGTCAATTGCAAGTGGTATTATTGCAAAGTGGAAGCATTTAAGGAAGAACAGCAAATAAAGTCATAAAGTGGCAGACCACATAAAGTAAGAGAGCGGGGTCGCCGAGCGCTGAGGCGTAGAGTGTGTAAAAGTCACTAATGCTCTGTTGTCTCAGAGTTCTGCAGAGTTTCAAACTTCCTTTGGCATTAATCCCAACACAGAAACTGTGCCCTGGGAGCTTCATGGAATGGGCTTCCATGGTCGAGCAGCTGCATGCAAGCCTCACATCAGTAAGTGCAATGCCAAGCGTCAGATGGAGTGCTGTAAAGTACGCTGCCACTGGACTGTGGAGCAGGAGAAACATGTTCTCTGGAGTGACGAATCACCCTTGTCTGTATGGCAGTCTGATGGCCTCCCCATTTGATGAGTCTGGCTTTGGTGGATGCCAGGTGAAAGCTATCTGTCTGAGTGCAGTGTGCCAAATGTAAAGTTTAGTGGAGGAGGGATAATGGTATGGGGATGTTTTTCAGGGGTTGGGCTAGGCGCCTTAGTTCCAGTGAGGGTAACTCAATGCTTCAGCACAGCAAGACATCTTTGACAATTCTATGCTTCCAACTTTAAGGGAACAGTTTAGGGAAGGTTCTGTTCCAGCATGACTGTGCCCCAGTGCACAAAGCAAGTCCATAAAGACATGGTTGGGTGAGTCTGGTGTGGAAGAACTTGACTGGCCCACACAGAGCCACATATTTTCCTCCACTTGAGCAGCTATCTTGTCATAGGCGAGATCTCAAATCAGCCTTAATCGCACACTATTAGCAATACATTGATCCCCTGCCTATCGTGGAAGATGCATTCCAGACCCATCAGCGATAGGTGAAAATCCGCGATATAGAAACACCATATAAATAAACATTTGTATGTGATTCCATTTTAATGATGGCTTTATTCTGAGGAGTTGCCACCCTTTTTCCTGTTTGACTAAAGGAAAGTGATGTGGTGGCTCTTATATTCTTTTCATCCTTCTTGATGTATCGTACCGTTGATTCATTCAAGCCGTAATGGCGAGCGACGTCCGCGTAACGCTTTCCTTCCCAAAGCATATCCAGGAGTTTTACCTTCTCCTGAATGGTTAAGTTCTTCCTCTGGTGCTTAGGCTCACTACTGCCAGAAGGCTTAGAAGATGCAGGATGCTTGGGAGCCGTCGTAGGGCTTAAGACAAAACGAAAACAATGTGATCACAAGCAAGGTACGCGATACGCAGAGAACTGTGACGCGTCGGGGGAAAATCCACGATACAGCGGGGGATCACTGTAATGTTATTTAATAAAGCAGGACAAGTAATGTATGCTTTGGCAGGACTAAAACAACAACAAATGAATTCCACCTAATAATCAAGAAAATAATTCAGCAAACAATACAGTCTATACAAGGACTACAAAGAGAAGCTGAAGTCAGTTTCCTTTAATGAAACCAATCAGTTTGTGGTTATTATGAGCCATTCCATTTTTTATCCGTAACCAGCACCTGCTCTGCGCAATTTTGTGAAAGGCAAGCAATCAGGTAACTGTTACCTAGCAACCAGTCAGTGCGGACAGCCATTGTTAAGGTCCCGGTGGACAAATGTACAGACTGAAAAAGGGTATTTACTCTCAGGTCAAAAGCAGGCCCAATACTCCTCCCATATCGTGGGTAATGTTATACTATTAAAATTATACAATATTCACAAAAAATATGGCAGGTGTTCTTATCTAGATAATTTATACAATTTACAGTTTTATACCTTATTATATAAGCCATTATGTTTAATCTAAATCCTAGGGCACAGTCACTGTAATTTGTAATTTTTCTGGCTGTCCCCCGATATCCATTTTCATTAAAAAGCAGCACTTCTGATAAAAAAAAAATAATAAAGAAATAAAAACACTGAATGAGAAGACATTAAATATTTATCAGTGCCAAGAACCACTATGGTGCCACCAAAGTAAAAGCAAAACTTTACATTTTCAGCCTTTTTCCTTTATTTGATTACGCAACAGTCAGATAGTCATGGCCGTTTGAAATGTGAGCCGGGAGGCGATACAGCATTTGAGGTACCAAACTTTTGATAACATAATTTAATATTTTGTGTTGATATGCCGTAATGAAAAGGGAGTCAATTAAATCTACTGCTAGCATCTATTCGGTTATTTAAGTTTTCATAGGAGGAAAGTATTGAATACTACACACTTAAAGCCAAAATGCACCAAGAGCAAAAGAAAACACCTATGAAAAAGCAAAAGACTATGAACAATTTCTGCTAAGTTTTCAACACCTGCAACAGCTCACTAATCTGCTGAGTGTTTTGTACCCAGTGTTTGAACTCTTAATTACAACCACAGAGTATGGAGTAGGCTTGACAGGTAAATGTAGTTAGACCAATTAAACACAGAAGAACCTACATAAGCTTAAACACCCACGATTACACAACCGGGCCACGGACTATGGCGACAGGAGGAAGAGAGAGGTGACTGTTTTCTCTTCAGAGGCAACAGGAGCATGTGTTGCATGTATTGTCTTCAGAATGAAGACAGCTGTCTGCAGAGTTGGGTAATTCAGATCCAGAGAGTAAAAGTCCAGACTAAGATTTTGTTTCAACCAACCAGTTGAGCATAAAGAATCACAGTCACAGAATATTCAACTGGTCGGTTGAAACAAAATCCTGGTCTGGACTTTTACTCTCTGGACCTGAATTACCCAACTCTGGCTGTCTGAAGTAGTCCAAGGACAGTACAAGCAGCTGCAGAGCTTACATTAAAATGTCACTGTACTCCTTCTAAGACTCGTGACAATATTATTTTCCATTTTAGAACCACTCATAGTTTTTTCAGATTGATATGAAATGTCCATAATGCAGAAGGCATGCAAGTCAATGATGAATTTAGGGGGAGAGAGATAAAATGTCAACTGTGGAAGCAGAATGATGCACAGGATGGCCTGTTTCATCCAGAGAGATGATGGGTTTAACCCAAATAAGGCCAGACTATTTAATGCTTAAAAAATTACATAACAGTTATACAGTAGCTACAGGGCTCTGCACTCTTCAGGGTAATGGGAGAGGATGTCATCGTCCATAATTTGTTTAATATGCACATATATATATACAATATTTACAAAACAAGCAGACATATGACTTACTAGGCTTCATACCTGAAGCATTTTGTGATCAAGTTAACACAGTCGTGAAATGAAAGCAGTCCAAAGAACGATGTACATGAAGCATTGTGCCCCATGGCCCATTTGCAAATTGGAGAAATCTGTGAACGACTGGTCCCTTCACCGAGGAAGGCAAATAGGGAGGATGTTATATATGTTCATGATGTTCTTAATTAGAGACTGTGTGGGACATCTTTCGTAACGTGATGTTGAACCTTCTCCCAGGAAAAATGGTTAGATGCTATGACCATGAAAGTGGGGTGAATTGTAACAGGGCAGGTGTAAAAAACACAAATTGTGAAACTAAACACATTATTAGCAAAGTGTGAGAGTGCAGGATTGAGTTTGTGTGAGATTGAGTTCTCTTTTATTGATCTGTGACTTTTTTGCTGGGTGTTGATTTTCAGATGCTGCTATCCAAAGTGGCATGTTTTACTTTTTAACACTTTACCAATTTAATTATGCAGGTAGAAAAAAAAACTTATGGAAAGGGTACAACAGCAAGCCCCACTGTTAAACTACCTAATTTCATCACATATAGATTGGTGGCTTCATAAGCCTCATGGTGGTGAACTGTGAGCACTGAGAGCAATTAGTAAGGATCTGCCATAAGATCACAGACAAGGTCAGAACAGAGCCCCGATGAGGTTTTTGGGCAGAAGGTTGTATGGAGGAGAAAGACACCAGAAGGCATCTAATTCAACAGAACTTTTGCATCCTTGAAAAAGGGACTTAAATTTCTGTAGCAAAACATCCAAGAAAAAACTAGAACTCGCTTCCCATAACAGCATTGGCCGAGCAATGAAATTATAATTTACGCTTTGATAGCAGTAACGGGGAACAGGGAGGGGCGTGTACGTCACAGCCACACCAGCGAATTCCCAAATCTGATGGATTATTGATAAAAGCTACTAAAATATCGGGTCTCATAATCGGCTGCGGCTCATATGTATTTCTGCTTCCTATGTATTTCTGCTTCCTATCACAAATGTAATGAGGGTTATTTTCACCTGTGGGGAAAAGTGGGCACTGAGTGCCAGACAAATGAAGACAGAAATTTACAGGCCATTACAGAGAGGAGCTGAGGCCCAATAACCCTGAACATGTCGCTTTTATGTGATAGATGCAACAGAGCACATCAAGAGCAGCCCTCTTTCCAGTTTCTAGCCCTAATACTCGATCCATCAGGAACCAAAATCACCGACCTGTCAGTCAATAGATGGAGATTAAGTCTGTTAGGTAAGTTGCCTATGTTGCCTTAACTTGTCTGCATTTTTTTCCTAGAGACCTAGTTTTTTCGTCAA
This sequence comes from Paramormyrops kingsleyae, assembly GCF_048594095.1. Classification (NCBI taxonomy): domain Eukaryota; kingdom Metazoa; phylum Chordata; class Actinopteri; order Osteoglossiformes; family Mormyridae; genus Paramormyrops; species Paramormyrops kingsleyae. The sequence goes on along the minus strand of NC_132802.1, from coordinate 22,614,256 downwards.
GTGAGCTCTATAATAATTAAAATGCTGTAAATATCTAGGTCCTAATAAAGCATACACTCCTTATTACAAATGTGTAACTCTAGTAAATTGTAAGTATAGCATAATTTAAGTTTCTAAGCCAGCGCTGTGTAATCATGGATGTGACTCATGCCCCCAATTCTGTATGTGTGAAGTCTGCATGTTCTTCTTGTGTTTCTGTGCGATTTCTCTCTCAGACAACAGACATAAAGCCATATTTGATTATAATCTGTGCCCTTTGATGGACTGGCATCCTTTTTGGGGCATCCCCTGCCTTTTGCCCTTTGATGGACTGGTATCCTTTTTGGGGCATCCCCTGCCTTATGCCCTTTGATGGACTGGTATCCTTTTTGGGGCATCCCCTGCCTTATGCCCTTTGATGGACTGGCATCCTTTTTGGGGCATCCCCTGCCTTTTGCCCTTTGATGGACTGGCATCCTTTTTGGGGCACCCCCTGCCTTATGCCCTTTGATGGACTGGCATCCTTTTTGGGGCACCCCCTGCCTTATGCCCTTTGATGGACTGGCATCCTTTTTGGGGCATCCCCTGCCTTTTGCCCTTTGATGGACTGGTATCCTTTTTGGGGCATCCCCTGCCTTTTGCCCTTTGATGAACTGGTATCCTTTTTGGGGCATCCCCTGCCTTGTGCCCTTTGATGGACTGGTATCCTTTTTGGGGCATCCCCTGCCTTATGCCCTTTGATGAACTGGTATCCTTTTTGGGGCATCCCCTGCCTTATGCCCTTTGCTTCCCAGGACACACTCCATGGTCCAAGCACATGGGTAGTGCTGATTTCAACAGTGACATCAGTTGATTTTTTTACATCCTTAACAGTCATGTATTCTTTAGATCCCTTATCTTGCTAATCTTTCCTGCTCATGTCGATTTCTCCTCTTCAACATCAGAAGGGTTAGTCCATTTCTTTCCACACAGACCACTCAGTTCAATCCCTCGTCATCTCGAGACTGGACCACTGTAACTCGCTCCTAGCAAGTCTGCCTCTGAGTACCATTCGTCCTCTGCAACTGATCCAGAATGCAGTTGACCGACTCATTTTCAACCTCCCCAAGTTCTCCCACATCATACCATTGCTACAGTCCCTCCACTGGCTTCCTGTAGTTGCCCGCATCAGATTCAAAACACTGATACTTGCCTACAAAGCCAAAAATGGAGCAGTACCCTCCTGCCTAAAACAAATTCTCGCACTGCACCACGTTCTCTCTAATCCACCAGCACTGCTCGACTGGTCCCAGCATCTCTCAAGGCACAAGGAAGACATGCATCCAGAGTCTTCTCTGTTTTGGCACCTATGGGGTGGAATGAACTTCCACTAGATGTCCGAACAGTCAAGTCATTGGGTGTATTAAATGTATTACTTGCCAACAGAGTTTTTTTAGAGTGATAGTATTCTTAGCTGGGTTCTACTGAACTAAAATCAGAATGTATTCACTGATGAGACTTCTAAGCACTTAAGTAAGTTGCTCTGGCTAAAGGCATCTGCCAAACGCTGTAAATGTAAATGTAATGTAACCTGATTAGTGACGTTTCCCTGAATTAATTCACTGTATGAAGTTATTTTCGCACCCTGGCTTTCTGAGGGGGACGTTTTTTGATGAGACACATGGGCAACTGCTCAAAGAGCACATACTATAGTCGGGAAAATGAATGGATTACCAAGGCAGCACAGAGCTACGTATGCAGCAGCGTTCAATACACATACAAAAAGAAGAAAAAGCAGACTGGCAGGCAGGAAAGGCTGATTTACTGTGTTTTCACATTTGAGAGCAGCAAAGCATAATCATTCTGAAACTGCACGGCAACACATAGTTGCCTTCGAGCAGAAGCTGCTAAGGCAGCCGACCTGTGCCTGCTGAGAGGCAGCACCAGAGCTGCAGCTGGGGTGTGGGGGGGGCGTGAGACCCCGGCCCTGCGTGCCTCTCTCTCGACGGGGGGGAGGTGTGCCTGTTGCTGATTGAGATTCCAAGCCGGCTCAACACTGCCCTCTGCGCTCCTCTTCACTGGGCTGAGTCTGCGTCACGGCTCACATCACCACGGCAACCTAGCATTATCAGCCTCAGTATGATACATTTCAGGCTTGAGTGCTGCCCCCTACTGGCAGTTCTATTTGTGCATTAACACAGGCAGCACTATGTGTCAAGTAAATTACTATTCTGCCATATAAAATCAAATAAGAACCATTTTCACTTTTTTATTAATAAGGCATGAAATTAGGATATAAGTTTTTTTTTTTTTTTTAAAGAACATAACGCAAGATATTTTTGGAAAAAAACACTTCATAGTTAAATAAATGACGTCATCTTCGAAAGGACTGTACTTCTGCGTCTGCTGGCGATGATCAATAAAAAGACCCATCCATCCAAACAAATTTCTGTAAGTATTTGTTCTGAGTACCCAAAGCAACTGGAACAGCATATGCCATGCAGATTGCTTGTATTGATTTGTAGCCACGAAGATCAAAATAAGCATATAAGGATTTAACCAGTGCGGAAATAACAAAACAGTTCAATATATAGTGGAAAGCCATCAAAATCACATATAAATGGTCAGATGATTCATTGCTTTGCCCTGTGTAAGGGGCATGATTATGCTTTAAACAGTTTGGAGCTATTTGCATTCACACAGCTGCGTACCTGAATAAACACCTTGCTTATAATTCTGTACCCTATGAACCTTCTCAGTTGTAAGCAGTAGCACACTACTGTGCATTTGTTCTGGAGATGGATCAAGTATTAAGTCCTGGAAGCCTAACAACAGCTCATATTACAGATCCCACTTCATATTGATAGGCCAATGCTGCAAAAAGACCTACTGTGATATAGGTAGTACCAGCAGCACCAAATACCACACATTTCAGAAGAATTATTCATTTTCCTGAACTGACATGAAATACACAGGATCTGAATCAAGCTACTTCCCTCTGAAGAGGAGATGAAGAAGACGCCCTGGACTGTCCAACAGGATTCAGAGTACAAAGCAAAGGAAGGCAATGAAAAATTCTCTGATGCTCGTCATATGAAGGCTGTGTTATTCCAAGTGCTCCTGACTACCTGGCAAATGGTCACATCTCCTATTAGAAATGGCAAGAGCTGTAAAGGCAACCATCCCTCCCTCTTCAGCAAAAGGACTTTGGAGGGTCATAGGACTCCATACGACCCCAAAGCTCTGCATATTAAAACAGGTCTGGGAATAAAGAGCCAGATGATGTCCTAGGTGAACATGGATGTATTAGCTGAACATGGATGCCCTAGGTGAACATGGATGCCCTAGGTGAACATGGATGTCCTAGGTGAGCATGGATGTCCTGGGTGAACATGGATGCCCTGGGTGAGCATGGATGCCCTAGGTGAACATGGATGTCCTAGGTGAGCATGGATGTCCTAGGTGAGCATGGATGTCCTAGGTGAGCATGGATGTCCTAGGTGAACATGGATGCCCTGGGTGAGCATGGATGTCCTAGGTGAACATGGATGTCCTAGGTGAACATGGATGCCCTAGGTGAGCATGGATGCCCTAGGTGAACATGGATGCCCTGGGTGAGCATGGATGTCCTAGGTGAACATGGATGTCCTAGGTGAGCATGGATGTCCTAGGTGAACATGGATGCCCAAGGTGAACATGGATGCCCTAGGTGAGCATGGATGTCCTGGGTGAGCATGGATGCCCTGGGTGAACATGGATGCCCAAGGTGAACATGGATGCCCAAGGTGAACATGGCCATACACTGGGGCAAAGGGTTCCGCTGTCAGACTGACACTAATTCAGCCTACTGGCTAAGTTTGACTCCATGTGAGTCCTGTGTACGAAAGGACTCACTTCTGTCACACAGAAGACTCCTGAGCACACCATGGGACCTTAGATTGCTCTGCCAAAATTAAGGTAAATACTGTTAAAGTTCATGGGAGCTCTGTAGCTCACGGCGCCTTGAGAATCACCTCCAGGCTTTGCTCTCAACCAGTCGAAACGGCAGCTGCTCCCTGGCACGTTCTCCTTGGCTGAATGTAAAGAGTATTCATGCTTCTGTCTGCCTGTGACCATCAGTGCATATTTACTCGCAATAAATGCTTACTTCCTCAAATGAACATTATTAACATCACACTGACAATTATTCTCCTTTCCTTGTGCATTACCAGTATAGCTGTGTAAATCTTCGTGTTTAACTGGGAAGAAGCACTGAAATCCAGGTCTCCACCTACATTAGCTCCTACCCTAGGTTTGCTCCTCCATCCACTTTGCTGGGGTTTCCTACTGCTCAACAGCTCATAATGGCTACCCTACAGTACCTCAACATTCACTCACTCCGCACATCCATCAGCTCTATGACCAGCCTCTTCTATCCAAGGACCCCCAGCCCTGACTCTGTGTAGCTGTGATGGAGTCATGGACTCCCTGAGCAGGCAGCCCGATATTCAGTCCCAAGCCACTGAGATAGAGTGAGACGAGGGGTTTTCTGTCTAAATTTAGCAGGATGGAACTTGAAGCCGAAAACGACCCATATGAGAGGCAGACTGAGGTATAGAGGAGCACATGTGCATTATCTTTTCCCCATTTCAACACCGTTGCACCAAAACACGTAATGAGATTGCAACAGTAGCAAAAATTTAATTAAGAACATCATGAACATACATAAAAATGTTTGTAACTCCCTGTAAAAACATAAAAGAAGTTAATTAAATGTGTATGCTGTTAGAACTAAGTTAGTAGAGGTATAGTAGCGGCTCTGGTTTCTGTGAGTGGAGTAAGTGGTGTTTAGCGTGTGTAGCTTGAAGATCACTCCAGCAGATAATCAGTGTCAATCACCTTCATTTACCCCTGTAATCAAACTGCAGGAGTTCACTCAGCACGAAGCAGGAGGGGGGCAAGGCCAAGCCTGGCTGGCTCTGCCCATTAAATGCCTAATTTTTCACAATAGACTTTCTAGAACAGTAGCAGAGATACCTAATATTGGTTCTCTGTGCTAAAGTAGCTTTTATACTATTTATGATTATTTGGCTTCATCCACAAGGCATTTACAGCTTGATTATCATACACACATCCATGTTTGGTATCTGCTTATCCAGCAAAGGGTTAGTTCAAGCCTGGAGCCTATCTCTGGCAGCACAGGACACAGAGGACATCCTGCATGCAGGATTAACTTTGGTTTTTTGCATTTAGCCCCTATATACAGTGAGTAATCAGACATTATTTCCACCTGTAATTAGAATTTTGTAGTGGCAAAATGACAAGAAAATATTACATAAATGCTTAGTAGGCAAAACAATTGAAATCAAAAAAACCTACAACATCCTCATTGCATAAGTGGGCACAGCCTATAATGATGAGGACTGCAGCAGGGTTCAGAGGGAACCAGTCACATCCCAAAGCACATCTAAAGCTAAGGAGCATTCACCTGTCTTCAAGAAAGTGATTCTGATTAACTCCAAATAAAAAAAAAAACAGATGGTGCTGTAGGATTTCCTTGAAACAGAAGGTTGCATCATCCTGGGATTGCAAGGAGCTGACAAAACAATTAGGAGAGGGAAGGAATATCATGGTGTTAGATGCACCATGGACCATTATGCAAACTATCATCAATATGGAGAAGATGTAGGACCACAGAGACATTGCGAATATTTGGATGTTGATGACAGGTCAAGAAGACTTATCACCTCAACATTAAAAGACGTGCAGGAAATTATGGTAGTTAGTAGCTACTTTCTGTCTGTCACAATAACCTCTCGTATTTGGCGCATGTCTGGGTTATAGGGTAACAAGACAGAAACCATTTCTCACTAAAAACTTCCATGTCTGTCTAAATTTTGCCAAAAACACAATCACTCCAAGCCATGTGGGAAATAAGACAACTGTTGGGTTTAATTTTGAGAATTACGTTAGGCAGAAGGACAACGCAGTGCATCGACCACAGAACGCCATACCTACCGTGACGCATGGTGCTTCAGGGCTGCTTCCCTTCAGCTGTGACAGGGGCTCAAGCCAAGATAGACGAGATAATGAGGAGCTCCAAATATCAAGATATTTTGGCACAAAACCCGCTGGCCGCTGTCAGAAAGCCGAAGATGAGGAGGAATTTCAGCTTCCGATTTCAAGAAGAGCGTTTACAGTTTTAATATCCAAATACTAAACTGAAACAACACAGGTTAAGGACTAAGTTTTAGGTCACTGCGCAGCCTTAAAAAACAGATAACTCTTCTGTCACAGGCCCAGCTGCCTGTGTCCAACACATACGTCCGTTGCTGTTGTTCCGCATCAATTATGCACACACTGCATAAGTAGTATTCCAGGTGGCAATACTAATCAGTGGTTTTTATGCAAATCTTCAGTATGGCTATTCCCAGTCACTAAAATGAATTGAGTTTTTGCTTATTCTCACCTCCCCCCACCTCGTGAAAAGCATCCAGACTCCGATACTTACAGCCAGTTCTGTATCCCAATGACTGTTTCATTTGCTTGCGTGTTTTTCACTGTACTGATGCCAAAGAGCTCATTTCGTCTCATTCCTCCTCACTGCTTTACTCAAACACAACTCCACTCCCGTCTCCTGATAAATCACCCATTCCTCCCTTTGACATAATTCTTAGGGATAGATTAGCGAATTCTTCCAAAAAATATGTTCTTGTTTTAGCACTGACGTAGAAAAAACATCCCACACCAATGTGAAATTATATGAAGTTTTCAGCGAAGAACAGCAAATGACAATGGTACTATCAGTCGTGGCTGTATGATGACAACATTCTCCACATCAGTCATCATCTTGGTCTTCCACCCGTGCGGTGAACCAGTTAGTCAAGCTGGTTATTTTATATTATTCTAATTACTATTAAAGCAAGGGAAGGGGGTGGCATGCTGGCACACCAGTTAGCATTGTTGCCTCACATCACTGAAACCTGCGTTCAAGTCTCCACTAAGGTCCCATGTGTGTGGAGTTTGGATGCTCTCCCCATGTCAAAGGGTCTCCTCTACATGCCTCAGTTCCCCCCTCAGCACAAAAACATGCTGAGGCTGATTGGAGTTACCAAATTTTCTATAGGTGTGCTTGTGTGAGTAAGTAGTGTGTAAATGTGCCCTGCGATGGGTTGGCACCCCATCCTGGGTTGTTCCCTGCCTTGCAGCTGTAGCCCTGAGGATCGGCTCCGGACCCCCAGAACCATAAACATGAGTGGTGTATAACCAGCCCCTTCTATCCAACCTGCTTTGGCCCTGACTCTGTGTAGCTGTGATCGAGTCATGGACTCTTTGGCCGGGCAGGCAGGCAGGCAGGCAGGCAGGCAGACAGACAGACAGACAGACAGACAGACGAGACTATAAATTTTCACACACCTTTTCCAGATCCTCTTTCTCAAAGACCCTAGCTCTTCCACATGCAATTCTACCCCATGAGGCCGCTCTACATGTTGGCCAGTCAGCTCCCGCTACCTGTACATAGCCTGTGCTGCAGCGCAGTGAATGTGGATTAGCCTGTAGTCTCTGAGTCATCTTCAGTGACCCTTGAGGTTTTGCTATAGCACATTCCAGTTTTCACCTAAAAGCAGTAAATTCTCCAAAAAAACGGGATTGACACTAAAGTAATAAGATATGTTAACAGGTTCACATAGGTAAAAAAAAAATCTTTAGTTTAAAAGTTATCATTCATACAATGTTATAAGATTAATTTGTCTATGTAACATGCTTTTAAAGAATATTTTAACTGTGTATTGTCTGCAATCTCTTATCAAGGCTATCTGCAGCTTGAGAGCTGATGTCTTCATGGTAGAAGGTCAGCCTAAATAAACAGATCCAATTCTGTGCCCCACTCGAATGATATATTGCAGTAAGGCAGCAGCACTGTACACGCTGTTGTGATAAAAAATGTCAAAGGTCACTGCTTCCATGATTCAACACACTATAAATCTTCACATATGCAGATGTGTGCTTACAATCTATTTGGCAACAAAGATATAACAAAGATGATGATGATAATAATAATAATATTTTGTCAGGATAAGTCCAGGGGGGTGTTCCACGAAGCAGGACTAAGGGAAAGTCTGATTTATTTCGACAAGTCTGGCTCATTTAAGTGAGAGTTCCGTTCCATCAACATGCCTTAAATGAATCCCCGCTGAGCTACCATGGACCCGGGGGGTATTCCATGAAAGTAGCTAAAGAAAGCCAGACTTTCCCGAAAATTTAATTAATCAAGGCACATGAGTCGGGAAAGCCTATAAAATGAGAGCAGTGTTTTTCGCCACCGCAGAACAAACGCTGTTATGGACCTGTATGGGTTCAATACCCATAGCCAACGGTCATTCTAACTGTACAATGTTATTCTGTATTAATCGATCTCAGTAAAATACTTTCAATCGCATCCGTGTGAAATGTTCTGCACAAATAACCGTATCTAGTCTTTGCTTTTTACTAATAAGGACTGTAACTAAACAAAATATATCTACCTGTTCATATTATTTTAACAGATTTTTTTTTTTCCAATTTCAGTCATTGCATTTCCTGTTTGACCTTTGTAATATGGGTACGCTTTTATTTTAATTATTTTGGAATTACTTAGAATTACTTAGAAAGGGTCGCTGTGTATGCAGGTTTTCACTGCAACTCCCTAATTAGATTACTAATTAGAGGACTGATTGGCTGAAGAGTCCTCACACCTGGGCTTGCACTGCTGACCTAAAGGTTATCCCAAAAACCTGCATGCACACTTGCGGATTACGATGGCCACCCCTGAGTTAAATGTTTAAATTAAATTATAAATAATAAACCTAGGAAGGTAATCTGTAGAATTACAGAAAGCCACCCCCCACTGCCGAGAGGTACTGATAATAACATTTGTGGGAGGGGTGGCATCCCTAAGTGTTACAGTGCCAGAGGTCCCAGAGGTCACTGGAGAGGCTAATAGTAGATGTGTAATCCAAATACACAAAAGAGATGAGCGCTGATTTGTCAGAGGCTCAACTCTGTTATTACAGAACACATTTCACCCAAAGTATAAACACAACTGCATAGCATAAATATTAAAAGCAGACACATGGAGATTTAAAATAATATCTACTACACTGGGGTTGCAGATGGGTCACTTTTGTCATTCCTGCGGCCACCCTCAAGGACAGACTTTGTACAAAGAACAGACCAAACTCTGTTCCCTTTTCACCAAGAAAAAAATGTGACCTTTAAACAAACCCAGGGCAAAGTACTGTATACCCTGTGAGTCGGGAAGGGCTGTGATTGTGTATGCAGAGTGCGTGTTTCAGCCCTGGTGTGATGGCGTACCGCGGGTGGTCAGATCAGCCCGGGAGGAGCCAAACCAGACTTTCCTCTCTCAATATCAGGGCTACCTGTTGTCTAAGGCACGCTGTGGGTTTCCAGAACCAAATTTTATAACCACACGCTCCAAAGTCATGCTGTCTTTAGGCAGGAAATGTAAGGGGGCTGTGTTCCCGTGGGAAAAGCCACATAACATCATCATCCATCCCTTACAAAGCAAAAATTGAGGGGGAAAAAGCTACAAATTACAGCATAAACCTACAGCCCACTATACAACAAACATCACTGCCGCATTTATTTGTGTCTGCACTCATATACGCAGTAACTTGAACAGCATGTAATTTTCCACTGTTGAGCTTAAGCAGAACTGACTTATTGACTTGAAATAAACTGACTTGAAACTAAACTACCGGGTCTGTGTCATTAAAACGGTACACAGGAAACAACAAGCAATTTCTATCTGTCAACCCTGACCCCAAATATCCACTATTTATGCATATATGTACCTCCCAGGAGAGGTCTTTAATTAAATAGTCTGGATTGTTCATTTTTAATGATGAAAACAGTTTTTATGATTTCTTTTAGTAACATTGATGTAATTTTAATAGTAGCACCAGGTAATTAACCATGACTTACTCTATTTTAATTACATTTCACAGGTGTGGCATTAAGTCCAGTATATACCAAGAAACCAATCATAATTAAAGAACTGAACTCATTTATTTCACTTTCAGATACATATAAAAAAATCAGGGTAAATGATGCAGAAGTAAAGTAAAAAGAGTCTTTATATGGGCATTCCATGTGCTTATTCACTTTTATTTAAACTGAGAGAGAAGCTATCCATTTTAAACTGAATGTGTGTGTGTGTGTGTGTGTGTGTGTGTGTGTGTAGGCAGCACAAGACCTTAAAGGGACACATGCTTCCTATACAATTTGTAACATGGTTTCAACTTCAGAGAGGGAAGCAAACCAAGTAAAACAAATGCCGGATGAACGGAGCTATTTCAACCGTCCCCAGCTGTAGGCCATAAAGATCAAAGCTGTGATGATGTCACCTTTTATTTTCCTGTTTTTAAATGGACACTGCACAGAACACTTATATGGGATTGGTAGGTTCGACAGGATGGGGGGGGGGGGTGGGGGGTCGTACTTTTCGGGAATGATCCACTTATATGAACAAAAGGGTTCTTTCCGTGATCTTTGGTACTCGGTGATAGGTCAGTGAGAGTGGAAAGGCACCTCAACCCCCAGCAAACTTTGTGCTAATCTCTAAACTGTGATCTCATACGTGTGGAACGACACTGACCTCACCAACCACTCGACCACTGTTAGGCCGTTAATGTCACGCCACCCACCCATACTGATACCCGTGTACATTTTCCTGCTACAGAACTTCGTGGGTTGCAAAAGTCACAATTCTGAACTAGCTTTATCAAAAAAGTTTCTTAAAGTAAGATGACAGCAAGAAATGTGCTTATGCTTCCTTGGACAAAGATGTATTCAACTATATCTTTAAATTTGAAGGAATGAATTGAGTCATAAGGAAATCAAGTCATAAATACACATGAAACATTTATAAGCTGCAGAAACGGCTGCCACACCTGCATGTAGTTTGTCTGAAGATATTCCCCCGATGACCTGGCCAACTCATGGCATCTCATCTCTCCATCTCATTCTCATCTGTGTGAATACACACCGTACAGCATGACTGTTTTTATTTATAGCTGGGAAGATCTCACTGACTGGAGTGTCAGTCACTGGAGCGTACCTGTCTAACAAGGACCAGGAATTTGCTGAGCTAACAAGGCTGTTGTTTTTTTTTTCCTTTTTCTTCCCCAGCTAGTCTAATGACAGCCCTCTGTGAACAGGCCAGGGTGCAATTAAAACCATATGCAAAAGCAGCCCTGTAGTAGATGAGAGAGGGCAGATGAAGGGAGACTGTAACTCATCGCCTTTACAAAGATGGATTGTTTTTTTTTCTTAAGTTCTTAGTTAATTTCCTCACTTCTTCGTCGAGTTAGGTTTGCACAGAGGGGTCACCTTTCGGGAGAAATACACATGATTTGTACAGGATTGTAAAGTGAACTTGTTTTATTTTCAAGAACATTCATCAAAACAATCAAAATTCTAGCAGTGAAGCGAAATCTAACAATAAGGAGTTTATTCTGTAACTAAACCTGCATTATCTTTGTCCTATGCTCATTTTTTCTCATGAGATATAATGTTTGAAAGTCTCATGGCAGATTCAGCTGGATCTAAAAAAAAAACTCTCTTTTCCGGGCCTCAGAAAATTCTCACTTTATCTCCACTGTCAAGACATCTTAAAATGAGATGTAAGGTGTTCTAACACTTCAACTGCTTCTTTTCATCACCCCATTTAAGAATAGTCTAAGGACTGTATTCCTCATGTAACTCAGCAAATGTCTTGAATCCATGTTTTTTGTTGTTTGCTTATTAGGAGCAGTTTTTGAATGTTTACTGAGAAGAAAATAAGATCCAGTGATGCTTCCACATCATAAAAAACATCATGGATTGTCTAGACACACTATATTCAACTGACGTGAAACAGAAAACAAAATATTCATGCACACTAAATCATTTCAGATGTGAACATCTTTAAAGAATCACCAAGCCTCGTGCTGGAGATCCAGCGATTCTTCCACATCATCAAAAGCTTCTCCATGGAATGGCCCTATGTCTAGACACACCATCTTCAACTGACATGACCAGAAACAGAAAAATGGAAATAATCTCACAGAAGAACATCTATCAAGAAGCACCAAACCTTTGTGTAGGTGCAAATCAAAGCGATTACACATCAAAGTGAGGTATATTCTTTTTATTTCTTGATACATATATTCTGTGAGGCAACCTCATTGTCCTATATCTTCAGTCAGACCTAAAGAAGAGAAGCACCCATCACCATCCTCCATAACAGACAAAATGAGGACCAACACTCACAGAATAGAAATAAACTCCAGGACGACGCAGTTGTACTACAGAGCAGGGTACATCGAATGTTCTGAAGTATAAGAGAGTTAGAAAGTAGCTTCAGGTGCAATGTGTTGACTAGGATTCCTGTAACTCCAGGCCATCTAGAATCTCTATTTGCCTCAGCCAACAACAGGCACCCCCATGTCACAAATTAAAACCTAACCCAGTTTGTTCTAATAGCAGAATAATAAATAACAAAAGTTTGTTATTTTCAGCACTTAGGCCTATGCATCAGATGTATTTTTTGTGTGGCATCAGAAGGACACAATCTGTCAGTTACAAATCAGTCACGGTAGACAATGCTACGAGTTCAAACAATGGAGAACAACAGACTTTACAGATCTGCTACTTGGGAAAGAAAATCCATGTTCACTATATCTGAGCCATTAACCTTGAAAACCAGACCACTGTAACAGTCAGCATTCTAGTGAAGAACCATGGCTCTGAATTAAAACACAAACACAATAGTCAATCTATTTCTGTAATACAGCATACACTGACCTGCCCTTGTTTGAGATTGTCTGGCATGGAAAATGGCACAGGGTGCATATTAATTACAAGAGTACAAGGTAATACCACGTTAGGCTATACAAAGTGAACAATTCTGATCATTTTGCATCTCAGTACTAAAAAAAAAAAGGTTTAAGTTGCTTGTTCTAGCAAAGATGATAGGCTTCCTATGTCATTCACCTCTCACTGTATCATGTGTCCAGGAACTGAAACTGGCCACTGCCAAATTCCAATGAATGAAGCCATGGACCACTGAATGCATCTGACGAAGGGGGGGTAATAGAATACATCTGCACAGGGGGGAACATGGTGGGGGGCTACCACACACCCACTGCAACTGCGTATAATGCATTATGAATGCTCTATGAAGGTCTCATCTATAACACACTATAAACACCTTCATAATGCATTACAACAGTTAGTACAAGAATTAATGCTCTGTACTGGCTTATGAAGATATTTATAATGCATTAAACAGGAGACATCATGATGTATTATACACATGACTATAATGCCTTTTTATATTTATAGTCGTAGGTATAATACTTTATGAACGCTTATAATGCATTATGAAGGTTTGTAAAATGCAATATAATAACTGCTTTAAGTGGTGTTATCAGACTTTCTTTGACAAAAACCACGATATATTCTACATATGTATATAATACACACACACACACACACACACACACACACACACACACACACACACAAACACCAGTTTAGGCCAATATCCTAATTAATCCTACGTTAACAAAAATAAAAATGATGGCTTAATTTCATTTCCATTTATTTAGTTTTAGAGTTATTAGCGCATTTATTTATTCCAATGCACACTGAATGTACAGTTTATAATTAGTAATAATTATATATGGAAATACTCCTCTGAAAAGGAGTGTGCATTGTCCCCCACAGTCAAATATTCAGAGTACACTTTACTAAATGTCTCTGTCTCATGTTATAACAACAGTTTGTATGCGTTTTTTTACTCCCTCTTTTTCCACACAAACACTAGGGACAATCATGTACAATTACAAAAACGGCTAATACAATGCAACATCAAAAACGTATGGACACACAAGAACGTGAACAAAGGCGAGAAGAAATGCAGAAAAACACATGCAAAAATTTTTAAACACAGTACAACGGTTTGTGATTTTCATTGCATATTTTTTGGCTTCCCTAGTGTAAACATACCCTTAGTGAATGTGAAATGCACGTCAACAAAAGTAATTAAAATTAATAAGAAATACAAGGGGTGTGTAAGAGCTGCAATTAACACTAAATGCTGAACCAACATCTCCTTACAGCAAGGATGGCTTTCATTCATTGCTATTAACAAGATTAAACACAAACAGTGCAATGGCATGAATCGAAAAAGTGATCTGTGTACGTTATTGTCTGTGTACTGGAGATCTGTGATAAAAAAATACCAGGCTTGCTTTTGTTAAAACATATACAGCCAGACAACTGAACATTGAATATGAGGCTAACTACCACTATGATGTAACAAGAGTGCCTTTGCAAGACATTAATTAATTAACAAAAGCAACCAGCACCTAAAGAAATGTTTTGCATAATAAACTGAACTGCAATCAGAAAAGATTGGAGGTCGGAAGAAGAGCCGGTGATCTTCCTGGGGGCTGTCTCCACCTCCACTTCTTCCCCCGCCGGGAGTCGGGAGAAGCCACTCCCAATTTTAAACCCAGCAATGTTTGCGCCAGCAGCCACTTCCACTGCCTCGGAGTGGTTTCCTGCGGCTTCGCCGCTGGCACCAGCAGCACACCCCTTTGTTGGGACGCGACTGGCTCTTAAAGGGGCTAGGTCTGTATGGGATGCCATCCCGCAGATCCCTAAGGTCCTTAAAGGGGCAACGCCTGCTGCGGAGGTACAAACCCCGGCTCCACACCCCGCGGTTCCTGTGCCGGTGGTTCCTGCTCCACCTGAGGTTCCAGTGCTAGCAGTCCCTGCCTCTGCCTCCTGCAGGACTTGCTCCTGTGACTCCTGCTCTGACCCCTGATGTTCCTGCTCTGCCTGTTCCTGCCCCTGTCCCCATGATTCCTGCTCCGCCTGTTCCTGATCCCGTGCCTCCAGCTCCTGACCCTGCTCCCACACCACCAGCTCCCAGGCCCCCAGTTCCTGTCCCTGCGGAGGTCTCGGACTGCTCGACCACCGCTCCTTCCCCCTTGGGAGAGGAGGAGTTCGAATGGGACCCCTCGGGGATTTCCCTGATGACCTCCTCCGCCACCACAGTAGGACAGATCCCAGCCATGTTCCCGCCTCTCGGTCTCCCGGATAGGGAGGGGACACCTGCGTTGGGGTTGGGGTTGGGGTTGGGGTCGGGTCCCACCCACCCTGCTCCCTTGCTCGCCCTCCCTGCCCCCTGGCTCGCCCTCGGTCTCTTTGGCGGTGGCTCGTGCTCCTGGTTGCCTTCAGGTCCCCCTCCGATAACTCGTCAGCCGCCTTCGGCCCTGCCTCCGACGCCTCATCAGTCCCCCTGCTCTGACTCGTCAGTCAGCAGCACCTTCGCCGGCTATGGTGCGCTGTCGCCTGCCGCGGCTTCGCCTCCCTCCTCGCCTGCGCCGAGGTTCCTTCTGACTTCCTCCTCGCCTCCTCTGCCTGTCCCTCGCCTGCCTCCTTGCCCCCTGCAAGGTCCCCTCCTGCTCCTACCTCGCTGAGGGTCCCTCCGGCTCCAGCTTCGAGGTCGCCTGCTACCCCTACTGTGTCCACTTCTCACCCGCTGGGGTTCCCTCGGGCTCCCTGTTTCCCCCCGCCTGTTGCCTTCCTGCCGCTTGGTTTTGTGCCCCCTGTGTGTGCGCCTCATCCCTCTGTTGTTTACTCCTGGCCCCTTTGTTCCTTCAGTTAGTGTTACCCCAGTGTCTCCCTTCTTGGTGCCCCGGTGCTTGTCTGCTTTCCCCATGATCAGCCGGCTGGTGTCTTAGCTACTGCCTTTATGCCTGTTCTGTGTGTCCGTTCTGTTCCTGGTGCCCCGTTTAATGGTCTTGTTTTGTTTTCCAGGTCTCGTGTCCCGGTCCCGTCTCTTCATTCCCCTTTGGATTTTTTGCACCAGGGATAATGTGTAACAGGCAGGCCAGAACACAAGCAACACACGAAAGACAGGGCACCTGGACACTGACCTGCACAATGTGGTCCATAGGGTTCAATAGTGGTATTCACAGCATGATATCTTCCCTAAGCCATCTGTCAGGAAGTACCTGCTTAACAGGTATGGCCAGCACACGGTGCCAATATCAAAACAGTCTATGACATCAGCAGCATGAGAGCCTAGGATCAGGCATACATCTTTCCACTGTTTAGCGCCGTTTTATTTCTCTGTTGAAATTCACAGCCTAGCACACAAGGTAGAGGAACTGAAACCGTACTGAAGGTCAGTGCAGTCAGCAGCTGTCAGGAGGCACTTCTGTATATACAACAGTGCAGACACATAACCTAATAAAAATAAAATGGAAGAGGGAAGAGGGAGCCAGGTTACGCTCCAAACGATTCCCACATGCAGACGTCTGTTAAAAGACACAAACGTTATGTATCCCTGCATAACTGGAAATACAAGTGGAGAAGCTGACCAGACCAGCACTATACCATATATTTTATACACACACACACACACACACACAATTATAAAATGAAGAGGACACAAGTAAAATACTGTAGATAACTGGAGACTATAGAATCTGGTGAGGATGAGAACAGGTGCCCACAGACTGGAACATAACTACTAGGGATGGGGGAAAATCAGTTTGCCTACAAATCGCGATTCTTCAGGGTGGGGATTTTAAGACCGCCACGAGTTAAAAATTGATTTTTAAATATAAAATTGAAATGCAAGTTACTGTATTTGTGTGGGTCAGCATTTGTCACTTCTAATATATTTGGCCAGCAGCACATGGCCCAATTTGGCTATGGCGGTGTGTCTCAAAGCGGCCCTCAGGAACCCTATCAGGAGCTAGGAGGGCGCATTAACCTGGATCATGAGTCTGGCACAATGTTGTCATGACTGACCAAGCATGTGCAGTGACTACTCCAGTGCTGCCTTAGTTTAAATCCAGAATTTGGGCAAACCTTTTAGTCTATAAAGCAACCAGACAGCCACCTGCAAGATTTACCACGATAAACTTAAATATTGTGGCAAAACCATTAACATTTGCACATCTTACTCAGACACCACCCCGAGCTGAACGGCCAAAACATGCAGCTCTCTGCCTAAAGAAGCATTCTAATACCCCAGAGCATGTAGACCATCTGTTGTTTTTGCAAAAAAAACCTCAATGCTCCCCAAAACTAGTGTAATATGGAATTATTTATTTACAAGATATTCTGTAGAGAATTTCACTCAGATTTAGTGTAATTTTTCCTACTGTCACACCATCCAGACATTATATATATGGTACTTTGACAGTATTTTCAAAACCAATCTTGACGATTATATTAACATGGTGTCTTCTTGCCGAGCCGGGGGGTTCTCGAGAGATTCCTACATAAGTTTCACTAAACTGCTAATTTTATCCCCAAGATTTCAGAATACTGTACCCAAAATACCGCGGTACACCTTATTAGCACAGACATCCCACAATTAACGGTACCTTCTGAAAATTTTGTGGAATATTCTAGAAATTTTTCATTCCACAATTCTTACTTACTTACTACCCCGCTGAAGTCAACAAATTTTGCCAGCATCCCTCCCCCTCCCAGTTGACAAATTTCTACCTCAGTGAAAGCAACATGCCTAAAGTGGTATGTATTTTTTTTGTGATCTTTTTTGTTGAAAGGCTTATTTGTTGAGCAGAGCTCAATAAAGGCTCTTTAATTTAAGAAGATAGAGTCTACTTTATATGTAGACCTCAGTGATGGAGGAATCAATTTAAAAGCAGCAAACATTTTAAGCAAGATTAACTTACCTTCAGCAAAATAAAAAAAAACTTTCAAAATTATAATACACGTCGGAACAGCAAACAAATATCACTGTAACACTGAATGGTGAGGTCATAGTGCCTCACTATAGCATTAATGTACAATAATAACTATTAGGTGTCTGTCAAGTAATTGTGGCTCCTAGCAAATATATAGACCATATAGTCTTCTGTATACATTCATACAGGTCTTCCAGCTTCCCAAAGATACGATCAAACTGTTTGTTTTCATTCTTCTCCAGGGGAGTTTGCAAAATCTTTGTGAGTACCAAAGTTCAATGGCATCAGATCCATTCCTGTACTTGTGTGTTCAAACACTGAAAGTAGTGTTCAAAACATTAAAATACCACACTAAGCAATTCTCATCTCTGTTCGTAGACATGCATCAGCACTCTTGAGGATATTTGTTTCCTTCATCACAGACCTGCGAATTGCCAGTCCTTACACTGTACAATGCAGGTACTATACAATTCAACGGTAACAGCAGCCTCTCGAGATGAGTTTCGGTTTACACCAATGCCTCCATGTCTTTGCAGTGCCACTGCTATAAAGCAGGTCATCACCTTAGGCCAGCAAATACTCTTTCGTCTTTAGTAAAGGCATCCGAGGATCAGTGATAAGGCAAACCAAGAGCATTAGTTCAATGCAAATCCTAATTGAGAAAGGCTTTTTTTCCAGCTTCGTAGTATCATTATAAATGCACTGTAATTTTAAAACGTGGCCCTAAATTTACAAAAATAAATCTATGACAAGTTATTAAATATCATTAAATGCATTTTAATGCTGTCTACTATTCTCATCTGGACATAAAGCCATATGGAAAATATCCTAAAAAGTTTAATTATTAAAATATGTGCAGTTTGTTGTCTGGCAGTAGAGCAGTTGGGTGCCGATAATGGTGTTGAGGTCAATCTGGATGCCTGAATGGTTAGTGGTGCCTCAGTGTGCAGCAACACCTGCAGGGCTGAACCTTGGATTTTAGCCACTGGCTCTGTGTGTGATGAGTTTCCTTAAATGGTCCAATGGCGTGCAGTTAGGAAATTTGGTATGTGTGAGTATGAATGCACTGCACTGGACTTGCATCCTGTCTAAGGCGTCCCCTGCATCAGGGTACAGGCTCCATAGAAAAAGGATGGATGGAAACAAATATGTAACATCCACATAAATACTGATAATTTAGTTTCCTATTTAAAATCAACTATCCAAAGGCATTTGTACAACATGCACCTTGAACTCCATCTATCCACCGTCCTCCCACTAATCCTGTTCTTGGCCTTAGGGGGACCATGGAGCCTTTCCCAGGCAGCATACGGCACCAGATCCACCCTGGACAGGATCTCAGTCCACTACAGGGCACATACATGCACACAACGGGCAATCTGGAAAATCATGCAAGGCACGTTCGTAACCTGGGAAACGCCTGTAAGACTTTATTGAGTCACATTGGTGTTTTTCAACTGGAAAACCTAAAAAGTGCAACAAAATCACATAAAATGCAAAAATAAATTCTTAATTCAATGCATAACTTTGCTGGAAAAGAACTTATGGCTGAGCAACTCATCTGCGATTAATGGGCTAAACTTCTGTGCCTGTGATCAGAAGGTCACCGCTTCAAGCCCTGCCTTAGCAGAATAGCCACGTCTGTGGGTCCTTGGGCAAGACCCTTAACCCCCAGCTCCACGGGTGCTGCTGCCCTTTGCTGCCATGTTTGCTCTCACCTACATGTGTGTCATGGGAAGCAAGATGAGGTAGATGGAAAATAGAGTTTTCTGATGGTGGTCAATAAAGAGTCATTATTATTAAATCCTGTTTTCTGCACCGTATTGACGAGGACCGTATTCTTCGCCATGTGGTACGCAACCACAGTCTTAATCTCTTTTAACTTAGCATAGTCCCTTTTGTGAAATACATCGTGTGAAAATGGAGCCGCTAATCTCCTTTGCTTTGGGAAACCACATTGGTTTTTGGCAGCAGGAGAAGAACACTGGGCAGTAGCTTGATGCATTCTTCATACTGAATGGTGTATCATATTTTGAGATGGTGGACTAGATTGGCTGCACTGATATAATTTGTTTGAGATATTTTCCAGGCATAGTTTACACATGACTGTGCTTTGCTAATCTCCTGATCTTTTGAAGCCAAACCATCCCCACATAATAGATCCGTTGCTACCGATTATTTCTGCTCTCCGAATCTCCATTAACTTGCTCAATTCTCTCATCAATTTGCACTATTGTGGGTGAGGGGTGAAATATGAAAGTGCATCAGAGGCATGGACTTCGTTACAGACAGGGGCAGGAGGAGGAATAATACACTTGGCTAAAAAAAAATAAAAAATCAATACAATGAGACTTTCCCAAGCTGTTTTGTATGTAAAAATGTACAGAATATAAACTGAAAATCTGATATAACACCCAGCTCTACTAGAGGTGTAAAGATGCATCATTGCATTGTGATGAACTGATTATATAATATATAGGTGGTGATTCAACTGCATCGATCCATAATATCAGAATTGATTTTGGGGGCAAAATCCTCCTTAAAGATACTCAAACTTCCAGATTGCACATTCTTGTGTTCACGTGCTGCAAGTAGACGAGCAAAGAAGCGGCCATGGCAAACGATTCCCTGAAAGGTACGGTGACAGGGTAAGGTTCATTAATATTTAAGAAGGAAGCAATACCTGATGATGTTTATGCTACGGTGATGATGTGCTGTAACACTTTTGGGAAACTCGGCCCCATTTTGTAGCACGTAATGATCTCTGTAACAGTTAAGTTAATCTCTTCAGTGGGTTCATGATGCTTTTGGGAAACGCTTCTCTTTTGTAGCTATGTTTTTTTTTGTTAGTCTTGACTATTGCTACCATAGCTATGTGGTAGCTAATTAGCTAGCTAAGTAAAAAGTGATGTTAACCTTTGAGATGCACCTTATATTAATGTGTGTTATCAGTCGATATTCAATAATCAAGATATCAGCACCAGTTTGATCTGACAGTCTTGGCTGATATTTAAGCTACTAAAATAATGATGATTGCCATTTTCCATGCAATAGTGCTTCCTTTTTTTCTGTATAGTTCAGTTAGTTTTGACTTACAATATAGCTTTTCCTCAATCCAATCTATTCAGTATTTATATCTGCCAATTCCATGTCCCTAACCAATATTTTAATAAATATTAAAATATGTATACATACTGTACAGTAGGTGTTGGTGCCTTCTTCAGTAAGCCTCGCAATTCTTACTATGTTTCTGCAAGTGCCTAATTAGATACGATGTATTCAAAGCCGCTCTGTTGCTACCTTCTCTTGATAGGGTGACTTTGCAAACATTGAGCTGTTGGGCTGCTTTGATTTCCCAATGAAAGAATTTCTGCATTGCTGATGTCTATGTAATTTGTAGGTTTCAAGCCAAGTGCCGCAAGGTTGTGTCATGTGACGGTAGAAAAGGCTGCCTGACAAAAACAGGAAAGGTTCTATGGTGTCGTTCAGCGGTTCTCTTACAAAAAAAAAGAGTGCCGATCAACATGTCTACACCTCTACACCGGATCTCAGATTCCCCCCCCCCCCCCCCTCACAAATTCCATATTAACCCCTGCTGAGCAGATTTCGATGTCCTGGATAATTGGGAGAAATGCTGGTCAAATATTATCTGTGCTTATTATTGAGCTTAAAAACAATTGATAAGCAGGCCATAGAAATAATGACATCATCAAGGCATGTAGATTTATAATATTTTTATTGAAAAGTAGGCTGTTTCAAATGAAAAAATGAAGATTCGTTTTTTTAAATAGAAAGATATGTGATAATATCAGTTTTAACCTATTTTAATATAATTCACAATTGTGTTTACAGGGAATTATTTTCACTAGACATTATGACCAGAGAGATTTGAATGTGTCAGATTTCAGCATATTTTCCTGGTCAAAGTCCGGTATTTACCAGATAATGGGAACTATGCTGTTGCTCTACTGAGATTTACCTCCTCACGGAAGGTTATGATTGAGTAAAGATAAAATCGTGTGAGACAGTCTGTGTAAACAAAAGATCAGCTGAAAACAGTCATTCTATTGTCTCGCACATGATCATTCATGATACTGTTTAATTACTGCCCACACACAATACAAATACACAATACAAAATAAAAAGCCGCGGAAGTAAACTTTAAACTGATTTTTAAACATATACTAGATAATCTTGGAAAGGAATAATAATTAAAATAGCAAAATTTGATATTTATATTTAATAATGTCGCACATTGGCCAGCCCTATAATATACTACAGCCATTCTTCAAATTCAATTCAAAATACCCCACCTCATGCTGTGATGTCATTCAGTGCCGGTACTGGTTTTTACACCAGTGGAAAACCACCCTGAAGTACCAAAAGTAAGGTACCTGGTGCAGTGAAAACATGCCCTGTAAAGAGAATGCCAAATTATGGAATGCTTGAGACTCTCTAGGGAAAAGTAGGAGCGCTTGTTTTAATCCAGTTGATGTAATAAAAATTTAGAAATGGATCGCATAGAGGTATAAATCGAGATCGTGGTTTTTTGAATAATTGTGCAGGCCTAGTTTCAATATAGTGCTGTATATTTTGCAGTGAGAATGAGAGAAATCATTAGCTTCATCTGATTAGCTTTGTGCAGTGAAAAAAACACTAAAAACACAACAAAGGACATCCAGTCCTATTAGGGCAGCTAATTGCAGCACCCTAAGTGTCACCACGGCAGCAGAAGATCAGCACCAAAACCAAGACATGTTTAAATAAACAGTACAAAGTTTACTTTAACCATGGAAAGTAGAGCATTGCCACACACTGAGAAGGAATGTACCATTAAGAAGAGCAAGCATCGGCTGAGGGGAAAATCATAAGATCTTTAAAACCTTATAGACAGAGAGGAATACAGGTACCCACATGCCATTCTAATGGTGAGAAAAGAGTAGAGAACTTCTACCAAATAAAAAAGGGGACATTAACAAGACACCACAGACTAATCCCAGCTAGTAGTAGTTGTAATAGTGAAATAACATTCTGGGATCATCAGGAAAACTGAATACTTTGAATGTTTCCATACCATAATCGTAATATTTAATAAACGTTCTTAGAATGAAAAAAAAAATGTTAGATGAGATAAGACATGTTTTAAATTGGGACACCACAATGAAAACACTTTTGGAACGAAATAATTCATCATGCATTATACACAAGTGCTTAACTATCAGAGTAATTGCAAAATCAGGATGAAAGAACATAAGAATTACAAGTGATCTTACACCTTCCTAAACCTGAAGTCCATAGAAACTAAGAGGAACACAAGATCTCCAAAGAAGGAATGCAAAGAAACTGTATGACACTCTGCAGCACCTTCAGTAAGCGCTATAAAGCATATATGTGTCAGTGTGTAAGGGCCCTTGCACTGCCAATGCAACAGCATAGCTGCCTTTGTGATACTGCCCCTAAATTCTCTTTTGGAATTTGTAAATGAAAGATCTACTCCTGAAAACTCTACACCAAAAAAGAAGAAAATCAGCTGAATTTCAGTTTTAGGGTAAAGGGTATACTGTCTGCAATTATTTTAAATAAAATGTATTTTATTTATGTGAGTATTTTTTTTAATAAATCAATCGCCGTCATGAAAACTCAGACAGAAAGTTAAAGCATGAGAAACCTAATACAAATTATTTCACAAGAGCTGTATGTAGATAATAAAAACAACTTTGCTAAAAATCTAAAAACTTGCTAAATTACTCGTGAAGATAAACAGATGCAGCACAAAAAACAAAGTAAACATCAGCAATCAGAATGCCACAAAGACAAATATCGCAACAGGATTCTGCAGTACCGCTAATGAGTCATGCAATATGATGAATCAATAAAATACCATCAGCTATGTGAAATTCCAAAGGATCTGATGAGGACTTATGACTGATGAGGAAAAAACTGGGGAAATAATTTTTCACATTTATTTTGCCTCTTGAAAAAAATTCATTTCACTTGTAGCCAAGACTGATCGGAGATCACATGAGCTTGGATATGGCCAACAGCAGAACAATGGCATAATTCTTTGATCTTCCTGGAAACGTTAGTTTACATTGACACATCTGCTGAGGAGAAGCATTCCAGGGTGAACATCATTTCACATCTGGAAGAAGTATAGGTATTTATGAGTAGGAGGCCAGGAAATGCTCACCAGGAACTCAAATTTTCCATTGATATCTTATATTTTCAGATACCTTTCAATTTAATTTTCTGTCAATCAGACAAAAATGCATTATCATTATGCAATATTTGCCTTTAGTGATGAATTTGACAAAAAAAATCAAAATTTGTCAGCTAGGTGGAAAGCTGTTGGAGATGTTAAATCTGCACAAAAAACATTTAAACTTGTAGAACGTAAAGTGTTTAATGTTTAGAAATGAATAAGTAGTTTGAAAGATTTAGATGCTTCCTGCCAAATTTGAAAACCTAGAAAAAGAGGTTTTCAAAAAATCTAGCAGCATTTTTAACTTCAACTCATTAGGCTAGAAAAGACCTCCTGAAGTCTTCAGGTTACAACCACCAACTCGTTTACAACCAGCAAAATGCTATTACAGTAGTTCTATTCATTTTATGCATCCTGGGTTCCTCCATTTATAAAATGTAATAATACCAACAAAATAGTTTTTAAAAAAAAAACCTCACACAGGAAATGTGATGAAATGATTCTATTTAGCATAAAAAGAAGAATGTCTGTTCTTATTCAAACACTGATGACTTCTCAAGGCTTTTAATTGACACATATTTGGAGAGAATTTGTTGCTGTTTCATATTTGGGTTCCTATGTATTATTTGGAAAGAACCGGTTATCAGAGTTTACTGCTGACTTTGCTATGGGTTAAAAAATAGAACTTTTATATCTTTAAAAATAAAACATTATTTCTACCTTTCCACAGAAAGCTTTTTCAAAAAAGAAGTTTTTCCTCCCGATCTTAAAATTTTAAATAATTCAAAAAGCAGACCTTTCCGGTTGCTTTGAAAGTGGATCTAAGAGCATGAGCAGTTTATGTGTAAACAAAACTCTAGGTTCAAAACTCAAGATCAAATCCAGTGCAGGAAATATCTGCTTTACCTTGATTCTTTTTACTAAGTTAAATGCATCTGCTTAGCTGTCCTCAGTAAAAACTCTCTCAGATCACAAAATAAATGGTTACAGCTCCTCAATCAGTGTAAACAAAACACAGACATGTGCTCTTGTTTACGGGAGTATTCATGGGTTTTCTTGACCCATTAAGATCCACGGAATTATCATATCGTTATCATATGAATAGCTCTATCTGCAAATGGGTGGGCGTT
Organism: Paramormyrops kingsleyae; assembly: GCF_048594095.1. NCBI lineage: Eukaryota > Metazoa > Chordata > Actinopteri > Osteoglossiformes > Mormyridae > Paramormyrops > Paramormyrops kingsleyae. Next base: position 22,589,204 of record NC_132802.1, on the reverse strand, counting down.
CAGCGCTGCTTCCAGCCTCAGTTTGGTTCCGTGGATGGATCTGTTAACTCTAGAGGGTTAAATGATGAAAAATGTTCCATTGCTTTAAAGACTATGAAACAGTCCAGATAAATCAGTTGACAAGAAGCCTGTATCAGGTCTTTCAGAGGTAAACATTAGCACAATGTGATGAAAGTTTTTGGGAATACAGACTGATAACTGAATGGGATGATCACACAGATAGCAGGGAAGATTTGGCACTATTTTTCTTAAATTCTTCATAGCTTACCATGACATCATCAACAGCCTTGAGTCATCTACATGAACTGCCCCCCCCCCCTCCCGCAATGGACTAGTCACACCTCCCTGGGTGGGGGTTCGCATCTCCGCTTTATGTGTATAGAGCTTGCATATTCCCCCTTCTTTGTGCAGGTTTCCTTCTGTAGTCCAAAGACACACAGTGAAGCTAAAACTGGCATCTTTAATGTGCCCATAGTGTATGATTTTGTGACTATAGTTACGTGCCCTGCAATTAACTGCCATTTCACCCAGGGTGCAGCCCAGCCTTGTGCTCTGTGCCACCTGGGACGGGCTGCTGGCCACACTGCCATCCTGCCCAGTTGTTAGATGGGTGGATTATGAGGTGATATGCAATTTACCATTAAACTGACAAAAATAGTATAATTTTTCCACTATCACTTTCTGCGCGAATGTCACTAAAGAAGCAATTAATTTAGTCAGGAAATTTAAACTGACTGCCTGTCACAATGTCCGGAGGTTTTTCCTTTTAGAAACCATCGACATATGTTTCAAACATATGTTTTTTGTGCATTATTACCATAAGGAACTGCACTGTTGCATGATTTCTTTAAAGCGGCTGCTGTCATTAACAAACAAGTAAATAAAATTGGTAACACTTTACTTGAGGGGACACAATGTAATACTACACACTTAATACATTAATGAACCATTAATTAAGTGTTAGTTCATCATTAATGAATTATGACAATTCATGTATTCCATGCAGGAACTATATTACTTATAAACTAATTAGTTAACTTTAATATAGTTCCTGAATTTAATACATGAACCGTCATGATAGGTCAATGATGAAAAAACATGGGATCATTGCCCAACTAACAATTAGTTACAGGTTAATTAATGCATTAAGTAAGTGTGTACTACTACATTATTTGCGTCCTCGACCATAAAATTTTACTGCAAGAAATAGACATCTTTTGCTTTACAACATAAAACAAAGATGACTAAGATGACTAGAAAAAAAAATTGTGAGTATTCTTTATAAACGGCTGCATAACATGGATGTCAAAATAAAAGAAACGTGTTTCAGTTAGAGAGCACAGATATAGCACAATGCTGTTTTCTAAAGAACAGATATTAGTTTGAATCAGGGGTGGCCAGTCTTATCCACGAAGGGCCTGTGTGTGTGCAGGTTTCTGGGATAACTTTAGGTCAGCTGATCAAACCCAGGTGTGAGGACTCTTCAGCCAATCAGTCCCCTAATTAGTAATATAATTAGGGAGCTGCGGCGAAAACCAGCATACACAGCGGCCCTTTGCGGATAAGACTGGCCACCCCTGGTTTAAATTATGTTGCTCAATTACTCTGTTATTTAGGAACTGAAAAGTGAGAACTTCACTTAATACACACTAGTCTACAAACTTCAGTGACAGAGAAGGGAAGAAGAGAATGGAAAAATTTTGTTGAAGGGGACCATATTATTTCCATCACTGAAATATGTAAACATTATTTACAGTGGATAAAAAGGAAAACATAATCCTTGGGAAGAAACAAAATATCAAGAAAATCATGATCATTCAGCAGTACATGATTTCTAACTGATGAAGAAGCATGCAAGGAACCGCACATCTTATAACAAAGCTTTAGGTCAGAGATTCTCAACATGTGGGTTCGCGACCCAAATTTGGATCACAACAAGTTCTGAAAGGTTTGCGAAGCAGAGTTGGAAATGTAAGCATTTTAAAACCGGCGAGCTCCTGTGCTGATCCATGATCAGATTTCCCAGCCCAAGTCCTAAAATTATGGGTCTTGGATCTGCAAATGCTTAGCACAAAACTAGTGAGCACGCAACCCATCCGAGAAGCCAAAGCACAGAGATGCTCAATTTAAAATTCAGTGGCACATCCAATCAGATTTATGTGCAGATTTAAGGCATTGATTGGCCTAAATTGCAGAATGTACTGCATGCTTGCTCATAGCGTTAATTTAAACCTATACTACAGGGTTGTGACTAAGCTGACATGGTAAATATTGAGTCGCAGTGCAAAAAGGTTGACAACCACTGCTTCAGGTGTCCTGCACTCTTTGTTTGATCTTATCCTCCTTCAGTGGTTTAACAAATTCACACTAGTTCCATCAATGGTATTAAGTCCAGCAATTAAATACTGTAGTTAGCATTGGTTCTACTCGATTTACCCCAACATTTCCCCCTTTATCCTGTGTACAATTGGCCCATAATTAGCATCAAACATATAGTGAACCTTGAAGCTGGGGGGGGGGGGGACGCCCTTCCAAAGCTGATGTGAGCACCCGATACACCTGCAGTACTCTAACTGTGGACTGTACACCTAGGGTCTGTTTTCTGAATGCTGATGAACCAGAATAATGTACCTCAATAAAAGAGCCAATCAAGAAATACCCAATAATGAGGACAGAAAAAATCCCGTGACAACCGCAGTATTCCACTGAGTCCGCACACGCACACCCTCTCCAGAGGATTATGGTGAGGCTGTCAACAAATGCATGGTAGCCATCAGAGGCCTGATCTGCTTCCATGGATACAGTCCATTCACTCCATCTATGCAGGAGTGCTTCGGCCCAAAGCAAATGTCCAGCACCCACATCTACTTTACAACATGCTTTCCTAAGCTAAATGTAGCATTTCATAAAGGGTTCCCTCTCTGAGTGGTGTCTTAAACTTAAAATGTCTGTGATTCTAATTTAGCATATCCATATTCTAATTTGGCATTCAGGAACCATCCATCCATCCAACCATTTCCTGAAACCGCAGAATCCCAACCGGGGTCGCAGGGGGGACCAGAGCCTATCCCGGGAACAGTGGGCGCAGGCGGGAACCACCCCTGGGCAGCCGCCAACACAGGGCAACGCAGGGCACATTCAGGAACCTAAATTTCAATTTCAAAACTTCATCAACGCACAAAACACACCATATCCTTCAAGATTTAATTTAAAGAGTAAAGGAGTCAGAAAGAACTGTAACTCATAATAAACTTCTTTTAAAAAGCAACAAAAATAAAACATTCTAATAATTTAAAGAAATTTTAAAGCACACACATTGTATCTCAACATAAATGCAAATGCTGCATTTAAAAATGCTGTGTCAATTTTTTAAATTAAACTCAATTTAACATAAGTACATGAAACAGAAGGAGCACACATTCAAAGGAGTAACACCATGATTCTACTAACTAGGCACATAGATTTTAACACCCTACCACCCAGCGCAACACACCTGATAACAAAAGACTCAACCAGTCAATGAAAGACCACTCTGCCAGTGAGAAATCAAACTGTATAAAGGGCAGTGAGCAGTGCATCTGAGCACCAGTGCCAGAGCTGAAACTCACTCATCGGTCCCCTTTTAGGTACCTTCTTATGTTTAACATGGATTTTAAACAGGCAGAAGTTTGCATTCCATTTTTCTAATGTGTATTCAGTCCCATTGGCACGTGTGTTTCCCAGGCCTTCAGGATAAAGCACCTCACCTGAACTGACAGAAATGACCAAAGCCAAATAAAACACCTCATTTAGCATTTTTTTTTAATGCCCACAAAGCACTCTCAGCTTAACAGAGGAGTGTAGAGTTAAACATATTTTAGAGAAGAGACAGCTAGAGCTACACTGCGGGTATTATTAAACAGAGACTATGCAGTCATGTAATGATATTATGACCTAATCAGACAAAAAGGTGTGGGTATTAATTAAATAAAAATTTTGATTTAATTCATTTTTAAACACTTTTTGAATTCAGGTTTTATGTCATTAAAAAGTACTGTAGTGTACGCAGGTAACATGTCGGGTGTAATAATAAAATTAGCATAATACATTATTATGCTAATACTTATGGTATAATTAACCACAAACTAAGTCTTAGTTATATACTGATTGCATGTTCATTCATCATCAATGAATAATGATACATGCTTGATTTCAACAATTACTGGCAACCTTTGTAAAGAACCTTTGTAAAAAAGGGTTAGAAAAAACATCCACCTTTTGAAGTAGCTTCATCTCACACTGAAAAAATGAGAAAAATCCACCCGTTCACTGAAATAAATTTAATCAAAGAAAAACAAATCCTTCATCAAGAAATAATTATTTTCAACAAAACCACAATTATTGGCACCCCAGCATTTAATACTTTGTACAGTCTCCCTTTGCCAGTTTTAGAGCACTGAGTCTTCTCCTATAACATTTCATAAGGTTGGAGAATACAGAGCAGGGTGGTTGCCCTTCGCGGACAACTTACTCTACAAAGAGCAAGTTGAGGGATCAATAAAGTGTCAATTATTATTATTATTTCTGGCATATATTCCAAATAATCTGTTAGCATGAAGGTGGCATCTGATGGTATTTTTGGAGATGTGGTAACCCCAAAAAATGTCTTTGTCTTGTAATTCAACAACAGTCATCCTTGGGGATTTTTTGCCTCTCTTACGATCCTCCTCACTATACATGGGGCCAAACTTGGGTCCTCTTCCAGGCAGGTTTGTAACAGTTCCAGTTGTTGTCCACTTTTTTATTATTGCCCAAACAGTAGAAATCGGCATATTCAGGTGAGTAGCTATTTTTTAAACCCATTCCCAGACTTATGAAGGTCAACACACTTCTCCCTCATTTAGTTTGTGTGTTCTCTTATCTTCCCCACATTGATGGATGACTGAGGGAATTTGGCCCCTATGTCACCTCACGTTTGTACCCCAGTTAATCAAGAAGTCATGGATTACAGCTTGAACATTCCTACACACTCCAATCAACTCAATGATGTACAATTTACATGGGAAACAAGCTTCAGTTACATTGTGTTCACTACTGTATAATTTTCAGGGGTGCCAGTAATTGTGGCACATGTGTTTTTGTCAAAAATAATTTCTTAAATTCTTTTCAATGAAAGGTTGGATGTTTCTAATTTTTCACTGTGAGATGAAGCTACTTCACCGAAGGGTAGATTTTTTCTAACAGTTTTTTTCAATCTTTATAAGGGGTGCCATTAATTCTGGAGGACACTGTATATTTACTATATCTGTTAATTCTGTAAACCTTTATGAACTACTGAAGAAACAAGTAAGGAACTACTGACAGAACAAATAATAACACAAGTTAAACACTGATCTTATGTTTGTTCTTCATTAATGAATCACAATTGTAACAAAACAAGAAAAGCATATACTGTACTAAACACATCTAAGCACATTTATCAAAACACTAATTTTAAAATAAGAAAATAAATGCATCCAAACAATGTGTCCTGCCCCGATCATCCGCTCCTTCCGTGTGCCACGCCCCCTCGTTAACCCCGTGTGGAATTCCCGTGTGATCAGCTGTTTCTGGCTGTTGTCATTAGTCCTCTGTATTTAGTCCGCGTTTCAGTTTGTTTCCCCAGTCCGGTTATTGTATTGTAAGTCTGTGTTTTGCCTGCCTTACCTGTAATTATACCCTGTATTCCCCAATACCCTCACGTCTGCGCCTTTGTCTCCGCTCCGTCCCCACTGGGCACGACAATATTATTATAATTAAATGTATTAATGGTTTATTATTAATAAAATAATTAATAAGAAATCTTTATTTTTAAATGTATTTTATTATATAATAATAATAATAATTACTGTTACTATCTATCATTGTCTAAATGTATTTTTACTGTCTAAATACATGTATTCAGCTAGTGTAAACATATGCACCATGCTATCACAGCCAATGCCAGGCTGAGACTGAAGCGTTACCCTGTTTCCGCTGAGAGACTTGCCCCGTGACTCATTTCCCAGTGTGCACAAGTTCTTAGGTCCGCGTTCACGGTTTGACTTCTGAGATTCAGATCGAGTTCTAGGTAAAAAAAATTTCGAACTGGTTGGTTCGACTTTTAAGAAATTCGAGTTCTAATGAGTTCGAGAACTGAGGTACCACTGTATTTGCGCCTCGTCCAACCATGTGTTACCTTCATGCTGTGCTGCATGTGAAAGGAAAGCTACTGTACACTATATATGTATTGTGCAGTGGAGATCTATTACTGCTCTGAGTGTTAAAACACTAATAGTAAGAGAAAACTAACTGCATGTTATTAATAATCACAGTCGCCATAAATAAACGCTTCAAGTCCGCTAAACGCCCATTCGCTTTGCACGTGGTTGTTATTCAAGGGAAAAAAACTGAAATGTCTTAGAAATTCAGACTTCCATCCGAATGCCCCCATGTTTAATTTGGGCTCCACAAAACATTAATGGAACAAGCTGGAACAGTCTCCGCTGCGAAATCAGACAAACCCTGAATCTGCACTTACTTACAATGTGCAATAACAGACCCATAAGGCACAATAGTGAGGACTGTCTAGTCTGTTTTATGTCAGACTGTTTGCTACTTATGAATGACAGATGATTGCTGACAGTCATATTCCTCACGTCACCTGTATTCCTTTCTGAAGGTTCAAACGACCTTCAATTACTGCCACTGACCTACCCGCTATTTTACAGGAAAAAAATATTATTTCATACACTTAAATATAAGCAAGTCTTACTCAAACTTGCTAGAAGTCAACCTATTAGACGATATAGGCGACGGCCTAGGGCGCCATCTTCTGAAGGGGAGCCGGTTTAGCAAACTGTACATTGTCATTTAGAAACAGTTTATAAAAAGCATAATGCCTGCATTTCCTGAATCAGACACCAGTCGTATCAACAGAAACCTATCAATTAAAGCACATAAGTTTGGTTCAACCACATAACACATTTTGCGTTTATACACCAGATACGACACTTCGAGTGTCACAAACCACAACCACTAATTGGGGAAATCTGACATCTCAAGTGCTCAGAGCCCTTTCGGAGATACAAAAAAGCAACAGAGAGTTAAGCATAGAGAATAAAGCCACATCCCCTACCTTGTCTGACAGTTCTGAACTCCACATGGTGCTTGCAATTTTTCATCATTGCCAATACGTCATATAGGGGCAATCCAGGCACCAGGAGTCCCTCAACTTCCAGTATTAAATCTCCCTCAGCCAGCCGACCATGCTGGTAAAGCACATTGTCTTCATCAACTTCCCCAATGTATGGAAACTCGCCGATCTCAGCTCCGCCGCTCAGTTCCACGTTATACTTCCCGTGAACGTCCCTGGATACCAGGCACTCCCTAAGCTTGCAGGTCCAATGGCTTTTCTTCTGTATTTCTTTGGACATGGTCAGAATCTTTATAAAAAGCAAATAGTCCAGCGGGAAAACGGGAAAACATAAAACGTTACTTCTCACTTATTAATCAGAAATAAGGCAGTCATACTCCGACGGTCCGCTTTAAAAAGTGCACGGACTTCCAGATCAAAACCACATGTTTGGATTTTTTGTTTCTCAAATTTAACATACTGGTTGTTTCATCAAAGTGATCTTAATCCAGTTTGTGCCTCTTTGGTTTTCCGTCATTAACGTTGACTTTTTATGTACTTCCAAAGTATTCCCTTTTCTACCGCAGACGAAGACTTTCAGTTCTTTCTCTTGTAAAATATTTGCAGATTTCACCTGTGCGCTCAGCTGGTTCAAGGCTCTCCGCCGATCGCGGCTCCTTTAAGCAGGTACAGCGCTGTCTGTTATGTTAGAGTTCATTGTGCTCCGCTGGTTCCTGAAATTGGGATTAACTGATAGTGAAGGGGACGCATGCGCCCTGCTGCGCTCCCGGGGCCCTGGAGCAGATCCAGGGCTTCACCTTTCACTGGGTCCTAACGCTCCAGCCTCGATCCAGCAGTGCAGTACGTACACGTCCTCGGATTCATTCTGGAGGAGGAGAGAATATTTAGCAAAAGCAAAAATTTCACTTCTAAATTATAAAATTATTAGAAGCGAAAGTAAATCGATTCACACTGACAATAATAATAATAATAATACGCGTAATAATCCATCCCTTTTGCAACCACTTGTCATGGTTAATAAAAATAATAATAATAATAATAAAAAAAATAATAATAGTAATAATAATAATTATTATTATGTGATTGTTAATATTGTGATGATTATTATTATTTTAGATTTTATATAATAAAAATAGTAATGATGATTATTATTGTTTTTGTTCATCTGTTATCTATTTGTAATATGTAAAAGGATTTACATTATATATATATATATATACATATACACACACACACTCACACAAACAATATAGCAATTGGCATATATTATTGTCAAAGCTTCCATTCTTATTTAAAAAATGAGTTCTAACTTGCAAATATGAAACTGGAGATAGATATGCTGTGAAAATGACTCCTTTAAACCACACCGCTTCCTCAGTAATTATAGTACACATTACCAGTTTTGCTCTGTCAATCATTGATTAAATTTCACATTTCCCATGCATCTATAGTGAAAGGCGATAGGTACTGTAACAGCAGGTAGGTAAAATATCACAAGGAAAATAGCACCCACTAAGTAATTTCACTATAATATTTTGGTTTGTTGTTTTGCAAATTCTTGAAGTAGAAAAAAAATGAAACAGTGAGTCTCCATGGAAGAGTATTTTTTCTGTTTTTCTGCAGTTACTATCTAGAGGTTGAGTATCAGTGAACAGTATATGTTTGAAAAATATACCAAAATACACTCAAGTTTTACATGCTGATGTTTTAACACCATACAATTCTGACCTGCAGAAGTATTGAAGTTCAAACTGTGGCTTCACCTGAAGATACAGGTTGGAGATCAGTATACTTTTATTGATTGCAAAAGGACCTGGAAATTCAGGGGTTGTTTATTTAAGCTCTTAATCATTTACTGAGAAAGCAAGCAACGTGGAAACAACTTTCACACATCTGAAGTCTATGCTTTTCAGCTCTGTAATGCCTCATAGTCTTTCATCAAATGCTCTGGTAATGAAATGTATGCAACCCCTGTTGCTGGGGAGGGGCAACCAAGCTCAAAGTCGGCCTATTTATCAGATGGTTTTGAGCATGGTTGCCCAGTGAATGGTTCTGATAGACTGAAGAGCATAGTAAGTATTAGGAGGATAGGGGAAGGCAAAGCTGAAAAATAATTCAGTTGCTGACTATGGGCGGGGGGAGGGGAGGGGGCATAAACCAAGTATTATGTAATTCTCCTCGTATTATGTAATTCCAACGACATAGAAGTTCTATAGAGGTTCCACAGCAGTATCACCTCGGCATTTACCGTGTCCATCTTTGGGGGATTTTTTTTTCTGACTGCAATAGACGCCTTCTAGAACATAAGGTCACAACTGCGAGGGGCACCATGACTGGTGTTTACGGAGACTGGAGACTCCCCCGGGAGTTTACTGACAGCCACACAGTACTGCTATTGTTTCTAAACAATCTGCGGAGAATTGCCTGGAGAATAAAATGGTGGATAAGCAGCTTAATTGAACATAAAAGTGATGAAAACTAATTTCAGATTGCAAACGTATTTCATTGTATTATATACTGACTATGCTAAGGGATTAATTCCAAGGACTAGTACATTTAGTGATTACAAGAAGCAAAGCTTTTCAAGCACATCGTTGTATATTAAGGTTGCGCTGGTGCTCTTCTACAACAAAGAATCCAACATTCCATGTCAAAATGTATACATTTTTATATCCAGCTCTGTTTGTACTGTAATGCTATACTCCACCTTTTTTCTCAGACTACACAAGTGACCATCATTCAAGGATTTCAGGACATAATCGATTTACACCCCTCACAGAACCAGAATTATGTTGTATAATTATGCAGAGAGGAGAGAGGATGCAAAATACCTTCTGAGGTGATATATAAAAACTTAAAAATACTACTTTGCTTTCATTGCTCCTAAGCTCAGGCATATTGCTGAGTGAATGTGTCCAGTCTTCATACGCTGATTACTTTACATTTAAAAATGTTACATGCTTTGTAATAGTGTTACATGCTTTGACCGCATGTTGTGTATAATTAATCATGTGTCTCACAGGGTTCTTACGGACTTGGTTGTTTTCATTTAGTTCATACCTCCAGGGTTGGGAATTTGAATCCCACCTACACTCTGTGTGTATGGATCTTACATGTCCTCCTTGAATAACATGGGTTCTCCTTGTATTGCATTTTGTATGGACTTCCTCTGGGTTCTCTTGTTTCCTCCTGCAGTCCATAGACACTCATTTAACTCATCTAACTCAATTAATTAATTCATTCTTCTCTAAATTCCCTGTAGAGCAGAACTGTGTGCCCCACTGGAATCCCATCCAGATTGTCCCATGCAATGTGCCCTTTGCTGTCTGGGATGGGCTCCAGTCCCCAGACCCTGACCAAGATAAACAGTTAGGAGATGAATGAATTATTGCTAAGGTTGTGTAGAGTTCAGAAATTATGAGTTGTGTCCCATTTCATTTATGAACTGGAATTAGAATTGAATTAGCCACACCCCAAAGAATACTGATTATGAATCTGAACTGGAAGGCAGAAAGAAGAATTTAATTTATTTCAATTCAAAGAACTTTAATGATCACACATGCCAATCACACAACACAAGATTGTCATTTAATGTAGCAAAACATAAATAATTACATAATAGATTTACTTTCAAGATGAATGATGTATATACTGTGCTAGTGTATGTGTGAATGGTAAAGTGTACTTTATATTTGCGTGATTCTAAGAGAAAAATTGTGCATAGAGTTTAAGCGATTCCACCAATATACATTTGCTTTATGTTGGCCCATTAAGTGCTTTTCCATGGACATATATTTATTGTTTTTGCATATTTAACTATTGATATGTATTAGCCTTTTTTGTGTATGAGCAAATGAAAGCATACTTGGCAAAAAGAATTACTGTGGTAATTTCACATAGTACTTCCTTATGTGCAGAGCAACAGAACCAGGGGTCAACAACATGGCAAAAAATATTGATGGACTTTGTGATCAAAATGCAATTTTTACCCTACATAGATTTCTTTTTACCACAGACTCATTAGTTCATATGCAGACAGGTTGATTATCCCTGTTTAGCACTATACAAAAAGCAAAACATCAAGGCAAATGCAATTATGCTTTATTCCAATACACATGATTCATTGTCCAATAATGTTACAGTTAATCAGCAAAAGATCTTCAAAGGTTTTATCATGTGAAATACAACATTTTGGCCAGTTACACTGAAGATTCTCCCAAAAGTTGTATACAGTAGGAATATCCGCTGACATCATAGGCAGCACTGAGTTTTGGGGGGAGATACTCAGCTTTTAAACGACACTTTATTGATCCATGTGAGGAAATTCTCTTTTCGCCCAGCCCAGCTTGCTCTCCATGACACGCAGTCACACATTTGTAGGTGAGAGCGAGCTTGGCAGTGAAGGGCAGCCATCTGCAGCAGCACCCATGGAGCTGGGGGTTAAGGATCTTGCTCAAGGGCTGACAGACATGAATATTCTACTGAGACTCTAAGCTGCAACCTTGCGATCAGAAGCATAGCCCCCAACTGTGAAAAGATGACAGCTAAATTGTTTACTTTATAGGTGTATCCTGTCCTTCTCAATAACATTACCGTATCTTAACATGTTAATGTGTAATTCATATCGAAATATTAATAATAAGACGTAGGTTTTTTTGTCCGACTCGACTGTTCCGACTCAGCTGTTTGGACATCTAGTGGAAGTTCATTCCACCACATAGGTGCCAAAACAGAGAAGACCCTCAGCGCATGTCTCCTTGTGCCTTGAGAGATGCTGGGACCAGTCAAACGGTGCTGGGGGATCGGAGTGTAATGCAGTGCGGGGTGAGATAAGTTCTTTAAGTGAGGAGGGTGCTGGTTCATTTTTGGCTTTGTAGGCAAGCGTCAGTGTTTTGAATCTGATGCGGGCAACTAGAGGAAGCCAGTGGAGGGACCGTAGCAATGGTGTGGTGTGGGAGAACTGGGGAAGGTGGAAAACGAGTCAGGCAGCTGCATTCTGGATCAATTGCAGAACATCCTTTAAACATATTACAAAATTTATTGCAAGCACAAACGCCCTGGAAAGTCTGGAAAGTTTAAAAGGGCCCATAATGTGTTCCAACCTATTTAAGAAGCTGAACAGGTGTGCTTAATGTGCTTTTCACATTTTCCAATTAGATTAAAAATGGAAAGAATTATTGGTTATTGTTGGCTTTTAATCTCTGCATTTTCCTGAGATTCACATGTACATTGAATCCAGGAGACTAACATTCTATGTTGTAATTATAACTTATTGAAATGTATGATTTTCATCACACTAATGATGATAATTTTGTCAGGAAAAACCCTTCAACACTGCTCCACCACTCTACCTGTGCCTTGCACAGGAAATTAAGAGACGTAAACAGTGCTGTTGTGTTCATGAATGAGCTTTGTCTGACTGGAAGGAAGACTGCTGACCTCACTTACAAAGGTCGGAAGCAGAAACATTGCGTTATACATGCTGTGCGTTTATCTCAAAGCTGGCTGTTTGGAAGAGATCCTGCTGAGGAAATAAATATGCTGTGATCAGATTTTGGGCATGGAAATTAAAATAATTCTCTGATCATTAGAATTACTAATACTGTGCCAATGTTAAACCCTGCTGTGAGATGCTAGGACCTCAACAAGAAAAATGTAACTGCTGTGCTACTAAAATGGTGAAAATTAGTGTTAGATAGTCCAACAGGAAGAGCTGTTGTCTTAATCACGGTCCAGTTAGAAGCCTGGTTATGGATGTACATGGCTGCCTTTTGGAGGATGTTACAGTCACTCAGCAGTAAGCATTGTCACTGCATTTTTCCAGGGCTGTGGGTTAAACCTCATTAATACCATCTGTGCTTATTTCACATTTTCTGCTGTGTTTTATGGGGCATCTCAGGTTGCTCCAGTTTCTTACCACAGGGCAAAGACATGCACTTGCAGTGACTCCACACTGCTGTTAGAATGAGGGAAGGTGTGACAGTGCCCTGTGGTGGCATGCATATGCCGTGCTGAATATCGCCTCGCCCTTAGGAAAACATATTAAGCCACAAGTTTTTGAAACAATGCTGCATTTTCTTGCCTCCTATAAGGATTCACACCAATTATCATGTCAAGTCTTGTCCGACCCGTATGCAGATATGAGTCGACTCGGTTGCATAGAAGCCGTCCCATCTTTAACTGCTGCAGTGGCATTTCCCAAAAGCATTGCAGTGCTTGGGAGACAGACGCCTTATGTCTCATTGTAATTCTGGGAGCAGAGAGAGGGAGCATGGGGTGATGGACTTGTGAAGGGGTGGGGGGCTTGGCGGGGGGGTGGGAGGAGGCGCAGACCAAAATGTGGGCACCCAGCCATTAATGCACCACCCCCCAGACCCCCACTTAAACTATTACATTTCTTGGAATAAAAAGTAACATGAAGCCATATTGTGAATATATGACTTTAATCAACATTTGTTTATTTTGGATTTTCGTCTTCTGTACACATCTTCTCGAAAATAAAATCCTGAAAAAATTCCCTGTTTTAGACTAGACACAGATGGCCAATAGACAAGCATTATTCTCTTAATGCGAAGCTTGTCAAGATGCAGCTCACAGACTCTTGTGAAAATGAACGCACAAAAGCCAGGTAATGATTTGTATCTGCTTCCTTCCCCCCCTGTCCATGATTTCCTGATGTCTACAATACATGTAGACAGCGCCGTGGGGGGAAAATGGATCCAATCGACTGACTCCTCTAAAGTGTGCAGTTTCTCTTTCTACTTATAAGTTACTTATTAATAAATAAACTGTGCTATTTATTCTCAAACTATATTCATCCTCTTTCCTTCCTCCACTCCCCCAAAGCTAGTTCTTCCATGCACTACCCTTACTAGGAGCCAAAAGAGAAAATGTATAAAATATGAATTGGAGTGTCATATTGTCTGTAGGTGTGAATAGTGTGTCAATGTGTATGTGTGGATTATCTTTATATTATATTGTGGGGACCATATGTCCATCCCTTTATGACCACAGTGTACCCAGTTCCTAATGGCTACTCCAGCAGGATAACGCAGAATGTCACAAAGCTCATATCATCTCAGACTAGTTTCTTGAACATGAGTTCACTGTACTCAAATGGCCTCCGCAGTCATCAGATCTCAATCCAACAGCACACCTATGGGATGTGGTGGAACAGGAGATTCACATCATGACATTTCAGCTGACAAATCATGTCAGCATGGACCAAAGTCTCTGAGGAATGTTTCAAGCGCTGTGTTGAATCTATGGGTCTAACCCAAGGTGTACCTAATACAGTGGCCTGTGTGTGTGTGTGTGTGTGTGTGTGTGTGTGGATTTGGTTTATATTACATTGTGGGGACCAAATCTGTTATTTTGTCATTGTGGGGACCATTTTTCAGGTCATTACAAAAATCTGTATGTGCATTCATGGGGTAGGACTGGGTGGGGGTTAAGGTTATCATGTTTGGATTAGAGTTTTCCCCATAGAAATGACTGAAGAGTCCCCACAAAAATACAATTACAAACCTGTGTGTGTGTGTGTGTGTGTGTGGTCCAGATATACCTTACCTTGTGAGGACCAAATGTCTATGTCCAAATGTGAACACCTGTTGTTTTTTTACCTTATGAGGACCAGTTTTCTGGCCCCCATAAGGGAAAACTCTATTTCATAAAAATCCATGCAATGAAAAAACTAAAAATGCAAAAACTCTTGTATTTTGTTTGGTTACTTATGTTTATGGTTAGGGCTGGGTAGGGGTTAAGGTTGTCATAGTTAGCATTAGCATTTTTCCCATAGAAATGAATGAGCGGTCCCCAAAAAGATATGATTACATAACTGTGTGTGTGTCTGCGCCCTGTGTATGTGTTGGCACCCCATCCTGGGTTATTCCCTGTTTTTCCCCTGTAGCAAATTAACCCTGGAGATGTTGCACTTAATACAGTCTGGAAAAGAATATTTTATAAGAATCAGACATAAGTATTTCTTTGAGAAAATATTCTGATTCATTCACATTTTATCAGTTTTATTTTCTTTTTTGCGGCCTCCTTTTCATATTCACATTTAAAATTTTTTTTATTTATTTTTATGCCGATACCCTTAACTGACAAACCCTTTCACTAGAGCCCATTCCTTTTCTTATTTTGGTATATATTTTATAGACAAATAACTTCTCAGTCTCATGGCGCAGTGTTTCCAGTCAATCAAGTTGCTCGGCTGGAAAACTATTGCCTTGTTCTGGACTGAACCAAGTACATCCCAGGTTATATTTCCATGACTAATGTGAATTTAATGTTTCCAAGAGGTTTTCATGGGATTCATGACATTTCCCTGAATGTAAACACTGCATAACATAAATTCCTTGAAGGATAAGACGATGTCCAGTTTTCTCTATTTTAAACACGCTACATACAGAAGACTTTAAATGCGGCTTAAACACGCTTCTAAAGATCGCTTTAAGAGGGAAAGGATTTTTTTTTTATTTGTGTTCAAAGAGATTTTTGTTTCCCAGAGCAATATGGCACAAAAGCCCACCCTGAGAGTTAAGCCCAAACAGAACAATAGACAAGTCAGCGCACAGAGACATTCTAAGGGCATAATACTAATTGTTGTGTATATGCATCAGAGGCACCAGTCAGTCCAGCCTAATCACTAAAAGGCCTAAAACCTGGAATTGGGGAAAATAATGCTGAACACTAACAAAAGGAACTCCAAAAAAGACAAAAAATAGCTGAGCACAGTTTTCATTTCAGCCTGTGCTTAAAGGGAGACTGAAAGATTACAAAATAGAACATTAGTGTGTTCATTTAAATATTTTTATAATCTAGAACATAAAAATTGTGATTATTATTATTATCATTATTATTATTAGGTTCCATTAAAATTATGTAAACTGACGGCAACCAAACATACAACATTCCTTCAGAACATTCCGTCTTTCTGCATATTCGGGCTTTCAAATAGTAAGCTCAATGTTGTGAGAACTTAAAGACACGGTCTGAAGGTAAATCAAGTCAAGTGGGTCTTTATTGTCATGCCATCTATATACAACCCACAGCATACAGTTGCACAAAATAACATTCCCTAGAACCATGGTGCAGCATATATAGATAAAGTGCAGAGACTGCAAACAAGACAAGTGCAACACATGGGGGAGAAGAGAAAAGGAGAATAATAGCTAATAAGTAAAAATGATAGACAATGTACATACACTGAGACACAGGGGAGCTAGGGGAGCCCACACAATATACCAGATATGGTGGTTACTGCAGAAGTAATACATACAACAGATGTAACAAAATGACGGAGATGACACAGATGTAGGAAAATGTGCAGTGTTGGGCAAAGTCCACTGGATAAGGTGCCTGGTGTTGATGGTAAGCCAGGTTTATAACGGCGGCAGTAAAGAGTTCAGAGTCCTAATAGCTTTGGGGAAGAAGCTGTTGCAGAACATTTACTGTAAATGATCCTGTACCTTCTGGCAGGTTGGAGGGGGACAGAGAGAGAATGTGAAGGATGGGAGGGGTCCTCCGCAATGGGGGATGCAGCACTCAAGGAAGATGGAGGGTTGAGGGGCCCAGGAAATTTTTCCAGCTGCGTTGATTATCCATCGTAGGGTCTTCGCTTCAGAGACGTTGCAGTTCCCAAACCAGACGGTGGTGCAGGTGTTGAGGACACTTTCAGCGGTTCTGCTGTAGAACGTGGTCAGGATGGGGGGGGAGGTGGCAGACTGGCCTTCCTCAGCCACCGAAGGAAATGCAGATGCTGCTGCACCTTCTTGGCTAAAGAGGGGGTGTTGAGGGTCCAGGTCAACTGCCAGAAGTGCTCCAAGGAATCTGGGGCTCCTGATTAACTGCACCCCAGATTTCCCAGTGAGCAGTGGGGGTGGATAGCATGGGCGTTCCTGAACTCGACAGTCATCTCTTTCGTTTTATCCACATTAAGAGACAGATTGTTGCAGCCATTCTATCTCCATTCTGTATGCTGACTCATCACCGTCACTGATGAGACCAACCACTGTTGTGTCATCAGCAAACTTGATGATAATGTCGTTACTGCACGTGGCCGTGTAGTCGTGAGTCAGCAAGGTGCGCAGAAGTGAACTGAGCACACAGACCTGGGAGAGCTGGTGCACTGTGAGAAGGTGCTGGTCACCCTGCTGCCAATGTGGACTGGGGTCTGTCTTTCATGGGTATTCATACAGCTTCATAGTTTTACTTGCATGTTATTTTAATTAATGCTTTCCTTTTCTTCATTTAATTTCATTTGTAATGAACCAGTGGTCTGAGATTAACTGGCACCCCATTATTCCCTGGTTTGTCCCGGTTGCTTCTGGGATAGACTCCAGGCCCAGGCAACCCTGCACAGGACAAGCGGGTACGGAAAATGGATGGATGAAGCAGTGGTCGTGTGAAACCAATAGCTGTAGTGATGCACTCCCCAAATTTATACGCAGTTAACGGTTTCATAGGGAGCCTTCACAGATTTGTATTCTGACATTTCAGTACTGATCCACTTAATGAAAAACCATCATAGAGCTGTCAAATGACTTCCATAGCAATGGTCTTCTTTTCTCACTTCCTGTTTCATTGCTCTTTTCATTACTAACAATGAAATCACCCATTTTGTATAATAAGTTTTATAGTGTCGATATACTGTACAGCGGCATGCAAAAGTTTGGGCACCCTTGCGTATAATGTCTGTTACTGTGAGTAGTTAAGTCGGCAGACCAAACACCAAAAGGCATAAAGTTAAAGATGGCACATTTCTTTAATATTTTAAGCAAGACTTTTATTTCCATCAATCACAGGTACAAAATACCAAAAAAAAAAAATGCAATTGACCTGAAGCAAAAGTTTGGGCACCCCAAGAAGTCTTAGACCTTCATTAGCTCTTTAGGACAATGGCTTGTTCACAGTCATCGCTGGGAAACCCCAGGTGATGCAAATTGCAAAGCTATATAAATATTCTACCCCTCAAATCTTGTCCCAACAATCAGCAGCCATGGGCTCCACTAAGCAGCTGCCTACCACTCTGAAAAATAAAATAATTGATGCTCATAATTGATGGGGTGCCCAAACTTTTGCTTCAGGTAGATTGCATTTTTTTGGTATTTTGTACCTGTGATTGATGAAAATAAAAATCTTTAAAAAAATGTGTAATCTATAACTTTATGCCTTTTGGTGATCAGTTCTTCTTCTGCTCACTTAACTATTCACAGTAACAGACATTTTAAGCACAGGTGCCCAAATTCTTCCTCGCCACTGTATTTTTAGATATGGTGCTAGACTCACCATGGAGGGCTACAGGAGAGACAGCTACAGTATATCAACGAATGTCAGTTTGCCCCACAGATACACTACAGTATCATCTGAGTGACAAAATATCAAAAAATCTGCCATTAAATATTAACCTTATTCATACAAAAGTACATACCAAAGTACTCTATATTATGAATGGATAAAAATAAAGAATTCATGTCCTCATTCATCACAGTAAAGATGTGTATTATAGATATATACCAGTAGTATTCTATAATTCAGGTATATTATACTGATCCATACAAAGCAATGACTTAGTGTGTAAGTACTGCTTGATTGATCTTCTAATAAAAAAAAATAATCTTCTCATCACAGGTCCAGAGGCTTAGCCCACTGACCACACGCTGCTACAGTACTCATGTTGTAACAAACATGAGTAGCTAATCTACAAAGTGGCAGGGGGTGCAGTGGTTCGCACTGTTCCCTCATCCCTCTGGGCCCAGCATTCGAGTCTCTGACCCGGCTCCATATGTGTGGAGATTGCATGTTCTCCCTGTGACGTTCTGGGTATTCCTGGGTTCTTCAGTTTCCCACCACAATCCAAAAACATGCTGAGGTTAACTGGAGTTCCCAAAAATGCCTATAGGTATGAATGGTGTCCCACATAGCAAGATGAGTCTGAACTGGATGTTGGCCAAAATGTTGACCAGAAATCACTGCAGATGCTTAAGCTGGGTCTCACCTGGTGTCTTTTTGCACAAAGGACCAATACTGTCCAAATATGCTTTCCGGATTTGAAACAGATAAGGACCATATCTGGAGCAGCTTTACATTGAATATGACCAAATTTGGCCTGTATTTGCACCAGAGTCAAAAGTTCAATTCAAATCTGATCCGAACGTGGCTCAGCCTCATTTTTTCCAGACTAACTGCTAACTCAGTACGATTTGAAGTTAGCTGTATATTTGATATTCAGTCTTCCAGCAAGTCAGGGGGTTTTTAATCACAAACCTTTGATGTCCAAAGGCAGAGATGCACACTGATACTTTTTGCATTTCGAGTCCTTTTGCTAATGTCTGCTAAAGCTTGTTAATATCTACTAAAAGAGGCGATCTCTGCTGTAAGGAGATATAGGTTCGGCATTTTGAGTTCATAGCAACCCTTGCACACCCCTCGATATTCCAGATTACTTTATGGGCACATTTTAATTAACATTAGAATGTTTGCATGTGCACTTGCTCTCTTACAGTCACTGGGGGTGAATGGACACAACGCAGATATTAATAAGAGTTTAGTAATACGTAATATGAAATTCATGTGGTGTGCATTGTCCCCCATAGTCCAATGCTTAAACCTTGTCCATCAAATTTAATTGTATAGCTATTAGTCCATTTACTCTACCCTTTCCATTTTTAGTGGTATAATAATACAGTAAATGAACATGGATGCCACTCTCCTGAAATATGTCAACACTGTTGTTGTCTTTCCTGGCCACATACCCATGCTGTGTGCGAATGGGCCTATATATTACATTGTAGGGACATTTTTTTCAGGTTCTGCTTTAGTCTTAAACAGCTAGTCAAAGTAGCCCAGCAAGTCACAACTGTAGTGTCATCCGTAAGGACCGTTCCATCACCTGCCCTGACTGTAACTCTCCAAGGAACAGATTCAGATGTGCATAATACTTCAAATTCTCTGGGTCACTAGACCACAGATGGTCTGACCCTTGCTCACAGATTCCTCTTACAAACGGCTCCTTATCTGTCTTCAGAGCCCTCGCAGTCATCCTCCTCAGTTCCCGGTACAGGCCAGAGTTGCCATCAACTGCAATTCCTCTCGATAATATCCAGGGTGAACTGTGAGATTAAGCACCACCTTCTGGAAACACTGGCAAGACCAACACAACCCTCAGCAACATTCAGGGTCCCATCATGGCGGGTCTCCCACATCACATTAGCTTTCCCACATCACATTAGCTCTCGAACATCACATTAGCTTTCCCACATCACATTAGCTCTCGAACATCACATTAGCTTTCCCACATCAAATTAGTTTTCCCACATCACATTAGCTCTTGAACATCACATTAGGACTGCACGCAAACTCATGTAAAACAGCCTGATCTTGGAGTCTGCCAGGTTCAGCCTCATTCTCCTAGTAGGTGGTAGCCTTCTGGACCTTAACTCCCCCTTAGCCCTTGCTGTTTTGAGACACACTTCAGTATACTGATGGGTCTTGGGAATGCGCAAACGGAGACAGAATGGTGAGATGGAGTGAATAGGGACTGGTTTGGGACTGAGCCTCTGAATGTTTTAATTTTAGCTATGAATTCTGGGATTCTGTACAACACTACAACCTAAAGTCCCATGAGATGGAGTGAATAGGGACTGGTTTGGGACTGAGCCTCTGAATGTTTTGATTTTAGGTATGAATTCTGGGATTCTGTACAACACTACAACCTAAAGTCCCATGTTGATTATGATCAGGAAGGAATATTATATGTCTCTATTAAAATTTATGCTTATATTATTCTCACATTTGGGTAACAAAATATTACATTAAAAAATAATACAACACGTTAATGCGATTCATTTCCCAGCTCGAATAATAATACAATACTACTACTACTAATAATAATAATACAGTAACAATAAAAGTAACCACACATTTGCCCAGACCTGTAGCTATAAATACAGTGTGGTGTATGGCATCATCACGCTATTCATCTCCGGATTTAATATATTATTTTGAATTACGGAATGACTGATTGTAAATAAATTATTGCCATAGTAAACCATCAAGCGTACACTCTCAATTTTTACTTGGGATTAATTATGTAAGAATAGTAACTCCAGTTTTTTTCCATCCATCCATCCATCCGTCTGATGCTGATTCTCCAAAAGTTGCCATCAGGGCTGGAACTTAAGAATTTTTGCTACTAGCCAACTGGGGTTTTTCCACTGAAAAATGTAATCCAACATGCCAGTGGGATAGTGTTAATTGTTTTCTACTCACCCTTAAATTTGTCTTAATTTCTAGCCTTGGTTTCCATAATTCCCAGGATTTGCCAGATGATCCATGAACAAGGTGTCTATATTGCTCCAGTATTGTATGGAGATGTATAAATGGGTATGTCATCAGATATTCAACAGTAGGTTGCAAATTAACTTTTTTTAGAAATGTATTGCAATGTGAGATAGTTTCCACTAGAGGGGAGCATAGACCCATCACACCTCCGGGCCTCTGTTTGGTGTGAGTGCAGTTTTCATTTATCCGCATGTTGTATGGGTTTCCTCCCATAGTTCAAAGATGTTCAGTTAAGCAAACTGACATCTCCACATTGCCCATAGTTTCAGCTTATCTTTGCCCTGTGGTGGACTGGCATCCTGTCCTGGGTTTTCCCCAGCTTTGTGTCTGTTGCTCCTGGGATAAGCTCTAGCCCCTCTGTGACCCTGGCCAGCATAAGCAGTTAGAAAATGGCTGGCTGGATGGATGGACAAATATGTATCTCTGGCTCTTGGAGTGTTTTTTAGGATAAGTATAGTCCTGCTTTAAGATTGTAACAACATAAACAATAGGCAAAAAGGATTATTTCCACCAGAATGGGTGTACAACAATGACTTTGTATTTCAGTTACATTGAGGAGGGTCTGGCGGGAGAAAAGAACCTCATCCATCGTGGCTCTAAAGGGGCGGCTCACTGTGAGTAGCGGAGTGTATATCACTCTGTACAGTAGGTGGCAGCAGTGTGCAAACTGGTGTTACATGGTAGTAAGAGACGAGGGGTGAGTGGCGGGAATCGTAGTGATAATTACAGGAAGAAACAGTGGAAATCAAGAAATTTCAGAACCTTCAGGTATGTTTTGCAATTTTCATTTGGTTATGTCACGCCCCCAGGGGCGGGGCAGCACAGAAGCCGTCGATTATCGCAATCAGACCAGGTTACTTAACCACACAGCAAACTCCCAAAGTTGCGAAATATTGTTGCCATTCCCGATGACACTTACCAAGCATCTCTCTGCCTCGTGTCCTGCCCTCCTGCCCGGCCTGCCTCTCCGTGTCCTGCCCTCCTGCCCGGCCTGCCTCTCCGTGTCCTGCCCTCCTGCCCGGCCTGCCTCTCCGTGTCCTGCCGTCGTGCCTGCCCTGCTTCCCCGGTCGTCTCTGCCTGCCTTCCCTGCCCTGTCGTCCTGCTCTGCCTCTGTCCTCCTTCCTACCTTGTCGTCTCCACGTCTCGTCTCTATTCGCAGGACTGACTCACCCTGCTTTCGACCTCTAGCTTTCGACTCGACTATCCGCCTGCCTCGTCCCTTGGGCTTTTGATGCACCCGGCTTTAAAATAAACCCATCAGTCTCCTGCATTCCTGCCTAGTCTCTGTGCATTCAGCGTTACAGGTTATTTATAATGCAGTACAACAGAAAATAACATAATTTAACCTGAGGTCAGTGTTTGTTATGTGACTCTGCTGCATCTAAGTTAGTTGTGCATGAATACTCTGATACCAGTTACAAGTGAGCTCTTAATTAGTTGAATCCGACATAATAATGAACTAATTCTTGTCTGCTCGTCCATTGTTAATGTTCTGCTCTATAACTCAGTTTCCACAGTTGTTTCTTCTAGCATCCATGAATGAATACATAACCTAGTGAAAGTTTAATTACAGCTCTTGCACGGTTGGAGGAAGAAGAAAGGTAGGCTAAAGTTGCTGAATTACAGCTGCATGACCAGTTGTTCATCTCCAAAATAGAGCATGAAGATCTCATGGAGTTATTTCTTTATGTTTTTGAGTGTGTGGAAGACAGCACATTTTTTTGGTAAGAAGTGCTGGAAAAAGTAGGAATTAAGAGATTGGAGATTGTTAGAAGACTGAAAGAAAGTCTGATTGGATTTTTTTTTTGGGGGGGGGCAGGGGGAGTGTGTGCCGATTGTGTGTAAAAATTGCAACATTAAAGTATGTTAACTGCATTAAGGAGGAAGAGCTTTTTGTGTGTGTGAAGGTAAAATATTCTTTGTATACTCATATTTAGGTTTTAAACTCAAATTCAGAGGAGTGAATTTCAATTTCATTTTATTTTTTGTAGTAATCAATTTAATCCATCCATCCATCCATTACCTTCTGCTTGTCTGGGGTTCGGGTCGCGGGGGTAGCAGTTTCAGGAGAGATACCCAGACCTCCCTCTCCCCAGCTACCTCTACCAGCTCCTCGGGGAGGACGCCGAGGCGTTCCCAGGCCAACCAAGAGATATAATCCCTCCAGCGAGTCCTGGGCCTGCCCCGGGGCCTCCTCCCTGTAGAACATGCACAGAAAACCGCTCCGGGTAGCCGCCCAGGAGGCATCCGCACCAGATGTCCAAACCACCTCAACTGGCTCCTTTCGACTCTCCCGGATATCCGAACTTCTCACCTTATCTCTAAGGGAGAGCCCAGACACCCTGCGGAGAAACCTCATTTCGGCCGCCTGTATTCGCGATCTCATTCTTTCGGTCATTACCCATAGCTCATGACCATAGGTGAGGGTCGGGACGAAGATACGAAGATGGACCAATAGATCGAGAGCTTGGCTTTTCGGCTCAGTTCTTTCTTAGCCACAACGAACCGGTTAAGCGCCTGCAAAACTGTAGACACCGCTCCGATTCATCTGTCCAGCTCTCGATCTCGCCTACCTTCACTCGTGAAAGAGACCCCGAGATACTTGAACTCCTCCACTTGAGGTAGTACCTCCTCCCTGACCTGAAGAGGGCAATCCACCCGTTTCCGGCTGAGAACCATGGTCTCGGACTTGGAGGTGCTAATCCTCATCCCCGCTGCTTTGCACTTAGCTGTGAACCGCCCCAGAGCACGCTGGAGGTCCCCAGCAGATGAAGTCCAAGAAGGCCGGGTTCTCTGAACTGTGCATAAGCGCAGATGACAGTCAGAGACCTATCCCCGATCCGAAGGCGCAGGGAGACAGCCCTCTCGTTCACCAGGGTAACATTGACATTTTTAGGCTATACTCAGCTATGCTTAGGTTTACATGTCAAATGGTATGACATTCACTATACTGAATTCAAAACATTCACTATTCATCATAATTGTAAAAATGAGCGTTTTGACTCCTATTAGAAAGCTTTCTGTTAGAGCCATATTTTGTGAAATATCAAAAGTATATAATGTTGATTCAATGTAATCTAAACTAACTTGCTATGTGGAACTATTTTCACGTGTTCAATGGTATATTTTTGGAAAAAGTGGATTTGTCCACAACTTAATTATCAAAGCACTGTATGGCTAGGGTCGTAATGTTGCATGACCTTAGTGTTTTAGAAAATCTTATCTTCAATGCATATTTGTATTCCATTCACTTACATATGTAATATATGTACGTAATTCATAATGTATCAGAATCAAGTGGGTGAACAGTGACTGTTGAACATGAACAGCAGTTTTAAAAGATTTAATTTACATCTGTAAATAGTTAAAAACAGTTTATTATATTTCAACTATTTCATTATTAGTACAATATTATGGAGCCTCTCTCCCCCAAATAGATGCCACTTTCAAGCAAGGAAAAAATGGCTCATCACAGAGCACAAGTGAATGCTGATCCTGCTGCAATTACCTTACCATAAGGTGTGAAAGGTATTTGACTCACAGACAGACAGAAACACACAGACAGAAACACACAGACACATGGACAGACATTGTTGTTTTTATCCTGATTCATTGTTTCTAGATAATTTTCTTAACTGAAATCATTACTGAGGTCATGGTTCCCAAGCAGAAAAGGGTGGATTACCCAGCCTGGTTTCGGATGCCCCAAGGGGAGGAGTCACATATCTTGGGATCTTGTTCATAAGTGAGAGAAGAAAGATGCAGAAGTTATACATTTATTTCCTTAATAAATCATTTTAGAAAGTTTTTATTACCCTGAGTAAATCATATATATATATATATTTTTTGTTCCACTCACATGACCATTTGGCAAAATCCAGACAGCATGTCTCCGGTGTGTGATTAAGGGATATTGTCACCTAGTCCTAAGGAACAGATCTATTCACTTCGTTCACAAAAGTCTGATAAGGAGTTTTATAAGCTGTGTATATAAACAGGAATTGTTATGGTATTTTTTTAACTGAAAACCTGAATCTGCCTTGTTTATCATTGTGTTTGTTAGGATCAGTCCCTGTCTTGCCCCATATCTTGCTGGCCATCAGTTTTTCCTGATGGTTCCCTAGGTTTGGCAGTGTTCAAGGCTGGCTGTAGGCCTTGAACCCACCATGGAGGAAACGCTATTTTCATTGCCGCCCACTTAGCCCATTCAGCCACAGTAGCAGGGAAATACACTGTGAAAGGAACCCTTTGTGCCAGTAAGCTGTGCTGGGAGCGTCCTTGGCCATGTCAAACCGTGACTTGTTTAATCTGATTAATATGTTTACTCACTAACAGAATCGATTCTACAGGACCCTGCCTGGAAGACAGTTTATAGCCTATATCAGGGGTGGCCAATCTTATCCGCAAAGGGCTGGTGTGTATGCAGGTTTTCACTGCAACTCCCCAATCAGGTCACTAATTAGAGGATTGATTGGCTGAAGAGTCCTCATCACCTGGGTTTGAACAGCTGACCTAAAGGTTATCCCAAAAACCTGCATACACACCGGACCTTTGCGGATAAGATTGGCCACCCCTGGCCTATATGGTGCCGATGATCGCTATGTTATAGTGGTTGAAAGAGTAGAATAAGAAGTACAGCCAGAGATCCAGGTTTTATGTACAGTAATTGGTTGTGTGAGCAAGCTCATTGTTGTTTAGTTTTAATAGATCTAATTTATTTGAACCTCTACTGTTTATTTTGTGATACCAGATATACGACATGCTCAATATAACCACCAAATACCATTTGATGGTAGTATTCTGCTTTAAAAATGAAACTTTTTAATGGTTTCAAACAAGATTTAAATTAATAAAATATGTATTCATATATGTGCAAGCAAGCTTCAGTTGGCTGGTGCTTGGTTGTGTCTCAAAAGGACCATGGCAGAGTAGCTGTAGTGTGAGCCTGACCAGGGCACTTGTGACCTGTTGGGCATCTGGCTAAATCTGGAGAGACCTGAGCATTAACCAGCAGAGCACTTTACCTGCTGATGGAACTGGGTCAGCATGTTACCAGCAGTGTGGTGTGACTTCACATTTCTGGTTCATCTTACCTACATCCTCCATCACAGTCAGGCACAGGGGGGACATAGAGACGGAGGAAAATGGTTAGTCATCTTAAGTACTTGGCCATTCATGGTGTTTGTGGAGTCTTTATGCAGCGCCTCGTTGTTTCAGCCAGGCAAGCGGACCTGGTAGCTATTGGACAGTTTTTTTAATTTTATTTTTCTTTTATTTAACCAGGGCGTTACACTAAGACAAAGTCCCTTTTCCAAGCAAGCCCGAGCCAAGAAACGCAGCACCAGGTTAAAACATAATATACAACATAAAACATAATCGTACACAAAGGCAGATTAAAGAAAAAACGAAGTGTATGACAAAAACAATCTAATACATTCACGATGGTACCTTACAAGATTTCCAACACAGTCTTTAAAATCAGAAAATTAAATAAATGAAGTTTTAACTGATTTTGTCATAAGTTCCAGGAAGAAGGTACTGTATGTTATAGCAAAATGCTACCTTATGAAATTCAGTTGTTATAATGGGTTAATAAGAATGAGATTATTGTTATTATCACCTGAGATTATGTATTGTTGGTTAACTATTAGAAATAGAGATGCGATGATAACAAACCAATAATTGCTTTGTTTACACACACACTTATATATATATATATAATTTTTATTTTGCGTTTTTTTCCCTCTCTTTTCAGCAATGTGACAGCATCATAAATGCTTCTGCCGTGTGATGGAACACAGCCTGCCAACTGAGAGAAGCAAGAACAAGACAAGTCAACCCAACCACAGCCTGCTCAATACATTCCAGAGAAGGTTCATGAAGCTTTTAGTGATAACAGAGCTGTTGATGAGGCTCTAAATCGAATTACAATAGCGGCAGGGAAAACCAGCCCTAGCAGCCAACTGGCTCAAGTAACAGGCCAACAATAAAGAGTAGGGGCACAAGTACTGGGGCCACAAACGTCTTTAGGTTGCTTAGATGATTGATTGGTAGACAGACAGATGGACAGATAGATAGATAGATAGATAGATAGATATAAAAATATAAAAATGAATTAACAAGGGTGCTTTAGTCATACATAGTTATGTAAGGTGTCATTATCAGGCTTGTTAATGCTGTCCTGACATGTGTGGAGTGATAGCAGGTTCACTGGTAGAATGCAGTATAGCGTTTGGTGTCTCCATACCACATTTACCGCACTGTGGTGGAATAACTAAAATTGTGCCACCTGGTGGGAATTAGAAGAATTGTTCATAATGTTCCACATTTTTTTCAAACATCCTGTTCTCTGCATCATAAACGAATAAATGGCAATGCAATAGAAAAAAATCCCTGATTCTGTATTAGAGGTCTGGTAATATTATGAGGATGTAGTGTCCATCTCCATTAGTTAGTACTGCAGTACACCACTTGCTTCATGTTTCACATGTGGATTATTTGGTTGCATAGGTCACAGTAACCCCATAATTAACCAGTAACAAATCGATTATCAATTAATTATTTGTACATTGCAGAGAATTCCTAGGCAGTAGTGATGATTCTTTTTAAAGAAGATAGTTATAGCAATTGGATACAACATTATCTTAAGCGTCTACGTTTCTTTAAAAGAGACGCAGAAAGGGATTTAGTACTTCCAGGTTCACAAGTGAAAATCCAGACGTAGGAAGCGCAGGTTGGATTCATTTCACAGTACCGGACAATGGCTGACCTTCTAATTTTGGCAGCTGTGCTTATGCAAGCCTTTGCTGTGCAGTGCATCTCAGGACAAGCTGACTATCCGATAGTTAGACGCTCCGTTAGTTTGCTAAATAAAATAACGCACCTCTCTCTATAAAACGCTTCCTGGTAGATGTTCCATAGTAGTACATAGTAGTAGTTTGGACTGAACTGACTTTATCTTTGTTCACTTATGTTCAGCTCAGACTAACTTAAATTTAACAAGTTATACAGTTAAGCAAGAAGTCTTGCTTTGTTGGAATGGCCGGCCCCCTGTACTGTACAGAGACCACATTTTGCTCTAGTTTTTGGTAATCTCAGGATATGTGGGCTTTATTCCTGTCATCACTGATGTTAAAAATGCACTGGATTTCATTTTTGATATTTCTATCCTTAGGTTCTCTTGGTGGAGATGCCCATATCACAGGACGACAGAGATCCCTGACTACGACCACAGCATTCATTTCATTTTTTGTGGCTACAGCTTCACCCGGCGGTGATGATAGTGACTCTGAACCGAGTCATTACATCCTTTCCCATGGAGGCATTTCCTAATGGTAATTACGTTAAGGCTCTATGCCCTCTCGTGTATCTCATGTCAGATAGGGTATGTTAAGGCAATGTTTCCCAACCCAGTCCTTGGGGAACCCCAGACAGTCCACTTTTTGCTTCCTCTCAGCTCCCAGCCAATCAGGAGCACCGAATTCGTGGTACAGGTGAACTGGGAGCTGAGAGGAAGCAAAAACGTGGACCGTCCGGGGTTCCCCGAGGACTGGGTTGGGAAACACTGTGCTAAGGTATACTTCATTATCCCCAAGGGGAAATCTGTCTTGTACTGTACACGTGTACGAGAACATCATCTGGTGGCTGGAGCACGACCGGGCATGGAGGGAATCCGATCTGCTGGATGTTTTCACTCAATGCGTTCCCCTACCTCTTCTGGATGAGGCATTTCTCGAGAAGACTCCGCCCTTGTTTGGAGAGGTGCTGGTCCGAGTCTGGGCAAAGAAGGGGACGTTGTTTTGCAATGGTGACTGCCCGCAACGTCTGGGCATGACTGCGTCCGAGATGGTCATCGTCTTCCATGTGCCGCACAAACACTCAGGGAAGAAACAAACATTGCCTCGCCTAGACGTGGCCTCTGGGAAAATCTTCAAGCCGTGCAAAGCTGCCTAACGGCCTGAGGGAGGTCGGCTGGTCCACTGCAGCGGGAAGCTGTGCGTCTTGGGCGGCCGCGTGAATGAGGCTGATGGGTGTAACTCACTGGAGTCACTGGAGTGCTATGACACCAGAGATAATTACTGGACAGCAGTCTGTTGCCATGGGGTTTCACAGCACTGTGGAATATAGAAACTCAATGTATGTCCTCCAAGGTGAATCTGTTTACTGTGCTAGCTTTCCAGCAATCATTCATCCTTTTTTTTCTTCACACACACAGTTATACAGGTCCAACGTGCAGTGAAAAAAGCTAGCCTGCTCCAAGACTGCGGAAACAGATAACAAACTCTTATGTAGTATTATCATAACGATTTTTACATCCAAGCATCTTAGTCTTGGGTGTAGAACTATATTCACAGTATCTTGCTCATTTTGACATAAACTTAAATTCGGTGCCAATTAATTTGTATTTAATATAATGCAGAATAGTAATGTGATTGTAGTTATAATGCATAATTCTTCGATTATATAATATTTGACTGCTGTGATGGGGATCTCTAAAATAACTGAGTGAATTTTATAAAAATGTCAGCATTTTTTAAATCATGCTTTTATTCTCCAGGTCACGCCTGCAGATTGGAGCCTGCTCGTCTCTGATAACATTAATAATTATTGGAACGAGAGTCTTGTTACCCCATATTTCCTCCTGGGCATCACTCATTTGTAAAAAGATGAGAAATTACTTTGATAAATTGTAACGTGATTAAATCATATAGTGATTTAAAAACCCAGGTATGTAAGTCGTATTAACTGAACCTATCCCGGATGACATAATGGATTGTGTGTTTTGGTAAAAGTGCATAAATAGTGACTGTGGCTGTCTTGTTTTGCTGCAGGTGAATATTTTCCCTGCTTTGATCCTCACAAAGACTTCAGGGGTTACCTGACCTCATGTGCCTGCCTATGAGTCAGGGAGTGGCAGCTCTGCACAGGAACAGCATTTATTACAATGCGGGCATCTGCAGGAATCACCAGTGCACCTTCACAGTGGAAGCCTACGACATCGAGCAAAAGACCTGGATACGCAACAAGGACCTACCCTTTGAGCAAGACAGCAGTCCCAGCATCGAAGCTGGCCTTGCTGCTGGCAGAGGCTTCGTGTGTTCCTTCAGACCACACAGGTGACCATGGAGGAGTGTATTTTCTGGACCAGCCGCAAAAACTCCCTCTACCAGTATGACGAGGAGGCAGACAACTGGACCAAGGTCTATGACACTCTGCACTGCCTCTGGGACCTAGACCTCAATTTTGAGTGTGTCGTGGCCACACACACATTACTATTATTGATTGTTTATTATTTATGGCTTTTGTTATGGTCTGGAGGACAGTATATGTATGAATGTATAATATACCAGGTAGGGTGTATATTGTATGGTGTGATTCTGTTGAATGCAGTGTATGTTATGGAATGCAATGGCTTGGAGCCCAAGAGCCCATTGTCCCCTTGGGGACAATGACGTATATCTTACCTTACCTTACCTTACCTTACAGTACCTTACCTTACCTTGCTTGACATGCCATAGACGAGAGGACATAGAGCCTTAAGTGTATTAAAGAATCCTTATTGATACAATGGGGGCCTTTAAAACTCACAGTCTTTATTGTCCCCTATCTGCCTGTTTTCCAACCAGTTGTCATGAGGGGTTAAGGCCCTCCACATATTAGTACAGTTGTTGTGCTGGTGCTGACTGATAGTACAAGAACTCAAAATTTACTGTCTTAGGTTTGTGTTGATCAGTGTTATTCAGTACTGTACTGACAGTAAGCTTAAACAAACAAACAAAGCTTAAACAAATGGGGGCTTAGACTGGCTTTGATATTTTCTTTTTAATGTTTGCATGACAAAACACGGAGTGAAGTGTCCCAAGCTGAACGAAAATGACAATTGTGACTTAGTGATCCGTTCTGAATGCAAGGTGGCTCAGTCTTATTGAAATATAAGTCAAACTGATTGATTTGCAGTCTAATTACTAGAAGATTCTGGAGGTTTATACTTACACTGTGCAAGGAGTCTTTCTGAAAACGTAAAAGAGAAAGTGTAACATAGATGCTCGGAATTTTGGTTTAATAGAGGGTTAATCAGCTGTACTTCCAGAATTCTCTGTTTCACTCTGAAAATCTGGACTTCATTCTCCATGTTGCTCTAAACATAAGCTTTTAAAGTTATGTTCAAGTTACCCAGCTTTCTGCACAGCTGGAAACGTGTACATTTGGTCTTTAATATCCTTCTCCAAGCAGACTTGTACATCCTCCTTACACATTATGTGCATTTTTAATTGCCAGCTACAGCATTAGTACCCTTTCGGGTGTTTGAACCCGTAACACGCTTGTTAGTTTGGATTTTGAATACAATGATGTATGAGAAATGGATGCATGATTATCTTCAGTTAATAAACATCATCGGCCATTACAAGCTCAATGGTTGGTCACTCGAGGTGGCGATTTCTTAAAGTCTCACTGACATAATGTCACCAGCCTGAACTTTGTCATACTAACACTAACTACCAGAAACATAAATCTAGCATATAGAATCTTACTCTCATGCTCTGTGAGAGAATTTTGTAATCTGTATTACCAATATAAAGCAAGAAACCTTCGTCCTCAGGGGTAGTACAGTTTCACAGTGGCTGATTTTATAGCTGATAATATCCATCCATCTGCCTTATAACCAGTGGGGCCTGGAGCCTATGCCAGGCAGGAGAGGGCAGAAGGCGGGGCACACCCTGGATGGGATGGTAACTGGTTATTTTGTACATAAGTTAGGATGGATGGGTGAGTATACCCCCCCCCACCCCCAAATGACTTGAAATACACTGACTAGTCTGAACAACTAAATTGTAGGAACAAAATTACCCAGCGCTGTCAATACACAGCACTGTATTAAGTGTTTTTTTTGGTAATTCGTTTCTCTCCACTATGTCTGCTGTACTTCCACTCTTTTACAGAATTATTCAACTTGAAAGTTTTTTTTCAACTATTGCTCCATCTATCTATTACATACATTAAGTGTGAATAGCTGCTAAATGGTTTTGCCCTGTTGAAATAACCTTAACATCTTAAATGAATACCACTAACATTGTAAAACATTAGTGACAACATATTTTTTTTCATCCATCCTTTTCTCATAACAATAAACATAAATTTCAGTTTTCAAACTTCATTCACAAAACTTTGACTTACCTTGCAAAATCAACTATTTATGATAATCACCATGTGGTGGTTGTGTTTAACCTTTACTGTGTGTCTATGTTTTCCATCTTATGTATTTGTGGTGAATGAGAATATGCACTGGGGAAGCAGGTACATAGTTTGGATGGATGGATGGATGTATTTATAGTTTTGCAGACGGAGTGAATCAGATTGCAAATTGTGAATATCATTGTGGAGGCTTTCACAAACGAGTGATTGATTCAGTAATTGATATAGTTGTGTTCTGAGAATGCGGTTGAATGTTTTAGCAATTCAGAAAAAAACGGTAATAGACGCATTACACAATCCTTACAGAAAGATCCAATTGCCAGCATTTTTAAATCATGTTTTTCATGTAACTTGTTTTCTGTGTCTGAGAAGGTGCACCAGTGATGAAGCTGTAATGTGAAATCCGCATTGCGCATATTTTGATAATAATAAAATGTGCTAAAAAGGAAGTTGTATCCTTTAAATGTTTTTATTTCTTACTTGAACTATATTCTAAACCACTTTTTTGTGACCTATGTTACGTGTATAGATCGTGGGGTCGAGGCTTCGGCTGCCACAGCACCCGCTCCGACTGAAGAACGACTGAGAGTGCCTCTCTTTTGCGGTCAGACCTGCCCCTTTTCGATCACCGACGGTCACGTAAACTTTAAACCCCCTCCGCCCTGTCAAATTTACAAAAATGTACCAAAACAACGCCCCCCGCGTTCTAGTACCTGCCCCTTGCAAAGTCTGTTTGCCTCTGGTCGATATATGTTACTGACGCCGTGGATTTGCAATACATAAACCACAAAAGTCGTTATTTCAGGGAGATTATTATTATTATTATTATTACACTACTATTATTATTGCACTACTACTACTACTAAGCATCTACTACTACTATTACTACTACTACTAATAATAAACATACCTATACGTGTATCTATATATGAAATTATAGTAAAGTACAAACCAATTCAGCAGTAGCCTGTCCTGCTGCATGCCAAAGCCGATCGATCGATTCCTTGGCCGCCACGTGATTCCCATGAAAAACTTTGATGTTGTTCCATCCTCGTTGGAGCCCATTTCGAAGCAGCGTTTGGGATAGTGCACTGTTAGAAAGTGAGCTGAAACAGAGGTAAGCATCTATTCTGTCATGCCTCATAGTGTGGGATTTCTTTTTTATTATTAAAAGTAAAATAATACAACGTTAAGATAGATCTGCCTGTAATTTTGAAAGTAATTTTTTAATACCGATTATTCATTGATTGGTAACCTCTACAAGTAGTGAATGAGCATCCATTCATCCTTCAAGCCGCTTATCCGGTGCAGGATCACGGAGTGTTTATTATTTACTTATTATTATTATTAAGCAATAGGCACCATAAATTTACTTTTTGCGCGTTAGACACGAAAGTCCACCACCTATACAAGATCAAATACTGGATGTTTAGAGTTGTCCCGGAAACAGCGCAATCTATCGTATGTACTTACAGTTATACGTAGCCTAATCGTAGTTTTGGGAGAAAATCAAATACATGAAGTACAATCCGATTTATTCCCACCTCTTGGAAGTGAAGGATAGTTTACTGTTTAAAAATTCTCTCTCTCTCTCTCTCTCTCTCTCTCTCTCTCTCTCTCTCTCTCTCTCTCTCTCTCTCTCTCTCTCTCTCTCCTCTCTCTCTGTGTGTATTTGCAGCTCTGGAAAAATTAAGAGACCGCAGCACAATTTTTTGTTTCATTCATTTCTCAATTTATGGGTGTGTGTCTGGGAATAATATACATATTTTTTCAAACTGGCACCTGGGTCTTCTCTGTTTCTTATTAATGAAAGGATTCTTCCTTTCTTTATGGGACTTCTGATACGATCCTGATACGAACTGTCCTAGTGGAGCACTTCACACCTGCACTTAATGTTTTCTATTCTTTTTTGAAGGTTCTTGATGTCATACTACAATTCATGAGAAACTATTAGATAAGTTGACAGTCATCTCTGATATCAGAAAGTCGCTTCCGCCCTCTACCTGGCTGGTTTTTGATCATTCCCAGTATCTTCTGTTTCACCTTGTTCATAAATGTGTTTAAAAGTTAAAATATGACCGATTATAGATTGATGATATTGCTTGTAAGTAAATCTGTTTCAATATTTCTAAAGGTTTACTACATAGGTCACTTTTAGAATAGGTTGAAAGAAAGATTATATACTTATACTTTGAATTTGAATCATTCTGATAATCTGGATTCTGACAATGAGGAAAATGGCTCCTTTCCTGTCGCACTAACTCACAGCCTGGACCTCTACGTCCATGGAGTTTGCATGGATTTACTCTTGGTCCTTGTCTTTGTGCTTTTGGCTTAAGCGCATTGGTATCCAGAATGACCTTAGTAGGGTAAGCATGGGGCAAACTGGCCAGGGCATAACCTGTGATTCGTGGAATAGCCTCAAGCAGAATCGGTCCTAGCCAGTGTGGGACCCTAGGTGAGCGTCACTGCCAGCGCCCCCCAACCGAGGCAGAGTGGGAATTAGCTGTCATGTCCACACCCCCCCAAAAGGTGTCACCCCAGGCAGCTGCCAATGTCATCTACCTTTTTTACTAACTTCTACACTTAACCTAATAAAACGTTTAATCATTTTAACAATATAAAGGCTTGGGGAAAAAATGCGTGTTGATGAGCTGCAGTATGTCTGAAGCCAGACAACCACGTATCTTCATAGTGTCCCGTTAAAAGCATTTCTAGGAGATGGTGGATTTGCCTCTTTATGGGAACCCAGAAGCATGTTATTTTCTACACAGCCATTGAGTCAGCATGCCTCCAGCGACTACCATGGACCGTGGCTGCCCCCCCCCAGATGGGGGGTGGGGCTGGGCAGTGGTGTTTGGATCTTTCATCTCTATAGGCTTCTCCTACGCCTTCCCCAAGGCCCTCACCATCTACTTTAAGGAGATCCAGGAATACTTTTCCATATCCTACAGTGAGATTGCTTGGGTGTCCTCTATCATGCTAGCAACTATGTACGCAGGAGGTGAGTTTTGGAAATTAACACTTTACTTTTGGATCGATAAAACTTGTGAAGAACTAATTTCAGATAATTTCACTTATTGTTTCAGAAAAGAATTATGTATTGAAATTTTGCCCAGTTTTTTGTGTTATTTGTTTTTTTAGACTAGTATCTATTCAGAATTCAGAACTGAGTTGAAACATTAAAAAAAAATTTACAACTAACTTTAACCAGGATAAAAATGTTGGTTTGGTTTATGTATGTCAAGGCCATTGTGACTGCAAACTGGTTTGTTGTCTAGGTGATAACAGGGAGTTTTCATATCACCTTTCCTTATACCATCTAACCTATTTGATAATAGTAGTGATGGCAGTTTCTTTTCCACGTTAGACCCTGGACTCAGAATATTTGTCACTGCGAAGACTCATTGTCTAAATCTACCATAAATGGTTTGTATATTCGTTCAATGTATTGACTAATGCCCACAATCTGTTTCTTGTTTCAGGACCTGTAAGCAGCATACTAGTCAATCGCTATGGCAGCAGACCTGTGGTCATAGCTGGTGGGATAATGTGTGGGATCGCTATGGTAGCTGCTTCTTTTGGCAGTACCATTATGCATTTGTATTTGTGCATTGGAGTCATTGGAGGTATTTACTATTTATTTTATTAATGATGTCATTTGTAGTGTAATTTTCAGCAGTTGTTCTCAGATTAGAACTTTTGTGAGAGATCCATATATCTATCCATCCACCCATCCAGCCACCTGTTCAGTAGAGGGTCACAGGGAGGCCTGAAGCCTATCATGGACACCATAGGGTACATGGTAGGGGGCACCTTGGGCGGGATAACTTTCATGAGGAATTTCTTCCACTAATGTTGGGCAAAATACAAGGAAATCTATATTGAATTTCCAAAAAAACGGTCCAAAAATGTTGGTACTTACAGGTATGAGCAATTTAATTTATGATTCAGTCACTGATTGATTTAATTTATTATTTTCTGACTTTTGTTCTAATTTCCACAAGTGCTATATCATTCTTGGAAAGAAGCCTACAGCTTTGCTCTTTTTGGTTTTGATAGGGTTGCGACACTTGGACTGGAGTTAGCATGTAGTAAAATTTAAGCAGGCATATTTCCTGCCTGCTTATTTACCAACAGCCTAGTGGGGTTGATGTCCTCTCCTCCTCGTCAGCAGAGCAGTGGGGTGACCACTGGCATAAGGACAGCAAGCTCAGTCACAATGCACTGTTTTTATTCTGCTCATGCTCTAAAGGTTTGAGAGGGACAAGAAGTTTCTGGGACAATACATTAAAAGAATATCTTCATACACAAGTCTGCAGTTTTAACCTCTCTGCTGGTCACTTGTATGCTGAGTAAATGGTAACCCCTTGTTTGCATGGCCTTATGTCCCTTCAGATATGACCCTGGACAGGCTGTGATGTCAATAGTTGAGCACATGCACTCTGGGTGATTCTGAATGCCACTAATCATGATTCACTTTAGAAGGTGTTTATGTATCTTATGCATGTTATTCCAGAGGGGAGAAAAACTGATTGTAGTGGAAAAAATAACCTTGAGTAAAATATGAGCTCAAAAGCAGGTCCAACATTTAGCAGTGACTACGGTATATTTGTCCAGCACTTAGAAAATGGCACTTTGACCTGTGCCATGATTTGAACTCAGTTCAATCCTTTGTTTACCCGTTCCTTGCCAGCTCTGCCTAAATTTATAGGACAGGCTACTCCTGATTTCTGGCAAGGATTAACAGTTTAACTTTTCAGAAAAATGTTTTACATGTAGATGCAATGCAGGGGATAGGCTCCGGACCCCCCGCGACCCAGTAGGATATGCGGGTTGGAAAATGGATGGATGGATGGATGCAATGCAGGGGAAAAATATGCCTCTTACATGTATTTGGATGATGCATCACATTAACAGTTGCTTATTTTACATTGTAGGATTTGGCCTTGCTTTCAATCTTCAACCAGCCCTGACGATCATTGGGAAATACTTCCTAGTCCGGAGGCCTATAGCAAATGGCCTGGCTATGGCAGGAAGTCCAGTCTTCCTCTCTACCTTGGCGCCCCTGAATCAATTTCTGTTTGACAGCTTTGGATGGAGAGGAGCGTTTTTAATCCTGGGAGCTATAATCCTTAATTGTTGTGTAGCAGGAGCCCTGATGAGGCCCATTCAGGTAAAGCCTCAAGTTAAACGTGCAGAGGATTGTGACAAATCAGATGCAGAAGATGGGAGCAGCACTCCTGCGGCTGGTCTGCTGAGTGGACAGGAGCAGCAGAGGAAGTCTGGATGCTGTGGCAGAATTAACACCTTCATCGATCTTTCACTCTTCAAGCACAGAGGCTTCATCATCTACCTTGTCGGCAATGTGGTCATGTTCTTTGGCTTCTTTGCCCCAGTTGTCTTCCTTGCTCCCTATGCCAAGCATCTTGGTGTTGACGAGTACTCAGCTGCATTACTGCTATCTATATTTGCCATTATTGATATGGTGGCACGGCCTGGCACCGGCTTATTCGCCAACACCAAGTATATCAGGCCTAGGATTCAGTATTTCTTCAGCTTCTCTGTAGCCTGCAATGGCATCTGCCACATCCTGTGCCCCCAGGCCACAGGATTTGTGGGACTGGTCATTTATGCCATCTTTTTTGGGGTGGCTTTTGGCATGGTGAGCGCCTTGCTCTTCGAGGTGTTGATGGACCTTGTTGGTGCTCATCGTTTCTCCAGCGCAGTTGGTCTGGTCACCATTATTGAATGTGGTCCTGTGCTTCTAGGACCTCCGATATCAGGTAGGTTATAATGGGCAAAAAAATGCATAAATGTTACTGGAGACAAGACTGAGCAGTAGTTTAATGATTAAAAAATAGTCTTTGAAGGACTGTAGAATATTGTAAATGGGGCCCTGGACGATTCCTGGAAATGCTCATCATGGTATGCTGCTCCAAGGGGTCAACCTACTGTAACTGGAGCAATGAAACTGTAACAGTGTTTTACACATCTACCTAGAGGAAAGTTTCTGAGATGTACAGTATTTTTTACAAATAAATTAAATGCCATTTGGTGGTTCACGTCTGTGAGCAATTATGAGGGATTCAAGTCTATAAAGGATGGACAAGATAATGTAATAACCTCTAAATAAAGAACAATGGATATGGCCTCATTTTGATATCTAATTTACCTTGAATGTCTCGGAGAAGAATATATTATCTGGATACTTTCAGGGACTAACCCTGACTACCATCTCTTCCATTAACTACTGCTCCATGTTCTTGTCTGTCAGAAATATGGTCCTTGCCCTATTGGACAAAGTTTATTATACAATTTTATAAATAATATATATTATTATAATAATTTGGTATCAATTGCCTGCAGCACTCACTAGTAGACCTCCTGATGGGATGCAGTATCAACACAGATTCCCAAACTATTGTCATTGTGGCAGAAAACATTATTAATGGAATTTCAGTTTGTTTCATCATTGTTTTTCTGCTGTCATTCAGGAGCCCTAGTGGACGTGTTCAAGGACTACAAATATATGTACTACGCATGTGGGGTTATGGTGCTGGTCTCGGGAATATTCCTCTTCATCATGAACTTCTACAACTACAGGATGCTGGATAGGGAGGAAAAGCGGAAGGAGGAGCAGGAGGTTGCTGTGAACATGAGTGCCAAGGAGACGTGTTCTACTGTTGAGAAAGGCAATCCTAGAGAGGAGAATGGCAATGAACTGGAAGGAAAACTGGAGGAGCTATCCTTCATGGAAAAGGATGAGTCACATACGGATGACATGCCGGCCGAAGACACTTAATGGTAGATAACCCCACCACTGGAGAGACTGGTTTTGGGTTGAAGGCCTACCTGTCCCGAAAGCACCGATCGGGACTCCCTCCATTGGGGATGACTCCAGCTCTAGAGGGTTAAAGTTCTGATCATTTTAATGATTGTATGACTGAAATCATTGTCATTTATGGGGAGAGTCTCTGTGTGTCTAATGTGGATTTATAAGTAACAAGTGAAACAAACCATTCTGGACCTTGGAGACTTGGTTCATTTATGACAGTAGTTAGATGATCATTTTGCTTCAAGGAAATTCAAGGCATACTGTTTATGAACTCTCCATTTGATTGGATTTTATAAAACAATGAAGATAATGTAATAATTCACTAATAATAGTATGGCCTTTAAAAGATTTTATAGATTTAAAAAATCTGCCTGTTGATTTATGTAGTTGGTTAACAACATGGGTGATGCTCCATGAATATAAACTGAAATATAATTGTTCTAGTATGACGTTTTTTTTTCCCTTAAAGGCTGATTTTGTCATTAGGATTAGACTGCTTGTCATTAGCGACAACTGCAATGAATAAAGGTTCTAAGATATGTTGAACAGCCATTACTATTTAAGAATACCTTTTGGGAGGAATATCGCAACAGATAGCTAAGCATGATTTAACTGGTGTTACAAAACTAAGGCAAATTCTATAAAGTGTATCTTTCTAAAAAATATGTATAACTAAATTTCACAAAACTGCAGCTTCTTCTGGATGGGAATGGATGTGTTTAAGCAATAATCTGTCCCATCTTTACATACTTATTCAACACAACGTAGTGGAAAATCCAGTCTGGTCTGCTTAACCAGCTCCAACTGGTCTACTCTACACAATCCTTTGAACAGGACATTGCTCTGTTTTGAGGAATAACCAAAGCAACAACTAATCCTGAGCCTTTCATCTGTCATTCCAATTATTCTGTCTACAGAAACCAGTCTAAAGAAACCCATCTCATTAAGTCTGTCATCTACACCAAGCCACATTCAATTACATTTTCATATGAGCTGAACCCTGGGTCTTTTTCTTACCAGCAGACACTAAACCACACAGCTGAAGAAACTGGCTTGGCTGATTTCAAATCACTCTATTTTGAGCTGTTAATGGTGGAATGAGAGCTAGGAAGTATATGTTCTTGGCCTTTCAAGATTGTAATCGAAAATCACCAGCTTCCAAAGATTTCAGAATGATTATACAATAGTGTATCCTTGTTGATATCCAGGTAATGCTAATGATCGCAGTGACTGTTTTCTTATAACATGACTTAGGTTGCTTCACTCTTAGTGAGAGTTGTTATGGGTAAGACTTTACTTGAGGGGGCACAAATAATGTAGCGTTAAGCTACTACTTATGTATTAATTGACCACAAACTAAGTGTAAGTTACATACTGATATGTTTGTTCATCATTAATGAATCGTGACGCATCTTTTATGTCAAGCAGTTACTATATTTGTTACTATATCTGTTAATTCTGTAAACCTTTGTGAACTACTGAAAGAACAAGTAATGAATAACACAAATATTGATCTCATGTTTGTTCATGATTAATGGATCATGATGCATTTTTTATCTTGAGTATATGTGGTTAATATTTGTTCATGATTTGTACTTCAGTAGTTGCTACTAAGTATTTGTGGCCCATCAAGTAAAGTGTTACCTTATTGGGTAACGGGAAAAAAAACATTGCAGTCTGGGTAACTACAATAACCAGCTACAGTACCTTAGTTATGGCAATTATACCTTAGCTTTAACAAAAGCCATTATGTTGCACCCCGTGAAAAATGCAGCTAATACCACTTTGTTTTAGATAGACTAATGAGAATATAATGTTAAATATTGCATATGAAATATTGATCGGAACAGTGGAATAAACACATTCAGAATTCACTGTATAGAATCAGTGCAACATTGATGTTGCTGCTTTATTTCCTGAACCAGCCTGTCTGCTGCATGGATCTCTAGCTCTAAAATATGAAGCTTTATTTAAGCATGCAGTAGTAATGTAGGTGCATTAACTGCAATAATCCATCTACTGGCCGGCACTCATGAAGTCTAACAGCAAGCTGAAGTTAAGGGGGCTGTTGGACACATACAGAGGAAAGGTTAATTTGCACTTCACAGATGTCTAAAATAAAGCCATAATTACAACAATTGTTGCTTTAGGCTTCAATATTATTACAGTTTTCCCAGTATTCTATGTGACAAATTCAGTTAGATATTTTCCTGGATCAGTCAGGGTTACAGACCCCACTCTGCGACAATTTAGCCTGTCCTGCAAAGCCAGAATCTTTCAGGTTATGGCTCCCTGTCCGTCTCTAGCAGGTTTCCAGTAGTTATCAGCATTTTCAGTGAGGCCTTTGTTTGAGGGCCTCTGTAAGGATGTTGCACAGGGATGTGTCTTGATTAGTCTCAGGGAGGAGGGAACATATTGACCTCTGCTGTGCAGCAGCCGACTCAAGAAATGCACAGAATCTGTCACCTAGCACACTATCAATCGCTTCTCAGGATATGCTGCTTATCAAAGGTTCACATAATCAGTCCTTCAAAATGTAGGTGCTGTGAAAAAAAATGTGCTTTATGAAATGCATCTACAGTTGTGACAGGTTATTTTGGCTTGAGGGAATGTTTTTTCTATAATGTAGTCCTTGAGCTGATTTGTTGCACTTTAATTTAGGTTCAGTCTCCTTGCCAAATAAAAAAATAATGTGTATATGGCTAGAGGTGTTTCAAATATTTTACAGAAAGAAGCTCTGGTTTGAAAAGCTATGGATGTTCATATCCATTCAAAGAATGTTCATATCCGTTCATTCTGTAGTGCATTTTTCAGACAGGATCTGGAACTAGCTGGTGTAGGAGTACCTTGCCAGAGGAATAACAGAACTTAGAGAATGCAGAATTTCTGGTCATGCAAAGCTAATAAAGAATTTTTTTGGTCCTTCATACAGTACCTATAATTACCCTAACATCACATGGACAACACATATGATAATGTCTGTTCGTAAAGCCTCATATATAATAGGATAATTCCCTCATTGGTATTATTGTTAGGCTAAACTGCATTCCACTGGATGAGTAGTGTTACTTGTTCTTTATTGTGTCCATAAGGGGAAAAAGCCGTGTGGAGAATTTTAATCACACACACACACACACACACACACACACACACACAGAGAGAGAGAGAGAGAGAGAGAGATGCACATAACTGGAACTTTAAAAAGCGATACGTGTATTTACAATTTTCATGTAGCACGCTGTCATATATGTATTTACATCAATGTTTTTTAAAAGTAAAAATGTATTTTATTAAAGGCTAGGGTTACCTTGGTTAAAGAGTATGTTGCTACTGTTTATTGTTTTGAATTATTATTATTATTATGTTCTTAAACCTGCATGGTAGTCAAGAGCAACCATATGCTAATGTTTACTGATATATTTAGAGGAAGGGAAGGGAATAATCAAATCAGATTAAATGATTTAACATTTCTTTAATTCATGGTGATTTCAGTAATCCTGTGCTGACATAATCACTAATAAACTCAAACATGAATAACATCCCAAGCAGTTTGTCTGTTGATCATATTCAAACACTGCATTTACATATTTTCACAAAGATTACACCAGTGGGAAGCTTACTGTTTGGTTTATTAAGAATAACCAACAGGGAATGGCTTGCAAAACCCTGCTCCAGTATTATATTTAACTAATTTTGTTCCTTCCATCCTGCAAAAAAGAAGAAAATAAATCACATTAAGAGCCTTTTTTTTCTCTGTTGCCACAACATTGGATGAAATAACCTTAAGAGAATAGAATTTACAATTAATAGGCTGCTTGTGGTTAATGTTACGTCTTGCTAACTTTATCCACCATTTCAGCCTTATGTGTTAATGTTCCCTAAATCTAGTAATTTAGGGGGGATAATCTACTTAAATGCTTTAATGTACATGTTAATCTGATACTGAGCTGCTAATAATACGCAATTTGATTTTTTAAACATCTTACCCTTTTATGATGCATCACAAATGGTTTATTCTCCTACAACTCTATTGTCCTACTAGTATTTGATTCTAACATCTGGGATATATTGAGAGGCTCCATGATCTGCCATGGGTATTTATGGGGGGGGGGGGGTGGCATATCCCACCACAGTACTCCCCTAGATTCGGCTCTTTTGATAATATCGAGAGGGCACACATTGGAGGTGGATAGTTCAAAAATTCCAGACCAAGATTTTGTTTCAACCAACCAGTTGAGTATAAAGAGTCACAGTTACAGAGTACTGAACTGCTTGGTTGAAACAAAATCTTGGTCTGGAGTTTTACTTTCTAGGTAATCCACCTGTGGCACACATTTCAGTTAAATGGAAAAAAGAACTTGACACTGAAATGCAGCAAAGGTTGACCCTTTCTGTTTTATATAACAACAATTCAGTTGTTCCTGTTACTTTGCCAACAAGCAAAATTTGACCTTGAGGATCTTTCTCGCCCTGCGGTGTGTTGGTGACTGCCTGGGGTTGGTTCCTGTCTGCGCCCATTGTTCACAGGATAGGCTCCA
This sequence comes from Paramormyrops kingsleyae, assembly GCF_048594095.1. Classification (NCBI taxonomy): domain Eukaryota; kingdom Metazoa; phylum Chordata; class Actinopteri; order Osteoglossiformes; family Mormyridae; genus Paramormyrops; species Paramormyrops kingsleyae. Next base: position 22,545,136 of record NC_132802.1, on the reverse strand, counting down.
GTCCCCCCAGCGACCCCAGTTGGGATTGAGCGGTTTCAGAATATGGATGGATGGATGGATGGAGGATCTTTCTACGATAACCAGGGGTGGCCAGTCTTATCTAGAAAGGCCTTTGGATATGCAAGTTTTCACTGAAACTCCCTCATTAGATTACTAATTAGAAGAGTGATTGGCTGAAGAGTCCTCACACCTGGGTTTGAACAGCTGACCTAAAGGTTATCCCAAAAACCTGCATATACACCGGCCCTTTGTGGATAAGACTGGCCACTCCTGTACTATAAAGATCCTTGGTTTTAAGTCATGGTATGTCTTTCTGCCAAAGATAATGATTAATATAGATAATAAAAAGAACAACAGAAAAATAAGAACATCCCACAAAACAGTGGTTGCTCTGGAAATGTACCCCAGGAGAAACAGGAAATATTATAGTGCTTTATATATATAAACAGTTTGTTTCAGAAAAACTCTTGTTTATGATTGAACGCATTTAAACATATAACAACAGAATGATTTTACAATTAATCCAGTGTTCCCTTATTCTGCAGGAGGTTTTTCATTAATTGGATAAAGAATCTTATATACTGTAAGACACACAAATATAAACGTTTACATGTGTTGTTCATGGTTACTTTTTAATAAAGCTGATGCATATTTTAAGATATGGCCTGCATATTAGTTTTTGTTAAATTGGTTGCAGAGATGACTGTTAGTTTGTTAACATAACATAACCAAAACAACCAGACCGAGACCTTTGAGAGGAGGTGGTCTGCATCTGGTCCCAAACGAACTCTGGAGTGGTTTGTTTGTGGTGCAAGTGTGATAAAACCTGAAACCGACGCAACTTCCAGGTGTCCTCTGCGAGTTTGGGCTACAATGGCTCCCATTGCCAGGTGCGCTTTGCATTCTGGGATGGGGCAGAGCATGCAAACCAGTAGCAGGACATAGGTCTTACTTGGTCTAGCAGCAAGGTACATTGTCTTCTTGAAATCTGGGCAGTTGACTACATCTGTCAGCTCCTACAAACAACTAAAAAAAAGTTTTCAAATTGTTCAGCCAACCGCTGAAGAAGAGAGGACTTGACCCGGTCAACTGAACAGTGCTGTTGAGGCAACAATACATGAAATTGAGAGATGTGCAGCTGCATAGCCCAGGACGCAGGACCTTCTCCTGCTATTCACTTCCTTGCTCTTGCCACAGACAGATCCAGGGGAGTTTCTAGCTGTTGAAAAGATTCGGGGCTGGATGTCAAGTTTACCTGGAGCTGGGCTAGGCGTAAAATACGCCTAAATGATCGGACGTAGCGACGTTCATGGGCACATCTGACCAATAAGCAGAATGTACGTTCTCACATGGTTTGTAGCAGCACATTGTTGTATTGCTTGGATTCTTCTCTGTGTGAAAGTAAACCAAACCAAACTGAGGGGAAAATGCTACAAGTTTATAAACTCATCAACTGATTTAGACTAAACTGTAGGTGTGAAAACACCCTTAGTTTCAGTTTCACTTTTGCATTGAAAAGTCCACTTGGTGGCGCCAAAAATCTGCCAAAAAACCATCATCCTTCAAACTAAGGACTTACTGATCTTTTTTCTGTCCGTTTCCGGCACAAATATAACACACTATCTTGAATTTTAAGTTTATTAAGACAGAGCTGGAGGATGTTGTTGTGATTAAGAGCGTTGTAAAATGGTTATTTGATATATAAAATGGTAGAAATAACTGACAGATTTGAAAAAAAGTATAGATTAAGGAAATTCATTTTTGCGAGACATTAGCACTGATTCTGTTACCGGTATTTAGTATAATCTTGGCACCAAACTGACAATAGCATACCAAAACTGGATATCGTCAAGGGACGCATTTTCTTGTGAGATGCTATCTGAAACGGCCAGCCTGCCATTGAAAGTAACAGTGATGGACACACAAACAGGCTAATTCCGCAATCTGTATCTCGGGGGGATGAGTATGGAGACCTTACACAGCTCTGAAAACATGCAGAACTTTAAAGAATGAGAAGCTTTTCAGCAGAGTCCAGCAGGCCCTTGACCAGAGGCGACTTGGGTCATTACAGCATTACAGTTCTACAATTTATAACTCAAAGCCTAGAATGAATAACAAGGGCTGCTCCCAAGGTGATAGCAGCATGAGCGCATCAGGGTGCCAGACTGACCCAAGACAGAACTAAACCGAAGAACTGTTTTACATAGTCGGGAAGTGACATATTCTTCCCACATACTTATCCTTCAAACATTCTTTAAAATTTAGACATATGAATAAATATTCCACTATTAGTTCATAGATAGCCAGATAAAATGAATGTCTTCCAGTGCTGATTGGGCTAGCAGAAATGAAGGATAAATGCAAAGTTTTCTCCAGGGTCCAGAACCTCACCTGTTCAGAATGCAACAGTGGCCTTATATAAGTATTAACAGATTGCAGGTTTAGTGTAGCTGTTCTATACAGGACCCTGTCCTTGCCAAGGCTGTCAGCATCAGAAAACTCAGAAAAGGCTTTTTATCACCATCGGGGAAAAAAAAATTATATACTCCAATAGTTCCTTTTTAAAAAGGAAGATTGCTTCTGCCTTTGGACAATGGTGACGGAATGACTCATTGACCTAGTCAATAGAAATGTACGACCATTGCCTCTTATTCCTGCAGATCTTAATAGTTTGATTCGGAGCAGTCAGTGAAGACAGAGGTCCCAATGTTACAGGCTGCTGCTTCTCTATTGGAAAACCACAGTAGCTCATAGATTTGTGTGCTGTTTTGGTGAGTGTCAGAACGTGTCGCGTCTGGGCCTGTGCATACTTGTGTGCGTGCAGATGCTTTCTCACTTAGTGTGTGGAGAGTCTCAGGTTCCCCCTTCATCAAAGTACAACTACGTATAAATTAACCCAATTGTACATGTCTTGCATCGTTCCCTGAACCCACTCTGAGTGACAGCTCCAGACTCGCAGGAAGCATTGAGTGGGCCTGTGGTCCAGGTGCAAATGAAGAAACTGGGGGTTTCTAATTAATGACGGCCTCTATGAGCCCCTTGTGATCCCTGTGAACAGCTCGCTATTATGACATTGATCAGTGTTGCGAGTGACATCCTACACGAAGGCGACCTGACCTGATTAATCCCCAGGATGCTCTTATTTTCACACCATACTAGTAATGGCTGGATTTAAAACCAGTTCTTACACACTCCTATAGGCAGATTCAATCTAACAACTCAGCCCTGACGTGTGGAGAGGAAACAGACATGGAAAGTCATTAGGAAGAAGAATGAATGCAAATTCTCATATACAGTATATATATATAGCAGACACACTTGTGGTATAGATTTTTATATTGTACCTGAAGTAATCCAACTCTACCTGACCAGATGTGTGACTATTAATAATCCGATGTATCTTCAATTTCAATTTCAATTTCAAAAAACTTTATTTGTCCCCGAGGGGCAATTTAAAAGGCATAGAGGAGCAACGCACACAAATAACAGTAGTAACATTAAACGCAACCGATGACACACAGACACACAATAAACTATGAACATAATAAATGACTAAAAGTACAGAGGCAATAGTATGCATGATGGAGAAAGTGGGGGGGAAAAAAAAAAAAAAAAAGTGAGAGACTCAGATCTGAGGAGGTCTGGATTGTAGGGGGGAGGGGCAGATGGGAGTGTGAGGTGATAATGGTGGGTTTGGGAGGGTGTCAGGAGTTCAAAAGAAGGACAGCTTTATCTGTATATTGTATCTGTGCTGGATATCACCGGCACGCCACGCGCCTTGTAGGCGGAGCCTGCATGTCACACACACGCGCACAGTAGGGTAAACATATCCTTATGGGGACCGCTCATTCATTTCAATGGGAAAAATGCTAACGCTAACTACAGTATGACAACCTTAACCCCCACCCTGCCCTAACCATAACCATAAGTAACCTAACAAAATACAAGAGTTTTTGCATTTTTAGTTTTTTCATAGCAGTCACCGATTTTTATAAAATAGAGTTTTCCCTTATGGGGACCAGGAAACCGGTCCCCATAAGGGAAAAAAAACGGATATTTAACACGTTATGGGGACATTATGTCCCCATAAGGATAGGTAAACCCGCTCACACACACAGACACACACACACACCACACGCTGCCCAGGCAAAAAAAAAGTTTCCATTTGAATTTATATCAGCAAATACTTAAGAGCCAATGACTGGATCATTATTACAGCTCAGCGATGTTATGCAGCAATAAAGTAAAGTATCTGAGTACCTGAATCTACTGAATGGCCAGGTTACACCTCCATCCATCATCAATGGATTCTTTCTTCCCTGTTGGCATGGGAATACTCCAGGACAAGAATGCCAAGATTCAATGGGTTCGATTGTCAAAGAGTGGTTCAGGGAGCATGAGGAATCATTTTCACGCATGACTTAGTCACCACAGAGTTGTGACCTTAACCTCATTGAAGGTCTTTGGGATGTGCTGAAGGAGGCTTTATGGAGGTTCAACTCACTTGTCAATATAGGATCTCGGCGAGAAATGAATGCAAATCTGGATGAAAATAAAGGGTGAGATGTTGCATACGCTTGTGGAAACAATGCATGACAAATGTGCGCCAATATCAAAGCTAAAGGCAGTCCAACGAAAAATTCAAATGGCGTCTTTTTTTTTGGCCGGGCAGTGTATATACACATACACACTCAACATAGAAATATTAATATTAGACCTATAAACGGATATTAGCAATGGTAAATAATGTATTTTCCAGCAAATTTTGCAGCATCCTTAGCAATGAGACACTGTGTCTTTTTAATTTATTAACCAGAAACACCTTGAATATAGAATGTGCTGTTTATAAAAGGGAGTTATAAAGACTGAAGTATTCAAAAATAAAGTTCCACAACGTAAAATGTGATTTAAGATCTGCTTGCATCGCCTGATAAACAATTCATGTTACACAGGAGAGGAAGGACCACAACTGCAGGGAAAGAAGCCAGTTCAGCTTTAGGAGATGAGGAAAAACGGGACACATGCAGTGACATGTTGCGGTCTGCTCTGTCTGGGGTTGGACGGCTCAAACTGATAACTTTTGCATGATTAATGAAATGGCTGCAGGTGAACAAAGGCCTTCTCACCTGACTTCACTCCATCCTGGAATATTCGCACCTTTTCTTGGGTAACTGGAGGAGTACTGCTGAAAATTCTTGTGATTATGGCACCAGCAATTGAATACCAAGTTTTCAAAATGCACTCAGTCCTTTTTTGTTGTTCTTGAGATGAGACCGCTAATGAGCAACCGTATGGCTTCCTCATCCTACTCACTCAGTCCTCATGAAATCCAATGAAGAACAAAGAAATTTCCAAAACTATCTCCACAAAAGTTTTCTCCAAAACATATACTACGGACAAAGTGAGCTTTGGAAATTTCTCTTCTGTTATTCAAAGCTCCAATGTTACAAGTACAAATAATTATATAAATATTCCCTGGCTGGTATATTTGTTATGCAAGTGGTCTACTTATCCAAACAGCAAATCACCTTCAACAAAATACGTGCAATACTTGGACAGGTGTTAACAGGGTCAATAGGATTCGTCATTATTTGGAGAAGCATTAGAATCTCTTAGTAATCTGAGTGATTCTTAAAATGGTACCAGCACCTCAACAAAAGCCATTTTCCTGGGATTTTCATGCACTACAGCGTAGTTTGTACAGAATTGCATGATGAACAAGAATTATCCAATCAGTGGCAGTTCTGTGGGTGAAAACACCTTGTTAATGAGAAGGGCCAGACTCGTTAAAGCTAACAGGAAGGTCACAAGTGTCCGTCCGTTTGTCCATCCATCCATCATTTTTTTTTTTATAAGCCATAACCCTAGCCCTAACCCGAACTGTTTATCCAGTTACTAGATCATGGTGAGTCTGGATCCTATTGCAGAAATTAACAGGCATGAGAACAGGATTCAGGTCCATTCCAGGGCAAACGCTCACATGCTTAATAGAGACGTTAGTTCATGAAAGCACACGGTTTGTTCTGGAGGTATGAGGCTACAGTTTCTATTTTAGTTCCAAGTCACCACATATTTGTATGACAACTTTTAATAATTCCTAATCCCTCCATCTTCTTAGTGCTATGCTGAACAGGGTGGGGGTGAAAGCTAATTCAGGCAGCATAGGGCACAAGCCAAGGGTGCACCCAGAGTGGGTTTCCAGACGTTCAGATGGCATGTACTGGCCCGTACTTATACACTAGCAGCAATTAATCGACATTAATTACTCAAACTACAGGTCTTTGCACCAAAGAAAATGTGCGTGCCATGGATGCACAGATGGAATGGAAGCTGATTAAATTACTATTTATATCATCTGATTCACACAGATTGCATGTTTCATAGATGGACCTCTATCAGGACAGGTCTTACCTAAGTAGCATGCTAATGAGCTCATGAGGCCTTGTGAGTTGAATCACCAGTAAGAGCAAGACTGCCAGAGAATTTCATTCAGTTGATACCAGAAATAAAGTTTTCTGCGGCATTTTCTATACACTCTCAGTCATATAGAATACTTAAATTCTGTGTCCAAATTAACATTTTATGTTACTTTGTTTTACTTACTTCATTTTTATTTAGTAGACAACAACAACAATAATAATATTTTTTAGGCAGCTGCTCCTGCTTTGGGCACGTCGTGGATGGGATGCCAGTCCATTTTATAAATGTATTATAAAAAGAAGCCCTAGGTGATTAAAAAATAATGGGTATAAAATCCAGCCTTGTCAAACTGGGTAATACACATAGCAGATGGTATTTATGTTTCCTTTATTCATGCCAGTATTACATGGATTTGCCCTGAGAAATTACCATAATACACTGAGAATCATTTCAAATTATGCTATTATATATTTATATTTTGTCTTAAAGCAAAGATGATCTTCTGCATGAACATTTCTAAATACAGCTAAAGAATACTGTAACTTCAGTGCAGTACTAATTTCCACTGTCCTTGAAAAGGGCATCGTTGGTTTGAACCTTGGTCTCGCTCTTTATGAGTCTGTGTTTGGAGTTTTCATGTTCTTTCTGTATTCACTTAGGTTTCTGCAGTCCATTGACACAGAGGTGAATTTATGACTCTAAAAGGCCCTTTTTCTGTGTGTGTTTGTGCATGTGCCTTGTGATGGACTGGTATGTCATTTAGGTTTGGCCAAATGCTTCCTCGGGTGGGATCCAATCTGGAAGCGACCCTGTATTGGATTGGCAGGTATTCATTTTGCTCAGTTGTCTTCCTGAGGTGTTTCACCTGGACTCATAAGCGGTTTAGGGACAGTTAACTTTGCATGACCCAACACAGATGTGGAGGTCTGGGTGAGGCAACTCATTGTACATGGTCCTGAATCACAGTTTTGTTGCAATGGACAGTAGGCCAGTTTGTTCTGCTGGCTGTCATAACTCTGAGTACAATTTTTTCATTTACCTAATTGATTTATGAAGTTAACCAGGTAATCGCGAATGGAAATAAGGTGCAAGTTTATGGTAAATGCTTCAGTGGCATAGATTAATCAGATGGACAGAAAGTAGAGTATAAGAGAGGCTAAAAATATGATAAAAAGAAATCTAAATCCAAGACCAACCCAGATAATCTCGTTTGTAGGTAATGTTCATATTGCTGTGACTTCAGGAAAATATGCCAGGATTATAAAAATGGTTTCCATTGCTGTTCAATTTATTGTATATGTGATAGTTCTAAAGTCATGTGGCCTAGAAATGCAGGAGAAAGTGATCCAGGTGAAAGACCCTATTATCACTCATCCATCCATCCATCCATCCATCCATTCTCCAACTCCTTATCCGACCCTCTGGAATGAGAGGCGGGCTGGAGGCTACCCCAGGCAGCACAGGACACAGCAAAATGCTATTCCATTTCACATTCACATTTCTCATTCACTTGTATGGGAAAAATGCTAATGCTAACTATGACACCCTTAACCCCCACCCTGCCCTAACCTTAACCATACAGTAAGTAACCAAACAAAATACAAGAGTTTCGACATTTTTAGTTTTTTCATTGAAGTCACAGATTTTTCTAAAATAGAGTTTTCCCATATGGGGACCAGGAAACTTAGAGGTTTAACTTCTCACATAGATGAGAACAACCGGGGACTGAAGGAAGAATATGGTTCCTGAGGTCTTGTTCATACCCACACTATGTCTCGCTAGGTGAAACCCTAAATTACCTGCCCTGTGTGCTACAAACTGCCCACTGAGCCAGGACAGGGTGGATTTCTCTGTCTCTTGTTGCCCTACTAAGGGTTGCATTAATAGCCCACAACTGTCAGGCTCAGAATAAATGGTGGCCTGCATCTCATGACTGCGTCTCTTGCTGCAAATATAAGATATTTTGGGCTCAAGCTACTTCTCTGCATCAATTTAACCCTTCCAAAAGTTACTAGACAGACAGAGATGTTAAAATGTCATTGAACAATCTCTCATTTGAACGTACATTCACACTGATGTTTAGTGAAATTCTGATGTGTGTTTTTTATGTATATAAATACGGGTTATACAACAACCATAAATTTGTCTAAAACACTTTGTCCATAAATGATGAGAGAATCGCAAGATGGAAATATAGTCCTGGGCGAAAGCCAGCTAGTCACATTATAAAATGTCATGATTGTGGATCTACAGTCACTATGAAATAATATTGAGTGTGATGGACACAGACATAGACACAGACGCAGATACAGACAAGGTGGGGTCGATGAGAGGAGTCTCTACCGAGGAATGTGTGAGTTAAACAGACATGGGGTCCCCCATAAGAGGGATGTATAAGTGTGATGTTTCCCACTGAGATACATGTGCAAGTCTTGGAAGCTGAGTCTCTTATAGAATAATGTGTGATGGACAGGCAGACTTATTAAAGTCAAGGCTGCTGGCACCTGCTTTAACATAAGGAGAGAAAAAACCCAGAAAGACCAGAAAGGTCAGTTTGAAGCTTTGACCAGAAAGCTTTTCTGTTTCTCTCTTTTGCCCTGTATATGACGGACTCTAATGTGATCTAGAGATAAATGCTAAATGGAGAGACAAATAAACAGAGACCTCAGTCTGTGCTGCTCTGTCCATGTCCAATCAATTATCAGGGACATATTTAAGATGATGTCTTTTCTACATAACTGTCTTCTCATACAGGATCGTTTCTAAATCATTTTACAGACATCATATGTGCCTTTCATAAACCTGTACTACAAGCATAATTCCAGTTATGACAATTTCCATATGTTAACACCAGAGGGCAGACATAGATCAGGGTGACATAGCTATATATTTTTAATTTTTATGCAAAAACATGTATCGGTTTTGGCAGCATTGACAGGAGTTCTATAATGATTATACATATCTTATACTGGAGAGACTCTACTTTATAACTTAGAATTTCTGAAAGCAGTCTAAAATGATAGAGAGTTTTCTGACATAATGCTCGCTTAAAGATGCAAAAGTTTGTTATCAAGTTTCCCACTGAGCACAGTACTGCAGTTCTGTAATGTTTTCTTTGAGCACTGAGCACAGTACTGCAGTTCTGTAATGTTTTCTTTGAGCACTGAGCACAGTACTGCAGTTCTGTAATGTTTTCTTTGAGCACTGAGCACAGTACTGCAGTTCTGTAATGTTTTCTTTGAGCACTGAGCACAGTACTGCAGTCCTGTAATGTTTTCTTTGAGCACTGAGCACAGTACTGCTGGGAGCCCAATCCTGAACTACCCGCATCACTCATGGTGTCTCCAATTTGCTGCACTGTACTTACATTTGTTCAAGACCCATCAACATACAGTATGTCTGAATGGTTTGAAGTAGGTGCGCAAAAAAAATGCCATTCTGCCTTCATGAGTTCACCTTTGATCCAGAATAAATTCAGGGTCAGAGCCCTGGGTTCACCTCTCAGGTCCAACCACATCCATTGAAGTTCCAATATGTATCCATTGCTATTGAATCTGATCAATTCTTGTCCATTGGATAAGATATAAATAAAAAAAAACCTCAGGATTTGATTGCGCTATTCATTGCTAAGCACCCAAAAGTATATGAATCTAAAAAAGGTGTTAGATACAATGTATTTAACCTTTGAGTAATTACAGTTACCTTTGGGAGGGCAATATAAAGGTCTTGCCAAACAATGTAACAATGCAGTCATCGTGCAACAGTGAAAAGCTGCACCCTGTATAGTGTGAAAAGGAAATTAGTTCCAAGTCAAAGTGATGTCTTTTATGCTGTTCCTGACAATGGTTCAATACAAACTTCCCTCATGCTGTAACGGGTCCATGTCAAAGGGTAACACCTTCGAAATAAGGGTTTTTTTTTATAATGGAGGAGGAATGGGAGTAGAATGAGGCCAATCACAGTACCTTTGTACCTTTCTACTGTACTGTCTGCAAAATCATTCTCCAAATATTAAATAACCCAGCACTTAATATATGTGCACTAAATCACATTAATGATGTAGTTTGATTGACGTGAGAATTGTAGTTTTCTTTTACCTGTGGTATACAGTACTGTTGAACTGAGGATATTAAAAGGTTTGTTTGTGACAAATATTAGTCACATTCCAGCTGTGGCTGTCAATGCTGAGTATGAGGGGTAATCTAAAAGGATAATGTAAAGCACTTTGAGACAATGTGATGTTGTGAAAATGCACTATACAAATAAAATCGAATTGAATTGACGTTAATATGCTTTTTAAGAATGTAAGCATGTAATCAAGCCTATTAACATACTGTATAGAGCAGTTGTGGTTCAACTTTGCTATCAGCTTCAGTTGTGACCAAATGAGGCAGCAAACAATCTGTCCTCTCCTTCAGCTGCTCTTTGACTGATGCTTTTTGTTCTCTTAATAAACCCAACCCTCAGTCAGACTTATGGAGAGCTGCACGCAGCAAAGAGGAGAATGCTGTGTCTCATCCGAAACTCCCTCAACGTCACCAAAATGAATCACTATTGCTGCACTAATTTTCCAGAGTCATGATAAAGAGTTATTTAATTTATTTTATTTATTAAGGACGTATTTATTGGTTGACGAGCAGCAATGGGCACAAATACATCAAAAAGTGTCTTATGAATGACAAATACAGTACTTGATCATCAAATGTAACAAAATAAAATATATTTATTAATTAATATATTTACAAATACTGGTTTATTTAATTAAAATACAAGCAATTTGTAATTTGAAAATGCAACAATACATGAAAATAGTAGTAAAAATGGTGACACTGGCAAGTTTGATGCCATTCTGTCTGGAATGTTTTTTTTTTTAATTTTTGTAAACCATTCTTGCTGTTTAGTATAATCTTTCACCAGTCGGTTCACCTATCCGAAGTCGACTCCGTGGCTATAAAAACACCCACATTTAGCTGTTGGAAATTAATTTCGTCCTTAGGAATAAAAGTACCTAATCTGATTTATTGCTAATGAAGCCTTCCATATATGACAAACCACAAGACGCCACTGCTTGAACATGCCTGTTGGAATTGACTAAAATGCCACTTGCAGGCTAGCAAGTTAATTCACGAGTTCTAGAGCACAGCAATGCTGTTTGATAATTGCTCTGTTTTTCTGTCCTATAATGGTATGCAGTGAACAATATCTGATAGTATGTTTTACTACATATGTGACCGTATGGCAGTTTACACCAAGCACCAAAGCAGCTTCATTTTTCCAGGGATTACTGGTCATGGAAAAATGAAGTTCTCAATGAGTAAGCTGGACCCAACAGGAGTTGTCCCATGATGTACTTGCACCTAGTCAAAGACAGTGACAGGCTGGTGATGAAGGTTCTAAAAATTCAATTCAATTCAATTCAATTCAATTCAATTCAATTCCATTCCATTCAGTTCAATTCAATTTGTATAGCGCATTTTCATCACATTACATTGTCTCAAGGCGCTTTACATTATCCCCGCCCAATGTCCCCAGTGAGTAAGCCAGAGGCTACAGTGGCAAGGAAAAACTCCCTAGAAGGAAGAAACCTTGGGAGGAGCCAGACTGAAAGGGGGAGCCCATCCTCCAGGGGCCGGCAGAGGAAGTCAAATGAGCAAGGTGACAAAGTCTCAATTCACACTGTCCCAATTTTAAGATTTAAGTGTCGAAGCGTAGGCCAGGCAGGTGATGGGAGGCAAACAAACAAACATACAGACAAACAAACAAATAAATAACACAATGCTGTATTAAGGATTTTAAATACTTGGTGGCATGGTGGTGCAGTGGTTTGCACTGTTGCCTCACATCTCTGGGACGGAGTTGGAGTCTCTGACATGGCTCCATGTGTGTGGAGTTTGCATGTTCTCCCCGTGTCATCGTGGGATTTCCTCCGGGTTCTCTGGTTTCCCCTCCTCAGTCCAAACACATGCTGAGGCTAGTCAGAGTTACATTACCAAACTGTCTGTAAGTGTGACTGGGCGAGTGTGTCCTATGAGGGGTTGGTGCCCCATCCTTGCTCCCTGCCTTGCACCTGCAGCCTCTGGGATGGCCTCCAGACCCCTGCAACCCTGAAGTTTTTTGTCCAGCAAAATACAAATTAGAAAATACTTAGAAGTATTTAAATACATATTTTAAATGCCTTTCATTGAAATACTGCCCATCTCTGACACTAGGACAGTTCAAACATTTTTATATTTTTTTTAAATCAAGGGAGTCCACGGGATTAATCATTTAATCATTTTAAACACTGTGGTGTTCCAGTGCCATGTCCAGTGCAGGAAATTTTCAGCTGAATGTCAAAGCTTCATTTTTAGAGTTTCAGTTTTAAAACCTCTTCTGATCCATTCCCCATCCATCTGCCAGAAGTAGGAACTTGCACCTCCATTCCTCTCTGGAGCCATTAGAGGAGTTTTTAGCAGGGCCAACCTGACCACGGCTAGCCTTAACGAGCACATGTTCTGCTGCGTTTGGCTGGAGGCCATCTTGTCACTTTCCACGTTCACCTACTGTTGTCTTCAGAGTGGCACACGGCCCTCATACTAACTGCTAAGTCTCTTCAGTTCAAGAATTCTAGCTCCTGTCCTAGGGCAAGAAGAAATTACCCTCTACCGCTTCATCCATCCTTTTGTGAAAACAATGCTTTATGTTAATGTTGAGTGAGAAGAACAAAAACAAACAGAAATCTTACAAAAAATATATATAAATTGAGATGGCATAATATTTACCAGCTCAGACCTGGGTGTGGATGTTCAGTATCGCAGTTACCTATTCAGCTTCCATTAGCAAAGTGAAAATATTAACAGCAATAAACACCTTATATGAGATCACAACATGCCATGTACATAAATACACACAGACACATGCACACATACACACACACGCACACATACATACACACAGCCTATGGGTTCAAGAGAGGCTTTCTCATTTCGATTATCTTTCTCCTCTGTGCATTGCGGTGAAATTACAACTTCTAAAACCTGTGTGAAAAAATGTGTGATGTTCATGAACATGTATTTTCTGGCTCTTTATTATTTATTTTTAGGAATACTTTTGAACTAGCAAATCCAGAGGGGCAGCATTTTGGATTTAACCCCCTGGGCCCTGAGGCCTTTTTTCCACTTTCGAGGTAGTCTGACATGCCTTGACATTTTAAAATATTTCACCTATCTAAAAAACATTTATCCCAAAGTGATACATTTGCTTTTATTCAGCACAAACTCAGCACCAATAATCTGAGACCTCTTAGAATGTTATTATTCTATTTTTTGTTAAAATCAACTTTAAACATATACTTTTCAAAAACCTATTTTCAGACATGCTGAGAAATTGTAAAAAATCACATTATAGACATTTCTAGGTAAGACTTTTGAGCTCTGAAGCTTATAGACACAGGGGTTGGCTACACATAGGTGAAAGTGACATTCAGAAATTTTATATGGTTTGATTACTAAAGTGTTAGAACTTTGGAGTGACACTCTTTTTCTCAAAGTCAGTGGTCTTCACAATGAATATTGATGAGATAGGTGTCCTCACACCTGTAGTAGTTTGCATACTGTCAATGGCCCATCAGTCTGGAATGTCACTGCACCCCACACCCATCACTTTGGAAAGGCAGTTTGAAACGCAAGAAAAGTAGCAACAATAAAATCCCTTTCACAGTTTATTGATAGATGGAATGAAAAATGAAAAACTGTGACTATATAAATATAGAAAGCGATAAATATGATGCAGTGACTATTATTGACGCTCTGGGGACGAGGGCATCATCGACCGCGTATCTTTCTCGTGTATTTCAGTTTATATCTCGCTGAAATCATTATGTAAAATCATGAAAAAAACACTGACTAAATCCGTTATCTGTCTTCTTTTCAAAACTTCCATTGTCAGAAGTATTAAAGTTTTTAAAATTAGGTTAAATAGGCAAAAAAGCAAATCGTGTCACCTTTCTTGGTTTTACTTGCGTCGGGAGCGTTTGGGACCGCTCTCAGCGGAAGATCGCTATTCACGTTCTAAATACGCTGCGTTTGAATCGGCGACCACGTGATTGCAGGCACACAGGCTTAGCCCACTGAGCTATGAACACAGGTATGAGCTTCGCTGCTGAAAGTGGCAACACTGGCGCAAAGCTTCAGCGGCAGAGACGTATCCGTGTGCTATATTGTAGCCGATCAGTGTAAACACTACCCAGACATGTGCTCTTGTTTATTTCGGTCACAATGGGCGTATTCACATATTTCTTTACCCAATACTAACTGTCGGATTATCATGTTATTATCATGCGAATAGCGCGATTTGCAAGTGGGTGGGCGATCAGAGCCGCTTCGAGACGCAGACGCTTAAGTCAGTCACTCTTGTTCTTTCAATTCGTATCACGAAGCTGTAAAAATATATTTAGTTTCTACCTATATATATTTGAAAAGTAGACCGTCTAAGGTTTCTGAGAGTATTTTTTAAATGTGTATATGACAAAAACTCGCGGAGTTATTTAAATGGTTTTGCGAAATTTCTGTCAGATCCCGCCGGCGGGATCGCCGGTCCCAAGGGGTTAATCTCACTTTTGCTTTCCTTTTGGCCAAATCTTGTCAGTGTTACTCTTCTCTTTCGCACATACAAGTTCTCCCCCATGAATAGTTACCATCTTAGAAATATTCTATGTGCAGTGAACAAAAAAGAGGCCTAAGCTATCACTGAGAGATGGAACTGACCTCAGAAAGGGGGGAACCAGCAGATATAATTACTGAACCCAGTGAAGCATGACAACACTTTCTTTCCCACAGTGGCATGTCAAACAGAATCATAAAACATGGACAAACAGGTGGACCCATCTTACGTATCACAATGAACAAAAATGACACAATGTAAATCTTTGTGTTATTACTGCACGTATAATTAGCAAATTCATATTGGTGTTAGAAGTACATATGCATGCATATTACTCATTTGGTGAATGCATACTGTCAGGGCCCTGTCTTCAGGAGCCACAATCCACTGCCACTCCGGCTGACTGACAGGTGGCCACGCTTCTCCTTCAGCACCTTGGACAGGAGCCACTTCTCAAAATTGCGCCACTCATGCTGTGGACCAAGAATCAAGCACCCTGCACCAAGCCACGTCCTTACATTAACCTACCCGGGGATCACTAATTGGCCCAGCTGGCTACACTTTCCTGGTGGCTTGAAGAAGAACAAAAGGCGCAGATCAGGCAGTGCAGTGGAGGACAGTGCCAGACTGCTGCCTAAACCCCGGCTGTAGCAGCACTAAGCCAAATAGGCCCCCATAACAGTTGGTTTCCCTAAATTAACCAGCACTTAGCTCTTTATCCTTCCACAGACCTTCCTGATGTCATTTTCTTTCTCCCCCAGACAACTGAGAACAAGTAGAGGCACACACACAGCCCCACCCCTTGGTCCGCTCCCGCATCCTAACCCCCCCACTGTGTTTCTGCAACTGGGAGAGTGCTTCATAACAAACCTCACCTTGTTGGAGCTCTCAGCCCTGACAAGGCTATCGCCTGTGAGCTTCTGTGCTCGCATCCGCAGCCAATGTATACGTATGCATGAAGTTTAGCGAAAAAGGGTCTTAGATCTCCATGACAAAAACAAAACAATTCATTATTCTAATCACTGCACTGCTACCTGGAGCTTGAACCCCATCCATCCTTCCATCCATCGATCTATCTTCTACCTGCTAATCCTAGTCAGCAGCATAGTGAACTCAAGTTAAACCTGTTTAACCTATTTAAATACCGGTATTATGTACTAAGCTATTAAAAGCTAGATGAGCCAGATGAGGTGCATTAAGTATTTATAAATAATTAGTAACAAATTCATTTAAGTTAAAACATGTTTACATTGTATTTTTTATTGCTGAATGCATTGTGACATCCAAAAAAGAACATCTTCTGAGTTTATTGATACACCTACACTAAACTTTAGATAAGAATCAGTTCTTTTCTGCAAGAGGCTTTTTGAATCATGACCACTGCCTGATGCATTTACCCAGAATCAATAACACTTCATGCAAATGGTAAGGAAAAACATGTTTTTGGAGGGCACTAACAATATAGCCAATCCAAAGTGCCACTTTCTTGCTGAAAATATATATGCTCTTTGAAATAAACCATTTTCATGTTCTAGGGGAAAAAAATGAAAACTATAGCCAATAGTTACCCCAACCCAATTTGAAAGGCTGCATGAGGAACAAGCAAAAAAGAGTTAAATAAATGACAGTAAATTATAGTCATGTGTTAATAAACTATAAAAGTTAAAATATAATTTTAAATGTAGACCCTGAACACGAAGGAATTTGCTAATACAACCCAGCTGAAATACACCTCAATATCTAGAACAAAACAGAATAGGACAGAAAGGACAAACCCTGACATTGTGAGCATTTTTAGGAGATCCAAGCTACAGTATGAATGAGAAAGTCTTTGAACTCACCAGAGCTATTGAAGAAGAAACACTGCTGGAAGAAAGAGAGATGGAGATTGAGAGATCAGAAGATTTTAAGAATTGCATCATCGTGCAGTCTTGCAAGCATAATATTCCATAAGAGCCTGTGGACTGCAAGCAACCATGCAACTTAGCTGAATGATGCTTGTGCACAATCCATTATTCCAGCGACTTGCAACCACATATCAAGTTCAGGGTCATGGAGTCTATCACAGGTAGCCTTGGGCCATGACAGGGAACACACTGGATGGAATAGCAGGCCGACACATGTCACATGCATGACTGCACAATTTAGAAAGACCAGTTAACCTATCTGCCTGTCTTTAAACTCCAGGAGGAAGTCAGAGAACCCAGAGGAAACCTGCCTACCAAGGGAAGAACATGCAATCTCCAGATACATGGAGCTGGGTACACCCTTTCGTCTGTGTACTCCTTTATAAACGTGTCATATAAAACCACAATATGTATTACAACAACATAACATTCTCAGGACCAAATACCATTCTCACAAATAAAAAGTCATAAAAAGTCATAGTAAACTATTTTGGGGTTTTTTTTTTTGCTGGTAAACTGTTACAGATGAAACATACCGCTGAGATGACGACGGGGCCCTATCAGATAACTCTCGAGAAATGCAGACTTCACATTCTGGTCTGTACTTTCCCGTCATATCCGTATATGGACATTTTTGGGACACTATTACATATTTTTTTTCACAAATAGTCATACCATATTTTTTTGGTAAATTACTACAGATGACAAGTATTGAGGCATATCTAAAAGATTGAGTCACAACTGCATCAAATAATATACAAAAAAAATAAACTAAAAAGTGATGTCTTGGGTCGCTATGCTTCTAAGGGTTAATAAAGCCAGACTCATATACTGTTGTAAAGTCAAGGAAATGCCATATGGTTGGTGCTTATTGTATTTAGGGATTAAGGGAAAAAATAAAAATGGAATGGTTTGTATCCTTTTGTATGCTTTTATGTCTAAAATAATTTTTAGAATTCTGCATGTGCAGAGATGTGTCACATGCTACATGGAAGACATCATCTGGTTATGTGTAAGGAAAGTGCTGAGAGTGTCCCTATTGTCATTCTCCGACATGTGAGCGTGAGGCCAGACTGCCAGGACTCAGTTTTATTTCAGACTGATAAGATGTGGACACAGTGCCCTGCACAGCGGAGTATTGTGGATGTGTTTGCTTTATAAATGTTCCCAAAGAAACTTCATTCATGAAAGGTGCTTTAAAACCTTATAGCTACCAGAATGGAGATAGAAGGTGTTTAGCTTGTACACATCTGACCCATACGCTGTAAATGTCAAGGTTGTGGCGAAAAGGCCTGGATGGCTAAGTGAAGAGGCGTAAGACCTAGGGATTTCGCTGCAGAACTGCGTTTCATTTGATATTTCATTTTTGGGATTGGACAGGAACATTTGAGGGATTGTAATATATAAATAATAGGGAATATTATATACAGTGGCACCTCAGTTTTTGAACTCATTAGAACTCGAATTTCTTAAAAGTCGAACCAACCAGTTCGAAAAAAAATTACCTAGAACTCGATCTGAATCTCAGAAGTCGAACCGTGAATGCCGACCTAACATAACTTGTATGCACGGGGAAATAAGTCACGCGGCACGTCTCAGCAGAAACAAAAGGTAACGCTTCAGTCTCAGCCTCGCCTTCGCTGTGATGGCATCATTTGTTGTATCAGGTAATACACTGTACTTCATATTTTGTGCTATATATTTTGGTAGCCATTGCTCACTAAAAAGTTACGCAATAGTCGTACAAATGTTACAACCTAAAAGTTTGCGATTTACGAACAAATTAACGAATACAGAGTAATAATAAAAATAAACAATGGACCGCATAGTCTAGTGTTGCCGCAGTGTTGGGGCATGGCTTGGGGTTGTCACGGTCTACCGAGCCGGGACTGGGGAAGCAGGGATATGACTCAAGCGATCGGGAAACACGGGGTTTAATTGAGAACAGGCAGAACAACACAATGACGTTACAATGACTGGACTGGGGAAACAAACTGAAACACGGACTAAATACAGAGGACTAATGACAACAACCAGAAACAGCTGATCACACGGGGATTCCACACGAGGTTAACGAGGGGGCGTGGCACACGCAAGAAGCGGACGATCGGGGCAGGACAGGGGTAGTGTTGGGGTACATTCTTTATCATTTTGGAAGCCACTAAGAAAAAAATTCTCTTCTTGTTTTATCCTGTTCATTTTGTGTTTAAATGCTAAAAAAACACATTTAGGTGTAGTTCTTTGGTTTTCCATTATTACATATGGGGAAGATTCGATCAGAACTCGAACTTTTTAGGATTCGAACCCAAGTTCTGAACGGATTAAGTTTGAGTTCTGAGGTGCCACTGTATATACAAATTATTATCACACAATAATAAACACAAACACGGGAACCAGAAATAACTGTGGTCATGTGACTCTCTGTCTGTCTGTCTGTCTCTGTCTGTTTCTCTCTCTGTCTCTCTCTCACTCTCATGATGTAGCACATAACAGTAATTAAGATGCTGAAAGCCTGTATGGCTGCCATGAAGGTATCTGGGTAATATATCCATCAGGCAATGAAGAAAATGAGATGTGAACTTGAGCAATGATAGGACTGCAAAATTATTCTTGATGTGGGCAGACTAGAATTAGCAGAAAGTGCCTGTCAAAGTTGAGGGGCTAACATCAACAGAGAACATTTGATTGGGTGTCTTGTGAACAGTTATCAATATCTACCACAAGTGACACTGTAAACATGCACGTCGGCCTGATGAAAACAAGCAAGTTTCAGAACAGCTACATGCATTCATATTAATGGAGTCACTAGCTACTGATAGTGGTGAGACTGAAATCTTAGTGGAAACTGAATTTGAAGGATAAATCTTTTACGAGGAAGGATGCTAGGGAGAACAGTCACTATAGCTAGATGACAGATTAGAATTTCCAGATAAATTCCAGCACAAAGAATGAAGCATTAAATACAAAGATAAAGAGAAATATACTCCTGGACTAAAGGTATGATAAAATGATAGATTTTTACTAGAAATAATACCCAAAATAAAACAACGTTTGCCTCATCATGACATTTGTAGTAAATTTAACCAATGGGTATTTTTCAGATATCCTTAGCTGATATGGATATAGATGCTATCAGATACCTTTGGTTGACAGGCCTGCCAACTCAAAATGATGAATTGAGAAACCAGGTCTTGAGAATGACCTGGGTTTTGTATTCCTTACAAAGCCAGTTTCTGCTGGATGGTAGCAGCAGATACCATCGGAGAGCATACAAGCCAAGGAACTGCAGATATTAAAGATGATATGGGAATCGTTTTATGTGGGTTAGTTCACTCACGCAGAGAAACCTACTACATCATGATATGCGTATGGAAGATTCTATTTGCTGCAGATATGAACTGTTTGCTGGATGGCTAATTCTCTTGATTTTAACATTTTTGCATTAACTACACAATAGATCGAATAGGCTGATACATTAATGAGATCCCGGCTCTAGCCTTACTGTACCATCAGTGACATCGCCAACTCTACACCAAATACACACATTGTGTACCTGAGCAGTAGCACAAGATGGCCACAGTTGCAAAGTGAGCTTATTATAATCGACTTTGGGCTTGTTTTTCTGTAAAATGGCAGCTGGACATTGGCGAACTTGGCCCGTGGAATCCTACAGCCCATGAAAACCATAACCAAAACCATTTACTTTCAAATTATTTCGAGTTTAAATTTTGAAATATTAGGCTATAAGCGAAACATTACGACTTGATTCTCTTAATCGATCTAAAAACAGAAAGAAAGCGTGTTTATAATTCAACTTGACTCATATGCTAATATTAATAAAGACAAAATGATGCCCAACCTGCTTTAGATGCTTAAAATTTATTTTTAACTGACCCGCCCAGAATATCTACAATATTTTCCTTTGACTCATAATCACGGAGCCATCAGGTCACTGGTGTGCGAACTATGAATGAGAACCAAGTTATATCATACCATAAATCAATCTGTTTTAAAGGAAAGAAAAAACACAAATTATTGTGTTGATATTTTGAATGAGATCGCTTGGCTTAAATTCCCTGATAAAATGTGACAGAGTGGGCACAGCTGAGGGTAAGAGTTGCTACCATATATGACACAAGAATGACATTAGTGGTATTTCAAAAATACCACACCGGGTAGCAGCATCCAGCATCAGTTTGAAATATAGTCGTTACATAGCTGGGACATCGCACCTTAGGCATAGGGATTTCAGGGAGGTGGAAGTATGTCAAGCAGGAGGTGGACAGATTTCCGAGACGATGCACATCATTTGCGAGTGTCAATTTCCAGGGGACTTCCAGGAGAGGTGGGATGTCTGCATAGATCCACAAATACTTAGGGTGTGTTCTGAAAATGTGTGCATATCTTCAAGGTGAGACAGGACAGGGGATAGAGAGTTACGACTAGCCTGAAAGCATATTTACTATATATAGAGATACAGTAATTGATACATCAATAGGGGCAAGGCTAGAGAACAGTCTGTTGAAGTCTCTGGGATGTGAACAGAACTTCCTCTGTCCTGCATTGCATCTGTAGGCTTGCAATACATCTGGAGTTAGAGTGGGAAAAAAATCTTCAGATCTCCAAACAAAATTAACTTGGGAAGTTCTAGTAAAATGTATTTTTCTCAGGCTAATTAGATATGGAAGATGAGTTCCCTCTTAAAAAAAAGTTTACGCTAAATTGAAGTAAAAATTTCAGGTCACTGCACAGCACTGCAGCAGAAACAGGCATTCAGCTTATCCCCTGCTACAACTGGTGTGATACAGGAAATAGAAAAGTCTGTTTAGCTTCACAACCTACTCTACTGAAATGCATGCAATGCCAACATACAATTAAAGCTTGTCATCTCTGTAGGATCACACATGCACATATCACAGGGCCTAAATTCCAGGTGGCCTGAGACAAGGCCGAGCCTGGTACGAGAGGCACCAAAGGGGGGTTACACACACAAACACACACATACAGATAACCAGGGAGGCTAGCACTCCAACTTTTATTGCCCAAAGATTTAGGGACCTACAGACAAGCAGAGTGGACTTCACGGACAGGGGTCCCTCGACTTGGCACACAACCCCCTCCACATACACTCTGCCTTACATCTCACTCACCCAACAGACGAACACCCTAAAGGAAATTTCATTTAAGTTTGGCTTTTGTATACCCTGTATATTGATTTACTGACGACTACTAGTCTCAATATACAGATACGTTATGTTTGTATGTGTCCTAACTTTTAGAGAGTCTTCTGTGTTAAAACCCCCCCTTCTCTTCCAACATTCCTTTGTGGTCCTTATCTGATCTTGGTGGACCTCACCAAGTTTCTTTGTTTCTACCATGCTATGTTAAAAGAACTGAATTAAGGTGTATTTTATCCATTCTGGAGAAGATGAATTGGCATAAGCCACACCAAACAAATTATGTTGTTTCCAGATGTGCAACTTATATTGATATCACCACAAACTAACGGCCACGCCTATCTATGGATAAGATGTGCTGTTTGTAATAGGAATATTTGAGGTAATATCTGCACAAAGTGCAACATCTGTTGAGGTGCAACCCAAAACACCTGTATCCTATACTGATGTGAATCAGTCACATAGATAAAATAATTAATTGTTTAATCAATTAATGCAGATGGTATGAGGTATGTACCTGTGAAGCTGGTATGGCATGTTTGGTATCAAACTGATTGTTAATCACCCCTGATTCCAAATCTGGTCAGTGATTACCATAAAAGTGGATGTATCAAAAGTTATAACAGCTTAATGAAAATCATCAGTAAAGGTAGAATCAGGCGGGCCATAAATCCCAAAAGGACTGATACAGACCCCCTTCCGAAAGCCCGCCAAATGGATAGCCAGCCATTGGGCCGGGAGTCGAATTCCTGGTCATCCCTATTCATGAACTTTAGACCATAAAAATCTAGCACCTCAGAACAAAGGCGAGCAGAACAACCGCCAGCCGGCGCAGAGAACACCCAGCAGCCGTACAGAAAAGACCATCAGCCCGGGAGCAGAGAAGCCCAACAGAAACCCTCCGGTGAAGGCCCAGCTGAACAGAGAACAGCACCCAAGACAAAGCTTCACCAGGAGAGAGAATCTAAAGGGACTCCACTCCACTGCTCCAAACGCCGCGCCTTCCTGAGTGCCATCAGCTCAGCAGCTCTGCCATCAACTGCCAAGACCCCCCCCCCCACTCTTCAACCAAGTAAACCAACTTCCTTTCATTCTAACAACTTAAGCTGTTCTGTTTAACCTGCTATAAGACTTTAGGGTCGTGTTTCCACAAACTATGCTTGCTTTGCAGAACAGTATTTCCCATTTCAGGTTACTCATTTAAATCCGGTCATTGCATTTTCATAATTACATTGTTTGTTTTATTCCGTTATTTCGTGTTTGTTGTTTGTGTTAGGTGTAATGTCTGTCTTATGTCAGTTGTAGTGTTAGCTAGGAATAAATGCATGTCTTTTACACAACTTTAGCCTCCGTCATTCTGTGTCTCATAATAAGTTCCTGCCATTGTGCGATCTTGCTACACGCTCTGAACCTCAAACTCGCCTGAAACATCGCGAGCCTCTCTCTCATCGGCCGTGAGGGGAGCTTCGCTACCAATCGTGTACATTACCTGGTGATGCAGCTCGCTGGACGAGCCTTCTAACCCAGGTTACTAAGCGATACTGGTAATTAGTGTATCCCATTTAAGTCTCACATTAACAGACTCACAGGGATACCGCAATTGAGTTTGGAGGAGCCGACCATTCGGCATAACAATCGATTAATAATCAGCATTAAATAATATTAATTAAACTTTAATTAATTCAAACATATTGGTGGAGAATATTAAAATTTATTTGAGTTATTAATTCCTACATCTCTATGTTTATGGGTATTTTTTAAATTCCTGCTTTCCCCAGAGCATATATGTAAACATATTCTGTATGTGGGGGTTCATAGACACCCCTCATCTGTATGTATGGGGTTGACATTCCCCCTGGGTGGTGTTGATTTTGTCTGAATACATGCAATTAGGAGTATGGTGTCTTAAGTCTAGCCCCTCCACTCCCCCCCCAACCCAGTACTGAAGAAAAGCTTGGCTTCATGTACAAGTTACAGTAAAACCACTCTGAAATACAAATAAATGATATTGGTATATTTTCCCTGATCAAGGGCCTAATTCACTTTGTAGAAGACTAAATGTAGTAACTAATTCTACCTAAGATGCCTGGGACAGATCCTTTGAATTGCAAGGGAGAGAGACTATAGACATCACCATCTGTCAATCATGAGACACTCGCTCAAGGTCTTCATGGAAATCTCTGAGCATAACCCTTGAAAACTTGGCTATAACTTGGTTCAGACTCCTTTTCAAAGCCTCCGTGTTTATGGTTTGACCCTATATTTGTCCTAAGCTGTAATAATACCTTTTTCAAATCTTGAAGCATTTTGAGAGAAAAGACTACCCAACAATGGCCCAATTGTATTAAAAGCAGAGAGAGTGAAGGAAAAAAAGAAAAGGCTAATCAAAGTGGAATTAATAGCACATTTACCTATACAATACCAAAACTCTGCCATATGCTACTTTTATAATGGTATAATACAGCTACTTAAAATTTAGAATTATACTTAATATTCTTGGTGAAAACAGAAGTTCTTCTAGTCATTCAAAAATAGAACATTAGGAGACTACTATTAAAATTTATGGAGATCTTTTACATAAACTTCTGCTGATGACTAGTAGCATTACAAACGTGAGTGGGAAGATCATGACATCAAAAACTTCATGGATCTTCCTTGACCTTACAGCATGGACTTTCACACATGGAAGCATTTACACTCTGCCATGTATAGGGGATTTAAAAAGAAAAATGAAACCAGTGACCTTGAGATTGCTTGGTGACCAGTATAGATGGAATATATGCTTATTCAACTACATTTCACCCTCACTATTGGGAGGAACTCCCACCTGGAACATAAATGTCCTCCTTAAAGGCCTCCAAGCTCTTTCTAAAGCGCAGGTATTAGTACAGTTTGGCAGTGAACTGAGAGAATTCATAATACTGCAAAATGTCACACATAATGATCCTGAGACCTACCACAACAAACTAGTGCTGAACATACAGAGACCAAATTTACTTTATTCATACACTGAATGGACAATCAGATTCAATTTATTGTAATTTATTCACACAGAAGGTAAACTATCCAAATGATCCTGACTCAGGTCACACCTGGTCCTGGCAGCAAATGGACCGTATGAAGTGCATCTGTTGCTTTATTTTCTAGGTTACAATCTTTTATATCTGTCTACTTCTGCAGTATTTACTGTCACTCACAGATACATATCCCAGTATGGCTTGTTTTCTCAAATCAACAAATAGTGCTGCAGCATATGGTGCAATCTAAATGAACTAAGAGGAGAAAAAAAAAACAAATAAAGAGCATAACATTTGTCAACTGTCACAGCTAACACAAGGATTCACTTGCATTGTCAGATTTAGCTTTAAAACACTCTAGCAGTTTGCGGAGGAATATTCTGTGATAGGGAGTGTCATCTTAAGGACAATTGGCTTTCATGAAATTACCAGTTGGTGGCAGATGGCAGTATAGTGAAACCATTTTATTACAAGGCAATATTTCTTCTTTAAAATCGAATATTAATCTAATTTTTAAAGCTATATATGTCTAAATAAAAACCAGTTTCATTCCCTGGCACTGAACAGCTGACAATTACCAGTATCAATGCATTTCTCCTCTGTTATTGTCGTGGTGGATTATAGTGAAGAGTGAGATTGAAGAACACCCATTGATAACAGTGTGAGAAGCAATGTTTCATAAATGTCATGTCACTTGGCATTAAGAAAATCCTACTGTAGACTCACTGAATGTTGAAGGGCAATGACTGAGCGACTGATTCATGTGTTGAACATCTAAAAGACTGTTGTTTTGGAAAGTTAGTGGCAGCAATGAGGAAGATGTCCAATAACACCTCCAAAACTGCTACACACTTCCATTTACAACACTTTTTGCCATCTAATTGATGTCCGTAAGTGACTGGTAGCAACAGTATATATATATTATATCTGTATGGCAAAATACCAATGTAGGTATCCATTTCATTCAGTCCTTAAATAAACAAGTGGACCAAAATGATTTTTTTAAATAGATATGAGCAGTGTTCGTAACTGTTTGCACAATGTGTGACACTGCATTTACAGAGAAAACATAACTGAAAAGAAAGACACGTGATTTTTTTCCACCATTGTCATCTCTGCTGTTTATACCTGGAACAATCACAGCAAGCCAGGCTAAGGTAAGTATGGAAACTGGGTCACGCCGCAGGATTAATATGGAAAGGGTTTGTCCTTCATATTGTAGCTTTGGGAAAAGGAGACAGGAAGTGACCCTTTGTGGGGACCTGCCAGGACAAACAGCTGTTCTCTAGGATGCTTGTTGGCTTCAGCATCTGAATTTTGTTCTTTTCGCTTTTGCAAAGTTTTATTTAAAAAAAAAACTTATGGAAATTTAAGTGTCTCATAAAAAATGCTGTTATTCTGCATTAAAAAACAAATCATATCTGTGATGACTTTGTCAAAAAAGTTTATGGAAAAAAATACTAGAAAAAGAACAGCCAGCATACTTTATATGTATGCATCCAAAGACATCCAAAATCCAAAGTTAATTATTGGGATGCTTAGAAATAATTTGTAACATAAACCATGTTATTGTACTGTAAATGGAAGTGAAAGACTACCCTGTTTACAACAGTTAATTATTGTAATGTATAGAATGTTCACAAATCAACTACTGGAAATTGCTTTACAACATATTGAAGAGTATCTGTTACTCATTGCCAAAGTACCAAGTGGTCTGAAGATTTAATGAGAAAGGAGACATTCTCATTAAGGTGCAAGAGACTTTCAGGAACTCATTTTGAATATTAAAATAATATATTAAATCTTTCTGTGTCTTATAAAGCAAAAATTCATATAAGTGATTTTTCAGAAAGCTGATAATTATGCCGAATTGATATGTTTTAAAGAAACACATTTTACAGAGAGCTGCTTTTATAAAATATTGATTGCCAATTTAATACATTAAAAGAATGTCAAGCAAGTAGAGTTATAACTACTCAGAATCTATATAGTCATACGGTAATGTAATAATATACAGCCTCTCCTATCCTTATCAGTTATTACTGTATAAGGACATTAAGGATCAATCCAGGAAATAATAAGCATGCCATTTGGAGAGGTGTCAGGGGAAAGGTCATCTGAACTATAAGGAACCGCCCACCGACCCAATGACTGAATCCAATTGGACAGCCCAAGCCACTCAATGCCATTTGGAGAGGTGTCAGGGGAAAGGTCATCTGAACTATAAGGAACCGCCCACCGACCCAATGACTGAATCCAATTGGACAGCCCAAGCCACTCAATGCCATTTGGAGAGGTGCCAGGGGAAAGGTCATCTGAACTATAAGGAACCGCCCACCGACCCAATGACTGAATCCAATTGGACAGCCTAAGCCACTGAAGGCATATAGATCTTTTGTACACTTTTGAAAAAGTTACTTGGACTTTAAATTAAACCAAATTCAATCTGACTCCAATTTCAGCTTGTTCACCCTGGACTGTGATGCCACACAGGATTTGTTTTTGGATGATTAAGCTTTATTCATGGATACAATGTGAAACCGGATTGATCTTGAGTCAGGAGATGCAAGACAGCTACAAACTAGATTTGTTGCTGCTGGAAAGGACAGCATTGTATTCCCTGGACAGCCCTATTATTTGGTCTGGCTATCTAAGCCGCACTAATCCTATTCTCACAAACTTCTACAATTTGAAGTACAATTTCTAGAAGTACTGGATGGATTGCCAGGAAATGTAGAAGTTAATAAATGTGTTTTTAAAATGCTGTTAATCTTTTTTGTGATGTGTAGATCTGAAAGTATACTTTATATTATATTAATTAATTGCACATTCTACTTACTGTATATTTACAGTTTTCAGAATCTTCGGTATTTCGGTAGTTTCGTATAATCCTTTGTGTATGTTTTAATGTTTGAAAATGATATTGATATTTTTTATATTACATTTCTTCATACTAAATACAATATATTTTATATTATTTGTATATTTTTTTTATATGTATAGAATATGTGTATTCTACACTCACCTAAAGGATTATTAGGAACACCATACTAATACGGTGTTTGACCCCCTTTCGCCTTCAGAACTGCCTTAATTCTACGTGACATTGATTCAACAAGGTGCTGAAAGCATTCTTTAGAAATGTTGGCTCATATTGATAGGATAGCATCTTGCAGTTGATGGAGATTTGTGGGATGCACATCCAGGGTACGAAGCTCCCGTTCCACCACATCCCAAAGATGCTCTATTGGGTTGAGATCTGGTGACTGTGGGGGCCATTTTAGTACAGTGAACTCATTGTCATGTTCAAGAAACCAATTTGAAATGATTCGAGCTTTGTGACATGGTGCATTATCCTGCTGGAAGTAGCCATCAGAGGATGGGTACATGGTGGTCATAAAGGGATGGACATGGTCAGAAACAATGCTCAGGTAGGCCGTGGCATTTAAACGATGCCCAATTGGCACTAAGGGGCCTAAAGTGTGCCAAGAAAACATCCCCCACACCATTACACCACCACCAGCAGCCTGCACAGTGGTAACAAGGCATGATGGATCCATGTTCTCATTCTGTTTACGCCAAATTCTGACTCTACCATTAGAATGTCTCAATAGAAATCGAGACACATCAGACCAGGCAACATTTTTCCAGTCTTCAACTTTGGTGAGCTCGTGCAAATTGTAGCCTCTTTTTCCTATTTGTAGTGGAGATGAGTGGTACCCGGTGGGGTCTTCTGCTGTTGTAGCCCATCCGCCTCAAGGTTGTGCGTGTTGTGGCTTCACAAATGCTTTGCTGCGTACCTCGGTTGTAACGAGTGGTTATTTCAGTCAAAGTTGCTCTTCTATCAGCTTGAATCAGTCGGCCCATTCTCCTCTGACCTCTAGCATCAACAAGGCATTTTCGCCCACAGGACTGCCGCATGCTGGATGTTTTTCCCTTTGCACACCATTCTTTGTAAACCCTAGAAATGGTTGTGCGTGAAAATCCCAGTAACTGAGCAGATTGTGAAATACTCAGACCTGCCCGTCTGGGACCAACAACCATGCCACGCTCAAAATTGCTTAAATCACCTTTCTTTCCCATTCTGACATTCAGTTTGGAGTTCAGGAGATTGTCTTGACCAGGACCACACCCCTAAATGCATTGAAGCAACTGCCATGTGATTGGTTGATTAGATAACTGCATTAATGAGAAATTGAACAGGTGTTCCTAATAATCCTTTAGGTGAGTGTATTTTTTTGCACTATGACCAAAATTATTTATAATTTTTTAACAGATACACTAATGGTAGGGTGAATATTGCTGTCTATTTATGTCTAGTAGCATCTGCGGGGTGGGTTCCATGTAGTGGACCTCATTTTCAGGAAAAGATCCAGGACAACCAAATGATCTAACTACTGGCTCAGTGTGGTGACTAAGATGAACTCTTATCCCCAACTGCATATTAATGATACCTTAGACACCTTAGTCAGCTCACGGTGTTTTAGCTTGCTGCTGTGATTGGCAGGTTGAGCTGACTCTGAAAGCATGGGAGAAGATGGTCTTCACCCTGGGCTAGGGCCAGTGGCATTTCTGGGTTTTTCCGTTCAGGCTCTGCAACACTCCCCTGACCTTTAAGAAGCTCATTGAGCAGGTGCTTGAGGGGATCCTGGAGAACTGCTGCATCATTTATTTGGACAACTGCTCGTCCACATCCACTCCTTCGACGATGTAGCGAGTCTAGCGACCAACCTGTGGCTAGTGTTCATGGCCATCCAGCAGGCAAATCTCCATCTGAAACTGATGAAGTACAGCCTCCAACAGAGAATAGTCAGGTTCCTGGGTCATGTGGTCAATGAGAGGGGCTTTGCAACAGATCCAGACAAGGTAAAGGTGGTGGTGGAGGCCTGCATGATCCCACAATCAACCTGCAGCAGAGCTTCTTGGGTCTGGACTCCTATTACAGAAGGTTCATCTGTGCCTTAGCTGACATCACTGCCGCTCTGCACCAGCTGACCTGGAAGGAGAATGCCTTCCAGTGAGGCCAGGAACAGCAGGCTTCAACCAGCTGCGAGCCACCCTGTGCCAGTCCTGGCCTGCCATACATCGTAGACACGGATGGCAGTGACACCAGCATTGGGATGGGCTGTCACCTACTTCAGCCACTGTTTCAGTAGGTCCGAAAGGTGACGGCAGGCCTGACTCATTTCTGTCCGTATGTCTACGGCAGCTGGTTCCTCCTGTAGACTGTCATGGGCTTCTGGGATCCTCACTTGGCTGCGAGGTGGAGAAGGTGTAATCGTTTCAGTTTCGGGTCCAGCACAGGAGTGCAGGGCCAGTGCCGATGCAGTCCATGTGGCAGCCTTTGGGCTCAGAGTTGTTCCGATGGATGTTGCTAGGAATGTATGCTTGGCTCGGTGTTACCAAAATCCTGCACAGACTCCGTCAGCAGTACTACTGCCTAGGTTGCCTCCTGGACGTAGAGCTGAATGTCCACTGCTGTGATGCCTGACCAGCTTTGCAAGCCTGACCATTCCCGGCCTCTCTTCAGCCCATGGGCTTCTGGCAGCCCCATGGTGTGGACATCCGCGGCCCATTCCCAAACATGACCCAGGAACCTGACTATTCCCTGTTGGAGGCTGTACTTCATCAGTTTCAGATGGAGATTTGCCTGCTGGATGGCCATGAACACTAGCCACAGGTTGGTCGCTACATCGTCGAAGGAGTGGATGTGGACGAGCAGTTGTCCAAATAAATGATGCAGCAGTTCTCCAGGATCCCCTCAAGGACCTGCTCAATGAGCTTCTTAAAGGTCATGGGAGTGTTGCAGAGCCTGAACGGAAGAACCCAGAAATGCCACAGGCCCTAGCCCAGGGTGAAGACCATCTTCTCCCATGCTTTCAGAGTCAGCTCAACCTGCCAATCACAGCAGCAAGCTAAAACACCGTGAGCTGACTAAGGTGTCTAAGGTATCATTAATATGCAGTTGGGGATAAGACTTCACCAAGTGGCTCGGGTCACATGTGGTGACGGAGCAGAGTGCCACCGTGATGCCAGCAAAGCATCCATCCAAGTTCCAATTTTGCTGCGCTCCGTCACTGCATTTACACATTTTGGATCTGATCAGGTATACATTTTTAGGTGCAGATTTTCATCCATATAATTTAATGTTTATGTGAAATGGTAACAAGATCCATCAAAGATCAAATAAGGTAACTAGAGTAAATAATGACAAATAGATTGATACTGTTCACAAGGATAAACCTCTAATCATCTCATCTTTCTCTTTACTATCACTAAGTGCCATTGCTTCAGTTTTTGTGCGATTTGTCTCGAAATTTGAACATCCTCGCCCATACAATGTGCCCGCAAAGTTTGAAAAAGATTTTGATATCACTATGCAGTGCTGCTTCAGTTTTGGTAACTTGACAACTTCCAGTTGGTCATCCCAACAGCATGCCTGCAAAGTTTGAAAAAGATATATGCAATACTTTTAGAGTTACAATGTTCACAAGGCCAAGTTTCTTCCAAGGCTGGTGTTTCCTCCCATTGCCAACACACAATGCCACTGCTTTATTTTTGGAGCAATATGTCTGAAAATAAAATTGGATGTAGATCTTCATCCATATATTTTTCTGTGAAGCAGTAATAAGATCCATCAAATATTTTTGACTTGTTACATTCAGAAGGTTAGTTGTCATGTGCTTTCTCCCTTCCCTTTGCTGTCATTAAGCGGTGTTGCTTCAGTTTTGGGACATTTTGTCTCAGAATTTAATCAGTTCCACTTTGGCACCCATACAAAGTTATCGGCCTAACAGTATCAAATGTCAAAACTGCACTTTTGTTGCTATCACTGTGTGGCGCTGCTTCAGTTTCAGCCAATCCAACTGAAAATGTAATCAGTTGCATTCCAGCCCCCCTACAATGCCTCTGCCAAGTTTGAAAAAGATCCATTAAATTGTTATCAAGGGATCAAGTGTCAAAACTGCCCTATTTTTGGCTGTCACTGTGCAGTGCTGCTTTAGTTTTGGGGTGACCTGTCTCAAAATGCAATAAGTTTTAGTTCCTCATCCATAAAATGCCTATGCAAAGATCCATCTGGCCAGGGAATAAAACTAGCACAATGCAAGCTTATTTTTGTCCATTCAGTTCAGGGACTCCAGTTTAACTGATTGATTCAGTTTGGAGGCTGTGAAGACATAACGTTTGTTTGATGAGTTTGTCTGATTGACTCAGAGGCTGCATGTAAGTTTATCGCTGTATAATATGATGTATATGCTCACCTACAGTTTACCCATGTGAACCAAGTGAATGGTCAGAAACATAGAGTCATTAGACTGTAATGAGGAATAATGCTACACTAACCACGACCAAGAAGTAATCGAAATGTAATTTATTTGCTGGGTAGGAACAATACAAGCAATATTCCATTTATTTTGCTGAGGCTTTTACCCAAAGCAACATGCATTCCTTTGCAAAAGCAAGGGACTGACAGTCTCTGGAGTGATTGGAGGTTAAGAGCCTTACTGAAGGGAGAAACCACTCAGCAACTACAGGGTTTAAATTAGCAACCTTCTGATCACAGGCAAACCATCCCAGTCAACTAAATCACACACTACCCACAACCAGTAATTACACTTTCATCCAAAACACAGCCTACGTGGCCACTTAGCCTCGTAACACAACTGCTTTACAAGTTTACAAGTTTAAAACAACAGCAAGGGTCAAAGAAATACATACCCAGCAGAATGTACATATAGGAATTTTGATTGCCATACAATACTATATAGGAGCTTATCTTGTGGATCCTTCCCTACAACTCAAAACGCGATAGTTATTCCCTTTGGATAGACCAATTATTGAGGAGAATGTTACAATTGCCATTTTCCTGAGGATAGGGCAATGGATCAATGGGCAACCAAATCCCAGAACTAACAGTCAGCTGGAAACTTAATAATGGGGTTAAGTTTTTACTGCATACATACGGGGGCAGAGTTTTGCAACAAGGCAAGCTTTTCCTAACTTTCCATATTTCTATAGTGATATAACGTACTCTTTTTAGGCTGAGACAATTCTAGCAATTGCACTGAGAAAATTCAAATGAGACTAAACATGAATATGTAGATGCATTGCATTTACATTAAATAATGTTTCTCACATTTAAGCATTCTCTGTGGATTTATTATTTATTTGTATGACCTGGGACAGGAGACAATTGGTCAAATGGGTAGGGGGAGAAAGGGATTAGTTTATGAGCAGAAGGTATTGTGAGAGCCTGCTTGCGGGAGCTGAGATGGTTCAACTCGGTGTGCCAGGGTGAGTGTGTGAGTCCAGTCTAGTTGGAGCTGACTTGACAGTCCCTCCCTGGGGTGCAGCACAGCGCAGAGCCAAAGGAGTACAGGGTCACAGATTCCTATGGGGCCAGCAGTCTTACAAAACATGCGCGTAAGAATAGGAAAGAGTTATTAATGCAGATACTTTTCTAGGTTACTCTCTAACAATACAGTTTCCTGCTCATATTTCCTAAGCATCTTGTCTCTTGTTGGCTGCTCAGGTAAGACTGGCCTTGTTGAATGAGAAAAGAAGATTAAGTTCTGGGCTGTTTACAGGTCGCCGTAGATGAGTGAAAGTTCACCTTCATGTTTAAGAAAAACGTTCAAAACATCTCAAATGGAATATGAGCAGAAGGACAGCTGATCATATCACACGACACAACAGAATGTCTGGTTTTAACCACGGCACTATGCTTTGACAGCTGTCTATGGACACAGCGATTACTGCAGGTGACAGTTTTGTAATTATTCTGTCAAACACCTGTCGGTAGATGATACGCATCTTTCTTGTGTCCTGATGGACACTATAATAATTTTTTTGCACTCGTAATGACTGAGCCAGTGCTGACCACAGCTGAACAAGTCCTAGTGGAAGAAGAAGAAAAAAAGCATACGACTCTTTTGCCTAATACCAGAAACCTTGGTTAATTCAACATTCCATTAATCATCAACACTTAGTAAACGATGCATATTTCTGGCCTAAGCGAATGTGTAAATGAGAGATGCTGTCATTAAACCGTAAGTGATAGTCCTCAATGTACCTCAATGTGTTTAAATGTAATCACATTTTACGAGCTCGCTGCTGCCAGCTGTGAGACTAGCAGGCTTAATTTAGAACTGCAGATCCAAGTCACAATTTCAGCATCAAGCAAAGTGAAAGATTTTGTCTCAAAAATGGTTCAAAGACTGCTGCTGAATAAATTCACAGGTTTTTTCCTAAATATAAAGCAGAACTGCTCTGACAAGAACTGGACTGCAAAAGAAATTATCCTGAACATTAGCAGATACACAATCCTTTCAAGAAACCCTTCATCTATATTCTGAATGTCGTTTAACAAGTTTCCCCCATTAAAAAATTCGATGTTACACATATTAGAGATACTCAAGTTAAAATTTCAAAATGTTCACCCTGAATTCTCCTTTGAGTTACAGTTTCGTTTCCTAACATAGCATCAGGTACTATATCTAAAAACTGTGATAATGAGTTCTGCTCTGCCCTAACGAGACTTTCAGTCAGCCTAGGGATGTCGATTGGCTGCTGCTCAAGCTTCGCCTCATGAACTTTCAGGTTCCTACAGGTTTTCACTGCTAATACTGAGTGACGACTTGCTCCTGAAATTGGCTCCTAGTGCACTGTACTATATAACTCAAGGAGAACAGCTCAAAAAAGTGTTCTGTATGTTGGAAAAATACGCACCTACATTTCAGGCATCCATGTCTGATGGATGAGTGAGATACAGATTATTTAAACAGGAAGTGCAGTCATTATGTGTATATATACATCAAGTGCACATTGTAGAATGTGAAAGTGATTCATTGTCATTGTTGACACACCACAGCACACAGTGCACAACAACGAAATGTGTCCTCTGCATTTAACCCATATGTGACACAGCAGTGGGCAGCTAATTCAGTGCCCGGGGAGCAGTGCTTGGGGCTGGTACCATGCTCAGGGTACCTCAGTGGTACCTTGCTGGTCGGGGATTTGGACCAGCAGCTTTTTGATTAGAACCATGCTTCCCTAATTGTAGCGGTGTTTATATTTTCAGTTTTTTTTATCTTTGGCCATGGTGTTTCTGTAGCGCTCACACTAATCGTCACCCGATTAGAAGTGTTTCTCAACCCAGTCCTCGGGGAATGCCAGACGGCCCACATTTTTGCTTCCTTCCAGCTCCCTGCTGGCAGTTCACACTTTTGCTTCCTCCCAGCTGGGAGCAATAACGTGGACTGTCTGGGGGTTCCCGAGGACCCCGTTGAGGGTTAGCGGGCAAAGAACTGGTAAAAATACAAGGTGATGGGGAATTGGCTTCTTTAGTTAGCTTTGTGGGATTTGCAAGGTGCATCTTACGGATTTTGGTCAGCATTTAAAAAATATATTGTCTATATTACTAACCAGCCGACCCCAGCTGGGGTCCAGGAGCATAGCTGCTCTGGATATCATTGTCTACAGAAGCAATAGTACTCGTCCTCTTGTATTCTTTATGGTTTTATTTGTTTTGGTTGCCCTTCTTCCCCAATATACTGTTGCAAACTAAACATTGCCCATCCATTGCTGTGACACTGAGATGTGTATTCCCTTCCAAAATCCATTTTATAGTCCATCATATTCAGATACCTAAACCAAGACATCAGTATTTGCCTCTGTCAACTTTTTTTTGGCAGAAAAATGAAAAATTACTTATAAAATAGATAAGGAAATAGATGAGATAAAGAGACATAGATTAGTCCTACTTGGCTGATATCACGTGCTTCACAAAAGTTAAATGTTTATGAATATTTTCTTAAATAAAGGGAGCATCAGCCATTCTGTAACTCATCAGTTTAATTAGGACACTAAATATCAGGCCTGCAACAGCCAATGTTTCTGTGTTACCCCAGATTATAGGCTGAGGGCAATGTCAACATTATCAGTAGAACAGGCTATTATTGACAGATAACTGGTTCAAGAAAATGAATTACTCTCAAATGATTGTAATGACAGTATTCATACCATTAGCCTGATTTCAAAATTGCGAATATTCTTTTTGTAATGCGCAGAAATCAGGGATTGGGGATCCACAGCCAGAGCCGGCGCAGGTCAGAATCACAGGGCAGGAGCTGCAGCTGAGAAGAAATGCTGGGGTCAAAAAATATCTGTCCCGGGAGGGGAAGGTAAAGGCGTGTCCTAGTCCAGCCGAAGAGAGGCTGAGATACACAGGGCAAGGGACTGGAGATCACACACACTAAAGGGGAATCTGGCACTCAGGGAAGAACAGGGAAGTTATTGAACATTTGGTAATTGATTATGGATGCAAGTCCTTGCAATGGACTGAGAGGATTGACTGGGATTTATACACAAAGGAGGATCATGGGTAATGCTATGGAAATGAGCCACAGCTGTCAATATTCAAGAGAGCTGCACTGGTGATCCGGGGCCGTGTTTGTGACTATGGAGACAGCCGGCTGGAGATGTGCCTTTCACCTTTAGGCCTTTTTTTTTAGCAACAGGTTAATGAATCTATGTTGTACTGTTACTGTACATTTTAGGCCAGAGAGAAAAGTAAGGCTCAGAAGAATATAGATAACCTTCCGAATCATCTCACCATCTTTTAAATGTGACTAACCACCAAAGGCGAAAGACAGGGATAGGAACAGTTTCATTTATAATTATTTCAATCAGTTAGAATTTTAATTTGTCTGAATTGTTTATCTGGCAGAGGGTGACCCTAAATCTGCCGCTTATCCCAGGAAGCACAGTGCACAAGGGAGAGGAACAATCAGGCTGGCATTCCAAACCACTGCAGGACACACACAGTTACACACTAAGGATAATTTTAAGACGCCACTGCTAGAAACTTATACAAACATGGGGAAAACTCTACATACACAGTGCAGATATCAAACCCCCAAACCTGGACATGTGAGCAAAGGTGCTGACCACTGGGTCATCATGTGGCTCTTTGCAACGGTGTCTAAAATGCTCATGGTTATTCAATTCAATAAAATTTCACTTGAGTAGTGCATTTTGACAACATTACATTGTGTTAGGGATTTGGTGCGTGGACCTGGCATGATGCAGGCAGACAGGTAGGTGGACAACCCACTTGCGGCTCATCAGACAAAAAGGGGTTTATTTAAACAGAAAGACACTACAAAAACAAAACCAGACCACGAGGGGTCAAAACTGAAAAGGGACAACTAAGGTAAAACAACAAAGGGATTAGGGTTACCAAGAGCAGGTTGACAGGCAGGTAAAGAACTAAACACAAACTACATAATATCATCTTCTAGTAACATACAAACTTTACTGACATCCAACAGTCAAGGAACCACTGGGGAACTGAACAGTGGCAGGGACTTAAATACTGAGGGGAAACAAGAATAACAAAGGGCAGGTGAGATTAATCAACAAGGGTTTGGGAAAACAGGTCACAGGTGAAACTAAAAATTAACTCAAGTAACTAAACAGGGAAACTAAGAACTAACCAAGAAACGGGGAAAACACTAGGGAATCACAAAAACCAATGAAACACAACTAAGGCTCAAAGCAAGAAACCAAAACTGAATACAAAATCACAGGACTAAACTGATACAGAAGAAACACTAGGAACAAAATACAAAACAGAGGAAACGGGATTTGAACACAAGACAGAAGAGTTTATAGGCAACCACATGCTCAACGAGCTGAGCTATTTAGCCAAAAGGGAGCTGGTGAAACACTACAGACTGACAACAGGAGGGCATTTCACAACAGGAGGGCATTTCACAACTGGAGTTGCACCAACACAATGCAGAAAAAGGTTGTCCTAACTCTCTTAAACTATTCAGAGGTGTGTTTTGGGCGTAACATGCAAGAAACCAATCGGAAAGGTGTGTAACCTCACTTTTAAAAGGCAGCGGCGCATGATCTACTGTGGACTGCTATTACAATGGCGTTTGCCTGGCAAGCCAGATCGCTTTTGGGCCAAGGAAACGGGTATGCTGGTGCGTAAAGTGTAAATGCGCAAGCATCTCATCTTCTGCAGCAGCACTGTTCCACCAAAGCCTTTTGAGGGGAAGCAGGCGTGGGATGAGGTAGCAGAGAGCGTGTCCTTGTGTTCTGGCATCACCAGATCTTCCTCGCAGTGCTGAAAGCGCTATAATGATGTCAGGAAACGGAGAAGCTCAGTGCTGATCGAGCACAGCGGCTGCGAACGGGGACTTAGTTATGCTTGGATGTTGTAATTTTATTTGCGGTCTGCAGTTCACAAAATGTAAATAAAAGTGCAATTTTTGTTCAAATGGAAGACAACCTACAGTTTTTAAGGTGTTTTAAAATGTTCAAATAAAATGCAATAAGTCTGTTATTTTTCTACTCTCACAATGTAGATTCCTTACCACACGTTACAGATAATTCAGCTCTGCTGCCAGCTGACCCCTCCTTGCCCGTACTGCTGCTCCCGTGTTCAGCATCACGCCTTCTAAAGTCCTCTTATGTGTCCCCGTTTATGTTCAACAGACATCCATCACTCGTCGCAATGTTACACAACATGCTAAACGCAACACAAAGTGGTTTTACTAGTTTCTTACCATCGCATTGCTCATTTTCACGCGTGCACATGCCACAGAGAATGGCGTGAGCTTCTGAGGGTTGCATTGCAATGTTCTGCCTGACTTATCTAAATATCTGAAACACATTTGCAGCAATCCAAATGGCCTTTCAATTACACTACATGCTTAATTCTGATAATGGATTCAAAAGGTTTTTTAATGATACGGTTTGTTCTTTACTTAATATATATTGTTTTTCATTTGGTGTTTTATTGAACAGTATGATAACATGAAAAGACCAGTTGTACTCTATAATAAAACATATAGGACTATAAATCAGTGCACTTTGAGCGCGTATCTGTATCAATAAAGAGTGTAAATACCATTTAATAATGCAACACTGACTAGGTTTTTGATGGTCAAATGCGCATGTGACTTTGCTCTGCCTTAAAATAGCAACGCTCTGACAATGTGCTCGACCACGCCTCATTTAAAAAATATCACTGCTACAGGCGGAAAGCTGCGCAAAATCATTTACTATTTTGATAACGTGCACGCGTGGCGTGAAAATAAGAAATGCGATGGTACGAAACTAGCAAAACCACGAATTTGTGTTGCGTTTTGCGCAGGTGGAAAATGGAGCCCACCATGGTTAATGTTTAATGTGCATTACATGAAATTATTGTTATTCATTAAACACTTTAAAATGGAAATGTTTGCTATATCAGTGTATAAGTTAATAATGTCATCCTCTGTTGTAATAACATGAATAATATTTCCCCTACCTCAACACACTAATGCAGTGTAATGTGAGGCAATGGTGTGAAAAAAATAGCTGCACTCCATGTGACTAGATTGAAAACATTCTATATATATTGTTCTTTTGTGGGGTTTTTCAATAATGTCTTCATACTTTTGTACAAAAAGCCATCCATCCATATATACATCCATCCTTCTATCCACACCCTATTATCCATCTTCTAACAGCTTATTCTGTTTGAGGTAATGGGGGCCCCTGGAGCCTGTCCCAGGGCAGCAGAATAAAGAGGGCCAGAGTTCATCCTGGATGGGGTGAAAAGCTTTTATGCAACTGATAATCCACATATACAATATTGCAGGTCTTTGTCGACTTACAATCGCGATCGCTTCCGACTGACCGGTCACATGTCGATTTGGTCGTAAATCCAGCATTTATTTTATTCGCAAAAATGATCATATGCGTAGTATACTATCTAATAAAATAATATTATATTTAAGTCATATTGTTTGGTGTTTTTTTAACCTTTTATCACCATCCTCGTAGTTCATTGTTGTTATAACTGTGACCTCTGCGAACAGTAGCCTGAGCACATGATGAACGAATGAGTCTCGCTGGGACGCTAGTGCTAGCGGCAGCTGTGGCAGAAAGCGTCATACACTCACGCTGGGCAGCACTTGCCCTGCCAGATGTGGGGCAGTCGTAGTCATATATTTGCAGTCTTAGAAAGGTGGTAAATAGAAATAAGTCGCATAGGTCATAAGTTGACGACTTGCTGTAATGCTTTGGCTGAAGCAAAGAACATTTCCTGTGCATGCCAACAAATTGAAATCAAATCGTAAATACTGTACTATGAAAAAAAAAAAACACAAGTCACATGTAACCATCACACAGAGCGTTACATAATTAATTT
Organism: Paramormyrops kingsleyae; assembly: GCF_048594095.1. Taxonomy (NCBI): domain Eukaryota; kingdom Metazoa; phylum Chordata; class Actinopteri; order Osteoglossiformes; family Mormyridae; genus Paramormyrops; species Paramormyrops kingsleyae. The sequence goes on along the minus strand of NC_132802.1, from coordinate 22,504,764 downwards.
ATGAACCACAAATGAAAACAAAATATACAATTCGTTTACTTCAGGGATATGGGACATGGAGGTTCACATAAGCAGACATACATAATAAGACATCAAGTCTTACAAATGATTAATAAAGAAGGGTCCTCTGTTGCATGAGAATGTGATGAAGTGGATGACCTGGGTTTACAACATAAACAAAGCTTTAATGTGGCTCGCCAGCTCGATTGTCTTATTTAGTGGCTTTTCATGATCTTTTGACATGTTACCTTTCCACCTCATATGGGGTGATTAAGAACACTAGCCAGCTCACAGCTGTGCAAAGCATTCTTTTCAAGGGCCATCTGGACAGATATTTTTATGTATGCGCTAAGTGTTCTCTTTTCACATTAGCTTACCGTCCAAAATCACACCACAAATATCTGTAGGAGTCCAATGTTTTATTGTCCATATCATTATTTGAAAAGTGAGATATGCTCAATTATTTTCTTCCTAAAGTTAGAAACCGTCTCCTTTGTTTCCTGTGCAATTAGGTCTGTATAGTTGTTATCCATTAGGCAGGTGCTAGATCCTTTGACAAAGGAATCGATAATTTCCTTTTATTTAGTGTTATTATCTGAAACTACAATAGCTTATTTAGAGAACTTCTGCAAGAAGCTCATGGCTTGATTGTGCTGCGAATCATTAGTGCACATAGCATACAGACGCGGTGATAAGGCTGCGACATGTTGTCCTCACAGGCAGTATGTGGTGAAAGTTATTGCTTGATTTGCCATACATTCTCTGTTGTTTTAGCCTGGGATTTATTCTACCAGTACCCTGCAAACATAGCAAGAAAAACATGTCACTGGAGAGTATATAACACAAGAATCTTGAAAAGAAATCAATATTTATAAAAAATAACCCTTGCAGGCAAAGCTATCCAAGGTAATCCTGAAGTGTGGCACATACCACAATATACTACAATATTTAGAAGTGAATCCAAGCTGCTAATGCTTGAACAGAGATTAATGATAATTTTAATAATGGAGCTGCACAGAAAGTGGGATAAATAGCTTCACTACTCGATTTTCTCTGCCAAGTCTTATGGAACAGTGGACGCTTGTGAGGACAAAGATATATGCAGTTTACTCCTCTAGAGTGGTTGCATTTAGCAAGGGGCATTTTATGTTTTTCCTTCTGTTGACTTGTATTCAAAGGCATTCTGAGGCAAAAGCAGCGCTGACACAGAGGAGCAAGAAAGCAGAAATAGAGCCATAGTGATTGGAGAGAGGTACATGCGTGGACAGCATGAAATTCAAATGAGGATACGGTTGGTTGAGAGGGAAAGGGCAGATGGGACTGAGGATGGAGAAGAATAAGGAAGCAGCAGACCCTGTGACAGCAGCGCTTCCAAAAAGGCAGCGCCAGCGAGACAGCACCTAAGCCGCCCAACAGGGATGGGTTTGTTAAGGGGTGAGCGGCGTCCCGCTGTGCCGATGTCCGCTACAGAGGTGGCAGGGGATAGAGCCCCAGGGTCCGAGAGCCTGTTGTTTAGGAGAAGCTGATTATCAGCTCCAAAGGGCAACAAATCCGAGGGAGGGAGACATTTGAAAAATTTAGGGTGAAAGGATAGAGAATCAGGCTGGCAGCACAGGTGACGGGACTGTCACACTGTCACAATGCTTGGCAAGAGGGCAGAAGACAGTAGTTTGTCAGGACGAAATATGGATGCAAGGAGGCATCACTGGATGAGACAATGATACTGATATTGATCCCCAGTCAACATATTTTGTTGAGTGTTTGGAATTAATCTCACACCCATATCATGGAGACTTTTGAGAGGCTGGTACTGAAACAGCTTCAACAATACAGACCACCTGGATCCCCTGCAGTTTGTCTACCAGACACACATAGGTGTGGATGACGCTCTGATGCACTTCACAGAGTTGACTCCCACCTAGACAAAGCTGGCACCACAGTCTGGATCATCTTCTTTGATTTCTGCAGTGCCTTTAAAGGGGCTTTAGTGATCTATCTATCTATCTATCTATCTATCTATCTATCTATCTATCGTGTTCTGTTGGCTACTTTTGGAGATATCTGCCGTAGAAATGTTGGCCTTCTTTTGAATATAATGGAAGTAAATAGCATTCTTTCTGCAGTCATTAAAGCGGCAGAAAGATACATTTGACAAATCCAACAGCAACATCTCTTACAAGAAATCATGACCCAGTTACTCAAGATGATCCACCAAGTTTGTAATGAGCAGATTAATGTACAAACTATTTTCTTCTACCAAATTCCACAAACCAATAGTATCACTGCGCAGAAGATACAAGCACCTCAGGGATTCTTCTTCCTGTCCCCCTTCCTGTTTACTCTCTAGATATTTGACTCCGGGATAACACCAGCTCTTGCCATTTACAGAAGTTCCCTGATGACTCCTCCATTTTAGGATTCATCAGGGACACACATGAGTCAGAGTATAGAGGACTAGTAGAGGACTTTGTCTTTCGGTGCAGGGAGGACAACCTGCACTCAGCATTAGCAAGACAAAGAAGCTGGTGTTGGACTTCCAGAATAACAGGAAGCCCTTGAGACCAGACACCATCCAGGGGGAGCAAGTGAGACTGGTGCAGGACTGCAAGTACCTGGGAATCAATGTGAACAACAGGTCACATTACCCAATGGCTCATTCCACCACAGCGCAGCTAAAAAGCTCTACTAGGGGTTGTTCCGACCAGCTGCTATAAGACACCACAACACCTCCTGCACCTAATGTGCTGCTCCCCATCTACGGTCGCACCACATGAGGAAACAGCCCATCTTGTTACAGTACAATCCAGTGTTTCTGTTAATTTGCACATGATTTTTTAGAATATTTCATTTATTATCTACACAATTAAATCTGTCTGCACTACATTTACTATGTTTGCACAATGTGTACTGCTTTTGTGCTGTTACTGTTTGGCATTATACAGTATGTATGATCGCATGTTGTTTTTGCTGTTTGCTCCAGAGTTCCCCCCTGATATAAAGTTAATCTTAATCTTAATCTCATCACATCTCAAATATCAGTAACAACAGATGGTTGACAAGCATTCCTCCCAAGGTAGGTACATCTCATACAGTATTTCAGCAGCATCATAGACTATATGAATATCAGACAGAAGCCATCACCAGAGATTGTCAACCTGTCCATACATGGACACACGTGTCCTTAGTAAGACTCGTATGTGTCTGTGGTAAAAAAACTGTATAGGCTACATTTTCAAATACCATGTCTGTGGTAAGCATTGTATTTTGATCAGAAATCGCCATGTTGTTGAACCCTGGAATTTAGCATTAACTGCAGGTGTTTTGTTAATTGTGTAAACATACATAAATTGGCTGTGTTATTAAGCCATAATAGAACAGGTCAAAGTAAAATAAAGGTTCTCTGGCACGCATCATCCAAAGGACGTACACCGCAAGCTCTTGCATGAATGTGTAGCTTGTTATCTTTTGAGCCAAGACCTTCAATGTGCAGAACACACACTGGAATGAGAGCAAAGTCACCGGCCCCTTTGTAGTGTCCCATAGAGATGCTGCCCTTGTCGCAGAACAGAGATACGGAAAGCACTGGCAGGAGAGAGTTTTAAAAAGATCCTGGTTTGACCTTTCCTTTGCTTTCATTACCTTTTCCCTAGCACCCCTAACCCCCCCACCTCAAGGATATTCTTCTTTACAGGCCTTCATCAGGCACTCCTCATTATACCAAGGAGGAACATTATTCTAATTTAAATACGCTTCATATTATTGGGGGTTTTCTTTCAAGCCAACTCTGCAGTGTAAGGCAATACCCCATGGAGCCCAGTAATAGGATTTTTAGGATCAAAGAGAAAATTATAAGACTGCCAAATTGCTTTCAGTTTTAGACATTGGATTCGTCCTGAAACTGTCCTGGAAACAAAATTTATGCCACTTTGGAGTCTGCATATAATAACAGTAAAGCTACAGAGCGGGACTTTGCTGGGATTGTGTGCTGATCTAGAGCTGATCGAAAAACCGTGCAGGTGCCTAATGGAGTTCATGTATGGAGTTATGCTTGAAAGCAATAATTAACCACATGTACAGTAGATGGAAGTGGATGTCCATCCAACCACTTTCCAACTGCTTGTTAGGGTCAGGGCTAGGTGGAGATCTGTACACATACAAACACTATAGCAAATTTAGTCATACACAACAGGCAATTTAGAGATGCTCATTAATCTAACAGCATGGCTCTGGACTCTGGAAGGAAACTGCGAGTCCCATGAGGAAATCTGCATGTCAAAGTGTGAACATGCAATTTCCACATGTGTGGAGCAGAAGTGTGATTTTAATTCCAACCTTAGAAGCATGATGCACCAAGTCACCCTCCTTGAAATAATTATGCATTAATATCCCCACTTTTACGTTAGATCAATATATTATGTAAGCAAGGAACTTAAGATCTTTCATGTCACTGCTACAGAAGAGCCAAACTTGGTATGTAAACTGAAAAATTGTGCTGGTGTGAGAGCCTTGGAAAACCAGTGTGGAGCATCTTGAACCACCAGCACTGTGTAGCACAACTTGGATAATGTGACGGCAGCCATTCTGTGCCAGTGCACTCAGCACAATGCCGGAGAGAATTCATACAGAAATGCCTCATCAGAAACCACAGCCCAGATTAAACTCGAAAGAGGGTCAAAATAGATGCAAAGGGGTTAATTTGTACACATTCCATAGTAAAATGGCAGGGTACTTTCAGTTCTAGGTAAATCAGCTCTGCACTCTGAATGTTTATCCATGATGCTTTGAAAAAGGCACTTGTTCCAGGTGAATCTTGCAAAGGAAGAGCAGGTAACATTTATTTGTAGCCTGGGTAACAGGACATCCACAGAACATGGCCTAAGAATTTCTGATGTAAAACTACTCAGTGTATCTGAAAACAACATGTCGCAAAGATGTATGAAACAGCCCAACATATGCAATATGTCTAAATACAGTGCGAGAAAATTGGTCTTTGTCACACACAGATCAACAAGCCCATTCAACTTAACACATAAATAATGAATAATAATTTCTCCTATAAAAACATTACTTATGCAGTTAGGCACGGTCAAAAGACAGAGATTTTTTTTCCATCTAGGCTTGAGGGTAATTAAAATTCCCACCACAGATATGATGTATGCATGAAGAATCCTTAACGGAATTCAAATTCCTGTTTAAAAATTAGTGGTGTCAATCACTCCTCTGCATACTGTGCATAGGTGCAGGTACATTTTCCACAATGTAGAGATCCATCACATATAAATAACTCATACAAATAGGTGTTATAAAGTCTTAATACCCAGCAAAAGATCTTGTGATTTTTTTGCCATTTGACTGCTGCGGCATATACCGCAGGCCTGTCTATGCTGTGAACAGTAGTCAAACTGCTGTGTAGTGTAGTAACTGTCACGCCCAGCTCCGTACGATCCTCGTGTGTGCCACGCCCCCCTCGTTACCTCGTGTTATTTCCTGATTGTGATCACCTGTGTCCTGTTATTTCTGGCTAGTCTTGTGTATATTAGTCCGCGTCTCCCACTGTCTCCCAGATCGGTCATTGTGAATTGTCATGTTGTCATGTCCGCTGTCTGCCCGGATCCCTCAATAAACCCCGGTTTCCCGTCTGACTGGCTCATCTCGCCTGCTTCCCCGGCTCGCCTGCCTTCCGAACGTGACAGTAACGTACATGTAATCTGGATTACATTATCTGATCAGAAAAATCAAGTACTAGTAATTAAAGCAAATTGCATTTACGAGTATTCATAGTCAGATTACAGTTAATGCACAGATGGCAGATGGATTTACCACTGAATGTATGGGCATCATTTTACATTCATGGAAGACGAGAAGAAAACCACAATGGTGGAATGGAAGCCTTGTTTTCTGAAAGTCAAAGTGTATTCTACAGAGAAGGATTCAATATCCAATTTAAAACATGTTTGGAGGTACAGTACTGTGCAAAAGTCTTAGGCAGTCAAAAGAAATGTTTAAAGCTATTTATCGCGGTAGTAAGTGCACTTTTGCTCAGAACAAAAAACACAATTTACACTAGCAGCCAAAACTGTGGAAACACATCCAGTTTTTAATAAATTGCAGAACTTTATTCAACTGTTGTTCCAGTTACTTATTTCATTGTCTAGTGTATGATATTTGTAAAATGTCGGGTTTCCATTTACATAAGATAACGCAAAAGAAAATGTGAATGAATTAATCTGTCCAAACCAACAAGACACCTTACATGACATGGGAACCCCCCCGACTGGATGCCGGTCTGTCACAAAGCACTCATGCACTCACATACACAATCACACACTCACAGCAATTTTGGTCCGGAGATTGGTTAAGTGATGACAGCGCTGATAATATCCAAGGCAATCTCATCCACCACAGCTATCATAGCATACATCAACACCATGCCATTTCATCATGCTTATGGCTGATTGGGTAGGATTGGATTCTTCAGCAAGGTAATGACCCGAAACACACCTCAAGAACTGCCTAGTGAAAAAAGAGAGTGATAGACCCAAAGTAATGACCTGGGCTGTTCAGGCTCACCCCATAGAACGTTTATTTGATGCACTAGGCTGAAGATGGAAAGCAAAGCAAGCCACCGGCACCCTACATGACTGGTACTGTAATATGTGTCCGCTGATTTCCTGCTGAAACTTAACATAAGACCTCATGTGTGTGACTAACTTATCTAAGCAAATGGCAGCTATTTTGAAGAATCCAAGATGTTCAATTTCCTTAAAGCCTGCTTTGTTACTTCTTACGTTTCTGGTTGCAAGGGGGTTTTATTTGCAAGGTTTTTTTTTACAGTGAAATACAGTATATGACGCAAAATATCATGAAACAACCTAGTTTTCAGCAAGTGTCTTCAAACAAATAAAACATTACAAATATACAGAGAAAAAATAAATACATAAAAGTAAATCATATTGTAATTTACTACAAACAATGTATTAAACTTCTAGTTGTCACACCCTGCTCCGTACGATCCCGATGTGTGCCACGCCCCCCTCATTACCTCGTGTTCAATCCTGATTGTGCTCGCCTGTGTCCTATTAAGTCTAGCTTGTCTTGTGTATTTAGTCCGTGTCTAAGTCAGTAGTCCCCAGTTCCGTCATTGTATTGTTTGGATGTGTGTTCCTGTTCGCCTTCCCGCTCCTAATAAAACCCCGTTTGTCCGTATTGACGGCTCCGATCGCCTGCTTTCCGGCTCGCCCGACCTCGAATCCTGACAGAATGACGGAACTCCCAAACAACGCGACGCAGCAGGGCGACGACCTCTGGCTCGTCCTGCTGCATGAGGTCGCGTACTGGGGAGAGCAGCCGGAGATCCAGGAAGACCCTACGCTATTCGGCTTAGTCGAACGGAGCCGGGATCTCCTCCAGGAAGTAAACCCTGTGACAGAGGAGCGCATTCTGGCGGAGGTGCGCTCCCTGCTGCTCCAGCTGGTCCACCAATTCCGGGCGAAGCGGTTCCAGCCCCTCGCCGGTACTGAGACAACGTCACAGCCTCCTACAGCTTCCGGGCGGCGCAAGAAGAAGAAGCGAAGGGGTAAAGCCGAAGAAGCTGCCCCGACGCTCTTCGTGGGGGCTTGCTCGCTTCTCCCTGCCTGGGACGATCTGCCAGCGGCTGCGCTGTCTGCTGCCGCCGCCGATCTGCCCGCGGCTGCGCTGCCTGCTGCCGCCGCCGATCTGCCCGCGGCTGCGCTGCCTGCTGCCGCCGCCGATCTGCCCGCGGCTGCACCGCCTGCTGCTGATGCCGCCGCTTTGCCCGCGGCACCGCCTGCTGCTGATGCCGCCGCTTTGCCCGCGGCACCGCCTGCTGCTGATGCCGCCGCTCTGCCCGCGGCACTGCTTGACCCGCCTGGCCAGCCTGACCCACCGGTCCAGCCTGACCCGCCTGTCCAGCCTGACCCGCCTGTCCAGCCTGTCTTGCTTGTCCCGCCTGACCCGCCTGCTGCCGCCGCCGATCTGCCCGCGGCTGCGCTGCCTGCTGCCGCCGCCGATCTGCCCGCGGCTGCGCTGCCTGCTGCCGCCGCCGATCTGCCCGCGGCTGCACCGCCGGCTGCTGATGCCGCCGCTTTGCCCGCGGCACCGCCTGCTGCTGATGCCGCCGCTCTGCCCGCGGCACTGCCGGACCCGCCTGTCCAGCCTGACTCGCCTGTCTTTCTTGACCCACCTGACCCGCTTGTCCTGCCTGACCTGCCTGAAGTTCCTGCAGCTGCCACCACTCTGGCTGCAGCACCCGCTGCGGCGCCCCCTGCTGGCCGCGTGATGGCGGCGCCCGCTGCGGCGCCCCCTGCTGGCCGCGTGATGGCGGCGCCCGCTGCGGCGCCCCCTGCTGGCCGCGTGATGGCGGCGCCCGCTGCGGCGCCCCCTGCTGGCCGTGTGATGGCGGCGCCTGCTGCGGCGCCCCCTGCTGGCCAAATGGCTGCGGCACCCCCTGCTGGCCGCGTGATGGCGGCGCCCCCTGCTGGCCGCGTGATGGCGGCGCCCGTCCTGCCGGCACCTGAACTGCCCGTCCTGCCGGCACCTGAACTGCCCGTCCTGCCGGCACCTGAACTGCCCGTCCTGCCGGCACCTGAACTGCCCGTCCTGCCGGCACCTGTCCTGCCTGTCTCGCCTGCCCTGCCGGCTCCTGTCCTGCCTGTCTCGCCTGCCCTGCCGGCTCCTGTCCTGCCTGTCTCGCCTGTCCTGTCCGGCCAGCCCTGCTCACCGGCAGTCGCACCGGCGGAGGATGACGCCGCTCTGCCCGCGGCGCCCCCTGCTGGCCACTCGCCTGAACTGCCTGAGGTGGCGCCCACCGCGGCGCCCCCTGCTGGACACCTGCCCACGGCCCTGCCTGAGGCCGCCTCTCCAGTCCTGCCCGGCCCGCCTGAGGCCACGCCCGCGGCCCCGGCTGCATCACCTGCAGCCACGCCCCTTGCTCTGCCCGAATCTACACCCTCGGGCACCTCCTTCCTGACTCCCTCGCCCTTACCCCGGCAAAGCCAACGCCCCCCAGGACCCCGCCTCTCCGTCTCCAGCAAGGGACGGGGACATAGGCGTAGGGCCCGGGTCCCGCCCGCCCTGCCCCCTGGCTCGCCCGTTCAGCCCCTGGCTGTGGCTCGGTGGCTGCCTGCGGGTCCTCCGGCTCGGGGTCGGCGGTCGCCGCCGGGTCCCCCCCTGGATCCTCGGTGCTGGTCCTCGGTCCCTCCTCCGGCTCCATGTCGGTCGCCTCCGGGCCCCCCTGCTCCGGCTGGGCGTCGGACGGCGCCTTCGCCGGCTCCGGCTGCGCCTCCGCCTGCCGCGGCTTCCCCCTTTTGCCTGCCTGCACCGGTGTTCCCTCCTGCTCCCTCCGTGTCCCCTCCGTCACTCCCTCGTCCCGTTCCCTTGGCCCCTGGGTGGTCCCCTTCAGCTCCCTTCTCCCTCCCACCTGCGGCCCCTCCGGCCGCTGCCCGTCGCCCGCCTGGGCTCCCTCGTGCTCCCCTTGTTCCTCCTCCCTTTCCGTTTGTCCCGCCTGTCTCTGCTCCTCGTCCCTTTGTTCCTCCTCCGTTCACTCCTGGCCCTTTTGTTCCGCCTGTCTCCCCTTCTGTGTCTCCCTTCCTTGTTTGCCTGTCTGCCTTCCCTGTTCTGTGTCGTCTCTTGTCCTTCCTCTCGTCCTTGGTCTTCTTCTGTGTCTCCATCCTGTTCCCTGGTTTTGGTTGACGTTCTGTTTTGTTTTCCAGGTCCTGTTTTCCCGGTTCGTCTCGTCCGTCGCCTCTCCTCTGGCGCGCCCGGTGTGCGCGCCTTTGGGGGGGGGTTCTGTCACACCCTGCTCCGTACGATCCCGATGTGTGCCACGCCCCCCTCATTACCTCGTGTTCAATCCTGATTGTGCTCGCCTGTGTCCTATTAAGTCTAGCTTGTCTTGTGTATTTAGTCCGTGTCTAAGTCAGTAGTCCCCAGTTCCGTCATTGTATTGTTTGGATGTGTGTTCCTGTTCGCCTTCCCGCTCCTAATAAAACCCCGTTTGTCCGTATTGACGGCTCCGATCGCCTGCTTTCCGGCTCGCCCGACCTCGAATCCTGACACTAGTCCTGTTCAATTGAAATTTATGTTAGCTGTACAGTAAGTTATGTTGCTTATGCAAGTATATCAATATTGTTACCCAAGCTGTACCGCATAGAAAGACTAGTTACAGTGCGGTTCCAGCTTGGTCTGGTTTTCCACTGCAGAAGGATTGACTTGATAAAGGCATTGCTGGGTTTGGGAGAGGTACAGTGATGTAAAATAGAAGAAATGCTTTGCTGTTTATACAGTGTACATCATGATTTACTACATGCTAATTTCCACTAGCAAGTCTGTGAAAATTGTCTTATTATTATTATTTTACATTATCATCAAATGCTAGTGAAATTAGTGTTCTCTTTTGTAAATTTGCATTGCGAAATCATTCTGTTCGGCTGTTCTATAGTACTTTAGTAGGTGGTTGGGAATTTTTAAGTTCTCAGTTATCGGGAATGCATCAATACATCGCGATGTGCAATGCTACTAAAAATGAATAATATACTGAATATGCCCTTTGTTCCTTCAGATAATCCATGCATAACAATGCAGGTCACTGCTATCCCCATGCATTTTGGCCAATAAGACTATGATGATGGAACCAGTTCGGGTGTAGTCATGGTTTCAGTCCTGCTTATGGCAGCACAGGTACAACTCAGGTATGGCTCTGTTCTTGGTAGCAGTGGACAAATGCCGTTCATGCAGTAATCTTGAAGCAGCAAGAAAAAAAAGCAGTTGTGTACATGCGTGTTGAAGCATTTATGCATAGTCCATTCAAGAGATGTGAAACATAATGTCGTGTTACAGCATAGTCTGCAAAGCACATGCGTATTGTTATTTGACGGTAAAAATATTGTGCTTGGTTAAATACATGCTTTAGTTGTGACTGTTGATTTTCTATTTTGGGAGTTGGCAAACGAGTTATTTTTCCAGAGGAAAATGAACATTGTGGCCATTTTAAAAACAATCAATATGAATTAAAAATGAAGATGGTTGCATCGTGATAATTTTTAAAAATAGATTTCTCTCTCTTAGTGCACTGGTACAGAGCACCTGTGTTATAGGTACTCAATATCCCATAGCGTCTGTCAGTTTTTGGATGGCAAGCAGGACTCAGTGGCAAAGTGCTGTGAAGACTTAGTCATAGTTGGACCCAAGTGTGGAGTGACCCAGGAATGGGCGGGGGAGGGGGGGGGTGTTGAAATGGAAGAGAGGAAGCAGGATAAAGCGAGGATCAACAAACCACGCATCAGGATCCAGGACCTTTGCTTGGAGCAAAGGGCAAAGACAGGAAGTGAGGTCTGGGACTGAGGAGAAAAATAAATCCAGGACCCAGCAAATTAATTTGTTGACCAGCTCTACTGGACTGAAACCTGACACTAGGGAGCACAAAGCTGTGCAGCTGGTAAATTTATATAGGCAGAAATGCTCATTAACTGGCAGCAGTTTCACGTCAGGTCAGGGGACAAGGAAGGTTTCTGTCATGACTGAGACCATGCAAATCTGGATTTTCCTGCACAATTGGAAGAGACACAATAACGAAGCAATTTAAACATATAAGCCATATAAATGGGACCCTTTATATTCCAGTGGCCTGTACTACATATATGAAATGTTAAGGGTTTGTTAAACTGCACTCTGGTTGTTTTTAAATAGATGCTCATTGTGTAATATGCAAAAAAATAAAAACTCAAAATTATGGTAATAAATGAATTTGGAAGTAGGAAGAGAAAGATGTGTTGTTAATGCCCTGGGAAAAAAAAAAGTTAAATGAGTAATACTCTGAAAAACAAAACATTTGAGATGATGCCGATGGTATGAAGAAGACTTGATGCTAGCTGCATAGATTCAAGGAAGTTAAGTGTGAAATGATATAAATGTGTGCAGGCAACTATTATACAAGATAAGTAGTGAACAAATAAATAAAACCATATGATGTGAAAGGGTCTTATTTCGAGATGAGAGACAAAATAATGTGGCTTGGCCACTTAGCAGCAAGGAACAGGTTTATTGTGAAAAAAAATCCAGGGACCAATGTCAAAACTAGGGACAACACAATACTCAAGTAAATAAGAGATTCAGAAACTGAGTCAATAACACCTGGCACTCTGGTCAACAGCTTCCTTCAAGTATATATAGCAATATGATCATTTAAAAAAAATAGACTTTTCTCTCTTGGTTTTACTAAGATTGTTACGCTGGACTGGTGCAAAGCACCTTGAACAATGCTGCCAATACAATATATCAGAGGGAAGACCTGGGGGTGTTCCACTAAGTTAGCTGGGTTAACTTAAGTCATGATTGTCCAATAGGAATACTTCTTATTTGAGCTCTTATTGGACAATCATGACTTCTAGCTAAATTTAACCCAGCTAACTTTGTGGAACACCCCCTGGAGTAGGATTGGAATTCCCAAATAATCAATGAGTCGTCAAATAAATTGCTACATTTTTTGAATATCTGTGCAAAAAAAATGTATAAATTGTAATCTTGAGGGTTATATTGAACTATGCCGACTGTGAGCGTGTATCACACTTGCCACTAATTAACAGTCCCTGGGGTCGTGCTCAACAAGACTGCATCTTACCTCACCTGAGCATTTTCCTTGTCATCCATTTATGTATAAGAACTTATCTAAATGGGAACCTTCATATGGTATTGCTCTTTGCAAAACTGTGTTGGGACTTTTTTGAGTACCATTAATGAACCTGTCTTCTGATTGCATGGCTAGTTGACAAACACATTGCTTTAGATTGTTTGGAATTCAGTCTGATGCTGATGACCCGAAACACAGCAGTGTTGTCCAAATGCTGTGAGCGGATGTTGCTGCTACTGTAAGGTGAGGAGATGTTCAGTAATTGTAGAACGACATCCAATATATGCATAGACAAATTAAATAAGTTATCAAGTAATCAAAACTGGTCTTGGGACTGGCAATTTTTGGGGTACTGGGAGAAACATTTAGGACACATTGGTTTATTAATTTTGCAGAGATTGAGAGCCAGATGGATCTAATCAATACATAAAAAATAAGCTTCCTCTTGAGATGGCCACCCAAAACACGCATCTCAAACTCTTAGTTATTCTTAGTAGCTATCTGAAATCGTGTCCTCTCCCTTTATATATTTTATGAAACATGAATGCTTCTGTCAGATTTAATTGCCTAAAAAATATGAGCTTACTCTTTCCTGGAATAGCCTTGATTAAACGTCATTCCAGGCTCTGGCTCTGCTTCTAGGGGATTTGACAACACCTACACTGTACCAAAAGCTTTCAGGTCGCTTTCTGTGCCAGGAAAGCCAAGTAATTCAGTTATTTGCTGCTAAGCTTGCAATGCTGAAATAGACAAGTCTTCCCCAATTTAGTTGATCGGCAATGAGACCGTCTCTTGGCAAGGTCTCGAAAAGAAGTCATATTAAAAGGAAATTCAGTTTAACAGCTGTCACCTTAGTCAGTTGCAAAGCTTTTAAGGAGTAACCAAGATGTGTGCTGTTTGGCTAAGCTGAATTAGAAACATAAGCTTTTACTAAACGTGCTTTTTCTTTGTAAGGTAGATTTCCTTTTTTGGATTCAGCTGTTTTGGTACTTATAGTAATGTAATGTCAACAGAGATGTTATTGCATATAATGAAACTAACAGCCAGCAGGCTGGAAATTATTTAGCTGAAACAAAGAAATGCAGTGATATTTAAAGAAACAATTATTGATTTTCCCCTTCCAGTAGTTTTTTTCCCAGGTCAAACATGTCAAACATCAGTTTGAAGCTGATACCATCAGGAGTTTGATGCATCACATGGTGAGGTTTCCTATTACAGCATTCTCTCTTTTTTGCAGTTATGCATCTCATCAAGTTTATGTTCCTGCTAAACATAACTCTTGACTCATCAAATGCTGGTAGACTGAAAACTGTATTCTGAGAGAAGTATGGTGGAGTTCATGGACGTTAATTGGCTAATTTGTGTCATTTGATATACAGTACCTGTAGCATGAACTAAGGAAATGTAACTGCCACCAGAGATTTGGATGCTTTATATAATAAGAGAACCTTGAAAATGATGAAAGGCATTCTTATTATCGCCTTAAGAATACCAGTAATTAAAACTATTACAATCATTATTGTTGTTATTTTGTTGTTAATTATTTAAGTAAATTAAAGATATTAGTTGACTTTACAGGATTTCATACGGTAATCTGCACTTCCTTGCATCGTGTCTTAAATGGGGGCGTAAAAACATGATTGGTTTAGTCAGATGAGTTCCCGTCATTCCTTACTGCTTAGTTAGCATATCCAAAGGACTCAAAAGTGGCGCCTGGTGTCCAAGGTGTACCCCCCCCTGCTTTTCCTCACCCTATTGGCAGTCCTTCAGCTTGGCATCCAGTCAGAATCCTTTCTCTACAGCTAGAGCCAATTGCTGCCTAGTTCAGCCAACTCACATAATGATCTCATGGCTTTTTGGAGGGCCTGTCCTTGGACTCCCTTCTTTTTTAGTAGCCTGATGGTAGTCATAGCTACAAATCCTCAGCAGCCGAGCACCACAGGGAGCACCTCTGCCCTCCAGCCCCCCTGTACTGCTTCTGCTGCAAGATCTGAATATTTCATACTCCTGTGGAGAGAGAATGTGAACAATCTGATGCTGCTGGAGTGTTGTTTATAACCTCAACGATGATGGTAACACCTCTAGCATGTTGTACATTAATTATAGCAACAGTATATGGAGTAAGTAAACATGGAGCAGAGCAGACCATCTGTCTCAATTAGTCATGCTGTGAATGTGGAACAGGCTTTACAGAAACTCATAAGAAACAGTTTTGAGGAAGAACATGCTTAGTAGTTGACATACCTGTGTCATTGTGTTCATCAGAACTAGTGAAATAGGTTGTGAATTTCCCCAAACTCATCATTTTGGGAACTCATAATAATGTGCTTCCCCAAGAATTAAGGATTACATATGCTGCAGTCGCAGAACTGGGGAACCCTGTTATTGGTTATTCCCCTGTGATAAAAATGGATCCAATTATGATGTGTTTTCTCACCCGTGAACAATTGTGGAGCTTGAAAGTCTTTAAATTGTCTGTATTTGTTGGGCAGTGTATTTTCACATACTTATTCCGGTCCACCTCTGTCAACTGGGGACATGTATGCGGATAGAGAGACTCATTCAGAGGGAATTCAGAAGCCAGTCATTTGCTTCCTTCAAGATATAACAATCATTTATATGGGGAGATTGGATTGTCTGTCTATCAGTGCATAACAGTCTAAGAAAAAAATAAAAATGCATTCTCTATAGTTCTTGTATGAGTAAAACGGTGTGTAGTAAAGTAAGTAAGGAACATCTAAAAACAGTAAACCAGTCCTGGGAAAGGAAATGCTGTCATTGTTACTTTAGATCCACAGCAGTTTGTTCAAATACTTGGTTTACCAGTCGATTACCCTTCATTACTGCTTAATAGTGTTATTTTAACTTTTGCCTTCTCATATTTCCCAATGAAGCATGAAAAAGCATAAACAAACCAAAGAAAATGATCAAGAATTTAATTTAATTCAAGCTAGATCCACTTACTGTAGCTGCATCTGAACCAAGATTTTTTTCCCATACATATTTCTGATCACATGTATATAAACACCCACCTAATAAATATTTATTAATCTAGGAACCTCAGCAAACCCGTCCACTTTCCATAACCATTTGTGCTGTGCAGAGGGTTGTGGGGGGTCCGGAGCCTGTTCCAGAAGCTACGGGTGCAAGGCAGGGAATAAACCAGGACAGGGGAGCCAACCCGTGGCAGGGCACACTCACACACCATTCACACACACACTGTTTCACACCTACAGACAGTCTGACAGCTCCAATTCACCTCAGCATGTTTCTCTACTGTGGGGGAAAACCAGCAACGCAGAGGAAACCCCACGGTGACAGAGGGGAGAACATGCAAACTCCACATGTGGGAATTTTGAAGACACAAACACAATTTTGTGCAATTACGTTGACGTTTGTTGAACTTGAGATTAAGATCAAAATGAATCTTCTAACACGGTTTATTTTAATACTGCATGTTCAATAGATGGCTGCATGGTGGCTCGGTAGGTAGCACTGCTGTGTCACACCTGCAGGGACTGGGATTTGCATCCCGGCTCTGTGTGTTTGGAGTGTATGTCCTCTATGTCATATGAGGGTTCCCAGTTGGGTATGGCATTTTCCTCCAAGACTATAAAGAGATGCAGTGTGGTTATTCTGTACCTATAAACTGCACATGTATGAGTCTGTGTGTCTCTATTATATTAATATTACCAAATGTTCCACAAAAAAACTAAAAATGCCAAAAGTCTTTTTGGTTACTTATGGTTAAGGGTAGGTTTGCGTAGGGGTTAAGGTCGTCGTGTTGGGATTAGAGTTTTCCCCACAGAAATGAATGGAGAGTCTCCACAAAGATATACTGTAATTACAAACCTGTGTGTGTACAGTATGTGTGTGCGAGCGGGTTTACCTATCCTTATGGGGACACAATGTCCCCATAACGTGATAAATATCCATATTTTTCCCCTTATGGGGACTGGTTTCCTGGTCCCCATAAGGGAAAACTCTATTTTATAAAAATCGGTGACTGCTATGAAAAAACTAAAAATGCAAAAACTCTTGTATTTTGTTAGGTTACTTATGGTTATGGTTAGGGCAGGGTAGGGGTTAAGGTTGTCATAGTTAGCATTAGCATTTTTCCCATTGAAATGAATGAGCGGTCCCCATAAGGATATGTTTACCCTACATGTGCGTGTGTGTGTGTGTGCGTGTGTGTGTATATACCCTCTGACAGACTGGCATCCTATCCAGAGTACACCCCTGCTGTGTGACCTACACTACTTCGAATAGGCTCCAGGACCCCTAGGACCCTGATGGGTGGATGTTTGACACAAGACGTTTGAGCGAAGGGATCAAGCACCAGTCAAATGCTCCATATAATCAAAGGTAGTTGAGGTACTGTACATTAATACATTGATGTTAGTATACACACTTGAATTTCCTCCTATGTACTTTGAAGGACATTTTTTGAAGGGTATGGCCTGGTTGATAAGCAATGATGCCATATCCTGATATGAGTATGTATCTGATTAGAATATTTATGTTTTTTTTCCTCAAATAATGTGGAATATTAATATTTAAAATTCTGTCTTATACCCTGTATTGTATCTCTATTTGTGGAAGATGAATGGAGAGTTGGATTGAAGTATCATGTGAATAGACTAATTTACTTCTATTTTTTCTGTTAGCTGCATAAAAATGTAAATAACTACCCTGCTAAGTCATGCATTAACTTTAGCTAAGTTAAGATTAGCCATGCACCATAGGTTTGAGTAATATAGCTAAATTGCCACAGAAAACAGCCTAATTATTTTCTGCACTATTTTAAATTTCTTAAAATCACATCATCAGTGTTAATAGCATCTTGTTCTTAACATCCACAATCCTTTGCGTTTTTCCAAAATGTTTTTGGACTTTCTGAGTGGAAATGTTGTACTCTAGCAAGGTTAATCTGTCATGAAGGATGTTATTCTAAAATTACAAAATGCTAATTAATGTGGAAAGCCTGTCAGCAGACTTATCCTCTGAACAATAATAATAATGAATATTAATATTTTATTATTATCCCTGCAAAGAATGTAATGCAAAAAAATTGTCATTAGACCCCAGTGGTCCTTAATGGCTCACAAAAAATCCATTGCCTACACATTAAAATACTTCACATTTTAATATATTTAGGAGCAGTGTTGCTTGGGCCATATATTATACCCCTAGTAACCATTCAGCATAAATATCACATAAGTTATAACATACATTAACAATAACGAGTCCTGCATTGCAAGCTGATGCCAGATGGTGCCGTGCAACACTAATGGGTTTTTACTTTTTCACATTGCAAGCGTGTAATGTTTCAGTCTGCTTAAAGAAAAAAACATCAGAAAGCATATACAGTACATGACACACTACTTTACTCAAATACTCAAATAACAAGAGATAGAATACGAGTCATGAAGAGAATACACGTGATTTGTACAGTGCTATAATTGGGTAATGTCATACAATTATGGTCATTTTAAATATTAGATACTCCAGGCCAGGATTAAAGATTGGTGCTGCTTGGGTGATTCTGCTCATTATCCTACCCACACCCAGCTCACCAGAGAAGATTTGTGAAGAAAATTGTTTTCACTGAAAAAATGCACGGACTTCTACTTGATTTGTTGTGCCTCATATTGGGAAACAGGCTTTAGGAGAATCAGACTAATTTCCCAACCGGAGATCAATGACAGATTAGTATTTGAAAATGACAATTTAAAAGAATAAGAAATATTTCGGCAAGTGTTCAAATATTTTAACTGTACACTATATGGACAAAAGTATTGGGACATACCTCTCAATCACTGAATTCAGGTGCTTCATTCAGACCCATGAACATAGATGTATAAAATCAAAAGCACCTAGCCATGCAGTCAAGCTTAGAAGCATTTTTGGAAGAATGGGTTATTCTGAAGAGCTCAGTGAATGTAAGTGTGGTACAGTCATAGGATGTCACCTTTGCAATAAGACAGTTTGTGAAATATATTTCCTGTTAGATATTCCACAGTCAACTGTAAGTGGTATTATTGTAAAGCGGAAGCGTTCAGGAACCAAAGAAACTAAGTAAAGTAACAGAGAGGGGTCACCGAGGGCTGAGGTGCATAGTGAGTAAAAGTCGCCAATGCTCTGTTGACTCAACAGGTACAGAGTTCCAAACTTCCTCTGGCATTAACCCCAGCACAAAAACTATACCGGGAGCTTCATGGAATGGGCTTCTATGGTTGAGCAGCTGCATGCAAGCCTCACATCACCAAACACAATGCCAAGCATTGGATGGAGTGGTGGTAAAGCATGCTGCCACTGGACTCTGAAGCAGTGGAAACGTGTTTTGTGGAGTAACAAATCACACTTCTCTGTTTGGTAGTCTGGTGGATGAGTCTGGGTTTGGTGACAGGCCAGGAGAACACTACCTTCCTGACTGCCCTGTGCCAACTGAAAAGCTTGGTTGAGGAGGGATAATGGTATGGGGTTGTTTTCAGGTTAGTTCCAATGAAGGAATCTCTTGCTTCAGAAGACACTTTAGGCAATTCTATGCCTCCAACTTTGTGGGAACAGTTTGGCGAAGCCCTTTTTCTGTTCCAGCATGACTGTGCCCCAGTGCATAAAGCAAGGTCCATAAAGACACGGTTGGGTGAGTTTGCTGTGAAAAATGTGACAAAAATATGAAATTTAGTGAATTTAACATTTTTTTTTTTACATCAAGATTACCTTCCATGCCCTTGAAATGTGTCATGTGGTGTGGGAGTGGGAACAGGGGACCCAAATGCAAACCAAATATGTAACTAATACTCTAGATGAGATTTAAAGTCGGGGATGGAAGCCAAAGTTTAAAATCAGGGAGTTTGTCCTGGGAGTGAAAGGTGAGGCATGTGTAACCTCCTGAAAAAGGGAAATGTAAATGAGGACTCTCAGATATGATGTGGTAGCGTCACCGATATGGTATTATTTTCAAAAGTATCTACAGTACATAGGTACAAAGTTATGTTAAAAAATCCAATAATTATATGCATTCACAAAGTTATTTTCAAAACAAATCACCAGTTATATGCATTTTATGTTCATCCAGCCATCAACTCCAAATGGAATTCTCTTTTGTTTCACAGGTAAGTAGACATTAACATTTCTCACTTTTCTTAAAACGGGGTAAAATCAAATGTGACAGGTAAGTACAAAAATGGTCTATTAACCAATAAACAAACTTAAATTGAAAAGAGAGAATGTACTGAAAATAAACAAAAATAAAGAATAAATTTGTCTCGTCATATTACCTATTTCCTGTCATGGATATTTACTTAAGAAATGAACAGACAGATGAATAAGTAATGAATCACACACACAAGCATAGCAAAAACCTAATACTGCATGTGCATCTTACAGAGCTTAACATGAAAAAAATACAGACAATATGTGTTGGACTCATGCTGACCTCATGTTGTTCTGTTCTTGCCACTGGGGGAGAAGTTTTAGCTAGGCAGTTAGTAATATACCAGGGTTAACATCCATTGGATATGTTAATAAAACACAAATTACAGCACAGAAAACACATTCAACATTCTAGAGATAAAATGTTCATTCCGTACCTGAAAAAGGGGAAATGTAAATAAGGACTCTCAGATATGATGCTTCCTCTGTAGTAGCGTCACTGAGAATGAAGCATTGGACTTAAAGTTTCCCCTTCTGAACTCTGCAGACATAACTAATCAGTCATGAGCAAAAAGGCTCAACAGGTAGATCACAGGTTACAGATTCATTTTCAAGTTTCATTTTCATTTTAAAGGTTTTAACCCTGTCAACCCATTTTTAACATTTTAACCTTTTTGAACACAGGCATTTTAATCTTTTTAATGAAATGTAATTTTTATAAGACATTTTACATTTAAATTTTGAATTTATCAACTGTTGATAAATGAATTCCATTTTCTCACAATGACTGTTTTTAAACTGCCATTTTACAGCTTCCTAATAAAATCAACCTATGACACAGGCACTTGTGCAGAGCCAGGGATAACTTTACAAGCCCAAACACTCAGAAGGGGAGCAGGACACATACTTGCTGGGCTGGGGATTCGGAGATACACACATTGAAACGACACAAGAAGACGCTCAGGTACATGGGGATAAGCAGGGAAGCACTGCACTGAATAACTGGACATTAAGTGTACAATCCCTCACACTGAAGGAACGGGTTAACCCAGATAACTAGGCTAGCCAATTAAATACAATGAAAAGCAGGAGCGAGACATAGCTGCATAGTATTTAAAATGTAATTTAGGATTTAATTCCTTCCATTGTTGGTTACACCACATGACCATATGGCTACAGCAAATGATGAGAGGACTGCATGACATTCAATAATAAGATAACAAAAAAATAGACATTATCAAATTATTCATTATTCTATCAATAAGGGCCAAATAAATTTACAAAAGAAACACCTTATAGATTGTAACAGACAAATCAGACAGAATATTTAAATAAACATATTTCATCATAACTGCAACAAATATTAAATTCTTAACAGTGAAGTGTAATACACATCATATAAAGAAGGGTGAACTTTGCAGAACTTTCAGAACTTTGTGGATTATCACCCATGCATTTCTGAGCTTTATCCAGTCCGGACTGCTCAACTTTAAGACATTGATCTTTTTTAATAAACGATAAATTGAGAGTACAGAAAAATGCAAGGATGTAATATATCCACATGAAATTCGGTTATATCAAATGAATATTTCCACTAGACCTAAATGAAACAAGCACTATTTATACTAAAAATTAAATGCAAAGAAACACTAAGTGAAAATGGAAGATAGAAAACTGGTCAGTAACTGGAAAATGGAACATGATGTGCAAGAGTTTATTAGTGTTGGTTCTGTTACGTCTACGACCATAAACTCTTAAAGGAAAAGGGAAAGAAAATGAGTCATTAGAAAGATTCACCCTTATTGCAAATGGTTTTGGCCGGTGCAGCATCATTATATCATAATGTCTCTCTTCGTATAGATACAGACAACTGAAATAAGTACCTTTTAAACATGTTCCTCTGGTTTATATAGGCACTGAGGGATTAAAGAGAAGTAAGAATAAATTTCCTAGGTTACAAAGGAAAGTAGAATGAAAGGCAAGTTCAAATCAGGATAGAGTCACAGGCCATTCTGTTCTGTATTCTGTCTTTCCACAGGTTGTTTTTTCCTGACACACTGGATCCTTAAGTCTTATAGTAGTGGAGATTCCATGATACAATGGGATTGTTAAGAAAGGCCTCGGTGCTGATTGCCTCTCATACAGGGGATATAACTAATCCTCTACTCATAACCCCTTCCAACCATTCTTCTGAAAATAATTATAAAGCCGCCAATCCAACATGAATAAAGTCTCCAGTCACCAGAAGTACTGTTACACATAGTCTCTCTCTCTCTCTCTCTCTCACACACACACACACATTTCTATCCATATCTTTGTGGGGACTGTCCATTGATTTCTATGGGCAAAACTCTTATCCCAAAAATCCTAACCTTAACCATTACTACCCGAACAAAATAAGAAGAAAAGATTTTCTTCCTTGTGGACACCAAAATAATTATGTCAGAAATAACAGGTGATTCTGTTTTTTTTGGGGACAATTGGTCCCTACAATATAATACACTATATTGCCAAAATTATTGGGACACCTGCCTTTACACACACATGAACTTTAATGACGTCCCATTCTTAATACATAGGCTTTAATATGGAGTTGGCCCACCCTTTGCAGCTATAACAGCTTCAACTCATCTGGGAAGGCTGTCCACAAGGTTTAGGAGTGTGTTTATGGGAATTTTTGACCATTCTTCCAGAAGAGCATTTGTGAGGTCAGGCACTGATATTGGACGATAAGGCCTGGCTCACAGTCTCCGCTCTAATTCATCCCAAAGGTGTTCTAACAGCTTAAGGTCAGGGCTCTGTGCAGTCCAGTCAAGTTCCTCCACACCAGATTCATCCATGTCCTTATGAACCTTGCTTTATGCACTGGTGCATAGTCATGTTGGAAGGGGCCATCCCCAAACTGTTCCCACGAAGTTGGGAGCATGACGTTGTCCAACATGGCTTTGAATACTGCAGCATTAAGAGTTCCTTTCACTGGGACTAAGGGGTCAACCCTTGAAAAAGAACCCCACACCATAATCCACCCTCCACTAAACTTTACACTTGGCACAATGCACTCAGGCAAGTACCGTTCTCCTGGCAACCACCAAACCCAGACTCGTCCATCGGATTGCCAGACAGAGTAGTAATAATGGTTGGTGCTACTTCCAGTAAAAAATATGATAGAAACCCCTACCCTTGTGGGGTGGGTTTGGAACCTATTATAGTCAAAAGGCTGTTCCAACCTGGACGGGATGGTAGTTTATCACAAGACACATACATTCATTCATTTCAATTCATTCTCACTGTTTATTCAGGGCTGGGTCACAGGGGCAGCAGTCAAAGCAGAGAAGCACAGACTTCCCTCACTCCAACCACCTCCTCCAGCTCCTCCGGCGGAATACCAAGATTTTCCCAGGCTAGCTGAAAAATATAATCTCTCCAGAGTGTCCTGGATCTGCCCCAGGTTGCTGCCCCAAGAAACTAAAACTCCTCTGCTTGGGGTAGCAACCCATCCCCAACCAGGACAGAGCAATCCACCTTTTTCCAGTTGAGAACCATGACCTCAGACTTGGAGGTGCTGATCCTCATCCTGGCTGCTTCACACTCAACTGAAAACTATGCCAGTGCATTCTGTAGGTCGTTGCCCAAAGAAGCCAACAGGACCACATCATGAGGACCCCACTCCAAACCCCCTTGCCCCTTGGCCACCAGTGGTGGAAAGTAACGAAGTACAATTACTCTCTTACTATACTTGTCTACATTTTTCATATTCCAGCATAATTACTGTCATATACTTGTATAGTACTTAAGTACATTTAGTCATGGACACTTTTGACTTTTACTCTATTACGTTTTACATCAAATACTTATACCTCCTACTCTACTACATTTCTACTTAATGTTGCTTAACATTTGTGAATCGCATTGCTGTTTATTTTTAATCAGATGATGACATTCCGGCCCGGTTGTTCCATTCATTCATACATCCAGGCCGGAGCTCATTTTTCTGGCCCCGAAAGACTGCTGGGCCAGAGTTGGGAGTCTGTGACGTCAGGAGGCGGGGTTAGAGTCATTGCAGCGGAAAGCTAAAGTTTACAAAGCAATGTGCAGTGAATTGGAGAAGGCAGCGGTTATCAGAATAACACAACAAGTCATGAACAGGACTAAAAAAATGAAAATTAATACAGGAAGTCGAAAAGAGAGCTAGATAAAAGCGGTGCTGGCTGCCCTAAAAACAAATATCATGGACTCTGTGTTTGGAAACAGACCTGCTAACCAGGGGTGAGTTTCCCGAAGCCTTCTTAACACTACGTCATTCGTAAGTTCTATCTATTAACATAGAACTTACGAATGACATAGCGTTAAGAATTCTTTGGGAAACTCTCCCCAGGAAAGTTATGTCCATAAAAGTTGGGAACAGAATTGGTGACAAAGGGCAGCCGTGGTGGAGTCCAACACCCACCGGGAACAAGTCTGACTTGCTGCTGGTAATGTGAACCAAACTATTGCTCCATTTGTACAGGGATCTGATGGCCTGCAACAATGGACCTCGTACCCCATACTCATGGAGCACCCCTCACAGGACCCCCCCAAGGGACATGTTCGAATGCCTTTTCCAAGTCCACAAAACATATGTAGACTGGTTGGGCAAACTCCCAATAACCCTCCAGTATCCTTGTCTGGGTAAAAAGATGGTCCAGTGTTCCGCGACCAGGATGGAATCCACATTGTTCCTCCTGGATCTGAGGATCGACTAACTTTGCTCTCAGTGGAGGCGGACGCACTTCTCTCCCTCTCCCTCCCCTTATCTTCCCTGCTTTGCTCCTCTCGTCTCGTCTAGTCTACTGTCTTACTGTCTATACTTGAGAGACTCTCTCAGCCCTGCTCTTCAAAACTAAGGAAATTATGGATTTGATCAACTGGTTTCTCAACGCAATTGACACCATCTTCTCGACGAGAAGCCCAGGTTCAGGGGAACCTGACTGTCCTGCAGGAACATACGAAGCTGGCTACACGATGGACGGATGGGAGAAGTGGAGGGTCGTGTGTCTGGCAGCTCTTTCCGTGGAGGACATCGAAGACATTTACCTATTCGGAACCATGATTACAGGTCTGATGCTGATTGGATTAGGCATTGCCCTGACTTATCGGAAATTGAAGAAAACGACAACAGCCGCTCAAAGCCCAACTAGGCTGGCCGGGATGATTGACGGACTTGGCAGAGCTGTTGGCGCCCAGACTATGGCTATAGATCGCAAACTGGATAACATCACTGTGTCTAATGACTGCAGATAATAACATCACCGTGACTATGGACCGCAGTTTTGATAACATCACGGAGAGGCTCACGGCTCTGCAAAGGATTTGGATGGCGGAGACCAGCATGGACATTAGAGGAGCTACGAAATTACAGTTTCTCGCCTGAAAACCCAAACAACCCCATTCTATCTGTTTTTGGCTCCCCCCTAATCAGCACGGGCCTTGGCCAAGGCCGCTGCTGAGCTCAACAACTCCCCCTGAAGAACAAGGCAGTGAGACTCTCTTGCATTCCTCTCCCCCAACCGCAAGGACACCCTACCCCCATCCCACGCCTTCGCCGCTTCATACCCCCAGCGTGAACGAGCGGGTCTATGTACAGCGCGGATTGGCTGCAGGACCGGACGGCTGTTTGTCTATGCTGGACTACCTCCACCTCCCCATTCCCCTCCCCTGTTGCAAGTCTCGACTTTAGTGTTGTGAGATGTGGTGACTATGTGCTTATTGCTGAGGTGTTTTTTTTCTGTTCCTATATTGTACTCCCTACTGGAGTACAGTCTGGGGGCAGTTTTTTTTTATTCACCTCCACTCTCCTCACGTAATCTTGTTTCTCTGAGTTTTCCTATAGTCCCCTGTCTTCCTGACCTGTCTACCCCCTATTTGTGTATGTGATGTTTGTATATGTACTGTATGGTCAGGTTGATGGCCAGTTTTTTTGCTGGTACTTGTGACTAGTGACATGGTGTATTGCAACAGCAATAAAGGGTTTCATCAATCAATCAATCAATCAGATGGACCCTTTTCTCCAGGACCCCTGCATAGACCTTCCCAGGGAGGCGGAGGAGTGTGATCCCCCTATAGTCTGCCAATCCAAAGGCACTGTCCCCGACGTCCACGCAAAGATGAAGAGGCGTGTCAGCCAAGACAGCCCAACAAAATCAAGAGCTTTCAAGAACTCAGGGCGAATCTCATCCACCCCCAGAGCCTTATCACCGAGTCTCATAGGATATAATAACAAGGAATACATTCTTTTTTTAATGATTTGGAAACTGTAATGGTGGATTGTCATAGCATAAGCTGAAGATAGTAAGATGTAAAATGCAAAGGCTTTTGGGCTTGCGAGTGACTGAAAGTAAAGAGCTGGAACAACAAAGAGGGCTAACAAGAGACATGAACTGTATAGAGGCTTGTGGCCCCTGTACTAATGTCAGACTTCAGAGTTCCCCTGCTCGTGTTCTCCAAAGCATTTACTCCAGCTTATCACTGCATCTCAAAAATTCACTGAGTCTTTAATTCCAACAGAGCCTGGAAACCAAAATTCTTGTTTTTGTACTGCCAGTTCGCAGCAGCATGTGAAGATTTGCCTTCCATTAGCCGTTCTCTTGCCTGACAAACCGTGAAAATCCATTAAAGGTTTGTGCCTGCTCCCCACCAGAAATCAGAGTCAAACCACCTCAAAGTGATTCAGTCATTGTATTGCAAGACTGATTCATTTGTGTTGCTATACAGATGCAGTATGTGCCGAACCTAATTGAATCAATTTAGCTTTACGCTTCAATATTAATGTTAGCAGGTGGAGAGAAATGGAAAGCAAGCACCCACTATTACTTATTCCCAACAGGGCTGAGGACTGATTCTCTCTGACAAATGCCGATATACTGGGTGGGTATGGGGAGTGTGGCAAACAGGATGAACAGAGAGCTCAGGACTGACACTTGAAAAGCAAGTGCTGCTACAGGCAAAGAAAACACTCTGTCAGACTACAGTCACTCTGTACCACCACAAAAAACAACATTCAGGTTTTCCTTTGCTGATTTTTTTTTTATATTATCCTCTACTGTTACTGATGCTATAAGAAATGTATCTTTCTGTATTCTGCATTCTGAAACATATTGCATGATAATCACAATTTCTGACCTCACTTTTAATTCTTTAAAAGTGAATTCATTTGTCCATGTTTACTTATTTATTTAGTTGTCACATTCCCACAATCATCAGATCCATTACTGTTTGGTGGCTCTACTTTAAGGCATTCTTTTTGTGTTGGTGTGGTTGCTCCAGGGTTGTGGGTTCAACACTCCTCTCTTGCTCAGTGTGCATCGATGTAGTGTTTGCATAGTGTCCTTGTGTTTAACTGGGTATCTTCCAGCTAGCCCAGTATCCTTTCCCAGTCCAAAAACTATGATTTCAGAGGATTGGCATTTCTAAAATTTTCACTGTGGGCGAATATTTGCCTTATGACATCCCGTCCATGGTACCCTGCCTTGTACCCTGTTCTTTCTGGATTAGGCTGCAGGCTTGCTGTGGATATCAGAAATAACATCACTGTGTGAAAAATACAAGCACAAGTCACTGTTCTGAAGGTGCTAGAACGTGTGCGAATCGCTGCCTCCACACCCGCCTGGAGCAAAAATGATCGTGATGTGGATTTATAAATGAATGAGAATAAATCAGAGAACTCATTACAAGGTCAAATTTGGAATGATAATAGATATGATGAGTTGCAGTTATGTTATGCATAACCTACAAATTTGTCACTTTATTTTATGAAACAACCACACACAATTTTCTAACACTTAGCTGAGAATATAATATTGCATAGACTGTAACAGGCTGTATTTTGATGACATACTATGGTGCTTAGGGTGGTTAAATATAATTTGCAGATTGAGCTATAAAAGTTCCAGTATAAAATTATTACGTAAAGTGCAAAATTCATTTAATTACAAATTATTTTGTGTATTTACCTTTTGGTTACCAAAAAGAATTTATGAAGAGGATTCTTCTGTCATTAACATTAAACTAAAAAGCAAAATTCTCAAAAAAAAAGGTTTCATGATCCCAGGGGAAATTCATTGAAAAGCAATAGCAGAGTAACAGCATTCAAGGGACACCAGTATTAGAACCTAGGACCTTTTAAAATATTAATTCTATCAAAATATTAATCATTATAATAATTAAAACATTAATAAATATGAAAATACCAATAAATAATTATTTATATATGCATGTATGTATATAGTATGTAAATATGTGTGTGTGTGTGTGTGTGTGTGTGTGTCCCTTCTTAATATTTTAGAATAATCGTAAAACCTCAACACTTTAAAATAACATATATGGAAATAATTAATAATTATTGGGGGCAGCTCTTTGGTTTGGAACTCAGAAGGTTGCCAGTTCAAATCCCATGGTCAGCAGAGTGATCCTACTGGGCCCTTGAGCAAGTCCCTTAGCCCCAATTGTCCCAGGGACTGACTGACCCTGCTTTCTCTTCTACGCCAGTGTGTGTGTGTGTATGCGTGTGTGTGAGTGTGTGCGTGCACGCGTATATACAAACACAACAGTAATAGCAGAGTGTGAAGGTTAGCAGAGCAATTGCACAGCTGTACACAAAATATTGCAATCCGCTCAACATAATGGGAGACATTTCAGAGTTCAAAATGGGACAAATTATTGGTGCATGTCTCGCTGGCGTGTCTGTGACCAGGACAGCAAGTCATTGTGGTGTATTGAGAGCCACAGTATCTAGGGTAACGTCGGCATACGACCACATAGGATGGAATACATCCAACAGCAGTAACGGTGGACATCCCTGAAACTATACTGTAGAATTTAAGGGCCTTGCTCTGCCAACTATGGGATTTGGACCCACATCTTTCTGGACAGGGGTACGGATACCTAACACAAATCACTTATAAATGCAAAAGAGATCAGTGGAAGATAAGCGGTGCTCGAACAATTATCATGGCAGTGAAAAAACAGAGCTTTTTCTGTCTCTTCTCGCACCTTTTCTAAAATAGGGACTGAGAAATGACAAAGACCACCACAAACAAGCTAGACGTACTTATGCATTAGCTTGATTAGTCACATTGCCAATTGTTATTCTGCACTGAATGATAACAAGGCAATCCATGCCAGGATTAATATTCAAACATAAGCAAGCAAGAAATTAAGCCTGCTGGTGAAATGGAAAGTTGGTAATGTGGCTACAAAATGGGACCTCTAAATATATAGAGAACAGGTCTTTTTATTGCTTAGATTGTCAATGAGGAGAAACATTCCTGCACTTTAGGAATAATTAATCCCCAAAGCATTTGTGGCTTTAACCACCCACACAGGTACACACACAGGTGGCCTGTATTTCAAAAGCATCCATCCCTAAGACAAACCAAAAATGCCTCAAGATTCAGACCTGTAGTATCCCTGAGGAAGGTAATGCATTACTCTGGGGGAACCTCACCTAATGTCCCATGTTTTCCATTCAGAATAAAGCATCGCATTTACAAGCTGTAATGCATTCCAGTATTTAGCATTTTAAACATACTTCCTTCAGGCATTCAGATGTTGCATTTATTTAGGTAAGGGGGTAACATAAAATATTCACTCAATTGAAAATGATTACTGAATACAATGTAATGAATGCCAAAGTGCTTTATTATTTATTTGTTATTCATTCTACAGTATGTAATAATACTGAAATTACCTATTCAGTTTTTTATCCCCTGTGTAAAGTGTTTGCCTGATATAATAATCACTCTATTTAGAGAAAAATCTCATGAAACCAGATAGATAGATATCTTAGATTAGATTAGATTAAACAAACTCAATACCTTAAAATTCATCTTCCATGTACTTCTTCAGTACAGGTTCACGGTGGGGCTGGAGCACATCCCAGCCAGCAAGAGCAGAAGGCAGGGGAACATCCTGGATGGGATGCCAGATCATGGCAGGGCTCACACATAGACACACAATCACACGCTATGACTACAGAGTGTCTGCTCAGTAAAGACTACACATAGTGAGCATGCTAATTGCACCTACCATGTGGGGGTTCTGGCTACTGAATGTACCCCTGGCTGCCTTGGGTACCCCTCCTTAAATTTAAAACCAAATGATAGGCAACTCCTTCGAATATGGTGAAAAAATGGTCACTACGCATATGTGGTGACTGTTGTTTTTCTTATGGATATTTGGTTGTATTGCAAGGATGTTGTTGTTGAGTGGAGAGAGGTTCAGCTAATCAGGCCTCTGTGCCTGTTATCAGGAGGGCGCCGGTTCAAGCCCTGGTTTTGACATAATAGTCACATGTCTGGGGGCCCTCAACCCCCAGCTCCAGGGCGCTACACACAGGCTCAGCCTGTGCTGTGACCCCCAAGCTTGTTCTCACCTGTATATCTGCCTGGAGAGCAAGATGGGGTTGGGAAGAAGAGAATTTTCCTACACAGATTAATAAAATATCTATAATACATTTTCTTCTTGAAAGTATACTAATAGGTCATTGGACAGTCAAGGTCCCAAACTAACAGTCAGTTTATAATTTTAATGGCGCGATTGTTAAATGTCTTTTTGCACCAAGGGGGCAGAACCTTTCAACAAGTCCCTTTCAGAAAGTTCACTTATTATATATATGTGATTGTATGATACACTGTTTTAAGACTAAAGTCATTGTATTACACACAGTGTACTATTTCAATGAAATCAAACACAATTGAATTAACAACAGTCAACGTTTCTCCCATTCAGGCATTCTGTGCAAATGTTCTGTGACCTTGGAGTAGGGAGAGAGAGGGCAGGATGGTTTTGTGGGAAGAGTGTCTGCGAGAACCTGCCTGTGGAAACGTCTTAGTCACTAGGGGTGGAGGTGAGATCACCCATTGTGGCAGCATGATGGTCTGAGCTCAGGCTCGTCAGAGTCAGGTTGACAGTCCCCCCCCCCCCCCAGGCTGAGAAGTAACACAGGCCTAAAGGAGTCCAGGGTCACAGTGTCCTGCGGGTCCAGCCACCATACAGCATATCATGAAATAATAAGTGTATAAATTCAGCACAAGAAGAGCAGCCTGATTTTATCTAGCAACATTATAACAGTTTGTCTTTGTGAAGAGTTATTATTATCTGTATATGAAATCAGCAGCGTTGACCAGGGTTTCATGACAGACATGAAGAATAAAAAATAACCTGAACTGGGGGGGGGGGGGGGGGGAGGTGCCAACTACTTAATTTAATACCTTGAGCAATAAATATGCACCAGGTTTACCTCCAAATCATTTCTTGGTTCTATACCTGACTGTCAGATTAAATGCCGTTAGGTTTCTGAAATATAAAATTCAAGTGAACCATAAATTGTAAAATAATATTTTAGCCTAAAGATATCGTTGTACTCTCACCTGCAACTGATGATAGATGATGGATTTAATTTTCTTTTGGATAGAAGCCAAACACTCATGGCTCTGGAGCTGAATTGCATGAAACCAAATCACTATGACATTGTTACAGTGCACATCAGACAGAATTCCCTTTTACCTAAGCAATTGGTGCCTGTGTGACTCATTTAATTTGTTTCATGCTGGTTTACAACAAAGACAAAAAAAGTTAATTGTTTTTAAAGCTCAAAACAAATTACACAGAGCTACATGTGGCAGAATACTAAACTTTAGGCTTCTTTCAGTGAAATAACATCTGTACAGAAATAACTACTCCAAGCCATTCTTACAAGAAATGCCCAGTGCTGAACAAAACTACAATAATATGTAAGATAATCCAACCATCCAACTTCAAACAGAATATCTTGGACAAAATGGTAAACATTCCTGTTGTTTAAGCATAATTAATCCCCAAAGCATTTGTGGCTTTGACCACCCACACAGGTAAAAGCTAATTCCAAAAACACTCGTCCCTAGTAAAATCCGAGAAGTTTAAGTCCTGTAAAATCCCAGAGGAAGGCAATGGACTACTTGTGAATTATATCATGCGCTGTAAAATAATTCTTGATATTAAATACTAACAGTAAAATGTTTTTCACTCAGCTTTGCCATCATCAATTGAAGATGCATCATGTACAATTAAAATCAGTCCCTACAAATGGTTAGCAGTATCAGATGACTGTATTTGTAAATAGCGACTAGCATGCTTTGAGAGGATTGCTGCTTCCAACTACAATCCTAGCTTTGCTCAGCTTTTGGAGCACGGAAAAGCATCTGTAATGGCCTTTAGGCCAGTTTCTTGTGGAGACAATGAAGCAGTGATGTGCAAGGTCTGACAGTGGAAGCGAACAATGGAGCGAGGGAGGGAATGGGGAAGTCTGAAGTCATGTGAATGGGCCTCTGAGGTGTAGCGAGAGGGCAGGGGGTCCTCTTAAGGCAAGTCACAGAGCAGAGCAGAGTAGAGGAAGAAATGATTATCGGCCTTCAGCACCCATGGGAACCTGCTCAGTGGTCTGGAGCGTATTCCAACGTGTTATGAATAGCATAACTGTAATTACATTGAAATCACTGCTTTACTCAGCATAAAATATTTGTAATAAAGAATTTAATTTGAAGCCGCATTACAAAAATAATAACACCATACATTCTGCCTTGAAAACTGTCAGCATGCTGGCAGGCTAGAGTGGAATTTGTAGTGAATTACGATGATTTATAATACATTGTTTAGTACTGCACTGATGTCAAAAGTCACAAAATAGGTTTTGATTTGTGAGCTCATCAAATGGGACTTGTGTGTATTTAAGAATGTATTTTCTGAATGTCATTTTTTTCTTTAAAATGAATACTGGAATTGTATTTCCTTATAGCCCATTCACTGTGTTAGGTGTAGTATATTTTCTTATAGGTCTATCTTCTTATTTCTTCCTTTATTAGGAATTCAAGAGTTGTTCATTTTATTTATTGCACATATGGAGCTAACTTTAAAAAAAGAGCTAGAAAGAAAAACTCATTTTTGCTAACTTCACTGTGAAACATGGTGAGGGGATGAATGCATTTGGGAGGGAGTAGGTTAAGGTATAAGCCCCTCTATTGACCTGTACCCGTCGTGTTTCTTTACCCCTGGATCTGGAGTCTTTAGCACATCTGGTTACCCTACTCCGATCCTCCTCACCTGATTGTTGGATGGTTACCCTACCCTGATTCTCACCTGGTTGTTGGATGGTTATCCTATCTTGATCCTCCTCACCTGATTATTGGATGGTTATCCTGCCTTGATCCTCCTCAGCTGTGGCCTGTACTATGAAGCGGGGTTACTGGCTTATCAGGGTAACTTTAAGGTACCACAGTTTAAATGAACTTCATATTTGTTCACTTACATTTTGCCCAGACTACCTTAAATCCGACAAGTTACCCCGATAAGCCAGTAACCCTGCTTCGTAGTACAGGCCACAGGTCATTGGATGGTTATCCTACCCTGATCGTCCTCACCTGATTATTGGATGGTTATCCTACCCTGATCCTCCTCACCTGATTATTGGATGGTTATCCTACCCTGATCCTCCTCACCTGATTATTGGATGGTTATCCTAACCTGATCCTCCTCACCTGATTATTGGATGGTTATCCTACCCTGATCCTCCTCACCTGATTATTGGATGGTTATCCTACCCTGATCCTCCTCACCTGATTATTGGATGGTTATCCTAACCTGATCCTCCTCACCTGATTATTGGATGGTTATCCTACCCTGATCCTCCTCACCTGATTATTGGATGGTTATCCTACCCTGATCCTCCTCACCTGATTATTGGATGGTTATCCTACCCTGATCCTCCTCACCTGATTATTGGATGGTTATCCTAACCTGATCCTCCTCACCTGATTATTGGATGGTTATCCTACCCTGATCGTCCTCACCTGATTATTGGATGGTTATCCTACCCTGATCGTCCTCACCTGATTATTGGATGGTTATCCTACCCCGATCCTCCTCACCTGATTATTGGATGGTTATCCTACCCCGATCCTCCTCACCTGATTATTGGATGGTTATCCTACCCTGATCCTCCTCACCTGATTATTGGACTCACTGCGTGACAGTTCACTGTGAGCTATTGTGCTTGTTTGTATACTGAGTATCCCTTCACTGATTTGTTCTGCTTGTTCTGTCTATGTTTAATGACCTAGCGCCCAATTTCGTGATTTGTTTTCATTTCTGATATTGTTGTCTCCCTATACCATTTCTCATGCGTTGATGACTTTTTTTTTTTTGGCTTTTTGTGAATAAACCATTACCACATGTGGACCTCCACATGATGCCTTATAGTACCTTATTTTTAACAGTATATTTGGAGCTCTCTATATATTTGAAGATCAGTGATTCATTGTTGACATTCCACAGTGCACAACAACAGAATGTGTCCACTGCATTTAACCCATATGTGACATCGTGACATAGCAGGGGGCAGTTAATTCAGTGCCTGGGGAGCAGTGCTTGGGGGTGATACCTTGCAGGTTGGGGATTCGAACCAGAAATCTTTCAATTAAAAGGACACTTCCCTAACCACTAGGCCACCACTGCTCCCATTTGTGTTGGGGGTAACTGGGAGCAATGGCCTGGTTCTTGTTGTTAGCAAAATCAGACAGAAACATAGTTCTGTATGTTGCTTGGTTCACATACACAAAATATTATGCAGGTGGAAATAAAATCATGTCATTCCTTTACCTTGTTCTGTGGGTCTGTTCTCCATTGAAAAGAAACAGGTTTGACTTCAGTGAATATGCATTTTTATGTATGAGCAGTGAGGTATGTCTGGCAACCATTCTTTAACATAGGTGTGGGAAATTCCTAGAGAGCTGCTGTCATGTAGTTTCAGGGATGCTTCATAATGAGCAACAGAAATGAAACGAGGCAGCCCAGAGGCATTCATCCCCAGCTTTTACAGTGTATTACTGACAGAGGAAAACTGAAATGAAAAATCATTACTGGAATAGTTTGCTCTTTATTTTGTTAAGCATGCATCATCTCAATATATTGGTATAAGTCATGCCATGAACCAAAGCATGAAAAACCAATCCACATTTTCTTATTTAATTTTTTAATGATGTATCTTGTGCATTGCCTAGACATTGATTTGTATGTATATATTTTGTACTGCAAACACATTTAGACATCTGCATTAGCAGAAGTGTATTGCTATGCTTGAAGAAGACTGTAACAGAAGCTAATGGATTTTAGTTTCATCTTGACATATTCAATGGGGATATAGGACTTTTTTAGCATGTATGAGTCATACAGCCTTCTCATGTTTCGTTTCACTTTAACTTTGGATCTTGGAGAATACATCATCAGCAATCAGAAGAACGTCAGCCGCCTTCCTCTCTTATGCAGTTCTCAGTGGAACCTTCAGCTCCATAACTGCGCCATCTTTGATTCAGGTGTACTGCTGTCACTGTGGGGCTTGCGGAGATCCTGGAATGTGTTTGCTTGGACATTAGGTTATTTTCAAAAACACTGGTTCGTAGCAATATGCAAGAAGCAGGAAACAACATCTGCACCATGGAGACGTGTAACAGACATTCTCCCTGTGTTTCTTTATTTGGGTATGTCCTGCTTTCGCATTTTTTTTCAGTAATCCTGTGAATTGGGTTTTGAGTGGACCCATGACATGCGAGAGTGTTGTGTATTACTTTGTTTTTTTTCTGGTATTTTCCAGTATTTTAAATAATGTTATAAACCATTTCCCTCAACATTCCACCTATGGAATTTAGTAATGTAACCTACAGTATGGCATTTTGCTGACATAATGGAGATAAAACAAAAGGAATATCTTAGAAGACAGGAACCCCACTCGTACAAAGGAGTTGGCAAAACAGAGAATTAAGACACAAATCATTCAAGGTTCATCAAGCAGGTTCAGCTGTCAGTAGGATGATGGGATGGTAAAAAGGGCCAGAATTTGTTCATTTTTTTCATGTTTACACTAAATGTATAATTGTTTCTTTGGTCTGTGAGTCATCTGTCCACTACTGTGTTCATATGTATTTTCCCTGGGTAATATGACCTCCTTTGTGAGTCTTAAAACAAACTAGGGATTGGCGATTGTGTGTGAGTATTGGGGATTGCGTGTGAGGGTATCACCATGAGATTTTACCAGATTTAACCTGAGCACTGTGATGGGCTGAAGCACTGTAGACCAGGATTCACTGGATTATTTTAAATATGTGGGTGGATGCATCTGTCACATCTGCACACAGAAGGATCGAGCGGGAATGCAGCCTGCGCCAGGAACTCCCTCAAAGGGAAGGTTTATTGCACCACACAGGGCAGACTGTAGACGTGAACAGGCGACAATGACCAAACAAGAAAAACAGGACTAAGACATGCTAATATACACTCACCTAAAGGATTATTAGGAACACCAAACTAATACGGTGTTTGACCCCCTTTCGCCTTCAGAACTGCCTTAATTCTACGTGGCATTGATTCAACAAGGTGCTGAAAGCATTCTTTAGAAATATTGGCCCATATTGATGGGATAGCATCTTGCAGTTGATGGAGATTTGTGGGACGCACATCCAGGGCACGAAGCTCCCGTTCCACCACATCCCAAAGATGCTCTATTGGGTTGAGATCTGGTGACTGTGGGGGCCATTTTAGTACAGTGAACTCATTGTCATGATTCGAGCTTTGTGACATGGTGCATTATCCTGCTGGAAGTAGCCATCAGAGGATGGGTACATGGTGGTCATAAAGGGAAGGACATGGTCAGAAACAATGCTCAGGTAGGCCGTGGCATTTAAACGATGCCCAATTGGCACTAAGGGGCCTAAAGTGTGCCAATTAAACATCCCCCACACCATTACACCACCACCACCAGCCTGCACAGTGGTAACAAGGCATGATGGATCCATGTTCTCATTCTGTTTACGCCAAATTCTGACTCTACCATTTGAATGTCTCAACAGAAATTGAGACACATCAGACCAGGCAACATTTTTCCAGTCTTCAACTGTCCAATTTTGGTGAGCTTGTGCAAATTGTAGCCTCTTTTTCCTATTTGTAGTGGAGATGAGTGGTACCCGGTGGGGTCTTCTGCTGTTGTAGCCCATCCGCCTCAAGGTTGTGCGTGTTGTGGCTTCACAAATGCTTTGCTGCATACCTCGGTTGTAACGAGTCAAGAACAAAGCATGAACCAAAGCATGAAAAACCAATCCACATTTTCTTATTTCATTTTTTAATGATGTATCTTGTGCATTGGCAAGAGGCAAGTCAAGAACAAAGCATCAAATATGGTTTACAAACTGACTAGCTTGGTGTGTGGAGGATAAATTGCAAACATTTGGCTGTGCAGAACTGGCAACCAGGATAAGTGGCTAAAAGATTGTTGGATAGATGGATGGATGGATGGATGTCATTAATATGTATCCTTTCTAATGCAACTCAGGAAAGATATACTGAAGTAGTATATTATTCTGGAGGGTATTATCATATTTGAAATAATACAATGGTGGACTGAGTGAAATAATTATGACAGGAATCAATGAATTAAGAAAGATTATTCGATTAAAAATTAATATATAAAAAAATCTTTAATATTATGATTTAATGCAAAAAAGCTCTTCCTGATTATGCTTTTGTGAGGTGATATTTAACTGTAGAGAACAATACAAATGCCATAAATGAAACACTAACATAATGTTTGGGAAGAGGCAAGCCTGCAACCTATCTGCGGATCAGCTGGAGACAGACACATCAAATCACAGAAGACTTGCCCAGTTAGTAAAAATTAACAGAAAAACCTCAAATGTTACCAAGCAGAAAATAAACTTTTGAAACAAGTCACACTCCATTATCAGTGTTTTAATGTTCTTATGAATACATCAGTGCGGTTCATTGATTTTTTTTACAATTTCTTTGATTTTTCTTAAGAGACCTGTATTTATAATATATGATTTTCCAAGCCAACAAGCTATAGCTTTGGAAAATTTGTATCAGAACAATTTGCACAAGGTTTTTGCTTGGGAGTATGAGACTCACAATGTACTTACTTTTGAGACACTTTATGGCTTGAGATTAAATATTTATAACTTATTGCATACAGTGGGATATTTCCTGAGGAACATCAGGTTAAGTTCATTGCGACCGAGTGGACAGGACTGCATTACCCATAGAAAGGAATCCTCCAGGGATCTTCATCAGCACTGTGTTTGGAAAAAAACACAAAAGAGCTGCATGAGTTAAATAACATCTGTGTGATTACTGTACTGTATGTTGTGCTTAAAGATTCTCTCTCCACCTTAAAAACTGCATAATGCATTTTTCCATTCTGAAAATCAAAATAGCAGTGTTTACTCACCTTTGAATCCGCATTGTATAGAAAATAATGATGTGTCTTTAATTTACTAATGTTTTAAAAGGAGACTGAGATATTTCCTCATCCTTACCTTCTCCTTGTTTCAAGTGAAGACCTTTAACAAGATACTCCGAATTTTTTTTGTGATTAATTGTCATTGTTGACACACTACAGCACAACAACAAAATGTGTTTCCTGCATTTAACCCATATGTGACATAGCAGGGGGCAGCTAATTCAGCACCCAGGGAGCAGTACCTTGCTCAGGATACCACATGGGTGCCTTGCTGGTCACGGATTCAAACCTGCAATCTTTCAATTACGAGTTTGCTTCCCTAACCATTAAGCCACCACTACCTGCTATCTGCACAATGACAATTAATTCTCCAGATGACTCCCTCTCCTCCATCTAAGTCCTCCTCCTCCAACGCCCCCAACCTCTATCTCTAGCCCCCCTACACTAGGGTTGGGTAATATCAAAATTTTCATGGCATCACATTGGTGTATATAAATAAAAAAAATAATAAAGACAATCAAGTTATTACACTATTTGCAAACATACAAGTGTTACAGTAGCCTTTTTCTTACATGCATGATATTAAATAGATGAAATACCTGCAAACCATTATCTTTTGTGCGTTTCACCTCTTTTTTCCCCCTCTTATTCTAAACTGAACACCTCATGGCTTAAACCTATTCTTATTCATTTGTGTTAATTTGGCACTCGAGAATAAATATTTCCCATCCCTCAACCCTGTCAACCAAGATTCAAAACTAAACAAATTCACCTTGGTGGTGTGCAGACTGGCTTTATACTATTCTTAATGATTTCACACAAACCAGACAAAAATGCTACAATATAATCAGAATATTCTGAATGAGTTGTGGTTTATTTGGTAGCATTTAGTAGTATGACTTTACGTAGTATGATTTTACTAATTGCACTAGTAGTGTATGAAGTTAGAGGTGCACTATTCGCTGAATTCGTCCGCTCCCCCTTCCTTGGGCTTCCAGTGGGGTGACCAGAGGTCAACCCACCCTGCCCCCTCCCTATCTCATACTTATGAGTGGTAGCCTGCATAGCTCACAAACTAGAACCAAGGTACCCACTCCAACAAGGTTAACCCACACGCTGACACGATATCATTGATGTGATGCACAAATGAGTGATAGAAAACCAATTGTGCAAATGTCACCATCAAGATATTTTTTATGTGGGCACCCAGTGCCACTCCCAGCAAGATGCCACTCTGGGCGGCTGTCCATGTCATCCATACCTAAATCTGCCAGTGGGTATAGATGTCATTCACACAATGTTTTTATGAAGAGGTAATAAATCAAATCCAAGACACTAAGACCATCAAATACTCTTTGAGTTATCACATTCACAAGGTCAAATGTCATCTGCAGTTACCCTTCCTTTTGTTGCCACTAAGTGGCATTGCTTCAGTTTTGGGACAATTTGTCTACAAATTTGATCAATTCCACATATTCACCTATATATTGTTGACTGCAAAGAGTCTGTGGTGGCGGCAGACTGGCAGCAAAAGCATATGTATTCCCCTTTTGTGGAAAGCAATTTTAATAGTCAGCCTACACTGAGTGGAAAATTCTGATCAAATTAACTGAGTAAGATTTAACATACATGCAGAACTAGCTAGTATGCATAAGAAAAATCACAGTATGCATATCTAAAGCATATCTAAGGCATATTCTAAAGTGATTATTCTGATTGTTAAGGAACTACAACGATAACAGTGAAACCAGCAATTTAAACAATTTTTTACCTTTTTGTAAATTAATTAATTAGTTGCTCAGATACCAGTTAATCAATAATTTGCAAGTACTAAAATGTCTTCCCCCTGAGAAGTAACAGCTGAAGTAGCACTTTTATAGCAAACATCTGTCATAAATTATTCCACATGTTCAAAGCAGAAGGCAGAGGAATAATGGTTCTTTTGGAACCACCTGAACGCAGGTCTCACACCTTTACTGTAACTGTATATTAAGCCCCAAGAAAAAGGAACAAGAACAAAGTGAAAATAAACTTATAGAATATTAAAAGTTTAAGAATAAGAAAAATGAATGCCTTTAGGCGAACTAGACCTGAGTCAAATCCTATTTAGAAACTGTGGATGGACTTTAAAACTATCGTCTATAAAGTAATGCCCAAGCAAGACTACCAGGAAGAATGGCTTTCTGTGAGTGCTCAGAAACAGGACAGAAACTCCATTTAGTAGAGACTCACACAGTCATATTTTCAGTCTCAGTAATTCCTGAAATGTGTTTCCAGGACTGAATTCTATATTATTCAGTCAAAACAATGACATAAACATAGGTAGATTGCAGGACATAATGAAGTATATCTTATTTAGAGTCTTTCTTGTAGCCTAGTACAATCCAAGCCTGCAGGCATTTTCCTTTGAGCACAATTTATTTAAGACTTGTCAAGAGGCAAGACATATAAACAATTCCATTTGGAGAACAGCATGACTCAAGCAAAGAACACACTTTTTACTGAGTGAAATAAAAATAATAATAATAAAACTGACATATAATGTTTTCCAGAGTATGTTTATGGCTTATGGTTACAGTGATGCTTATACAGACAAATGCAAACATCTCAAAAACTGTCTGTAATGCACACATTGTCAATTTTTAAGCAGTTTGCAAAAAAGCTCATTGATGAATATGGATCTTACACTTTTTTGGAGCAGGGCAGCAGAATAAAATTCAGATCATTCTGGCCTCATTCTGCTCCTGGCATTTAGAATGCTTGGCATACTCTCTGTGGTGCTACTGGTATTGATGTCAGTATTTAGGTTTTATAGCGCCAGTAGTGATTAAAGTAGGGTAAATGCAGACAAGACAAGAGTAATATTTTTATTGGGTGTTCACAAAAGTTTAATTACACAATGCGAATCATGATTTGCACATCTTGCCCTTTAAATATAATCCTCACATTCTAGCACATATCTAGAACTTGCCATGAATTATAAAAAAGTGAACTATAAAATTTTAAGAATAGTTAGAGGAGTCAAATGATTTGCATTCTGTCAATGTGGGATAACTAACATATGCACAAATAAAAATCCCGTTTCTGTAACTACGCGAGATTTGAGCACAAGATAACTGCAATAGATTTTATATTTGTGGGAATTGCCTCCATTCCGACTAGTCAATTGAAAGGAGAATTTGTAAAGGGGGGGGGGGGGGGGGGGGGGGCAGGAGCCATAGGGTGAATGTAGTCTGGAGAAGACGGCTTTATGATGGCAGATGAACATGTAGGGTGTATATAGTACACGAGACCTTTGATCTGGAATTTATTCTACTAAACCCTTTTATACTCTATAACTACTGAGCAAAAATAATACAGTATTATGCTCTTAATTATGTATTAACTCCAAACTAAGTCTTAATTACATACTGATCTCATGTTAATTCATCATTAATGAATCGTGACAGATGTTTTATCCTAAGCAGTTACTATATTTATTACTATATCTGTTAATTCTGTAAACATTTGTGAACTACTAAAGGCACAAATAATGAATTATGTGACTGTCATGTTCTTTCATCATTAATGAATCATGATGCATCTATAATCTCAAGTAGCTTCTATGTTTGTTCATGATTTGTACTTCAGTAGTAACTGAGTTACTACTAAGTATTTGTACCCCCCCAAATAATCTCACAAACTGAACTTTTCTTTTTTCTTTCATGTGTAGTTTTTAGTCTTAGTTCTTGTTCCTGAAAATAGAACCTGAGAATTACATGTATGTCACTAATATTTTTTCATGTCAGCAAACAAATATTAGACTAATGCTAACTCAATCAAAAGATTTATTCAAGTAAGGAAACAATCTCAGCACCCCTATGGGGGAAAAGTAATTCTGTAAGCTGTTTTATCGTGACATTGCGATGAGCAAAACAGTCACACCGCGAAAGGATGCAATGTATGACAGGTTTGAAATTATTTTTTAATAATTTAGGTTTCATCATTTAAAATAAAACTAACACTGTTTAGGATAGTGAAAGAACGATCCAGCAGCATTTTCTGTATCAACGAATCTGTAACCATTCTTTCCATTCATTATATGCTGACTTTTCCAAAATTGATTTTTAGCTGAAGCATAAAAAGCTGTAACTTCGAGTGCACCTGGTTAATAGCATTTTATTTTATAACAGTGGGAGCTTGTAAACTTCATTTAGCGGTCACATTAAAACACATTAAAAACTTTAAAGAATAAAGCCTTAGTTATTTTTAATAAAGACGCCTTTTCAGTTAATGGTTTTCCTACAGGGTGCTTAAGGCATCAGGGCACCTGATTCGAGATGTTTACTGAGGACGGCATGTTAAGTTAACAGTAGTAACTGAGCTGCACCGTGTTTGACTCTTAATGAAACTTAGGCCTAATTCAACAGGACCAGTCGTCATCCACTTTGCAGTGAGATTTCTGAGCGAAAAGTGAACGAAGTTTCATTTTCTTTCTTTACCACCTATTGGTAAGCAAAGGAAATGGAGGCGGTAGTAACCTATACAGTTATTTATTTCTTCCATATGTATATAGCACCACAGAATGTTTTGCACTATTTGTTTATTGTTTGTTGTGTGTTCTACATACATGTTTACACTGGATGAGCTGCTTTTATCCTCATTGTACATGTGTATAGTGACAATAAAAAGGCATTAATTCATTCATAATATGTCGGACACAATGGCACTGAGCGCGAGGGAGTCCGTGGTGCGGCTGCGACGAGGCGCGCAAGCTGCTAGCTGATGTAATGCTACGAACGGTGGGGGCTCTGACATTCTTAAGGTGCAGCTATCCATCCCCAATACACTTTTAGCCAGGATTGTGTATATTTGCGCTTAATGCTTCTGTCAATGTCAGGGTTTTGTTGAGTCTTATAGGGAACTGGCTAGCAATAACATTTTTAGCTGGTCTTTTTCATTCAGCACATACACGCTTTAGAAGAAAACCTAATCACCATTAAAAAATAATAAATAAACGTACAAAACTATTGAAATCCCCCAGAAGCATGTGCATATTTTTCTGGTTTGCATGTTGTGTGTGGTTGCCTAAGCACAGTCGGCCTAGTGTTTGATAGGTGATGGAGAAGCGTACGGTCGTGGGGACAGTAAACTACATGCGCCTATGCCAAAATGTGTTTAAGTATAGCTACAAACATGGATGCTTTCTTTAACGTACAACAGTTAAAGGCTCATTCGGTTTTGTTAACATTCTTAATTTAATTCATTTCAAGTAGCCTCTAATCACCTTACATTTGTTCTGATTTACTGTAGTCACCAATCAGATTATTTTAAAAGCTAACAAGATAACATGATTATATCAGCGGAACAAACCAGCCGCCAGTATGTAAAGACAGATCATGTGTTGCTCAACAAATCGACACATTTTGAAATATATTTGTATTTAGACAAAAATATTGGGAATAAAGCGTTGCATTTTAAAAGGCAGACACTGAGGCCGAATTTAAATTGGTCACAATTGTATATATTTTTTTTTTTTCTGCAGCTAGAAATGTCGGCTGAGCCTGATTTTAATTGGCATGTTGGTGTAGGATTCTTGCAGTAGAAGCTATGTAGTGAATTGCGGTACTCTGAAATTAAGTGATACGTGTATTAGAATCGTGTAGTGTCATCTTCCTTTGTTTTAGGTTCACTCCAGGCATTTTTATGAACTGTAATGTAATATCAGACAGTGTGTGATGAATTTCTGAAGGCAT
The DNA here is from genome assembly GCF_048594095.1 of Paramormyrops kingsleyae. Taxonomy (NCBI): domain Eukaryota; kingdom Metazoa; phylum Chordata; class Actinopteri; order Osteoglossiformes; family Mormyridae; genus Paramormyrops; species Paramormyrops kingsleyae. The sequence goes on along the minus strand of NC_132802.1, from coordinate 22,460,912 downwards.
TTTAAATATAACCATTTCGTGGAAACGTCTCATGGAAAAAGAATGCCTGCCTGCTGCTTAAAACATTGTGTTGTATGCTAAGTATTTCTTGCCCGTAGAGTACATGTTGCTATACTGTTCCTTTATTATATTAAAGTATTATTTTTTAAATCATTTAATGAAATAGGTAAATATCTCATCATTGATGACCGTGGTCCACCTGAGTGACATGAGGTAGTTAAATGATATGTGGCAGAACAAAGCAGCAGTATGAAGTGGAGCAGTGGGTAGAATATAGAGAATGCAGCAGCAGTATCACAAAATTAGCAATTCACTGTGGAGGCAGCGATGTTAAATGTTACACTATATGTTGCTGTATATCTCAAATCCATATGACAACCTTAATCGTAGCCCTAAGTCTATGACCACCATAGCAGTAACCATAGCCTTTATTGTATCTCTAACACAAGCTATAACTGTAATCCTAAACACACCGTCAGTGCTTATGTAAACACGCTAAGCCTAAATCTAATGGTAACTGTAATCCAACTGTAACCCTACTAAGTATGCCCAATCGAGTGCACACAACAAAGTGTATACTACGTAGTGTGCACTACGCAGTGCGCACTACGAAGTGTACAACTGGAAAGGACTGAGTATGCCCTTTCCAGTGTGCACTACGAAGTGTACACTACGAAGTGGAAAACTGGAAAGGACTGAGTATGCCCTATGAAGTGTACACTACAAAGTGCACACTACGAAGTGTACAACTGTAAAGGACTTAGTATGCCCTTTCCAGTGCACACTACGAAGTGTACACTACGAAGTGTACACTACGAAGTGCGCACTACGTAGTGTACAACTGGAAAGGACTGAGTATGCCCTATAAAGTGTACATTACGAAGTGTATAACTGGAAAGGACTGAGTATGCCCTATGAAGTGTAAAACTGGAAAGGACTGAGTATGCCCTATGAAGTGTTCACTATGAAGTGTACAACTGTAAAGGACTTAGTATGCCCTTTCCAGTGCACACTACGAAGTGTACACTACGAAGTGCGTACTACGTAGTGTACAACTGGAAAGGACTGAGTATGCCCTATGAAGTGTACACTACGAAGTGCACACTACAAAGTGTACAACTGGAAAGGACTTAGTATGCCCTTCCCAGTGTGCACTACGAAGTGTGCACTACGTAGTGCTCACTTCGTAGTGTGCACTTCGTAGTGCGCACTTCGTAGTGTACACTTTGTTGTGTGCACTGAATAGGGCATACTCAGTAAGGTTACAGTTGGATTACAGTTAACATTACACTTAGGCTTAGCGTGTTTACATAAGTGTTTAGGATTACAGTTATAGCTTGTGTCAGAGATACAATAAGGGCTATGGTTACTGCTAACAGCATTGTTGATGTCGATTTCATCTAATAAGGCTTCGGGTATATGAGGGGGTGATGCTCCGTCCATACCTGCTGATTCAGGTCTTTTGTAGATCTTCTCTTGACCGATCCGCCCCGTCTCTCGTAGAAAAAAACAGAGAATACCTATTATTAGAATAAGTTATTTTACTTTATAGCGTTTATCATAAAACAGGTATAAAAGAAATAATATACTCACTCTATGCAAGTCCCGTGTAGTTTTCTTTTTCCAGTGCAGGGTACTTGTATCTCTTTACCAAAGGAGGAAAACCCGCTCGGCGTAATAAAAATATCTGCGGCTGGTTTTTCTTAGGATTCTTTAAGGAGAAATATACGGCCTGTCAAGTTTTAGGATTATGTTCTTTTTCTTAAGTCTATTTCATGTACATTGCGGTGTTTTTTTCTTTTATTTCATATTTGTAGTTATGACGATACGCTCGACCCGGGATGACCTACCGGTATGTAAATAAGAGACAAGAATATTATATACTGGAAGACAAAATGTCCAATTTGATGTGTGGCCCATAAAGTTTGACCCAGGGATGACCTACCGGGGCGTATCAGAAAAACCAAAACTTCAAACAAAATATACTGTAAGACAAAATGTCCAATTTGATGTGTGGCCCCATACATATTGACCCGGGGATGACCTATGAGAAAAAAAACTTGAAACAAATTTGGGAAAAACCCCACCACTTTCACACACAGGCAAGCTGCTGCAGGGGGGTCAGCTTTCACAGACACACACACACCCCCAAACTGCTGCTAAGGTTTTATTGGAGCATAGCGTCAGACCCAACTCCTGCTCCTCTCATTCTTAGCTCCAACTTTCTCATTTTCACACAGTTTCTTTCAGTCTCGCACAGCACCGGGATAAGCTCCAGCATCGCTCTCACAATCTCCTTTGCAGAATCTCCAAGTACAACATTTACACCCTCCGGACCGACTGGGACCTTCACACAGTACTGCTCCACAGGCACCCCCGGCCTACGCTCACGCTCCATCAGGTAACCGACCCGCTCAGCTCCGTCAGCCTCATAGCACGGGGCTATTCCGACAAATCCCACTCATAAGCAACCAATTCACTGAAACTTCATTTCACTCTCCAAACTAGTCAAAATAAAATAATAATAATAAAAAAATAATAATAAAAATAAATAAATAATTTAAATAATAATAATGATAGTAATAAATAATAATAAAAAAAACACCCCCCTCTCCCAACACCGCTAGTCGTGACGTCACCTGGCTCCAAACCCAACCACGCCCCAACCCCACCCCCCAGTGAACTTTTGACCCCATAACCTTTTGACCTTTAGGTCATAAATCTTTTTGAAAGAAGCGGCATTATCCATCTCTCTGATGTTAAAATGTCTCCGCATGGATTGCATCCAGGCCACATGACTTGCCACTCTTTAGGGGTAGGGTGGCAGTTTTAACCTTGGAAAGGTCAGGGGGGTTGATTTTGATATCCAGGATGTAGTCTGTTGTTGATGTTAGCAGGTTGTTCTGGCTCAGGGTGATTGAGCACTTTCTGGAAATGTTGAACCCGTCTGGCTGCTTGCTCACCTCAATTTTCTGCCATGTGTTAGCAGAATTTTTGTGCTGTTTCGGAGTATATGTTTTTGATGATGTTCCATTTGTGCTTTACAGAGGGCACTTATGTTGCAGAGGTAGCATCTAGTGTGCTAAAGTGGTTCCTCAGTTCCAGCACAAATTCTTTGTTTTTCTTTAGGTAATGGAGCTTTGCAATATCTAGCATCTTCTGCCGCTGGCCTTGTGGCATCAACCTCATCAGCTTGAGCTTGATGGTGGCAACGAGCAGGTAGTGATCACTGTAGGCATATGCTCTCACGTCTTGTAATGACCTGCGTCACTTTCCATTGATTATGATGTGGTCAATCTGGTTGTTAGTTCATCCATCAGGTGATTTCCATGTGAGCTTGCGGATGTTCTTGTGTGGAAATATAGTTCCACCAATGACAAGGTTGTTGTTCAAACAGAAATCAACAAGGCGTTCGCCATTGTTATTTCTTGTGCCATGCCCATGTGTCCCTATTGCCCTCTCATAGTTGGAATTGTCGGTTCCCACTTTGGCATTCATGTCGCCAGTTATCAGTAGCATGTTGTGTTGGGGTACCTTAGAGACTACCATTTGGAGCTGTTCATACCAGTCCTCTTTGACCTTCTCCTCAGCTTCATTTGTTGGTGCATAGCACTTCAAGATGGTGAGTAGGGCTGCAATGACTAGCCGACGTAATCGACGACGTCGACTACAAAAAATCGTTGACACGGATTTTGTATTGTTGACGCGTCAGAAACAAGTGTCTGCACTGACACGCATTTTGAGTGTATCGCGGATGTAAACAAATTTGGTTAACAAACTTAATATTTCATATTCAGTGTTTTTTTCCCACAAAACATTTAATGTTTTATGTAAGGCTGACCGAGGCTGACCGATTTCCCTGGCGCAGGTCGAGAAGTCGATCACCGATCAGATTTCTTCCCATTGCGGGGTGATCAAAGACCTCCCAAAATGCCTCCTGGAAAGCACGGGAGGATTGAAGGAGGGGACTCTGCTCGGACCATAGAGCTGTAGCTCAGGTTAAGGCTCACCCCCCTATAGAGATATAACAAAGTGAACCCGATCCAGAACTGATCCGGGTGGTGGGTAATGTATAACCTGCACTGCATTAAAAAGGCTTTGCAGGAATCGGGATCGCCCTCGTAGCGGTGCGGAGCAGCTACGGGAACAGGTGACCGGGGAGGTGAGCTTGGCAGGGGAACAGGGGAGGCTTGCTCCTGAGGAAGTTGACCGACCAGTTCGGTCTTGGACTGCACTTGGTCCTGCATTTAGCAACAGAACACTGGGGAAAGGTGCAACTGGCCTTTATTTGGAATAAACCAGAGCAAAGTTCAGACAACAGGGTCACAACCAAAATCCGTCCAATCCATAATACCAAAGCCAAGAGGAAAACCGTAATCATAGTCAGGTCTTGTGCCGGTACGTCGAAGATCCAGGAGGTCTGTCCGAGGATGCAGACAGGGCACACGGGGAGCAAACACGAGGGAAGATCAGGGCTGGGGCGGATGGGAGTGGGAAGGGTCCGGAGGTGCAGGAAGCGGGAGCAGGGAGAGTCGGGCGGATTGGAGCTGTAACAGAGACACAGGAAGAAGTTGCTTGGAAATTGCATACTAACAATACTTTGCACGCAGTGATCGTCTTGTAAGGTTTAATTAGCGATGGGGACGTGTCTTTGAGTGCTTGCAGTAGCCGGTGTGACTGGAAAAGAGTCAAGAACACCACAAAAATGTCATTGGACATAACTTTGTTGGTCATATTTAAAATAAAATATAAGTGGAAAGCAGAATACAGGCTCTGTATACAATGAGTTCATACAGATCCTTCCAGACATCATGCGAAACGTTAAGAAACATTTGCAAGTACAGTTTCTAACTTAAACTATAGTTGGGCATTGGTTTGTCAGGGCACAGCACACAGTGACAGCCTTATCCAGCATTGTGGCTTATAATCCATGCACGCGAATATACACGCACTGATAAACGTGTCATTACAGTTTTGCTGTTTACTTTTGTCTTTAAAAAGCATTCACTCTGTAACTGTTATGTACATCGGACGGGAGAGAGAGTGAGGTGCGGAAAATCAGGATTGGGGAAGCGGGAGTCCAAAAGCAACGGGGTTTATTAAGGGGAACAAGCAGACAGGGGATTACACGGCATACAACGTCAATGACAGACCTGGGGAAACAGACTTGAACGTGGGCTAATATACACAGGACTACAAGCAGGAAATGAAAAACAGGTAAATGGAAGGAATCCACATGAGGGCTGAACGATCGATTATGACAGTACCCAAACCCCCCCCCCCCCAGCAAAAGGCGCGCACTCCGGGCGTGCCCCAAGGGAAGAGGCGGACGAGACGGGACCGGGAGAACAGGACCTGGAAAACGAGACAAAGGCATCACCGGGGCACAGGGAACAGGATAGAAACACAGAACAGGCACAGGAGCAGAAACCAAGACAGAATCTGACAAAGGACAGGAAATGCAGACAGACAAACCAGAAAAGGAGACACCGGGGGAACATCAACAGGAGGAACGAAAGGGCCAGGAGTGAACACAGGAGGCACTGAGGGACGAGGAGCAAAGACAGAAGGGACAAAGGGACTAGGAGGGAATGGAGGAGACACAGAGGGATGAGGAGCAGAAACAGGAGGGATAAAAACAGGAGGCAGAAAGGCAAAGAGTGGAGGAACAAGGGGAATCCGAGGGAACCCCAGCGGGTGAAAGGTGGCAGCGGGAGGAGCTACGGGTGACCGAGTGGCCGAAGCTGGAGTGGCCAAAGAGGAGGGCCGAGGAGGCTAAGAAGGCGGCGGAGGCAGGACCAAGGACGGTTGACCAGCCCTCGGAGGGGGACCCGTAGGTGAGCCTCAACCTCTACGCCGGTGTCCCCTCCTCTTGCGGGACACCGAGAGACGGAGTTGGGATGGAGTCGACCCGCATGGGGAGTTCCTTGGGGTCGATGAGGGGACAGGACCCAGAATCCCAGCAGATGGTGATGCTGAAACTCGGTCCAGAACCAGAAGAACAGGAGCAGGAGGTGCCGAGGACGGAACCTGCAGCACGGAGAACCCTGGGGCTAGCGCTGGGATCTGTGCCTCAGGAGCAAGCGCTGTTCGCTTTGGGATCCGCGGGATAGCATTCCCCCCAGACCCGGCTCTCTTCAGGGCCAAGTGTGTCCCCGAAAAGGGGTGGGCTGCCAGTGTTGGTCGTCGAGAGGCAGCCTCAGGCACCGGCGAGGCAGCAGTCGGCAGGTGGGTTCTGGGCCCGGGTGAGACTCCCGCTGAGTAACGGTGCCGTATCCGGGATAGGGCCCACTGGGATCCAGACATCAGCCACCGGGTCCAGCACGTTGGGCATGATGGGAAGATGTAGACGAGGCACCGGGTCATGACCGTGGGACGTCGGTGAGGGGTCGGGACCTTCAGGCATTGTCTGCGGGACTGGAATGTTGGGCATCGGCGGTGGGACAAGCACAGACAAGACAGGAGGAGGTGCATGTGAAGCCGTAGGTGGTGTGGCTAGAGTTTTGGGCAGAGCTGGAGGTGGAGCCTGGACAATGGGCGGAGGCCTAGGAGCCTCATGCGAAGCAGCGGGCGGAGGCCTAGGAGCCTCAGGCGAAGGCGCGGCCGGGGCCTCGGGTGGAGCTGGAGGCAGAGGAGGTGCAGCTACCTCGGGCATGGCGGTAAGCTGGCGGTTGTCGTGTGCAGCGGCAGCAGGCTGGTGGGCGTCAGGCGCGTGCACAGCTGGAATGGGCGGCAGCATGGCAGGGGTCTCCGAGGGCGGAGCGACCAGGACTGGCCGGTCAGGCCCTTACAGCATGACCTGGGCAAGCAGAACGGTACAGACAGGCAGAACAGGTAGAACAGGTGGGATGAGAGCTGGCAAGACAGGCAGGACGGGTGGAGCTGCCGAGACTGGCAGGACAGGCAGGTGGGCATCGGGCGAGGCCGCAGCAGGCAGGTGGGCAAGGCCGCAGCTGCCTTGGGCGTGGGCAGCGCTGCAGGCGTCGCATCATGCGGAGGTGGAGCTGCAGCAGCAGTCTCGGGAGCAACAGCAGGCGGAGGCGGGGCTGTAGGCGGCGCCGGGACATTGGGCACGAGCGGAGCCGCAGCAGGGAGCTTAGGTGGTGCGGCAGTAACCGCTGACTCCAGTCCAGCAGGGTGCAGCGTGGTAGCCACCAGGACAGGCAGATCAGGTGCTGGCAAGACAGGCGGGCCGCGGTAGGTGGGTTGCGGGCGTGTTCTGCAGGGGTACCTCGGAGATCGGTGCATCACCAACTAGGTGGTGACGCAGTAGCCGGGACTGGAGCCCAGCAGGGGGGCGACGCAGTGGGTGTAACGACCTCGGGTGGTGCCCTGGTCACTGGGAGTAGCCGGCCCGGCAGCATGGGAACAGGCAGACTTCAGACTCTGGGTCGGGAACATCAATAATGGCCGCCAGGATCGGCACCTCGAGGGCAGGCGTTGCCCCTTTAAAACCCCTAGGGACCCGTGGGATAGCGTCCCATACTGCCCTGGCCACTTTAAAGGGGCGGCATGCTTCCCTGAAGGGAGAAGCCGGTATCGGCTGCTGCTCTGCAGCGGCTAGGCGGGTGTGGGGTACCTGCATCCCTGAGGCAGCTGTGCTGTCTGAGGTGATCGGGGATTCCCCCTGATGACGGGAAGGGAGAGAGGCAGAGTTTGACGGCAGAGACAAGGTCGCTTCAGAGAGGACGGACGTCGGGTCCGCATTCTCGCCGCCGAATTGACAACAACTGCCGGAGTTCTTCGTGCATCTTACGCATGAGGTGTGTGTCCCCGGATGGAGACATCTCCTGTAGGAGAGTCCCGCTCCGGCATCCTCCTGGACTTCGGGCTGGTTTAGCCAATAAATCACCTCCTGCAAAAGACCGATGTGCTGGTTCTCCGTCTGTTACGGTGAGTTGTTAACAAGGTCTGTCATTCTGTTATGTCCGTCGGACGGGCGAGCGAGTGAGGTGTGGAAAATCAGGATCGGGGAAGTGGGAGTCCAAAAGCAATGGGGTTTATTAAGGGGAACAAGCAGACAGGGGATCACACGGCATACAAAGTCAATGACAGACCTGGGGAAACAGACTTGAACGCGGACTAATGCACACAGGACTACAAGCAGGAAATGCAAAACAGCAGGTAAACGGAAGGAATCCACACAGGGTTAACAAGGTAGGCGTGGTCCACATGAGGGCTGAACGATCGATCATGACAGTAACACTAGTTTAACCTGCAGCCATACAACCAACATAAACAGAAATCACACTTTTCTTTGTCATGATCTTAATCTTAAGGGTGGCAGAAAAATGGATGATAATCCTGGAACCTCAGATTCTCTCTGGATTACTCTCATAATAAATATGTAAATGACACAATAACCTATCCTAGTCCCTACCCTGTATGTCCCTCTATGTATTTTTATACATTTTTCAGCAGTTTTATCAGTTTGGTTTGTAAGGGCCATTCTTTATGTTCTTATTCATACGCAGCACAATAAAAGCTGAGACTGAGGCAAAATCTTCAGTTCCTGTTTTACTGCTGATACTGGTGACACTCCACTCCTTTACTTTCACAACTCTGGTCTTGGATGACAGCATGTCTGGCAAAGATTTCCACTGTGATGTCACACCAGCATCTTTAAATCATTTTCTTCACTGCAAACGACTCCACATCTTTTCATGTAGAGGAGTATTGTAACATCACCCCAGATCGGCACCAGCTTTGGTTCTATACATGAGAGAGTGCTTACCCTCTCATTATTCTCTGATTATTGATTAGGACATAGATTTTCTTGTACAACAGGACTTCTTAATCTTGCATGGTTGTGACATATATATTCGTCTAATGTAATGTTACTGCATAATTTAATAAACTGAGCTGACAATTCTGACACTGCATTCTTTTAGCTGAGTTTAAGTTGAAAGTGTTTCAGAAATATGTCCCCATCAACTATAGTCCACCCCCCCCCCCCAAAAAATGCATCATTTATAATCTAATTTAGAGAGTTTTTTTTAATAATAATGGATAATATCATTGTCTACTGTCACTAATTTCCTACCCTGTAATTATGGCTATCTGGTGAAATTCTACACTGAATGATGTCATGGAATTTTTAATAATAAATGTAACCTTCATGCAAATATATGTAAATATTAATGTCTACGGGTAATTCATTAATTAGAAAATACATTGCACATAGAATCCTAAATTCCTTAACGTCTGTTTTACCCTGTGCTTGATAATTGGAGGATGGATTCATGGATTTTTTTCTCTTTCCAGCTATACATTAATAATTGCAGTGATGGATGCCTTTCTGCTTCCTCCTCATTTCTGTCATCATGAACTTCACAAATAAACTCAAGTCCTAAAGAGAATTGACATGTTTGTGTAAATAAACCCAGCAGAAACATTACAATGTCAACAGAAAACACCCACACAATATTTGGTGAGTAGTGCACTCTTATTACCAACAAAGACGGAAGAAAAAACATCTAATTTTCTTTGAAATATGAAATTTTAAATGCATTCCATACTGTTTCCCCAAAGATGAAAATGTAATTGCATTCAGTCGGCTCTCACTGATAAATTCTAGAAAGGGAAATATTTTCCTGTTTCACATTGTAGGGAGAAAATGTTTGCTATTTAAATGCATAGGCTACTGATAAAAGATCTAAATTTCCTTCATATGTTCGAACAGCCTTTTGCACACAAATACCTTCCTCACAGCCACTGTATCACATGACCAAGATGTTGTTCTGACAGGAAGCTGGTAAGGCTTGTGGCAGTCTGCCAAAAAAAAAACAGTTTAAAAAAAAAAGAAACAGAGAGAATTAAAGAACTTACCTTGTTCATCCAAATGGATGTCAAAATAAGCCTTTCCTGCAACTTTTGTTTACTTATTCCAAATTCTTATATAACACTTTTATACGTATATGAGTGAATTTGCCCACACAGGTGGCATTAGAGATTCCTCAGAGCTAATTTTCTTTTTTTTTTTCACTTTTTTCGGCCAATCAAACCGAATGAACTAACCCAAATATGCATATTCACCCAATACGAACAAAAACAATTCAAGCCCCAAACCAGCACTTTCCCTGCCAATAAATTGATGAAACCAGGGGAGCTGCAAAGGAAAACTGAAGTTCATTGCAACACCAGCGAAACGAATTCATCAAGACAGACTTTAATGTGTGTCTCTGTGTTCATCAGTCAAACCTAATGAGCAATAATGTTGCTGATGAGACTGAAGATAGAATTTATCCAGGCAGCACCTCAGCAGTCACTCCCATTTGGGATACACTGGAAATGTGTGAATGCAAGCAATGCCGTCTGTACCTCCATTAAATCTGTCCCACACTGTGACGTTTTCCAGCATGTGGAGACAGAATCTCGATGAGTGAGAGGCTTCATCTGCTACCAGGAGAGTAGAGAAAGGCATCATCTGTCTTGAAAGTCCCCCACACATTCATTATTCCTGGAATGTTCTTTATAAAAGTCCTACCTGGTCCAAAACAATTAAAAATATGAATATATTAATATATCATTGACCTGACACATAAAATAGACATTAAATAAATTATAGAGTCTTGTAATATTGCCATGTGACCAAAAGTTTAGCATTAATTTAGTATTAATTAATTAAAGTTTAGTATTAATTGAAAAGCCAAGCAGCATAATAACTTTATTAAGAAAATCAAGTCATTAGTCTGCATTAGAATCTTGTCTTCATTCCAGGTCATTATCCATCAATTTTTCAAATCACTTTTTCAGTACAGGGTCAGGGTGAGAATGAAAACTGGAGAAGTCAGAGGAACATTAAGCCCAATTCAGTGTAATTAATCTGTTCCATATACAGTTTGATCAGGCCTCTTGCTTGCTGGTCCCTTTGTAAATCAGTAGCCTGAACATTGGGAGAATATCTGCAGAAACTCAGCATTATTGTCATGACCTGCTTGCACGATCCTTGTGTGCGCCACGCCCCCTCATTACCTACGCGTGCTACCCCGATTGTGATCACCTGTTTCCTGTTATTTCGGCTTGTTTTGTGTATTTCAGTCCGCGTTCAAGTCTGTTTCCCCAGGTCTGTCATTGATGTCGTCTGCTGTGAGCTCCCCTGTCGGCTATGTTTCCCTGAATAAATCCCTTTTGACCGTATTCACGGCTCATTCGCCTGCTTCCCGGATCGCCCGGACTCGCAACGTCACAGAATGACAGACCTCCCTAAATCAGGACCAGGTACTTTGCCGGCGTACCAGCTGAGGGACGATCGTCCCAGGGTTCCGAGGATGATCCCGGAGAACTATGTGTTCTGCAACCCCAGCCTGTACTGGCCGGATGCTGACTGGCTCCCGAGGTGCCTGGCCTCGCAACAGCGCGGAAGAAGAAGCGGAGAGGCAGAAGACAGGAGGACGCGCGCCGAGGTCTGTTTGGGGGCCGTCTATATTTCTGCGTCCGCCGTGAGAGGCTCCGCAGAGGTGGGTACGCTCCTGGAGCAACTCCGGAAGGAGTTTGCCCCGTCACCCCTGAATCCCCGCTCCAGCTGCTTACCAAGGCGGAGGAGAGCCTGAGGGAGCTGCTCCGCTTGCGGTCGGAGCTGGCTCTTCCTGAGGAGCCTGCGGCGCCCCCAGAGGCGCCTGTGTCGTCTCCTGCTCCGGAGGCGCCCCCGGAGGCGCCTGTGTCGTCTCCTGCGGCGCCCCCTGTTGACCTGGAGCTGTCGTCTCCTGCAGCGCCCCCTGTTGACCTGGAGCTGGTGCCCCCTGCTGGCCACACACCTGAGGTGCCTGACGCCGCCGCTCTGCCCGCGGCCCTGGCCGCCCCGCCCGTCCAGCCCGGCTCGCACGTCCTTCCCGTCCAGCCCGGCTCGCCCACGGCTCTGGCTGCCCCGCCTGTTCAGCCCGCGGTCCTGCCTGACCCGCTGTTATGCGCCGCTGTTGTTCGCTCCGTCCCCTCGACTAGGACGCCGCCCACGAGACGTCGGACTGCCTGCTCACTTCCTGTTCCCGGAGTGAAAAGCCGGACAGCAAGATCCCTCGAGAGCTCTGCTCGTTTCTTTTGGATTTGTTTGATTGGTTTGCTTATTGATTGTGACTATCCGTGTATGACTGTTTTGTTCTGGACTCCGACTTTCGCTTCGCCCCTTTCTGGTACTGTCACTTTGGTTTGTTTTGGTTTCCTGGTATATTTGATCTTCCGCTTGTTTTTGGACTACTCTCTTTGCCTTCTCCTTTTGGTACCTTTGCCTGTGTTTTGTATGCTTGCTCAAGGTTCAAGGTTACTTTATTTGTCACATGCACAGATGTACAGGTACAACATGCAGTGAAATGAAATTTGTCCCGATCTACCCGACCATACACATGTATACAGACATTACAGGGGTTAGACAGGTCAGGTAGACAGGGGATATAGAAAAACAGAGAAACAGAATTACATTAGGAAACGCGAGGCGAATAAAAAAAAACAGCCCCCATACTGTACTCCAATAGGGAGTATAATGTAGGAACAGAAAAAAACACCTCAGCAACATAAGCACATGGTCACCACACCTAAGAACAGACTCGTGACTTGCAACAGGGGTGGGGAATGGGGAGTTGGAGGTAGTCCAGCATAGACAACAGCCATCCTGACCGGCGCCAGTCAACGAAGTCAGCGCCAGTCAACAGACCCGCCTGTCCACTCTGGGGGTATGAAGCGACGAAGGCGTTGGATTGGGGGAGGGTGTCCTTTGTGGTTTGGGTAAAGGAATGCAAGAGAGTCTCACCGCCTTGGTCTTCTGGGGGAGTTGTTGAATACAGCAGCGGCCTTGGCCAAGGCCCTTGCTGATTAGGGGGGAGCCAGAAGAAGATAGAATAGGGTTGTTTGGGTTTTTGTGCAAGAAGCTGTAATTTCGCAGCTCCTCTAATGTCCACGCTGGTCTCCGCCGTCTAAAATCCTGTGCAAAGCCTTGAGCTCCTCCGTGATGTTATCCAATCTGCGGTCCATAGTCACTGTGATGTAATCAAATCTGCGGTCATTTGACACTGTGATGTTATCCAGTTTGCGATCTATAGCCATAGTCTGAGCACCAACAGCTCTGCCAAGACCATCAATCAATTTGGCTAGCCTAGTGGGGCTTTGAGCGGCTGTCACCGTTTTCTTCAATTTCCGATAAACCAGGGCGATGCCTAATCCAATCAGCATAAGATCCGTTATCAAGGTTCCGAATAGGTAGATATCTTTGATGTCCTCCACGGAAAGAGCTGCCAGACACACGACCCTCCACTTCTCCCATCCGTCCATCGTGTAGCCAGCTGCGTACGTTCCTGCAGGACAGTCAGGTTCCCCCGAACCTGCGCTCCTCTGCGAGAAGATGGTGTCAATTGCATTGAGAGACCAGTTGATCAAATCCATAATTTCCTTAGTTTTGAAGAGCAGGGCTGAGAGGGTCTCTCGAGTATAGACATTATGACAGTAGACTAGACGAGACGAGAGAAGCAAAGCAGGGAAGATAAGGGGAGGGAGAGGGAGAGAAGTGCGTCCGCCTCCGCTGAGAGCCAAGTAGATGTGCTGTGTGTGTTTGTACCAGGTCTGTGTAAGGAGTGACTGCCTTTTTGTTTTGCGAGATGTGGTTTATTGTATGTTTGGTTAGGGAGTCAGAATCTGGTGTTGTATTTTGTTTTCCTTGTGTTGCACTTAGATTTAGTTCCGGGACGTTTTCGTTAGCGGTGTTTTGTTTGTTGTTTTGGCCTTGTCACTCCCGAAGTCTGTTACACCTGGTGTTTGTGAAAGTCTTTGTGAAAAATAAAAAAATACAAAAAAAGATCCCTCTTGTTTCCCGTGTTCCCTTTTCCCATTCCCTGGTTGTCTCGTCTCCCCCTCTCCCTTACCTTTCTGGCGATCCCCAACCCTAGACTGGGGATCGTAACACCCGCCTGTTCAGTCCGTGGCCCTGCCTGACCAGCCTGGCTCGCCCGCGGCCCTGGCTACACCGCCTGCTGCCTCACCGGAGGCCCTGACTCCAGTCCCCCAAGTCCTGGTCCCAGTCCCCAAGGAGGTCCCAGTCAGCCTGACCACCGCTCCTTCCTCCTTGGAGGAGGAGGAGCTAGAGTGGGACCCCTTGGGGACCTCCCTGATGACTCTCTCTCCCTTGCCCCACCGTGACCGACGCCCCTCGAGACCCCGCCTGTCAGTGTCCCGTAAGGGAAGAGGACACAGGCGTCGGGCCCGGGTCCCGCCCGCCCTGCCCCCTGGCTCGCCCGTTCGGCCCCTGGCTGTGGCTCGGTGGCTGCCTGCGGGGCCTGCGCCGTCAGCTCGGCGGTCGCCTCTAGGCCCTCCCCCGGTTCCTCGGTGCCTGTCCTCGGCCTCTCTTCCGGCTCCGTGTCGGCCGCCTCCGGGCCCCCCTGATTCGGCGGGGCATCGGACGGCGCCTCCGCCTGCTCCGGCTTCCCCCTCCTGCCTGCCTCTGCTGGTGGTCCCTCCTGCTCCCTCCTTGTCCCCTCCGGCTCTCCCTCATCCCATTTCCTCGGCCCCTGTGGGGTTCCCTCCGGCTTCGGCCTCCCTCCCACCTGCAGCCCCTCCGGCCACTGCCCGTCGCCCGCTTGGGCTTCTTCGGGCTCCCTTTTGTCCTCCGTCCCTGCCTGTCTGGTCTCCCCTGTCTGCTCTTGGTCCCTTCATCCCTCCTGTTTCTGCTCCTGGTCCCTTCGTCCCTCCTGTGTTTCCTCCTCCTCCTTCTGTGGATCCTTCGTTCACTCCTGTTCCTTTTATTCCGCCTTTCTCGCCCTCTCCTGTGTCTCCTTTCCTGGTCTGTCGGCGTTTCCTGTTCTTTGTCGGGTTCTGTCTTGGTTCCTGTCCTTGTCCTTGTTCTGTGTTTCGGTTTTGTTCCCGGTGTCCCGTTGATGGGTTTTGCTCTTGCTTTTCAGGTCCCGTGTCCCTCGTCTCGTCCGTCACCTCCCCTGAGGCACGCCCAGAGTGCGCGCCTTTGGGGGGGGGTTCTGTCATGACCTGCTCATACGATCCTCTTGTGTGCCATGCCCCCTCATTACCTACGCGTGCTACCCCGATTGTGATCACCTGTTTCCTGTTATTTCGGCTTGTTTTGTGTATTTCAGCCCGCGTTCAAGTCTGTTTCCCCAGGTCTGTCATTGGCGTCGTCTGCTGTGAGCTCCCCTGTCGGCTATGTTTCCCTGAATAAATCCCTTTTGACCGTATTCACGGCTCATTCGCCTGCTTCCCGGATCGCCCAGACTCGCAACGTGACAATTATGGAGCTCATATTTCCTTATTTTATCAGAGGGCCTGAATTAGTATCAACATACTCTGTGAGGTAGCTGTGAACAGTTTAACATTACACAATATGCTTTATATAAAATGTAGAGCTGTCAATTGATAAAAAAAATAATTAATCGCACATTTGCAATAAATTAATTGCAATTAATCATGATTAAAAACTTGTTTTTCTTCTCAAGACTAAAGCTTGATATAATGTTCATTTAAATGTAAAATAACCAAATTAATGTAGAATAATGTGATGTGTATATTTCACACACCATTGTTTAACAGCAACTTAAAACAAAGAAGTACACGCAGAACTATGCAGTCTGGTAGTAGTTTGTCTCTGTACTATCCCTTTTCTTTCTGACAAATTTTAAACATGCTTACAAACAACGCACAGCACAATTAATAGCTCTAAGATCCGCCTGCAGGTTTAATTTGGTTTGTGGCTACAAAATATGGCAGTTCTGCACCATAATGCACTGTGCAATTATACTGGATGTCCCATAATGCACTGCGTGATGACGTCGGATGTCCCATAATGCACTGCGCAATGATGTCTGTTACCAAGCTCTATATTGTTATTAATATTATTATAGCTGTATATTTTGCAGGTGTGCCTCCCAAGCTCAAGAGCACTACTGCAAGCAACATCTGCTACCTCCACACACCCCATCTGTTAAGGTACCACGTCAAAATGACCATTTCTGCACTTTATCTCCATTTTAGAGGGATAAAGCCTAGGGCTAAAAGTTATGTAAGTTGATAGTAACCTTTCTTTTCTTTCAATGGCTCAGTATCTGAGGAAAGCTGTTCAAATGCCCTTTTATGTTATTGAATGCTATTCTACTGTTGGTTATAATGTGGCTGGACTTGGCATTGTATAGCATTGGCATTAGCAAACAAATAATACCTCACATTATAAGAGTCAATAAGGTTTCTAAATTTAACAGTGAGGATTTCATAAAATGTACTCTGATTTAGTAGCATTAACTCTGGTTTGCCTTTGATATATATAACCTGGAATCATGTATACACTCCCAGTCAAAAGTTTTCACACACTATGGGTTTTTACCACTTAAACATTTATTTTATAAACTGCAGATTTTTTATTCTTGTTAAGCATTGAAAAGTTGAGTGAACAACTATAAATGAAAATATAAATGAAATTTAACAAGTTTCCTATATAACATGGAAAGAGTATGTATGGCATCCTATTACCTGGTTGTGTGGTGATGGTATAGTCAAATTCTAGGCTGTCCTTTAACTTTAAATGCACTAGTCCTTTAACTTTAAATGCACATCCCATGAAACAGAGCAGTATTTAATGTCCCTTGTATAAGGAATGCCTTGAATTTACTCTGCCATTATACTGTAACTGCTACAGGAGGTTACTTTGATTCAAAGATATTGTCACGATCCGCTCCGTTCGATCCCGATGTGTGCCACGCCCACCTCATTACCTCGTGTGATTCCCTGATTGTTCTCACCTGTGGCTCGTGACCAGTAGCTTGTCTTTTGTATTTAGTCCTTGTCTCAGTCAGTCTACCCAGATCCGTCATTGTAGTGTCAGTGGATGTCCGTACCTGTCAACCCCCCGTTGCAAATAAACCCTGTTTGCCTGACTTCACGGCTCCGTTCACCTGCTTTCCGGCTCGCCCGTCCCGCGATTCCTGACAGATATGACAT
Organism: Paramormyrops kingsleyae; assembly: GCF_048594095.1. Lineage (NCBI taxonomy): Eukaryota > Metazoa > Chordata > Actinopteri > Osteoglossiformes > Mormyridae > Paramormyrops > Paramormyrops kingsleyae. The sequence goes on along the minus strand of NC_132802.1, from coordinate 22,443,992 downwards.
TTTCTTGCTAAAAAAACTACTCAAAACATCCAGCAAATTTATTTGTTAGCAAAGAATATTGACTGTATTTTTAGTAAATGTTAAGTGAATAACATGCAAATGTAGAAAATCTCAGTGTGTGCAAAAACTTTTGACTGGTAGTGTATATTTCATGGCAGTTAACATTGATCTATTGTGTTAAATGTTTCTTTAATTTGTTATAAATATTTTAATGTTGCATTGTACAAAAATGGCTGTGAAATCTCATCATTTTCATAATTATAAGTAAATCACTCTTTAAGAAATGATTACATTTATGCCACCAGTTAATCTTCTTATAAATGAGTAGTTACTCAACTTGACTGGAGTCCATATAGGCTCATATTAGAACAACTGATAGTTTTAATTAAAACAGATGAAGAATAGCTTTACTTCTCCTTCAAGCATCAGACTCTCCGAAAACAAAGGAAATTATGTCAGAAAGCTTGTCAGAGAACTAGGTTAAACATAAAAAATTCAGATTAGATTTATTCATACTTCTGGAAAGGGAACCATACTAATCCATCCATCCACCCACTTCACATGGGTCCAGAGCCTACCACACTAATCATAGTTTTTAATTTAATAAATTAATGAATCTTTTGAAAGCTACCGCAGCTCCACGTGTGTGGAGTCTGTTTTCCTCCTTGTGTCATGCAAGTGTCCTTTGACTTCTCTGATTTCATCCTACAATAAAAAGACATGCAATTAGGCTGAATGGAATCCTTAAATTGGCGATAGTGTACGATTGTGTGAGTGTTTGTGTGATCGTGACCAAGTTCCAATCCACCCCCCCATGAATCCGATGGATTATTCAAGATTTTTTACTTTCCTCTTGAACAATCAGTACATAGGCATCCTTACTCCACCATCCAGTCAGTAACGTGTAACAGAATTAGACAAGACAGGACGAAACAAAACAATAGGACTCACAAAGAGGGTGGATGGATCCTTACTCTCTTTTTCATTTATACTAAACAGGCATCTTATCTTTATATATATGATGCATTTAAAATGCAGATTTTAAATTATTCACTTTACTTCACCAGATTTACAGTTAAAAATATTGTACATTGATATCTTTTTATCTGTTTATAGAATATTAGTCTGTAATGTAGTTCAGGGGGCTAACGTAATTTGTACACACATAAATATTAATGAATACCATTCAAATCGACACCTGAACTATAATGAATGTTTATTTTAAGAATTTAGAATAAGTAAGTTAAAGAACGTTAGAAATTGAGCCTGATACAGGTGTGTGATATAAGAGTGGAAGCTGTCTTTACCACGAAGCTGACTTTCCCTGGATGTAAGAGTGGAAGCTGTCTTTACCACGAAGCTGACTTTCCCTGGATGTCTGCCTTAGTGGAAGTGGCAGTGTCGTGGCAGTAGCCTTACTGCTCCTCATGTATAATTCTCTCTGTATTTTCTGATGTAGCGGGTAAACAACAGAGGGTGACAGCATCAAAATCACATGGAATCACAGTCAATCATTTACACAATTTACTGAAGACTATGGAATTCATTACCTCTCTCAATGAACTGCGGAACAGAATCCAAGGCTAAGATGCTCTCTCTGTTGTATATTTATCAATCCATTCACTTTGGTTTTTTGTAAGAACTCATGATGATGTAGACCTAAGGATCATTAAGTCACAAGGATTGATGTGGTCGACTTCAGTAATCATTATATTTGGATGGGAAAAGTATATTAAACACGGAAATGTGGCTTTTAAGCAGGATATCAAGATGCTTAAATGGAATACACCAAAACACAGCATCTTAGCTTTGGCGAACAAAAAACAGATGTGTTTGAGGCATACTGAACGTGGCCTGTTTTGGGGGGAAGTGACTATGATCTTTCCTACAAAAATGAATCAAGGAGTGTATTTCCTAAAAATTGTATCAAATAAAATCTTAATTGACTAATTGCAACTTATTTGAAATAATAAATGAGTGAGAGTACAAGGCCAATATTGTTTGACCTAAAAGTGTCAAATGCTATGGAGATGGAAAAAGTTAGAAACTTATTGTCATGAGTCACAGAAGAAGGCAAGAAATATATGAAAACAGTAGTGAACATCAAATGAAGGATAACAATGGTGAAAAGGATCTTATATAATGGTAAGAGGCTGAAGAAAGCGAATACATAACCATAAATGAACTTTTCCCTGTGTGTTTAAGCTTTTGTCTGTATTAAGAATGTGTGATACATTTGTTCTCATTCTTTGCTGTTGGGAGCTACAGTATAGCCAATTCAGCTTTACACCATAAGCTCCTCATTCTGAACTAGTTAACACGGGTTGTTTTTTTTCTGTCTGGAAAGATTTGTTGCGCAGAAATTGATGTAATCCTCTGCATCATCAATGACGTATTGGCAGAAAGTGAAAATGTGTGTATAGAAGCGGCACAGTGACTCCCAAATCCATGATTGGGAGTTTGAATCCCAGCTCCATCCGGTGTGTGTCGAGTTCTCCATGTGTTATGTGGGTTTTTTCTGTGTCCTCTGGTTTCCTCCCTCTTTCGAAATGCATGATGATTGGTGTCTCACAGACGAGTGTGTACACAGTATGTGTATGCCCTGCAATGGGCTTACTGTGTGCAGAGACAGGAAGACAGAGCTGTCCTTCAGAAAGTGCTCCCCAACCTCATCCATGCATGCATTTGTCCTTGCTCCTGAAAATGGAATCCAAAGACAACACAGGTACAAGGTAAGAACACAAGGGTGTGCATCTTGGCCCAGTTCCTTAACCATTCATGCCTGATCTGAAGTGAGACAGAGGATACGCTCAGAATCAATTGTGGGCTCAAGCACACAGCTGTATGTTTGAATGAGGTTAACGCTCTGTAATCTATTTTTACTCTTTTTACAAGATACAGAACATTGCATGGGACACAAATACTGACATGTATGCATCCTGTATATTGTAATGTACAGTATGTATGTCTACGGAAGTTGCAATGTGTGCATTGTAGTAGAGTACAACTGGGAAAAATAGCATCCAGACAAGTGTCTATTTCTACAAGTAAGGTTTATGTATCAATAAAGTGTAAAGTAATATCCTGTCACCCAAACACGGACTGCTGTAATAGCTACAATTTTCTGTGTTAACTTGCCCTGAGTCAGAGTTGCCCATATCTCACAGCGCACAGAAACTCCCTCAGTGAATCAGAAATGAATCAAATCACTCCTCTGCCAGAAGGGCGTCCATTCAAAATGTGTGAAAAGGAAAAGTAAGATCGTGCAATAAGGACCTCATTAAGCAGCTCATAAAATTCATAAGAAAACAAAAACATACACATAGGTGTTTTTTAATTTCAAAATCCTGAACATCTTACACTTTACTCCTCAGACTGCTAGGACTGAAGGCTTCAACCCCACTTTGTCTGTATGTTCACCGTCCGATTCAGGTCCAAAGGGATGTAGTTAGGCAAATTGTCATCTCTGTATTGTCCATAGTGTCCCCCCCCCTGCAGTTTACTGGCATCCCACCCAGGGTTGTCCCGTGCTGTCTGGGATGGGCTCCAGTTTCCCTGGGACTATATACTTGATAATCATTTGAAAGAGCAACTGATTCACTCATTATAGAACATCTATTTTCCCTGATCCAGGTGAAGATAGCTAATAACTGTTTGTGTATATATGTGAATATATGTACAGTATGTAAATATCAGTATAGAGATCAGCAGAGTGAGAGAGATTTTAATGACAAAATTATGCATTTGCATCGCAACAAACTGGCACCTCTTCCAGTCCCTAACCCGCCTTATGGTGAATGCTTCCTGGAAATGGCTCTGGACTTCAGCAACTCTAAAGGGGTATGCAGGTATTGAATAAAGAGTACACAGATGGATATATGAATAGATGGATGGATTTACTAATGAATGAAAGGCATTTTGCCAACTTTGTAGGAGAGAGAAATTCATGTTCGGAATATTTCTACGCCTATTATCTCTAGGAAGAATATCAAGAGTAATATAGTAATATAAAAAGTCATATAAACTTAAAATATAACAAGGAAAGTAGTGACACTGCTGTTAAAAACATGCTGTGTGTTCTGCTCCATTTAAATATTGTTAAACAATGCCCCATTGCAAACTAATGAATTTTAATCAGTGTCCAAAAGTTTTGCACTCTGTGAAAATTCTTTTGAGCGAGTGTTATTTGCATGAAAGACTACCAACTACTGGGGCCCCTAAAGTTGTCTTTCACGGCTTTAATGACTCAGTCGTCAAGTGCCTCATACAAGCTGCAGGTAGACTAACAATCACACCAGGTGCGGGAGAGATAGGCATCAAATGCAAGGGTGTGAATTATCATTATGAAAATGAAGAAAGATCTGTGAAACTTATCATTTTCAGTGCTTTTTTCTTACTGGTAATGTTCTTTTGCAGTAGTATGGAGTGGCAGGATATAAAGGATAAATAAATTGAAACATCCATTTCCGCATGTATTAAACACAAATACTATTTTTTGCATATCCTCACAGGGTTCATACTCACTCACTATTGGCAACTTAGAGCTCATATTCACCACCAACTGAAATCACACCCAGAGGAGAAAATATGCACAGATGCAGTGAGAACATGGACACCACAGAGCGGGGATGAAAATCTAATCTACAAACTGGAGCTGTGATACTACAGCACTATCCACTGAGCCACTCTGCTGAACAATATACATTTTGCATATTCTTTTAGTTTTTGTACACAAAGATACAGCATAACAAAAACATTAAAAATACAATATTTCAGTGGGAAAACCGCGTTATACGCAGTGCAATTGTCACAGGTAACTCATGATAACCTCTATAACACTGTAGCTTGTTTTTTTTTAATTTTAAATCAAATGTTAAAGAAATTTATGCATATACGCCTACAGTATGGCACCTGCAAAAAAACAATTAAAATCATTGGCATAGAGGAAAAGGGGGCCCCTCACTTTCTCACAAACACAGGTACCTGCACTCAGATCCATACTGTACCAAAAGTGCAAATCAATTCCATTAAAAAGTTTGGAGTTAAATATTTAAGGTTACCTGGTACAGTGCATGAAATTCAATTCTCTTTATAAATGCCAAAGTAATGGTAACGAAGTCTGGTGGTCTGTGGTTCCACAGGCTACGAGGCTGCCCATGATCTGAAGGTCACTGATCCCAATCCCATGTGTGCAAGAATGATATCACTGCTGGGACCTTGAGCAAAGCCCTTAACCCCAATTGCTCCAGGGACGCTGCCTGATCCCGATCTTTGATCCTCGCTTGTATGTCACTCTGGATAAAAGAATCAGTTCAATAAATGAATGAGAGTGTGTCCTGGAGGCCTGGGATATCATTAATATCTGCTTTCATGATTCATAGGCTCCCTGGAGACTGTAAAAGTGTAGCGCAGAATCGCTACTCAGCCCAGTTTCAGCCATAAATAAACAAGCATAAAGAGCATGTGTTGTTAGACATCTAGTGTGTATACAGACATTTCAGACATTTCTGGCATTAAAATCAAGTATGAAAAATTATTTTGTATATATATTATTTGCCATTGAAGTATTATTGTAACACACACAATATTATAGATGAAATGCACTGTATTTACGGAAGCCATAACAGTGATGGTGTAATGCCACAATGTAAATTGGCATAACTTAAATACTGGAAATACTAACAGAATATAGAAGCCAATTACTGTCTAAAGTAAAGGTGCTAGTCTGGGGGAATATTTTTCTTGCATCATTAACGTACTTTGTAGACATATTTTATTAAACTTAGCTGAAATCCCTTATCATACCTGGGTCACTTTAATTTTAATACTGATGACTACTTATTCTGTTTGCATAGCTGGATTGTGAATCACTCCACGGTATGTAAACAGTGTGAAGTCTAAATCACACACAAAGTACAGAGAAAACGAATACTTCATTTCTTAAAGTATTAGCTTTGTCAACACTTGTGTATGTCACTTCATAATCCAGTTGGCTAAGGCACAGAACATCGCTTAATGGGCTGCCTGTAGCTTCAGCCAAACGGCTTCTACTGAGTCAAAATCTATTATGATTTAACAGATAACTCCATATAAAACAATAATTAGTCTGGCAAGCAGTGATGTGGACACTGTCAACTGCTTTTCAAATAAAAAAATCACAGGTAGTGATTTCTCATATTCTCTTCCAAGGTAAACTAAAAGTCTTATACTAAAAGGCCATTTACCATTGATGCATTATCATTATGCTAAGAACGGACTAGACAATAAAATACATCATGGGACCTATGTTTTAGATAAATTATCTAATCATTACTGTAAGTTTTATTTTGTCATTTTGAGTTTCAAAATTCCTACTAATAAGATGTTAACTTCGTTAATGAACTCCTAAAACTTAAGTCTATGCATATTTCAGTTTTATTCAAAGGTACTGTACTCCTTCCCTTAGATATAGAAAACATTTTATTTAACCTTAAAAATATACGTTTTGCCATTTTTTGTTGGCTATGTAGTGACTATTAATGAAATTATATGAATGATTAGATGGTATTCAAAAACCACCATTCATTTTGGTATGGAAATACAAATTTAAAAGTACCCTGTAGTGTTACAAAAGGTACAATGTAGTGAAACGTCACTACATTGACAATTATCTTAACTTGTTAACTTGAATATGTCAAAAATACAACTTTATTTTCAATACAAGTTTATTTTCTCAACCTCAACAAATACATTCCTGGCTCATATTAACCACAGAACCACCCACAACACAAATGATTTCACAAACTCTTTGAAGGAAAGAAAGATCTCATGGTGCTTCTCTGAAATTGGAAATGTCCTTTGGGATCAGTGAAGTTTATCTATCTATCTATCTATCTATCTATCTATCTATCTATCTATCTATCTATCTGTCTGTCTGTTTGTCTGTCTGTCTGTCTGTCTGACTATTCGGTCTGTCTGTCTGTCTGTCTGTCTAATCGGTCTGTCTGTCTAATCGGTCTGTCTGCCTGTGTAAAACAACCTGCATGCTGGATGCCTCATGGTCAATACCCTCCCTGGCAAGTTGTTCAGGACATTTCACGCCGATCGGCCAAGCAGCAAATTTGTCACTGCTGCCGACATTTGCTAATCAGCAGGCATTTGACAGATCTTTCAAATATCTAATGAAGTAACCAGCTGAGATCATCTGGCTAACTTAGCTGATGTTACCAGCTAAGTCCTTCTAAGGTGATGTGTCATGGTAATCATGTAGTTCATATAAACACAGGAATCAGCTCACATTTGAAGAACCTCGTTTAAAGCTCGTCAAGATCAAAAGCACCATATTCAGATCTATCCTCCTTGGCCCACCTGCACTTGGCACATCACCCTGTTGTTCAGACACGTACTTCCTTCAATAGTAGAACCAATCAATATTTTTAAATGCTGATATTCACAAACCTGCTTAAGAGGCCTAATAACACAATAATTTTAGAGGAACTCCTCCATATGGACAGACTGGTAGAGCAGGACATGTAGGGAACACAGCTGGGGAGGCGGGGCCGCAGTGACGTCTCAACAGCCCCCAGAAGGCAAGCAGCTGGCATTTCTCCTGAAGTGCCACCTGCCAGTGCCAACCATAACACGTCAGGATACATGCCATCTTTGCAGAAGGAAAAGTCTGGTGCTATCTGTTTGCACCTATTATTGCACATATATCTCCAGTTCTTTTCATTTTTATTTACATTTATTTATTTCCTTAGTATCCTTTTTAGGATGCATTGTTTGTTAACTGTATATCTCCTGTCCAGCTGAACACAATCGACCTGACTCTCCCCAGCCTTTAAAGAACATTTCCACACTATGGTTTGGAGTCTGTGCTAAGAGACTGTTGGACCATAATCCAGATGCAGACTGCTGAACTTGACCAACACCCACCTACCTGGCTCAATCCATGAGCAGCTGCATGAAACTCCACACCCCCAACTGACTGATGAGCACTAAGGATGCCACAACCACCACCTTTCTCCCCAACACCCTCACTGTACTACCTGCACTGTAAATTAGGACACCTCTCTGGGGACTAAATGAATTCTGTAGCTCCAGCTCCTTACTGCACATGACAGTGCAAAATGCACTATAATTATGTATTTAATCCTACTCGCAATGGGAGAACAACAAATGAATGAAGAACATTGTCACTTAGCAGCTTAGTTCATAATTATGAAACTTTTCAGTCATGCATCAGAATCGACAGATATAATTAAGAATGTTATTTAAATAGGAAAAAAAAATGTGCCTTACTCGGTGAAATGTGGCTGACATCCTGTGGAGCCAGACTAGAACACGATCTCGCTTCTGCATTTTATACATGATTTAATATCTTATAATCTCTGGTGTGTTTCATTGCCATTACAAGCTATCAGTTCTTAATTACGTAATTACTTTATTATTATTACATTTATATTGGTGTGATACGCAAGAGATCCTGCAGATTGCATTTTAGCTAATTTAGGCTTAGTTACTCTGGGAGTACAGTACAAACGTGGCAGAGATCTGGTTCATGGGCTCTGGAATCATACATCATGAGAGCTAGGAAACATTAGCTTTGGCAGTCCAGAGAAAGAAATAAGGAAAGGAATAGACTGGAACTAAATCAGAGGAGTGAGCCAGTTGTATTCCCAAGTGTAATTCACTGATCCAAATAATCAACAGGGAAATAAAACTGAAAATGGAATAAAAGTGAAAATAGTTTTTTCAGAACACTAGACCATTTGTGAGTTCGCAGTCCCCTATCCGAAACATCAAAATTATTTAATTTCCCTGTTCTATGAAAGGCCAAACCCTCATCTTTTCCAGCTGACACAATCATGCATCACGAAGATGTGAGTGTGATCTGGAAATGCGGTAATGGATTATTCTGCTGAGTTCCCTCTTGTGTATAATTGCCAAATTTTGAAAGAGTAATATACTGTATAGCGCCTTATGCAATATAATGGAAATACTTGCTGTCTGTGTCTGTAGTGCCATTTCTAGGAAACGAAGGGTAGGATTAATGAAGACACTGCTAGCATCTCACTTTATGAAATTATTTTTTTTATTTTATAATATTTTATTAAAACATTCGGTAAAGCTTTACATTAACTGCACCTTCATAATGCTTTTATATTGCATGTATAAAACGTTCAGTACATCTCATAATGTATTCATTAAGTATTCATAAAACATTCATAAATATCATGTATGTACAGTATATGTTAACATCCTAACATCCCTTAACAGCTGTAATATACATTAATAACAGACGTATATTAATAACAAACATTATAATCAAGTAATGTTTGTTAGTAATTAATGTATATTAAAGCTGTTAAGGGATGTTAGGATGTTAAGGCATACTTGCATGCTGCTTATGAATGTTCTACAATATGAGTGCATCATGAATACATTATGAAGGTGCACTTAATGTAAAGCGTTACCAAACATTCATTGTAACTGCCTGTGATCCAGACCAGAATAACTAGTTAAAATGTGTGGATGGATGGATTATTGCAACTGAAATATTTTCATTGCATATGTCTTCAAATGTTTTGCCTCAAAGTTTACTGTATATACCAAAATCTCTACAAACTTAGCAAAATTGAAATACAGAGTTTTTTTTTACCTGTTTGTGCAGAAGTTTTTCTGTGTGTGGCCTTCTGACAGATGACAGGTTACATTTTTTCTAAATGTTGTCAATAAAATTCAAGCAAAGGCTTTACTTCCTTTCCTGTCCTAAAAAATGTTCCAGTGCAACTTTGGTCTTGTTTGACTCACAGTCTTGCTAAAAGGAGACCTTGGGATAGATTATGCTATGCTTGACTTTCTGATTCTCTTCACTGGCTCTGCACCAAGTAAAATGCTTGACTTAAAGATGTTCTAATGTTACATTATCTGATCACAGGATGTTTTCCAGGCTTTTGAAATAAAATTGGAGATTTTTGTTGCTAACATTACAGTATATAGGTTTTAATATGATTCATTTTTAGAACTGGTCTTATTTTTCTGGTAATACTGGTTACTATTATGAAGCACTCTGGATATTTATGACAGTGTATTCTAAATAACTTTATAACAGTTTTTTAAAGGTCCTTCTTCAGTTTTTGTTTGAAACTCAGCACTTCAACAAGGAACTTGACAGATATAAATGCTAAATATGAATGCAGGTTTTTAGTGTTTTTAGCACATACTGATTTATTGGTTTCATCTAACCCTTGTTCCCACTTTCACGGGCCAACCCCATATACAGCAATATGCTTCTATATACTTGTCAAACTGTAGATGGTTTCAAGGAGATTTTATTTATTAATGTTTGAGAATCACTATAAATATATTTTGCTTTTTTAAAAGGCAGAAGGTCATATTGACAATACCATATCATTTCTGTTTTTACATGATGATGTCTTCTGGTGATATAAAAGCGTAATGTTTCTGGTCCATCTTCATACTTACGCAGTGCAGTATCAAGGCTAGTTTCGGATACTCTGCCAGAAAGGAGTGAAGTTCCCTACCCTTGGAGGTATGAGACAAGTATGCTGACATCCCAATGTTAAATTATTCAGAAAAGTTTACGATGCACCTGACACAAAATTCCGATTAATAATAATAATTTTTAAAAAATCACACAAAGCTTTTCATGTTATGAGTGACTGACCTGGAATTACCTTTGATTTGTTTTTCAGTACCTAAAAAAATGAGACACTTCAAGTGAATCAGGAAGTAGACAAAAGGTATAATTAACTTGATATGGGAACTAGTCATGTTGCTGGTGGTGGCTGGAGTTATTCTGTATCGAGGGAGTCTAGTGGCATAAATGACAAATTATGCACATTAAAATGTTCTCAGAATGTCTGCTGTTTGTCAGTTTTATGCTTTTTGGCAGTAATTTGGAACATCTGAATTTCTAAGTCATTCCACTGTTTAAACCTAAGAACCAAAAAGGCCAGTTTTTTTTTTATTATTATTTATTTTGTGGCTGAGTTGTTTTTTTTTACCATTCTCTATTCTTTTCGTTTATATTTGCCTTGAATGGAATTATTATTATTACTCTGTATAATTACTCTAAAACGAAAGCCTGACCTTTTGCTTCCTGTGTTTTCTGCATCTATTTGCTGACCCTGACCTATGAAAACTGCTATTTTCAAAACAGATCTTCATATATTTTATAACAGTCAGTATCACTATACAGTATCAGTATAGCCATCACTATAAATCCCAAAAACATGTTGGTAAAAACTTGTCTTTGTGGATATATCAATGCAAGTCAATAATACAAAAAACAAAAAATTAAGGCAGAAGGCCAGGGTATGTACCACAGATTGTAGGTAAATATCTAATTAATAAGTCCAGAGAAAGAAACATAAACTCTATTTGTTAAGCTGCAAGGTGCTTTTATAGCCCTGTAAAATGAATTCAGTTCAATTCAATTACTCCAAGAACTCCACTTGAATCTCTGACATGGGTAAATATTGGTTTGTCTCTTTTTATTTACAAAATCTTCTGAAGGCTGGTGCTTGTACAAAATTGCTGCCTTTGCAGTTAATGTTGTTCTACATAGAGAGACTGACACCGTATCTTCACTGTGAAATATGCTGCTGCCAGTCTCTGTCAGCACCTGTGACAGACTTACTCTTACACTCCAGTGTTTCATGAGAAAAACAGATGTATTCGAAAAATTTACTGATTGCTAAAAAGGTTTTCACGGTGCTATTTAAGTAATTTGGTAGCTTGCTAAAGGGTAAGACAGTAACTATCCTACAAGTAATATCCACAACCTCCCGGTCATATTAGTGTTGTATAGTAATTGCTATTTTATGTAAGCACAGCGGGTGTAGACAGGGAGGGGGCAGTGGATGGAATTTTAATAGGCTTCATTTTGTGCATTATGGCAACCGGGTCTTACCAAAAAAAATAAAAAGTGTCCCCTCAAATATTAGATGACCTCTACATTCATCGTATAGACATTATCCCCACCTGCAGGAGCAGGAAAGGATGCTCGATTTCACATACATGCAAGCTGCTATTGTTACATTACCTAGATTTGTATTTTTATCCAGTGAAATCTGAACTGAAAGTGTGTAATGCAACTGCAAGATATTTACTGCAGTATGAAGTAATTAAACATCAGAATATTTATTAGGTTAAAGCAGTAAGTTGCTTTTTCCAGTACAAAAACCTTCCAGAAAACAATGTTTTGACCTGAAGCACATTATAATGCTGGGATGTGTATTTGTATCTGCTTTAGAAGTACTTAGTTCACCTATTTTAACCTTTGAGTACTTGCCCCTTAAAAAGTCGCTGTTATTATGCCTTCAGTAAATAAAATAACCTTGTTCTTAAGAAGGAAAACCCTTTATTGTATCAGAATCATTGTAATGACTACACAACGAAGGTCAGCAGGGTTGCCAACTCTCACACGTCTGGCGTGACACTCTTGCTGTCAGACTCTCACGCTAACGCAAGAAGTCTTATGGCAAATCTATGTTATTCCATTATAAATCTAACATTAGATACATCAAAAGGGGTGGGGTAGTTTGCAAACCATAGAGAATATTTACAAGGAAATAAAAGTGTTACACCATGACCAGGAATGGTGGAATGACGTTCCACAGTACAGTACAAAAGGGTTTTTTTTTTAACAAAACTTGAACTCCATAGGAAACCAGAAAAAAATGAACCATGAAGAATCAAAATAAAGAAGGTAGAAACCAAACTCTAATTCAACATCAAGGGGAACAGGGAGGAAACAAGGCAACAACACACATTGGAAGGGCAGAAAAACGGCACAGTCACACAAACACAATGATCAACTGAAGAATGGCGCATGAGCAGGCACATAGATACACACATGATAGGGATCAATGGGAGACAAGTGTGGGCAGCTAACACAATGGACCGGGACAGCTGAGGAACAATAGCAGGTAATCAATGGAAACAAAATAATCAAACATCGGGGAAGACCAGATAAAAGTTACTGAACATTATAAGGGAAGATACTTTTTTAAGATGGGATGTTTTGGTGGGTAACCCCCTACAGTGCTGTTTAGAGAGCATCAACTGAAAGAGGCAGTGAGCAGGGTGTGAGGGGTCAGAGATGTCCCCCCCCCTGTCATTTAATAGTGTGATTGTGATATAGTAATTTCACTGATGGGAGGGGGCTTCCAATAATCTTGGATGATTTATTGACTATGCACTGGATTTTTTTGTGTGTGTGACTATGCGAGCTACTGTACCAAACTGCGATGGATGAAGTGAGCATCTGTACCAAACTGCGATGGTTGAAGTGAGCATGCTCTCAATGATGCCTGTATAAAACTGAAGGTGGTGGTTTCATTTTACTTTGAATTTTTTGAGCTGTAAAAAAAAACAGTCTCTGCTGGGCATTTTCTGGTAATATGGTCCGTATTGATGTTTCATTTCAGGGCATGTTCAGTGTCCATGTATTGTATTAAAGTTTGAGCTGAGTTGATGAATAAGTGCCGGTGTTGTGTTGTGTGGTGGAGAGCTAAGTTAACAGCATCCTCTACAGACCTGTTGGTTCAGTAAGCAAACTGGTAAGTACCCAGCAGAAGGTTGGTATGGGATTTCAGATAGTAGTGGATGATATTCTCAAATGACTTCATGACCACAGATGTTAAGGCAATTGGACTGTAGTCATTAAGGCAGGAGAGCCTAGCTCATCTTGATACAGGGATTATGAGTGAGTTCTTGAAGCACTGTGGAACTGTACACTGGTGAAGGGAGGTGTCGAAGATATTTGTAAAGATCAGAGCGAGTTGAGCTGCACAGTGGTGGAGTACAGCAGGATTGATCCTGTCTGGGCCTGTTGCTTTGCTGTTCATTTTCGTGAACATGGATGTGACCTTCTTCTCTTACATGTAAAATGGAAGGGGTGGGGGTGGATAAGGTACGACTGGAGACTGTTCAGACCTCCCAAAGACCTTACTCACTTTGTCTGGGAGGTCAGTATCAATGTCTAGTGTGGAGGAGGAACTTTTCCTGTAACTGGTCATCTTCAGTTATTACAAGATAGTTCTTGTGTTGTTAGATGCAATATGTTGTTCCAGTTTTATGGAATAATTTGACTTGAAATTTTCCTGATTGCAGACCTTAGCTCATATTTGGCAATGGTGTATTGTTCACTGGCCCTGCTGATAAAAATAGAGTTCTGCTTCTTAAATAGAACTTGAATGTCTTTGGTGAACCAAGGTTTATTATTACTGCAGAGTTTGTGTTTTAATGGGAATGCACAGTTCCACGTATAAATTAATACAGGGTTTCTCAACCCGGTCCTCGGGGACCACCAGACGGTCCATGTTTTTGCTCTCTCCCAATTCCCTGCCAATTGGGAGAGAGCAAAAACGTGGACCGTCTGGTGGTCCCCGAGGACTGGGTTGAGAAACCTTGAATTAATATATGATGTCACAATGTCAGTGAGCTTGTTGAGGCTGTCAGCGCCTTCACTAAATATGTCCCAGTCAGTGCATTCAGAAGATCCACTCAGAGAGCTTCTGTAGTTCAGGACTTGATGCGTTTGAATGATAAATGGTGGACTTAAGTTTCTGTCTGTATTTTGGAATGAAGAGTAGCATGGCATGATCAGACTTTACTAGCGAAACCTACAGTATAGGAACGAATAATAAGCTATGCTATCTGAAACATCATTGGTTCCTGGACATGACATCTATTGTTTATAGTTAGAGAGTTTGGTGGATGGTTTATTATTTAACATCTATGATTCTTTGTATATCCCATGTTAGGTATATATTGAGTATTCATGTGCAGATCCTTGCTGTTGTACCTTTGTAGTAATCCCTGTTTGTAGTGATGTTCTGTACCCTTGTTTCTAGGATTCGTTGGTGTTTGAACCTTTTGGTATCTGTTGATTGCCCTCACCTGTTCAGTGTTCCTAGTCCTCAGTATTTAACTGCCCACACCTGTTTCTGGTTGAACTTTATCATGTGTGTATTTAAGTCTCTGCCTATGTTCTGTTCTTTCGTTGGTCATTGAGTGTGTCTGTGTTCGTTACTGTTTTGCTGTGTTCCTATGTGTCTTGTCTCCCTTGTGTTCTCTGTACT
The DNA here is from genome assembly GCF_048594095.1 of Paramormyrops kingsleyae. Classification (NCBI taxonomy): domain Eukaryota; kingdom Metazoa; phylum Chordata; class Actinopteri; order Osteoglossiformes; family Mormyridae; genus Paramormyrops; species Paramormyrops kingsleyae. The sequence goes on along the minus strand of NC_132802.1, from coordinate 22,428,900 downwards.
GTATGTCCCCCTTATTGAATCACCCTTCCATGTTAGCGTTTCGGTATTCTACCTGCGTTATTTTGATCCCTTTTGGGCCTTTTGTTTTATGGTTTTCTCTTTTGTGTTCGGTTTGTTAAACCGCTTGACCTGGCACAGTGTGATCTAACCATGCAAGTCTCGGTCAGGCAGATGGCTGAACAGTTCTTATAGTCCTTGTTGGTTTAGATTAAGAGGAGTTTATTTATTTATTTTTTTTGTTTTTTTTATTTCTGAGAGATCTGATACTAGACAGCAGTAGTGCCAGTGTGAAGTGTCTGGCTGAAGAACAGTGGATGACTTCTACTAGGATGACCTCCACTGTGGAGTGGGACATCACAAGACCTCCACTGTGGAGTGGGACATCACATGACCTCCACTGTGGGGTGGGAAATCACATGACCTCCACTGGGCCTGGACAAAGTACTCTTGAAGAGAACTCGGTAGGCTAGATTATTAACTTTAGCTGTTGATGCTGCACGAACATCACATCCAGCTGTCATGTGATTTCAAGCCTACTAGTGGAGGTGTACCCTCTGTTATAGAGAATAATAGGATATAGTCATAGTGGAGATAATATCCTATAATAGTTTCATTGTGGTTCATTTTTAGTAATAAAACAATATATATAAAATGTCGTATATTATCTACACACTTAATGGAGCTCGCCCAGTGTTCTGGAGCGGGGTCGTCTTGGTGCCAGTAGTGGTGGCCACTATGGGCACTTCCTGAACCTGGAGAGAACAGCGGCTCGTCACCTTCTCCAGCCAATCTATGCCTCTGGGAGGCTGGGTAGCCAACTGTGCCGTTCATGGCCATTATTTCTGCAGGTAACGTTTAAAATAGTATATGGTTTCAAGACTACATTGAAATTGTCTGTGAGGGATAATAGCTCCCATCAGGTACACATGAGCAGACATGACGACTTTATAACGCATAATGTAGACAGAAGTGCGAGCGACAAAAGCAAAGCTTGTACCGGGGTTAGCCACACAGCCCCCCCGAGCTGTGGCCACACATTATATCCTATTACATACCGTACAGATTATGTCTTTTTATAGTAAGAAATGAGTAATATGGCAACAAGAATAGTTTACTTAAGGAAAACACGAATTTCCATTGTTTTTAGGATAAAAATATAGGCAAACCCCCATAATGTGAGAATAATCTCACATTGTACCATAGGTACTGCATCTTGTGGAACAAATCTAAAATAAAAACACTGCAGTCCACTCTATGACTTATAATAAAGCATATTTAAAATAGAGAGCAGCATCAATACAGTATGTGTAATGCATCCCGCGGGTGATGGCCGGAGAGACGCCACACAATGAAAGCTTGGTAACACCGCTTTGACCTGCATGCTCAAACACAGCTTGCATAGGCTTTCATCCCAGTTTATGTATATACATTTATACATTTGTTACATTTCATTGATTATTATTTGGTTTGGTTCTTCATCAGTTTATTTCCATGAAATTCACAAGGCACATAATTTAATCATTGTATTTGTCGGGATGTTAATTTAATAATGTATGAATATGTCAGCATGGTACAGGCCACAGTCACGGTACAGAGAAGCCCTGGAGACAAACAAACAGTTAAACCGTGTTCCCAAGACTTGATCAAAGTGGACTCCGGAAGTGAGGGTTTGACCCTGGGAGCAGGTGCTCGAATGGGCCGTCTTGGTGACAAAGACCTGTTTCTCTGGAAGTTGCCCTGCACTGGACGCCGCCTTAGGCAACCTACCCCCTACCTTCAACTAACTGATCTGGCACTTTTGCACATCTACACAATAATCTGATGACTGTGCAGGCTGCCTCCGGTCTCTGTCCCGCACTATAATATGTACTGCATGTGTATTTATCTCTATAGGCAGTGAGCAAAATGATTTTTTTACTGCATACATTGCTTGTTGTACCCTCATGGAAAAGCTAATCTCCTCTATTAAGTATAATGTCATATATTAATGAGTCTTAATATTTCAGAGGAAAGGTTTATTTCAGGTGAACCAATTATGTTTCAATAATTAAGAGGCAGAGGGGAAAACACAAATATTTGACAATGTGAAATTAGAATGAGATTCCTTCTGAAACAATCCAAGGCATTCCTAACAGTAAAATGATTGGGAAAAAAAACCTTAATTTTTAAGTGTTTGAATCACAATTACAAAAGCAGTTGCAATACTGAAGCTACATCCACACTAATACATTAAAATAAAAAATTTTTAGAGGAGTTTCCAAAAGAAAAGACATGATTCCACATTACCATTATCACCAGTATTGAAAATAACTTCTGCGTTCACACTGCTCAGTGTAAAAGGCATATGATGTACTGTAGCTATGAGTGGTTGTTAATGTATATATCTTGAATCATTTATTTTGACTTTGATAAGTAATAAAGTTCACTTTTCATATACGCTTGACTGTTGATTAATCTCTTACAGAACCATATGTATAAAGTAAATGCATGTATTTTATTTAGCAAAAGTGAAACTGTAGCATCACAAACATAAAGATGTACATAAAAGGAACCATCACAGCAACAACACAGGGATCCAGAAATGTAGCCACTACACGTCTCACTCTCTTCTCCTCAGTTTCAGTGCACTCTGATGTTCAATGGCTGGATGTCTTTATCATAAGCTAGAGCTGCACATAAACTTGGCTAAGGTACTGTCTTGTTTTGAGCTCCAAAATAGTTGTAAACAGCGTAAAATGTACACAAAACACGCTTTAGCTGCATACAAATAAGCAAAACAACATATGGCAGGTAGAAAAAGTCCTGTACATCCTCCATGCTTACATGTGGCTTACTTCCGTGAAAAGCATTCTTCATTCCCGTGATGAATAACCAATTAAGAAAAGAGACATCAAAACGAAGAAAGCTAATCAGGAAAGGGTAACGAGCTCAGTACGAACCAATCGGAGCTCACTGATGTAGGCGTGACAAAACTTTTATGTTTATAACTATCCGCATTAATGCGTTTACAGAAAGTTAGTTATTGGAGAGCAGTGAAAATTTTCTCCATTTCTGGGAAAAAAGATCCTTGGTAGTGTGGATGGAATCCTGAATCGGAAGAAAATTTTTGTGTTACTAAACAAAAACATTTTAGTGAGGACTTTATTAGGGTGAAGTCTAATTAGCAGTATGTTTTCTTGAAATAACGAGATAATTTAGTGGCACAATAAGCTACAGGTTTTAAAAGGACTTGCAGCTTATATACAGTTTACATTGATATCTAAAGGTTACTCTGTATGTCTGCCATTGTGTAGAATGCAGTGTCAAGCTTAGCATATTTCACTTAGTGGAATAACACCCAAGGATATAGACAATGTGTGTATCTTTGCATGTGGGTGTGTTTCTGATCCACAGTGGAGATCCCCCTCGTAGAAGTTGCCCAGCGTTCCGTATTTTTGTTATCATTTCATCTACACATGTTGTGTACAGTGATTTGGCATGACTGCCCTGTGGCATCACAATATGTTTATCCTTGTAATTATTCTGAGAAAATTATTTCAAAACAAATTTGTTATCTCAAGATAACGAGATAATTATCATGTCATCTCAGGGCACCTGCATTAAAAAAAATTGCAAGCGTGATTGTTCTCAGCTTCCGTAGTGGACATTTAAGAGGATAGTGTAGTATTTTGTCGTAGGATTCTGTAAAATAAAGAATTGTATGACAGTAACCCCAACTGTTTTGAACAATTTAAAAGATTATAAGAAGTTGAAGTTATTCAGGAAATCGCTACATAAACTCAGTGAGCACTTTATTAGGAAAACCTGCGCACCTTCATATTCATGCAATTATCTAATCAGCCAATCATGAGGGAGCTGCACAATTTCTAAAATCATGCAGATACAGGTCAGGGACTTCAGTTAATGTTCACATCAAACACCTGAATGGGGGGGGGGGAAATAGTGATATTAACCGTGGCATGATTATTGGTGCCAGACAGGTTGATTTTAGTATTTCTGCAACAGGCTCTAGAATTTACAGAGATTTAAAAAGAAAAAAAGAAAAAAAAAACATCCACTGAGTGGCGGCTCTGGATGGAAATGCCTTATTGATGAGGGAGGTCAGAGGAGAATTGCCAAACCGGTTTGAGCTCACAGGAATGCTATGCATGAAGGCAGAAAAGCATCACGGAATGCACATTACACATTGTTTAATTACCATCAAACTGTTTTCACTGTAGCTAAGCTGACATGTATGTGTCAGAGACAAAGTAAAATTGGCTGATACACACTAGAAAAAAGCGTAAAATTTTTCTCAAAACCGGTTACAAGACTGAATTAGCATCTCTGTGATGCAACCCAGCAGCTTCCCTTCCTCTGGTGATATGAATTGGCACTTTCATACCACCAGAACATTTTTCTGGAACCAGAACCTTTTTTCTGGGACCTTTTTCACAGGAACATGGTCTAATTGTAGCTCCTTGGAGGCTGTTCCAGAATCCTTTTTAGTCGGTGCTCCAGAGTGGGTATTTCTCATTCTTAAACAAACTACTGGGGAGGCACTTACAGCGATAGCTTGCTGATTGGTCGGTACTTACAGCGATAGCTTGCTGATTGGACCACAAGCACCGCTGAACTTGGAGTTACATGGAAGTGCAGTAAAACAAAAATTGAGCAGAAGGAATTATTTTTGTACCCCAATTACAATCAATGCATCAATTAATAATTTTTTTTTGCTTGTGTCTCCATATTTCTGAAAAATTTGATCGCCTATTAGCATGATAGCGTACATTGTTAATTAACGTTACATTGTTTTTTATTCTGTTGAAAATGAAAGAACGATCTGTTGGCCAGATTTAATAAGAATCATGAGCATGTCAACAGTCATATAAGTAAAACATAAATAAATGGCTGTCTCATTTTCATCATGATCAATCCCCCAGTAATTAACAAATAACTAACTAAATGATGTATTTATCCTCCATTGTTTTCCTCCAGTTTGGCGTTGTAGTTTTGTATGAAATTCTGTGTGACATTTTTGTGCAAATTTTTGGTGTCTTCCATGCTTATTTAGCATAAACGTCCCAGTTCCTGTTGTGTGTTATGAAAGTTCCAGATTGAGACAGTCCAGGGACTTGTAAACCGGGACCAGGTTCCGGGATTTTGGTGTGAAAGCACCTAATGACACCTCTATTGACACAGTGCACACTACAGTCTCCATGCAGGGGTATCATGTCATGGTCTGACCTGCTGGTCCCACTATTACTCCGGTCAGTCTGGTCAGGGTTTGGTGTGACCTTTAGCATGTTCTGGTAATAACCCTTGATCATGAAGCCCAGGTGGGGAAGACAGGACTCTGTAACCCTGAATACCTTTGGGCCTTCACAGGTAGGAACTGACAGGTGGCAAGACTGAGCTCAGTCCATGACACTGCCACATCTGGAGCCTGTACTACGAAGCGGGCTTACTGGCTTATAGGGATAACTTGTGGGATTTAAGGTAGTCTGGGCAAAATGTAAGTGAACGAATATGAAGTCCATTTAAATTGTGGTACCTTAAATCCGACAAGTTACCCCGATAAGCCAGTAACCCTGCTTCGTAGTACCGGCCACTGGTGACTTCACCTCAATCTTGGTGATAAAATTTGCAGACCAGGGGGTCCCTCACAGTAATTTTTCTTGTAAAATATCACAGAATACCATACTACTGTAATGTTGCCCAAGTCTAGGTCAGTTGTTAAACACACTTTTAAAGCACACAAACGCCAAGAAAGTAGCACTTGGACTATTAATAATAATAATATTACATTTTATTTATAGATACCATTCAAAGCACTGAAGGATTCCTTCAAAGACAGTAAAATCAAATGATACACAATAGCAAACAATCAGCAATAAACTGGATCAAGACAATCAAAAGACAAGACATGTACAGTAGTAGCAATCAATTATTAAATCAATCAAGGGAAAAATCTGAAACAATAAACTTAAAAAAAAGCTATAAAATGCCCGAGAGAGTGTAACCAAGTGGAATGATAGGGTCAGGCAGATTTAGTCATAATTATCTGGAGTCTTGAAAGTGTGAAGCAGAATCTTGAAGTCAATATGGCATCTAACAGGTAGCCGATGAAGTTGCTGGAGGACAGGAATGATACGTTCTGTGGAAGGGGTTTTGGAAATGACACGGCCAGCTGTATTCTGAAAGAGCTGAAGTTTGTAGAAGAGACCAGAGAGGATAGCATTGCAGTAATTGATGTGAGATGTAACCAGAGCATGTACAAGAATAGCAGTGCCCACTGTGTGGACAGCAAGAAATTAAGTGATGCACATGGAAGGGAAAGGTAATGTTACAGTCAGAAATAGTTCTGCTTGTTTAGAAATTAATGTAAGCTTAAAAAATATAAGCATGATTTTATGATGTATTTTAAAAGTATTCCACTTAAATTTCATAAAGCACCTGGATTCTAAAACTGTTTCAAAAATGTGAGCTGAATAGAGAATACATCTGACTGCCCAATGACCTATTAGAATACTTTCAAGGAGATCAGAAGGAGATCAGAAGGAGATCACAGCCCTGTAATAAAAACAATATCCCTAAGGAAAACAGCAGTCACCACATCTGGGCAGTGACCAGTGTACCACATTCAAAGGAGGTATCCATCATTTGGTCTGGTATTTAAGGAGGGGTCCACAAGTCAGTCTATAGACAGAACCTCCACATGGTAGGTGTGACTGGCCTATTCACCATGCGTGGCCTTTACTGAGGAGACACTCAGTAGCTATAGCTCTCACATGGTACTGTGTGATGAGCATCTGCAGCCAGACCTCTCTCCCAACTAATGTATATATCTTCAGCTGAGGTATGTACTTTGATTCTGGCATATTAGTATATGTGATGTAGTTTTATGGTGATGTGGCCACTTAGACTAGACATGGGTGAGGTTGGTCTCTGTATTTCATGTGCATTATGATTAGTGGATGTCTTGAAATGTATGTAACTTCTATAACTTGTATAACTAGCAGTTTCTTTTCCAGGATTAAGTACATACTTGTATGGAATAAGGTAATTGAGCATTACCACGTAACAACTCTAGCTTTCTAAACAATCACTGTTTGGAAGAACCAGCCCAACCATATTGAGTGGACTGAGGAGGCTAAAATTGCATTCCAACAGTTAAAGACAGCCCTCACCACTGAATCAGTCCTTCACACCCCAGAGTTCAAACTACACTTCTGGTTGTAAGCTTTGTAATTATTCTCTTCCAGGACTGTGGGTGTGAGAAACATCCAGTGCTGTATGTTTTCTGGAAGCTTACGCCTGGCAAACAAAGAATCCACTGTCAAGCAGGAGGCCCTGGCTATAAAATGGACCATCCACATGTTGAGGTATTACACCCTCATTTATGGCATCACACTTCTGCAGTAGATGGTACTAATGCTTCACAATCTCCAGGATGAATTAAAATTCCTTCCATGGTTTCTCCAGTCATCAGCTGATCATTGAACCTAAAGTACGCAGGAGATTTCCACCTCCATCAATCAAAGAACTGTTTTTGCTGAAAAGTGTTCCAAAATTTTATTACAGACAGTTTAGCAGTTGTACAAAAGCATTACAAGAAAGACCAAGTCTTGTAAAGGCAAAGACTGGTCCCATTCCTTATTACTTCCATGATATTGATGTAGTGTTACATATTTCCATTATTACAGTGTCATGGTGCGGCACGGCGCAGGCGGGTGTGATGATACAGTTGTGGTTGTGAGACAGGGGTTTATTAATAAACAGAACTGAACATGAAAGGTGAAACCACAAAATAACACCACAAGGGAGCAGAACTAGGAACGGTGCAAAGAAAGAAATGCACGGAAACATGGGCAGAATGACTAACTAGACAATAAAGTGGGGCAAGCACTTAAATACACACAAGACCTGAAACTGAGGAAACACAGGGAAATAATACACTAGGAAAATAAACAGGAAAACAAAATACACAATAAAACCAAAACAGAACACAAGGAGGGCAAACCTAGAACAGGAAACTCAGAAGGAAACATAAAGGACTGGGAAACAAAAAGTCATTAATAGAAAGAAACAGATGAGGCTCATTAGCCAGCCTCAAACCCATGACTGGGGGGATTGCAGTCCAGGGAGCAGGGGAAACACGCAAGGGTTAGACAGGGAGTGATGTATGGCGACACCTGCTGACCAAATGGGGTAGAGACAGAAAGGGCAGGAGTGGATGGGGGCTGACTCTGACATACCTGTATAGAGGACAGATTAGTGGGGGTTAATGTCATATGGTTTCTTTAAATAGGGTGCCAAATGAATGTTTTTCTTACCTAATTTTCTTAATTGATATGGTATTAAAGGTTGAATTTTGACTAGGGCCACATCCACCATCAAGTGACATGGAATCATATGCAGCGCAGTATGATAGGAAAAGGAAACCTGTTTTTAATAATACACACTATGGTTGTACAACAGACAATAAGCTCTGCTCTGTAGCTAATTACCGTAGTCCATGCGTATCCACAGTTTTAGTGTCCGCTATATCAGTTATCTGTGGGTAATTATGAAATGTCAGAAAGTACATTTTTTAAATGTTCCTTCGTCCTTTGAGAGGTATAAAAAGCAAGATTTTCATTGTTACATCATCCCTTGATATGTGATATCTTTCATTGCTCTATCATCTCTTGAGAATTAGGCTAAAATGTCAGAATCCCTTTAATTTGAAAGAATACAGTACTTAACAGTTCTCTATGCTAATGCACAGTTTACTTATTAATTAGTGTATCTAATGTTGGTAATATCTTACTGTGAAGAATTTATCAATTATCACATGTAAGTTCACGAAAATCACATTACAGTATATATGGGGTCCGCTGATGGTTTGCTGTTATCCACAGTTTTGACTATCCACGGTAGATCAGTAGGCTATCCTCCCGTGGATACGGGAGAACTACTCTATTCTAGGGCTCAGTCTCAGTGATCTTGATCTCTATTTTTCCTTCAATGTCTATTATAGAGCAACTGTGCTATTGCTTCATTTTTCTGAAGTGTAAGGATCTCAGTTATTATGCATATTTCGTATGGTCCTGAATGTCCTTTTTCTTGGAGATGATACTCAATGCACATATTGTACACCCAACTGTGATGTAACACTATTCTGGTTCCATAGAACTATATACAATAAATCAGACCTGTATGGTGGTATAAGCCATGTAAAAGCTTGATGAACTTCCTTTATCCGAACAGCGCCAATACAACACTTGCAGTGCATACTCTTCTCCTACACCCACTTATTATTATTATCATAAACAACACCCACACCTGCAAAATCTAGTGCAGGGGTGGGGAACCTGCTCCATGGAGGGCAAGTGTGGGTGCGGGTTTTTGGAATGGCCTCTCAATCAGCCAATAACAGTGGTTCCCCACGACTGGAATTGAAAACCACTGTTTTATTATTGGCTGATTGAGAGGTCATCTCAAAGACCCGCACCCACACCGGCCCTCCATGGAAGAGGTTCCCCACCCCTGACCTAGTCCATAGGAAGACACAACAGCACCATCAGCACCAATACCAGGCACGATCTTTATTTATCACCACATACCATTTGCCACAATGGTCAAACCAGACATATTATTCTACTCTTAGAAGCTTAAAGTAACAATATTTTACTCCAAGTTGATCACTTAATTAAATACTGCTTACACTAAAAGACATATCCTTGTAAATTATTGATTGTAATAACTTTATGTGGTTAACCGTGATTTAATAATATGGTACACATACTTCAGAGCAAAATAATGACCCAAATCTATTAACCTGTGGCTCCACAGACAAAGGATGATCAAAGAATATTTCTATTTACCTTTAACTGCGCTGAAAAGAGAAAAAAAGGAAAACTAATTGCCTTAGATATTTGTAAAGCCAAAGCATTTAACCTTTCTATGATGTCTAAAAATCACTGTGGTATTTTGTTAAATCCATTCAACAGATGATGAGATTTACATAAGTGGCTTCAGTGATTGCCGAATAATAGTATTATAATCCATTATCTTCCAATTAATTAATTCTTAGTTATTTAATTGACATTAGCCCCCTCATTATCCTTGTCAAATAAGTCGCATGTACGTTTTATTCGATTTTCTGGGTTTCTCACAAGCCTGGCAGTTGTTTAGCACAGTGGCTTCATCCTTGCCTCTGTTGTCTACTCCTTGCAGCTGCTGAAGAGTGGTTAGATCAGACCATGGATGTTTTGAAGGTTTGATATTAGTTGAAACCCATAAGGGAAGTTTTCCTGCCCAGTTGATCAATATGCTTCTTGAAAAACGTTTGCTGTCTGTCTTGGGCAAATGTATTGTTCCCTGGCTGCTCAATGTTCTCATTGAGGCATTATATTACCTCAGTAATGGTCCGTGTACAAACCTTAATGAAGCAGGAATCTCAGTGCACTGCACCAGTAACAGCAGGCACACATTGATGTGGAGCTGGGGATGGAAATGTAAGGCGAGCACTCGCCAGTGTCTGCTGCTTGGCTACTAAACCAGGGCAGATCTCCATGGGTTTAGCGCTTTGGTGTTCTGGGAAATGTTTTTTTTTTTTTTACTTCCAGATAATATGACCTGAGGCAAATAAGAAAGCCAAACAATACAGTTCACCTGCTATGAGTAGTTATTATAAAACAGTGGGGTGCAGGTTAACACATGCATACTGAGAATGGAACCTTACAGATCTGCCTTGGTAATGGGCTGATGCTCAGCAGATTCAATCATGCTTTTCCTCCCACCCTGAGAGAAGGTAGACTTTGTCAGTCAGTCTTCTATCCTGTCTGGTTTTATCAACAAGCTGGGCCCTTACTCTTGCTTCCCAAACCACCCTCGCTTAGTTTTATTCTTGCTGTTTCTGGTGTTTCGTTCATTCTGACTGATTAAACTGTGCTGGTTTTTGACAATGAAACTCGGTTCATTTTTAATTCAATAAATAGCTCAATAAAAAAAAAAAAATCACATTAAAACTGAAACTGACATTAGACACAAAATGAGTTATTCCTTGGTATGTATTGTCTTGCAGAAGGACCCAACATTTTTGAACAACTAAAACTGAGAAAGTTTAATGAAATTATCTGCACCTGATTCTCATCTGAAGTGTGTATGACTCCATTACTTAGATCACACTGTTCTGCAGGATATATCTCTTTGGGTAGAGGTTCGTACAAGATGTAAGAATTTCATATGCTTTCTTCATTCGTGTTGCTGCCATGGTGTGCAGTGACATGTCACCTCATTCAATTTTGCTGAATAGGAATGTCGTGAAATGCAGAGCTTCTAGTGACAATGGGTGGCAGATTAAAAGCTCTACCTATTAATTGCCCCTGCATCTTTTTTTTTTTACCCCACCTGCCAAAACTGACAGGATATACTAATCTAATGTGTTTAGTCTGAACATGACATCGGCAGAAAAGATTCTTCCGCTGAGTTTTATTTCACTAATTTCTAATTTCTAATTCAGCCTCCCTTTTATTTTCATGTTAACGTTTACCCAGCCTTTTTTATTCTATTATATACTTATATATTTATTATCCATGATGCACTGCAAATTTCGTTGTACATTGTGCAATGACAATAAAGCTACTACTACTAACAGATAAGAATATCTCCCCTGCTTTTCTGCTGGAAAAAATGTATTATTTTGTTTTACTTACCCTCCACATAATATTTATTCAAGGATACAAACAGATAATAATTGCATGGTACAAAGCTAAATGGCTTCTTTATTTCTGTGCTAAAATATTTTGTGATTTTATTTGATTAATCTACATGGGTTTTTTTTTCTTGTAACCCGAACACACACATGCACACATGCAGTCTGATTCATTGTTATTTGATTTGTAGAGTTAATATGTAATCTTTGTGTCAGTATTTGAAAGCTCAGCTTCTTGAATGTGGTATTCTTACAATTCATCCACTCAAGCTCAGATCAAGGCCTTACAGACCTCGCATTCCATACCTTATTATCTTGGAGGAACTCACCAGTCTGGAAATGCTTGAGCTCTTCATAAGTAGTAATCCTAAACTCCCAATCATATTTTAATTTACACTGTATATATATAATTTAATATTTAAATGTATATATGGTGCCAAATATTTAAACACAAGTTATATATATTTAGATATATCATCTATTACAACATTTCAATTGAAATGAACGTTCTCCTTTGTAGTCATCATAATTTCCTGCAGTTTGTTGTTTTAAAAATAACTGAAATAAGCTATTCATAATATACAAGACATTATGCAGAAGGTCAATAGCACTCCATGACGTCCTGGTAACCTTTGTTCCTTCAATACTCCTCATAAAATATTCTTGGCATGGCTTTTCTCCTGCAACAACATTCACTCTGCTCCTTTTGAACCTGACCTTTTTTTCCCCATCTAATGAAACACACATATCCTGCAGTTTGCCCCATAATATGTTCTTACCAAAACAGCCAGTTAAAGTCTGGCTCCGGGACCTGAATCTTCTTTACATGGAATGATAGCAAGCCTCTTCTCGATCTCACATTTTTTTTTAGCAAATTTTGCATAAGGCATGTTTGCATTGTAATTTCTATTTTTACCATTTTATACTATTAAATGTTGATGGAATAAATCAATATCATGGGCAGAAGAAATTTCAGCTGGGAGTCTGTAATGTCTACTGTACTGTGTCTGTAATGCCTGCTGTACTGTGTCTGTAATGTCTACTGTACTGTGTCTGTAATGCCTGCTGTACTGTGTCTGTAATGTCTGCTGTACTGTGTCTGTAATGTGTCTGTAATGCCTGCTGTACTGTGTCTGTAATGCCTGCTGTACTGTGTCTGTAATGCCTGCTGTACTGTGTCTGTAATCTCTACTGTACTGTGTCTGTAATGTCTGCTGTACTGTGTCTGTAATGTCTTCTGTACCGTGTCTCGGCAATTCCTAAGTCTGTTACATGACTACATCGTATTCTCAAGTGGTATGAAGTTGCTGTTTTTGTGTAAAACAAATAAGCAAACAAACATCTTCTTCTTCTTCTACTAAACATTATTGACTACTGCCCATTAACATACATCTTGTTCAGGAAGTAAAACTACAAACAGTTTTGAGCCAGTGTGAGGTGAATCAATGACAAGTTATCCTGAACGATAAAACACAGCGGGTACTGACTGGGCTTATTACCGGAAATGAACTTAAACGGGCTCGCTGACTGACATCAGGAGGAGCGTTAGATTGCTTCACATGTGTAGTGCTTTTAAACTAATAATTCTTCATAATTTTATCACTGTATTCAGATATTCGGTTTTTCATCCTTAAAGGGAGACCCTGTGTTGTGTTTTAATTTTGAGTCCTAATGTTTTAATTTGTTCATCTTTCTATTATGTACATAAAAAAATTGAACTTTATCGATAGGCAGTTCTTTACTTGTATAAAAGGAAAAAAAGATAATATCCTTGTTTTTTAAGTTTAGTATTAGTCAACGTTTAATGTCATCATTCTCCTTACATTTATGGTGTAATACCATTTATTGATTTTCTTATGAATGTACAATTGTACATTGTACATATGTACAATTTACTAAAAACCGGCTAAATTGCAAAGAGAAGTGCTTTTGTCTAAGCGTTAGAGCAAACAATACACGGTCCTCTGTTAAGTGCATGACACATTACTTTAAACATTACTCTGTGAGTTACTCTACAGTTTCCCCTGATAGCTATTTTAGGTATTTTAACATTGGTTTGAGTACAGAGACAAAAAAATTCCGATATATCTTCGAATATTCAGAGATAACAACAAATTTAGACATAAAGGAGACAACCTAAGAAAAGAGTCAGATTCTACATCATATTTCTGTAGCTTTTTTTTCTCCTTGCCCACATCTTGAGAACAACTCATTGAAAATATGAAATCTCCATTAGTAAGTTAAAATAAACAGGCGTATGACTGAAGCACCAAGAGACGAGAGGGACGTTTAAAAAGGGAAACTTTCACATAGATGAACCTGGGCTGACTCAGGTGCTCAGAAATGACCAAGGGCTTTTCATGAATACTAAAGCAATTATTCCTCAATGACATGGGCAGATGCTTGACTTATTATAAATGACTTTTTCAAATATTGTGAAGTGTAGACTGATCAATGTTTTTGAGTAGTATGAAATATTCATAAAATGAAAATATTACAGGAAAACAGACTAAATATTGGATGTCTATGGGAAAGCGGTGTGTCTGTCACCCATACATTTGATTTCAGTGTGCTGCCTATTAAAATGATCGCTATTAAAATACTGAATTCCACCTAGAGACACTTTCCTCTATGTAAACTGCAGAGTAACACATTCATATTCCCCTTTGCAGTTCGGGGTTTAGCTCTTAGGCAATATCCATGACTAAGAGCCCCCCCAATACCGAGAATCCTCTTTCAGGCAATATCAGCATCTGAGAGACCCCCATCAGCAGGGGCCAATTATACATTAACACTGAGAGCTTTTTTGGTTTTTAATCTCGCCTTTGCCTTCTTCATATGCTCCAAACAAAGGAGGATTCGCTCCACTCCTGCACTTCCAGGTGAGTTCCAGAGCCACCTCTGCTGTCAAAGGGCTTCGACCTCTCAGTGAAAAATGAACACTGAAGCTCGCTCTCTTCAAGGGAGCTGGCAGGAAACTTTCCTTTTTTTTCCCAGCATGGCCCAGTTCCTTGTATTTGCCTTGCGTCTCTGGAGCACAGAGCGGCCGTCCAGAGCAGTGCCCTGCTCTCCGTGCCTCTCTTGGTGATTATCACAGGACTATTATAATTCCGCTCCATTAGCAGAACATATTCTTAAGTTATGTCAAATCCCTTCTTTGCAAATTGCTGAACGAACAGAGACACAAAAGCACCGATCCCTCCTACTACCCCCACCCCTTCTCCAGACTCTACCCCTCGGCGCAACTCTGTCCCCCCTCCCTCCCATACACCCTCCCCTCACAGATATTGAGTAAGAAGCGAGGAGTCAGGGGGAGTAGGGGGTGGGGGGTGGTGGTATCCAGGAGTTACCATATGATGTCGTTTCTTTGTAATAGTGGGCCAGCCTCGCTTTAAGCCATGTGATACCCCTCTGTTTCCAGCAAGGCTGCGCTGAAGCACACGGACGCTCTACTTCCAAAGGAAACAGAGCTCTGGCATAGCGGCTGCTTTCCAGCAGGAGCAGAATGATCCTCCACTGAACAGGGTCTCGCTTATGTATGCGGGAGCAGGGGGAGAGACGGACAGCCTCGCAGTCTCCCCCATAGATCTGGCATGATATAAAAAAAAGAAAAGGTGGAACTGAGCAGCCTTGTAAATATTAGCCGGTTTACTGACAGAGAAGCGGCTTCTGCTGTGAGAGCTCAGCCTGCACGCTGGCAGGATTGGAGACTGAGCGGGAGACAGAGGGAAAGTGAAGAGTTTTCCTCAAACCCCAACTGGAACTTGTGGAATTCCCCGTTTCAGAGGAATGGATGGATTTAAGACTATGTGCTAAATTATTTTGATGTACACTGTCTGCTTTCCTGCTCCTGGCTGGGTTACTCAGGTAAGAGGCTTGGGTCTTTGTGGGACTTTTCATCACATATAAGGGGAACAGAAACGCATTCTTACACCTCCCTCAGACTAATACTAAACAGCAAAAACATGCCAAATTTGAGGCACAGGGATCACGGCAAAGAGAACTGATGGTCTTAGTAGAGCAATTAAAGGAGGGAAATGAAGTTACTTTAAAAAGTAAATGTTTAAAGTCATAAGAAAGTTATTATTGTTTCAATTTTTTTTTCTGTTGAACTACCAGTATTCACTGCCTCTGTGACAGACAGCAGTTAAAAGATGGATGGATGGATGTTTTTTTGTTTCTGAAATTCTGTAAAGATATAATTAAAATGCATGCTTTTCATATTACAGAGATTGTTCGAAGTCCATTGCCTATGACTGGTAATTCATAAGGGCTACAGTGAAAAAAATAGAATGAAACTTTATATAGAATGAAAATTCTCCTACATGCAGTCATGTGCACAGAGTCGTGAGAACTTGAGACTCATTTTTTTTAGACATCTGAGTGACAGATGAATAAGACCAACCTGCAGAGATTGCAAATCATTAAATGCACATGCACACATGCATACCCTTGCAGACATACTTACAACCGACAACTGTGACAATGTAATACATATTATGTTCAGCAGAAATGCGTACTGTTTGTTTGTAGTGCAATGGCAAGGTAATGAAAGAATACAGTGTTTTTTCTCACCTAAGTTTCACTAAAAGGATTAATCCAGTTCTCCGTGCAGAAAATGCTCAAGCAAAAAAAAAAATGATAAAAGTAAAATATAATGAGCTGAGAATAATGATATGCATTATCTTGCACGATGAATATTCAGTGTATGTTTAATGCTAATTACGATAAAGCAGGTGATCTGCTTTTTTGGAAAATTAGGTAAAGTGTCATTGTTACTCAAATGCTACTTAATGTTTGTCCTCATTTATTTACTATGTTGAACTAAAACAAAAGCTTTTGCTTCTTTGTATTTTATTTTATTTTTGCATCATTTCTGCACAGAACACCTTTTTAATTTAGTTACTGACACTGTCTGGACAGTGAACTAATTTTGTTAGATGTGAGAGTGAACATGGCATTACTTTTATTTGGAGCCGAATCAGTTAATTAAAAAATTAAATGGGGCCAAAGGTATTAGGTGCTGCTGGTGTAAGCTTTGCTGATAAACGTGGTCCTTCTTCGCTGTCATATATGGTATCAAACTGATACCCTATAGATAAACGTGGTCCTTCTTCGCTGTCATATATGGTATCAAACTGGTACCCTATAGATAAACGTGGTCCTTCTTCGCTGTCATATATGGTATCAAACTGGTACCTTCTAGGCAGTTTTTGCTTTAAAAGCACAGGAGGTTCATTTGGAGCTATGGCCAGTGTGACTTTGCTTACTGTCTACTTGGTGTTGCACCTCAAAGCAGAATGTGGCTTTTTCATAAATATCAGAGATTGTGAGCCTCAGCAAAACACAGTGTAATAGTAATGTGCCAAAAACTGCTTTAACTCATTGACCTACATGTATAATGTAGTAGTAGAGTTTCTCTTGAATGAAATCTGAGTCACAATAACAAAACTAATAATGGTCCATAAGCATTTCATGCTTTGGACCCTTAATGATAAATTTCACATATATGCTGCTCCAATATACTTTATGAAGCTGTGTGACATATGTGATCTTATTTGATAATCGTTATATCTTATATCAACATCTGTTTTTTTTTTATATGCAAACTATCCTTGTTTGCTCATCGTGTCTCTTTATAAATTCTGACACCACGTTGTCAAGTCTGAGCTCTCCCTGTAGAGGGAGAAACTGCGAACGTGTGCTTGTGCTTGTATTGTAAAGCCAGGATATCGCTAAACCGTTTCTGTTCTGGCCCACAGATGTGGTCAGTCATGTCCTGGTTGCTTTGCTTGTGGATTAGTGTGAGCTCTATGCTGATGTGTCACGCCAGTCTGTACGACACACTCCAGCAACACCGCATGACCCGACCAGGAATAAACACCATTCAGATCTTGGGTAAGTGTCAAATTCTCTCATTCTTTTTTCTCTCCAGTCAAACACGTGTGCATTTTCCCAATCTACACAGCTGTTCCAAAGGCTTGTAATGCTATACCTGCAAGTGCCTCTGCCTTTGTTTTTAAATTATATTTAGCTCCTTTATCAGGGCAGTAGATAAGTTAGACTTTATGCTTCGTGACAGTCAGATAACTCCCTGAAAAGACTATGCAAATTGCATGTGATCCAGCAAGATACCAAACTTATTATGTTCCTCACCCTGATTGGCAGGTCTCTTATTTCTGTTCCCCAGTGCTCTGTGTTTCCAGTCAATGTCTAGAAAGGGATACCAGCAGATACCCTGTATGTCGCTGTTCCACTTCATTGTATGAACATATAACTGAATGAATTTCCCCCATGATCAAATCAATCTATCTATCTATCTATCTATCTATCTATCTATCTATCTATCTATCTATCTATCTATCTATCTATCTATCTATCTATCTATATTGAAATACTTTCTAATAGGTTGGGAGTGCAAAATGGTCATAGTCATTTTGCAACATCATGGATGTTTTGTACAAAGCCCGTGAAGGGATATGAAATTTTCTTTTTCATTTTTAGTTTAATCTGGTGTAAACCTGAAACTAGCTCTACTTTCAGGTGCACGTCAGTTACTATCTATACTTTCAGGTGCACCCCTAGAAGCTAAAAATGGAAAAAAATAATAATTTGATGTCCCATTAGGGGCATTAGTTTCAGGATTCTTTTCTTAAAATGCAGAGAAACTAAACCTAACTAGCTGCAGATGGGAAGTTAACTGGGTCATGAATGACAAATCCCTGTGTGGTTGCGCCGGCAAGTCAAAGCACCTCGTTAGCGATACTCCTGACCACACGTGTGCACACACACAAACGCCCACCTAAGCACTAAGTTCAAACAATGTGCCATCAATAACAGAAATGTCTTAAACATGCTCAGAGGTGCATAAAGGTTGTGAACTGTGCTGTGTTCCTTTACAATAGATTTCTCTGTAGTCTGTTAAAAGGGTCATGGGTACAATTAGCATTCATGAAAGAATTCTCCACTTTTCATTGAACTAGTAAGTCTGGAGTAATCTGATTTACAATGTCATCTATCTGCTTTTTACTTCAGCAATCAATGCTGATGAACAGCTGTAGAAACTGCAGAAGCATCATGATCTATCCCATCCTGATATGACGAGTATCAGGATGGGATACTCAGTGGGGGCATCGCTACAAAGCTAGCATCCACTTTGTCGGAGAAATGCAGCTTTCCCAGAATCACTAAAGTAATTGTGCAGTGTTCTCTAGTACTGTTGCTAGTACTGACACAATTTTAGATCTGGAAGAAAATAAGCTGGAAGTAAATGAATCTGCAACACAGCGTCTGGGATTCACATGCCATCATGTCATTTTTGTTGGATGGATATTTTTTCTCACACAGTTCTTTCTAGATGTACATTATTTATTTTTAGTTTTATATATTAAAGATCAGACAATGTAACATTATTACATTGTTATTTTAATGATGCATTTTCCAAAGCTTCACACACACACACACACACACACGCACGCACATACTTAATATATAAAATGTACCTGTAGCACAGATAGCAGGACAGCATACTCGTGTGCTCGTATCACTCTCTCACTTTCTGTCATGCATTCTGCCCTCTGCTGAGTCCCTCCTTCTGACATGGACAAGATTGATAGCATTTCTATTCAGGGCAGCCAATTGGAGTCTTTTACAAAAATAATCTTGCAGCCCAGCAAATAGACGCACATTACGTCCTACTTTGAATACAATAGCCTATTGTCCTGTCATAGTGCTGCTTGGAAGTAGTCGTTCAATTTCCAGTTCTTTTTTTATGCGCCTTTTTTTTTCAATTTTACTACATGATTGTGAGACTCACTGACAGTTACTCAAGGGATTTAAACACACTCTCACATGGTGTTACGTGTAAGGAAAGTATAACCTGATATGCGGATATGAAAACAGGCAGCCTATACTTCATAGCTGCAGTATCTGCTGCAGGGGGAATGGTGCCGTTTCTGGATTGGTAAGTTTATTAAAGCGGACAGGTCATGATTTGTGAGCTCCATCAGCTGCGTGTAATGGCTTACTGGCCCACTCATTTGAGCTGCCCCCCTCCAGACACAAGTTCACAATGGCTGGAATTACTACTGAGAGTTGAGATTACAATGATTTAACAGCTCATAAGGTTATTGGCAGTTTCACAACATACTTTCATTGTATTCCGAAACCTTCACTTTGCTCAAAAAAAAAAAAACAAACTGGGAAGATACACATTAATTTTTACAATAACATGAAATACCTCTTCCCCAAAATACCAAAATGCTACTTTTGAAATGCCTAGAGTAAAATGCATATTTATAGTAGCAATAATAATAATAATAATGATAATGCTTTTATGGCATCTGTACCATATCTTATTACATTTATCTACTATTGGGTATCTGTGATGCATGCCGTGATGCATTTCACTCGTTAATGTGGCATCACACAGACCATTGACCTTTCTTTAGGACAATGGCTTGGTGTGTTCGTATTTTCTTAAAACAATATTTCCCAACTAATAATTCTTCCAGTTACGTGTTGTACTACATTTGTTTGCATCTGTGAAATCACAGAAAATGAGATTTCTCACAAAATGTTTTCATCACAAGAATCAATTGTTTGTGCAATATTTTTGATATGCTCGTTGGATGTGCACTGGAGGTGGTGAATCTACTCTCAACAGCACAAAGTATGGGTTAACTGCAAGACTGCAAGGTTATTCTCCAAGCAAGGTTCATGACAAAATTGTCTGGACTGCGATGTGGTTGATATCAATGAAAGAAATGTTGTTTATTTGAAGCATAAAAGGGAGACCAAAATGAAAAAAAATGTTGCTTCGGTCTGCAATGAGAACATGAAGCCCCAAAGTTAGTTTTACTGTAAGCAGTAGCATGAATCCCCCTTGCTGTCTAGGTTCTCTGTTGTTGGTTGTATCAATTATATTTTGGGCATTTTGTTGAGTAGAAAATTTTGCTAACAGCACAAAGAATGTAGGTTTAAATCCCAGGGAGCAGACATCAATTGTAACCCTTCCCTCTATTGTAAGTCGCTTTGGACAAAAGCATCAGATAAGTGAATATAATGTACCTTTTTTCTATGTACCTACGATGTTTGGTATTTTTACCATATCTTCCTATGGGCATATTTGTTATTGGCAGATTCTAATAGGAGTTTTTGGTTTCATCATGTCCCCCTTTTCCTCTTTTGTGCTACGCAGGATCCAGGGTCGATTAAATGTTGCTTTGCGTTATTCACCACATCACATTACATTGCGGCAAGCTGCAGAGATTCCTATGTCAGGTTTATCACTTCCAGTTAACGTATTAGATCGTATTTCCTGCCGTAAGTCTTTCATAGCGCTGTTAGTTTCATCCTTTGAATCAGGCAGCTGGGCAAAAACAAACAAACAATAAAAAAATGAAATTCATGCTTTAAACGAATGAAATTTCAGTCAATATCACAGACTGGTGATTGTTTTCTCAGAGTTGACTGGGATGTTCACCTAAATGTTTCCGTATGAGCTGTATTGCCTGGTTGCGTTGCTCATGACCTACAGCTCAACATTTTTCACTGTGGGATGGTACATTTTTTCAGTTTATTCTTGTGATTCTTTTCACTTTTATGTCACTTTTATTGTTACTGTTCCTGTTTCTTTGGAAACACATGTGTTTTGATAAATAATGCTTCACTACCTTGATGATTCTCTTCCGCTGGAGCCCTCATTAAAATCTCGTTAAAATTTAGCCCAGTGACTTTTTTTTAAGCAATTAAGCAGTTATAAAGCAATTAAGAATTCTGTCTGAATCATTGCATTTATAGGTAACTACAGCCAAAACTTATTAAATTATTTAATAAGTGATTATTCATTTTGGCCAATGCATAAGCAATCAAATAAAAAAAAATGTCAAACAGAAAAGTATGTTTTAATGTTAGAGGGGTTAAATGTGTCAGCCAGATGATTGGATTGAAAGAGCTAAAATCCTTTTCCACTACTTGAACACTATTAGCAATTGATGCCTGGAACTACATTAAATTTGAGATAAATTAATGGAAAGCAATAACAGAAAAGTGAAATCCCCTTAAATGCAAATAAACTAGATGTGCAGTGGCTTCAAAGACTTTTTCATTTAATTATTTTGTAAATGGTAACATGGGTTAAGAAATTGCATGACAATTATGTGAAGTGGTGCTGTATAAACCTGACTTGGTAGCTGAACAGAAATGTGTTCTTTTACCTGAGAGACTATGTGGAATATGAAAATGTCTATATCTGGTACTAATCCTGAACCTTACTAATCTTAAAAAATTAGGCAAAATATTTTCAAACATGATTCAATTAAATTTTGTAGTTTTCTTTTCCCCAGTGCTGAAAAGCAGGGGTAAACAAATAAAAGCTGCTCAATCCTTTTCCATCACTCTCAAGGATGATGTGTAGACCTTTCTGATGCAAATCTAATGATTTCAGCCTGTCACTGCCATACCTGGAACAGCAGCATGTCAGTAAACAGAACTGATGTAAAATTATTTCCATTTCTCTGAAAGTGAAAGCCAGACATATGATAAACAATTCAACTCTCACAATATAATACCAGCGACATCCCTTGCAGCCAGGTTTTCCTGAAATTCCTAATTCAGATCTACCTCTTCCCCTCTGTCTACAGAATGCCAAGCTCTCTCTTCTCACCCGCTGTTCAGGGTGGCTTTCATATAAGCAGTGGCCAATATCAGCTGACAGTTATTAGTGCACTGTAGGAAATTTCAACACATGCCTCATGCTCCCCAATGCTTGTTGGCCCTAAGACTGCTTGAAATGGATCAGATGAGACAATTTGTCATGGATTAGTTCTTGTAAATGCTCTTTGTGATTACCGAGGTTGTGATTGAAGAAGCAGGCGACTGCAATTAGGGAGGGGGGCGGTTTCACGGTCAGGATCAACAACACATTCAGCTCTGTATTGTCCTTTTAATAAGGAATACCTACAGTATGTCCATCAGGGGATTGCATAATATGCGGCCATAATGATTTTCCTGTGCATTGTGCAATAAAGTGCTTTCAGTTATTTCAAATTGTGGTGTTCTGCTTTTCATAATATTTATATCAGATGTATTTAATATGACGTAATACAATCATTTTTGGGATAATTTCATGGAAAAAGTTCTTTTTTTCTCCTTTTGTTATTAGCCCCATTATTTAGCCAAACAGTGACGCTGGTATTAAACCAGAAGCAGGTTTTTTTCTTCTTGACATGCATTTACTTTAGTCGTTTCTAAACATTCAACCATCCGTAACCACTTACCTGAGATGGGGTCACTGTGCGCCCGGAGCCCATTGCATGGGATTCTAGGTCATCACAGAACCCTATGAACAGTGTACCAGCTGTACCCAAGTACCTAACACCATGTCCCCGTGCTGCAGGGGAGAAGCATGCAAACATGGTCCATAAAAAGGAAGTAAATCAAACCCATAAGTGTCCAGGCTGAGCTACTGCCTTTCTAAGAGAGAATAGGTTAGATTTTTTTGGTTGTTTTTGTTTTGGGGGGGGTGTCAGTGAGTAGCACTATTGTCTCACCTCTCCAAGGCTGGGGGTTCAGCTCCCACCGCTGCTCTTCATGTGTTTGTTTTCTCCCCATATCATGCGAGTTTCCTCAAACAGCCCAGAGACGTGCAGCTCAGCTAATTAGAGTCTCTAAATGGGCCACCAAGTGTGTGTGTTGGGTCATGTTATTGTCACATTGTGGGGACCTGTCACTTGTGGGGACATTTGTGTGTTGTCTGTGTCCTTAATGGATTCACATCCAAGGCAGGGTGGACTGTAGCCATGTGGCCAGCGCCATGTGGGACGTGGATGGAAGATGGATGAATAATAATAATACTATGATTATAAAAACATATGATAACATGCATAGATCATTTGTACAGTTGCACCACAACTCCAAAGAATATACTTCAATTCTATATTTCTACACTATTTCTATGGTTGTTACTTTTACATAGATGCTTCAAAATTTAATTTCAGCCTTAATATTTTCTCTCTCTCCCTCTCTTTCTGAAGTAACCGTTTTGTTCAAGCAGAACATTTCCTTCCAATTTGTCTTGCTATGGCGTATTTGTGATCCCCAGGCTATGTTAGATTTCCTGTGTCTCGAATGCTTAGAGGAACATGTGATAACAAGAAGGCTTGCAGCTCTTCCTACTGTGTAATTCAGAGAAAGTGCACATATTCAAGCTGAGATATTATATTAGTTCATTTCTGTCTGGCAAAAGAGTATCTGTTTCAGAATGTAAAAGGTGCTCACTGATCACTGGTTCAATGGCTGGGGAAAATGCATATATGGATTTAAGATGCATCGGCTCATTAGCTGTTCATACCAGCTTTCCATTTATAAGACGTTTCCCTATTGTGTTAGTCATGGGTAATATATTACTGCTTGGTTCAAGAGAAGATGAAAAATATGGCTCATATTTATTCTCCTTACCTGCCCTGGGACACAGGAAACTAAAGTTTCAGTAAGAATAGCTTTATTCCCCGAGCTTAGAGTTTCAAAGCTATGCAAAATTGAAACATACTCATTTTTGTAAATATGTGACCCATGTTGCACAGGACATAAGGCTGAATAGGATGTCAGACCATCACAGGGCAGACCAACACTACAGGCTACTGAGAGACACGGAATCACCTAAACGAACTGCGGGAGAAATCCACACTAAATGGAGAAAGCTTCTGACACCCCCCCCCCCCCACACACACACACACACACAAAAATATAGGTGAGAATCAAACCCCCAGCGCTGGAGGTGTGAAGTTTCAGTGATATTCACTGAGCCATATAATGTCATTATCAAAGAAGCATGAAAGTAATTTCTGCAAATAATAATATGAATAACCATAATTGAATCACCAGCTGAAACAACGGGTAGAAGAGCACTGCAGGGCGTGGAATCCATCCACCTTTCCTGACCACTTCAGTCATGGGAGAGTGGGACCAAACCCTCCAGTGCAGCACATGGACACCTGCTCTCTCGGCTGGAGGACTGTCCCCCCTCACACTATGTGTGCTTTAACATGTTTTTGTATTGCAAAAGCCCCCAAATTGTGCTCGTCGTGCGTGACATGAAAAGAAGAAAAAAGCCTGAAAATGAATAAATATAGTGCTCACATCACATAAGTCAGATCGTTTGGGGGATGGTCAGAAAAAGTGGGGGAAACATACGCCTTAAAAGAAGAATATTTTGTTACATTAATCTAGGCTGCGTGGATTCTTTGAAAAATCAAAGCTGTCCTGCTGACTCTTATAGGGCTCTTTGTTTATTGACTGTCAGGGGCGTTACTCGCAGTAGTGCGCCGGAGGGTGTCTGTGTTGACTCCCATTATTTTGTTTGTTTGTATAATGGATGCTTTCAAATGAAAAAGGGACAGGTATAGCTCATCATTTTACCCTTTTACCACTAAATGAAATTTTATTTAGCTATTTTGTTTAAACTACTCAGATAGACAACAGCAGTTACTGGTCTGGGATTTTGTCCAGTACTTTTTCAGCCTCTAGTCCCACTTCAACAGACTACCTTTGCCCCCCATGCCCCAACACCTCATCCCAAGGGACGCAAGTACTCATCCATTTCTAAAATTCCATGGAGACCCTCTTATGTAAATGTAACAACTGGCACTGAAGCTGCAGGAGGGTCTGGATAAACACAGTATCAGCTTTGTCAGTGATTTGTTTCAGTGGCATGATGGCTAAAATATATATATATATATATATATATATATATATATATACAGTATATATACTGTTTATACATACACTCACTGACCACTTTATTGGGTATGTCTGTCTATCTGCTCGATGAAGCAAATATCTAATCAGCCAATCATATGTCAGCAGCACAATATATAAAACAATGCAGAAACAAGTCAGGAGCTCCAGTTAATGCATAAATCAAAGATCAGAATAGGGGTGAAAAGGTGATTTAAGTGACTATGAACATGGCATGGTTGTTGGTGCCAGACAGGCAGGTATGAGTATTTCAGAAACTGCTAATCTACTGGGATTTTCACACACAACCATTATCTAGGGTTTACAGAGAATGGGGCAAAAAAGGAAAAACATCCAGTGAGTGGTTGTTCCCTGAGCAAAAATGCTTTGATAGCAGAGGTCAGAGAAAAATGACCAGACTGTTCATGCTGTTAGAAAGGCAACAATAAGTCAAATAACCGCTCGTTACAACCAAGGTCTGCAGAAGATCTCTGAATGCACAACACGTCAAACCTTGAAGCAGATGGACTTGAGCAACAGCAGACCACACTGGATGCCACTCCTGTCAGCTGATAACAGGAACAGGCTCACCAAAACTGGAAAATGGAAGATTGGAAAAACATTGCCTGGTCAAATGAGTCTCTATTTCTGCTGTAACATTCGGATGGTAGAGTCGGAATGAAAGCGAGGCTCCATGCTGCCTTCTATCAACAATTCATGCTGCTGGTGGTGGTGTAACGGTATGGGGGACATTTTCTTGGCACACTTTGGGCCCCTTAATACCAATTCAGCATCGTTTAAATTCCACAGCCTACCTGAGTCTTGTTGCTGACCATGTCCATCCTTTTATGACCACAGTGTACTCAGCTTCTAATGGCTACTTCCAGCAGAATAACGTAGCGTGTCACAAAGTTCATATCATGTCACATTGGTTTTTTGAGCAAGAGTACACTGTACTCAACTGGCCTCCACAGTCACCAGATCCCAATCCAATAGAGCACCTGTGGGATGTGGTGGAACGGGAGACTGGCATCATGAAGGTGCAGCTGACAAATTTGCAGCAACTGTGTGATGCTATCATGTCAACATGGACCAAAGTCTCTGAGGAATGTTTCAAGGTCCTTGGTGAATCTATGCCTCAGAGAATTAAGGCAGTTTCGAAGGCAAAAGTGGGTCCAATCTGATACCAGCAAAGCGTACCTAATAAATTGGTCAGTGAGTGTATATTTGCTGTTTTTTTTAGTTTTAGTAAAATATAAGTTCTGTTATGTACTTCATGGAAATAAAAATCAGCAACACTCTCCAGAAATGGGGAAGTGTTATTATCACCAAAGGTGTTGTATGAATTCTTCTGGGGTTTGTGGTGTCTGAACGGATGCGTGTGTATGTTTTTTTTGGATGACTTCATGTCTGCCATCGCCCCCCCCCCCCCGACCCAACACTCAGCACTACAGACTCTGAAATCAGACCGTTTCATTGTGCATTTTCATTTCAGAGGCAAAGGGCAATGAGATAGTATCTGTTGTGAGCATACTGTAGATCTAAGTGCTGACCAATATACTGTGGATATCAGTCCCTTTTTTTCCCACTGAAGGGTGGCTGCTATTTGTCACAATTCGCAGAGCTCTGACCGGGCATGGGACTTGGGGCCCTGGGTAGCTGGCTTGGGTTGGTCTGCATCTGTCACTGGCGTGTGCAACAGGGTTCCAGGCAAAACAGCCAGACCCCGCAGTTGGACACAGATGTGCCAGTGGGCAGATGCTGCACACATAAACGGCCAAAGCCCACTATGCTGCACCAAGTCTCGAATGGGCACATTTACATCTCTTGAGCATTTGAGTGCACTCAAGTGGTCCTTAGTACATTCCGCACCTTTAGTTTCACAACTTAGAAACCAACAACGTTTGTTTGTGTGTGCTGTGATGACTCAGTTTAGTTTGCAATCTATGAGGGAAAACAACATGTGTTGCTGTATACTCCCTAGTAGTCTACAGTGTGGGCTGTGAATTGAGAGATGAGTTTTATATTGATGTAGATGTCTTTCAGTGCATTGCCTACTTGTGAACTTGCAAAAATAGCTCACGATTGCATGCTGAATGTTGTGGGAGTGGGAGTGTGGGGGCAGCTGGGTGGGAGTGAGAGTTTTTTTTTCCCAGAATTCATTTGTGTGAAATTTTCCCTGCTCTCCGACTGGAAGCTATTCACTGTCAGTTGGTCTCACAAAG
The DNA here is from genome assembly GCF_048594095.1 of Paramormyrops kingsleyae. Taxonomy (NCBI): domain Eukaryota; kingdom Metazoa; phylum Chordata; class Actinopteri; order Osteoglossiformes; family Mormyridae; genus Paramormyrops; species Paramormyrops kingsleyae. The sequence continues at coordinate 22,401,258 of NC_132802.1, read as the reverse complement.
ATGCTGCTTGTTAAAAAATACAAGTCTAAATTCAATTCTTAAAACCCATTCCCCATTTTCAAGAGCACATAAATTAACATATTCATATCATTATTTCCCTTTAATTCTTTTGTTAGGGCTCTAACAGTATATTCTTTTGTCACAGTAACAAATTCATTCTGAAAAGTTTGAATGAAGGGAGAAATATATATATATATATATATATACACACACACACACACACACACACACACACACACTATATATATAAACACCGCTAATCTGTGCTGGAAGAATACAGTAATAAAGGTGGCAGGTCTGTCAAGAAGGACAGCAATATTGTCCATATAGAAACCAAGCATAATATCATATGGAACTTCTAGTGAGGCGATATTAAACTTATGTTTGCGAAAACATTTTTTTTTCACATGTAAAAACATTGTTGCTGTTCATTGAATTTATCTGTAATTATCAACTGATCTCATGCAGGTGACTGTTTATATGTCAGAAAGACTCAATTCCTTCCCGCGGGTTTAAATGCAAGGTGTCACCTGCGAATAAAACGAAAAAAATATACATATCATGATAAAAAGCAGAAAAACAAGACGAGTAAGTCACTGCCCACACCTGCTGGCTGTACTCAATTGCAGGTTACAGCAGATGCACTGTCTTTTACTAGTAATATTTATTATGTTCAAATAAAATAATTGGTTGATGTAGGTTACCTGCAACTACTCAACCCTCCTCCAGACTTCTTTGCAAGGAGAAACAATAATAGCAGATTCTGAAACATGGCTTTAACTTCCACCAGTTTAATAGTTCTCGCAAAGAAATATAAGATCTGCAAAAGAAAACTGCTGATTAAGAGAGACTCGTAGAGGCAAGAATCTAACAGGAAATGAGCAATGACCCAGTAAGTATCAGCGTATAAATGGAACAGTAGGAGGGTAAAAGGTGAAAAAAAAATTGCCATTCCATGAACAATCGACATAAAGTTCCCTTTAAGGGCACAATACTCCTGCTAAGCTGCAGTGAAGTAGCATCCATTGGAGTATCGCAGTGAAGTAGCATCCATTGGAGTATCGCAGTGAAGTACTGTAGCATCCATTGGAGTATCGCAGTGAAGTAGCATCCATTGGAGTATCGCAGTGAAGTAGCATCCATTGGAGTATCGCAGTGAAGTAGCATCCATTGTCCTGCCCTGGGTTTGCAGACACCACATTGAGGGTGTCCGCTGTGTTTTTAGCAGACCTGTCAAATGATACAAATCACAATGAAGTTCCCTGATGCACTGCTAATCCACCAAACACAGCGATTTCCCTAGGTTAATAAATGAACAATAGAGTGTTTGATATCATCAGCTTCATGTATTCATTGTAGTAACGACTTGCATTGCGAGTGTTGTTTTTCCAGTATCATCTGCTCAGTTTTTCCACTTTTTTTTGAAAGAATTATCTTGGTTTGAGATCTTTGTTGCGAAAACTTGGAAATTAGAAATTATTAGGACTGATAAAAAGGGTTATTATTTGATTCTATAACAACAATCAAACTGGCGACTTCACTTCAATGAAAATACGGGAATATTAAACAATTAAAAATTAGACACACATTGTACAATTGGTTATAGTTATAAAAATGGTTCTTTTCTGCAACCCATAAAACAAAACCAGTTTTTACCATACAGCAAATATTACTATTTATCATGAATTATTAACTATATAAATATTATGTCATGATACATCATTCTAATTTCAAATCATTCCAGTTAAAAGGGTGACAAACCAGTACACATTAAAGTTTCCTATGCTAACAGTCTCATAGAACCTGCATGCACAAAATATGGCACTTTGTGTGCGTTGGAGTGTGTGTGTGTGTGTGTTTGTAGTATTATATTTGCTTTCGTACTCTGTGGATATGCTCTGTATCTGTAGAAACTGAAATAAAACACATTTTGGGAATTCTTTATATACAAATTTAACTCATCTGTAAATATCAATTACAAATGTTGCCTTTAATTCTTGCATTCTTTTTAGAGTACATTCGACTTTCATAATTCGTCCAGAAATGCTCCAGAATAAACCTAAATTAATTTTATAAAGCTTCAGTGCAGTTTCTGAAGTACTAGGACACTGAACATACTTTAGTAGGCAGTCAAAGCTGCAAGACAGAGTTTCTGAATGCTTTGAAATTACCTGGTATTTTACATTAACTGGTCATAAAATTTGATCCAAACTTCATTTGGTTATAATAATGAGGAAACATAATGGAATACACAATTATTGTATTGTTCCTGTACATATTTAATGCATCATTCAAACATTCACAGTGTTCACAAAATAAATTGGTTGAACCTGCTTTGGTAGCAATAACTTCAAACAAGTGCTTCTGGTTGCTGCGTATCAGACTTGCAGAACATTCAGCTGGAATTTTCTTCATTACAGAACTGCTTCAGCTCAGCCATATTCTCTGGATGTCGGATGTGAGCAGCTCTCTTGATATCATTCCACATGATCTTTTCTGGGTTTCTGAATGGGCTCTGATTTGGCCATTTCCTCTTTGGAAGCCACTCTGTAATACATTTACTTGGATGCTGATGGTCACCATCCAGCTGCATCGCCAAGCTTTTCCTGAGCTTCAGCTGCCTGAGGGCCACCTCCGACATTTTCCTCTCACATACCTTAATAATCATGGGAATTAATCTTCCCCTTGATGACGGCAAGCTGTCCGGGCCCTGAGGCAGCAAAGTAGCCCATGACACGATGATTCCTCCACTCTACGTTACTGTTGGGGTGCTGTTTTCATGTCGGTATGAGGTAGGTATGATCCCTTTTTACACCGTATACTGTGCTGCCTGTTCATCTTGAACTATTCAATCTGTTTCATCAAAACATTTTCCCAGTATCACTGTCGAGTGCAAATATCGTCTTTGGCAAACTTCAGACACACAGAATGTTTTTTTTTTTTTTTCCGAAAGTCAGCAGCTTCTAATATGCTGTCCTGCCATGGAAACCATGCTTGATCAATATTCTGCGTATGGTGGACTCCTGAACAGAGATGCTAACCAGTTCCAATGACCCCAATGCTGTTACTGCAGCATTCCTTTTTCCTCATTGACTATTGTATTTTGTGTCCTCCATGGCTGGGCACCCACTTCTACACTTCTAGGGAAAGTAGCCACAGTACTAAATTGTCTCTGTTTATAGACAATTTGTGTAACTGTGGACTTAAGAATATCTAAACTCTTTGAGATTGCTTTGTAACCCTTACCAGCTTTATGCAAACCAGCAATTCTTGATCGCAGGTCTTCTGAGATTGCTCTTTTGGGAACCATGGTTCATATCAGCAGATGCTTCTTGTGAATAGCGAAATCAAAATGTTTAGCTGTAACACGCACCTCACATCTCATTTCATTGTTTGGAGTCCAGATTTGCTAACTACTGAGTCCATTTAACCTTAGTTGAAGTCATTAGCCTTAGGGATGCACAGAAGAACAATGCAATCACTTGTGCATTATCAATTAAAATAGATTGTGTTTCTTGATTATTGTAACATAGATGAAGATCAGATTGCATTTTATGATCAATTCATGCAGAAAACCTGGTTATTCCAGAAGGTTCAAATACTTTCATTCTTGCACCTGTACACACAAATAGTCCCTGAGTGATTTTAGATAGCTGGAATGAATCTGTAAGGAAGAATGTATATGAATATGCGTGAAAATGTGGCAAGCTGAAAGAAACACAGCTGTAATGGCTGTCGGAGGTGGCAAGCTAACTGCTATTTAATCAGTGTAAGGAGCTGCCCACCCACTGGCCCCACGATGGAATCCGATTGGGCAGCTGAAGGCTCTGAATGCATATAGGTCCCTCCTGAAAAGTTACCTGCCCTATAAATATAACCAAATTAAATCTGACTTTAATTTATATAATTAAGGAATTGCTTTAAGATCTTTTAGTTATGATCTCTGGATAATTTAGGTTGATCCAATTACTTCTTGGCTTTTCCTACTTTTAATTTGACTTGTTCATTCCAGATTGCAAGATCAAACAGGATTCACATTTACTGTAACCAATACAGCAATATGCACAGACACAATATATAGCCAGTTTGGTCTTGGTTCAGGGATTGCAGGGTAGCTACAAACTATCAATGGTAGGTCATTCCTGTGTATGGACTCAGTGATTGATCCCAGAGGCTTAGCTTGTCTTTGAGTTCAGTTCAGCAGCAGGGAAGTTTATCACTGTATAAGGTAGCTGCTTACCTTCAACTGTCAAGCAATTAGTCAGAAAGCTGGAACTCTTAGGTGATAATGCACAGTGCTTTTATACCACGCTGTAGTGTGTACTTAATCAAGGCCAGGAATTGTGTTAACACCATTCCTGCTGGAAGTTACAGTAACACTTTACTTAAGCTGTCATCTATATTGCATTATAGATACCTTCATAATTATAATGGCCAGTATAAGGATCAATGAAGAATTACAGCATCTTTTACTGACCGTAGTAAGGCATTATCATGTTAATTGTAGTACTTCATAAGCTCCACTGAAGCTCTCATCCATAATGCAGTATAAATACCTTTACAATCCATTTCAATGGTTGCTATAAATATTAAGTATGCTTTATACTGCATTATGAAGGTACAGTCATGTGAAAAAGAAAGTACACTCTCTGTCAATTCTATGGTTTTAATTGTCAGGACATAATAAAAAAAACATCTGGTCCTTATAGGTATTAAAATTAGGTAAATACAACCTCAGATTGAAGGGATGGAACACATATTCTACACTGTGCCATTATTTATTTAACAAAAACTAAGCCAAAATGCAGAAGCAGTGTGTGAATAATTAAGTACACCCTTACTGCTTCCATAGGAATTAAGGGGGTAAGTAACAGCCAGGTGCTGCTAATCAAATGCATTTGATTAATTGATCATCAGTTAGTGTGACCACCTCTATAAAAGCAGAAGTTTGCGCAGTTTGGCAGTCTGGAGTATTCAGGTGTGTGTTAACACAATGACAAGGAAGAAAGAACAGTAATGATCTTACAGAAGCAATTGTTGCTGCCCATCAATCTGGGGAGCGTTATAAGGCCTTTTCCAAAGAATTTGAAGTCCATCATTCTACAGTGAGAAAGATTATTCACAAGTGGAAAATATTCAAGACGGCTGTCAATCTTCTCAAGAGTGGGCGTTCCAGCAAGGTCAAATCATGCAGTGCTCAGAGAAACTGCAAAAAACCCAAGAGCTACATCTTGGATTCTACAGGCCTCTGTTAGCATGTTAAATGTTAAAGTTCATGACAGAACAATTAGACAAAGACTGAACAATATGGCCTGTTTGGAAGGGTTGCCAGGAGAAAGCCTCCTCTCTCTAAAAAGAACATGGCAGCACAGCTTAGGCTTACAAAGTTGCATCTGAACAAACCACAAGACTTCTGGAACATTGGACCTTTGGACAGACAGGATAAAGACAACATACATCATCACAATTCAAAACCAAGACAGAGACATCAATCATCAATCGAAATATAATTGAAGTGGCCTGTTAGTTACCTACTTGCACTATACACATAACACCAACACAGAGTCAAAGCACTACATATCCCAGTGGAAAAAAACCCTAACTTTCTATATTCTTATCATTTAACTATATACTGTTTCAAGATTGACACAACTGTACCAGTTGCACTGGGACCATTCAGATTAGATCAAACATGAATATAGTCATGTCTATTTGCTTTAGAAAAGTAAAATATAGCATTTAGTTAAAAAAAAAAACTGATATAATTCAGGCATGTATGTTTCAGTGATGTATTGGTTTGCACTGAAGTATTTGTGGGCAATTTTTTCATGACTGATCATTACTGCATTCTAAATGATACTCCATCCATGGCGCAAACATTATGGGCAATTTTAAAAAAAACCAATTAGCTCAACTGCATATCTTTAAAGTGTGAAAGGAAACCGAAATCCCTTTCTGACAGCGGGAGAGCTCAAACAAGCAGAGCAGGGATGGGATTTGAACCCTGCAGTTGAAAGGCAATAATTCCCTCTGAGCCAATGTGCCACCTGTGTCATACCTAACTGGTATAAACTCAGTCATTACAGAAGTTGCGACAAATACCTGGAGGTATCGCAAGTAGTGCCATTAATGATGGGTCTGTGATGAAGAGGGGAGCCGGATAGACGCACCACTGCAGGTGAAGGGAGCAAAAACTGCCGCTTTTCATCATGTGGCGTACAGGGGGGTCATTACCCATTCTGATAAGTATAATAATGGCAGGTATAGTTGCACTAGCAGTCTTATTTATGGTAGTCTAGGCTAAAGGAATATGGTTTCCATCTGAATTTAAGTACTGAGACTGGGGCAGCATCTCTCACAAACAGTATGCTGACACTCTATTCCATAGAGCCCAGCCCCTGACAGCTCTACTACTAAGTCTTTTTATCTATGTCAGGGAATGGCGAGAAGGCCTGCCTTCTCTAAATGAAAGATGTCTCCTTCGGGATTGTGCACAGTGATCAGATCAATTAGATAAGCAGGGGCCTGATCCCCGAGTGCCTTGGAAGTAAGAAGAACGATTTAAAAGTTTATCCTGTACTTAACCAGTAGCCAGCGAGGAGACACTGGAATAAGTGTAAGAACCTTCATTTATGATGCTTCTCCTGGGCTTAACGGCTGCACCGCCGGCTGATCTCATGGCCTTAAAGGAATTATTAGTATAGCCCTGTTCTGAAATTATTCACAGGGCTATGACACTCAGTCTGAAACAGCAGTGCTATACCTGAGGTGTTTTAAACAAAGCCCCTATTCTGCTTAAAGAAAAAAAACTAAATGAATCAATCAAAGTATTTATCAATCAATCCATTTTCTGTAACTGCGTGTCCTATTTAGGCTTGCGGGGGGAGGGTTTGGAGCCTATCAGGCAGGGAACAACCCAGGATGGGGCACCAACCCATCACGGGGCCAGACTGTTTGTATGGCATGTAAAAGTGGAACATGGAGTTGTATGTCACTGTAAATAGATGAATCCAGTATGCAGAATGCTCCCCTATTCAAATATGCTGCTATTTATTGCTATGCAAAATGCAAATTCCAATCTAACACAAATTCTCCCTTCACCTATTTGTTACCCTAGTTACGAGCACATTTACCACTAAAGGGGGTCAAAGCAAACTTTTTTTCCAGAGAATGTTAATTATAATCACTTGTCTTTCTGTGGGATGTATAGAAAAGGTCACCTATGGAAATGCTGTCCACAGTATGTCTTATCTGAGTCAGCAGATATTCTTCTGAAAGCTCACTATGCACGAGAGCAACGCTGTTAGAAATCCATGGGATACCCTCAGTGGATGTTTCTTAAAAGATCTTGTGGGGGGGGATCACCATTCAAAGGAAATGCTAGCCCGCAACAGAAAAGGGCGTCCTGCAAGGGGAACAATGACCGATGTCCACAAAGAAAAACCTGATAGCCAGTGTGATTCCATCGCAGTCCATGAGCAGAATGACAGCCTGCAGAAACCTTGTCAAGAGCCAGCTGCTGTAGGGCTTATCAGGAGCTTCTATCATACCAAGAAGACCCATATGAGCTCTGTCACTCTCGCCTGATAGAAGAGAGAACAATGGTGCTACTGAAGATATTATAGTATTAGGAAACAGGGCCATAACTGTAAGGTATTTAGGAAATTGACACTCAAAATTTGAAACATAATTTATTAAGCCTTAGATCCTGCTTCTCTCTGTCAAAGCATCATAGCAGGTCCTCATTTAGGCAGCGTATGTGGCGAGGAAAATTGAGTATGTGTGTTTCTGGGAATGCATGTCTAACTTGTGGATGTTCTGACATTTCCAAATTATGAAAAGTACCTTGAGAGTTTATTCATCCAAACATATACAGTATGCTAGAGCTCACCTTCCCCTACAACGTTTTAATTGGTTCATCTGCATGTTAAACCAGGTGGGGGTTAGGGGAGGATAAGACCCTCCCCCCACGTACTTTGCATAAAAAAATCCCAAATATAAGATCTTTAATTGCTCTCCTTGAAAATTTTACTGATTATTCATTGATTGACTGATTGGCTTTTTTTCCTTCTTGAATTTTTTTCCTTCTTGATTTTGCTAGATAAAATAAAAACAAAGGGCAATTTGACTATCGGTGAGACAGCAAAACAGCGAACCTCGACATCATGTGAGCTGTTTTCTATTTACATATATCCATCTATTCCTCCACTCAGTCATCTAGGGCAGTCACAGTGTGCTGAGGCCTGCTCCAAAGTGCAAAGTAGGGAAACCCTTAAATCACACACCATTTTACTGCAGAACTCACAGACAGATTCTTTCCCTTCTATACTTTAGAGATACTAGTCGATTTACATGTCAGAAGGAGAGAACCCTCATACACATGCTTGTCCTTTTACTCTGTACAAACAGGGCTAGGCCTAGTTTCAAACCTGCAATCAATGATGTAGACTGACAGCAATGATACAATTGCTATTCTGAATCAAAGGTAGAAAAGGGGCACTTATACAAAAAAGTCATAGGTGGGAAACCCTCCAGAATGCTAAAAAACTTAATGTTACTTAAGGTCCAAATATATGCAATAATTTTCAGTATCATTTTACATGTGTTATTTCTACAGATGGTTTGTTTTGCCAATGAGTTTATATAGTCACACCAATCGAGACTCTTGTTTACAGAGTGAAGGATATGTCTGTGTGTTTTTCATCACAGCTTGTTCGGAGAGGCACATGCTATTAAGCGTAAATGTCATGTAAATATTGGGCTTGGTAAGCAAGGCTGTTCGCGTTCACACATCCTCCTGCCAGATGGCCAGGTTATACTGACCCATTGCTGTCCTTCTGAAAAACAAGGCACTTCTTCAATAACAGCTTTTATATCACAGCAGACGTGGCCCATCCTGACCTCACTGCCTCCTCCTCCCTTACTCACCCGGCACACTCCTGTCTTGTCCTGACTATGTCCTGTTCTGATGGAGCTCAGATTTGTTCACATAGGTTCGTTACCATGGCGCCAGCACAGGGCATCGGCGGGAGATGCCAGCAGGAGATGCCATAAGGCACCTGGCATGCTTCACCAGGGCTTTGTCCAGGCTGGAGGTCAGACTGCTAGTGCGACATTTACATAATGCTATGCAATAGAGTTTATTTCTCACTAGACTACAATGAGTAGGCAGATCTGTAATAGCAATAACATTTGGGCCAGTTAAAGACCTTAATAATAATAATTTTAAAGTTCTTAACAGAAGATGAATCCAGTATTTTTGCTGAAGCATAAGTTATAATTGGAGGTGATTTCCTAAATAAAGTCCTCCCTCGTTCTCTTTTTAAGTATCGTGGAAAAGAATATTAGGACAGAGCAGAGTGCAGTGGGATGTGAAACCTTCTGTTTTCATGAAGGTAAAGGTAAAGCAAGCTCACAGGGAATTAATGTTGTCTAAAGTTTGCTTCATCTTGCCATTGTAATAACAGATGTGCTTTCATTCGGCATCATGGTTACAGAATACACATGCTTTAGAAATCATTTCAGAAACCAAGGCCAGTGCTTGAAGTGAGGAAAAACAGGTGCTGGTACTCCTCTTGTTATTCAGTACCAGGTGCTGGTACTCGTCTTGTTATTCAGTTCCAGGTGCCGGTACTCCTCTTGATATTCAGTACCAGGTGCTGGTACTCGTCTTGTTATTCAGTTCCAGGTGCCGATACTCCCCTTGTTATTCAGTACCAGGTGCCAGTACTCCCCTTGTTACTCAGTACCAGGTGCCAGTACTCCCCTTGTTACTCAGTACCAGGTGCCAGTACTCCCCTTGTTATTCAGTACCAGGTGCATGTACTCCCCTTGTTATTCAGTACCAGGTGCCGATACTCCCCTTGTTGTTCAGTACCTGGTGCCAGTACTCCCCTTGTTGTTCAGTACCAGGTGCCAGTACTCCCCTTGTTACTCAGTACCAGGTGCATGTACTCCCCTTGTTATTCAGTACCAGGTGCCAGTACTCCCCTTGTTACTCAGTACCAGGTGCCGGTACTCCTCTTGTTATTCAGTACCAGGTGCATGTACTCCCCTTGTTATTCAGTACCAGGTGCCGGTACTCCTCTTGTTATTCAGTACCAGGTGCATGTACTCCCCTTGTTATTCAGTACCAGGTGCCGGTACTCCTCTTGTTATTCAGTACCAGGTGCATGTACTCCCCTTGTTATTCAGTACCAAGTGCATGTATTCCCTTTGTTATTCAGTATCAGTGCCGGTACTCCCCTTGTTATTCGGTACCAGCAGATACTGAGAGGTTTTGGTACTCTGAAGAAAAAATACAAAGACTTTCTAGTACTGCGTACTGCTGAGTACCGGCCCACATCAAGCACTAAGACTAATGTGTGTCATGCTATTGAAGCATTTAAGCTGCACTGAAAACAAATGTTATATAATATTAGTAGGGCTGTGTATCAGGAAATGGTTAAATAAGTATAGACATGGTTTGGTGTTAATGGTTCTTTTATCAGTTCTTAGACTTTGGGAGAATAAAATCAGGAACATGTCACCAGTAAAAGGCTGTTTGAGATTTAAACTCATCAAATTTCTTATTTTTCTTTCTTTAAAATATAATACAATACAGTGTCTGTATTCAAAGTGTCTTAGCTGTGTAACATACTATCTAAAGAAAACGAACAATCACGCACTTATACTTTTTTCTGCTCTTGCTGGGTTGAGGGGCAATAAAACCTATATTTGTTAGTTCCGTTATTAATATTCAGATATTTGTCATATTCACCACATTCTCAGTTTCTTTAGATGTTGGGTTTGTGTTTTACCTCCCTGCCAGTCCAGTAAAACCACTGGGTCTAATCTGGTCACCCTATTATAAAAGCTCTGGCTACACCTCTCTTAGGGAGACTATAATGACTTATGCGACATGGAATTTGGGCGCCTGCAGCCATGATTCATTCACACGGTTTTCGCAATTCAAGTGGTAAGAATAAGGTTTGTAGTTATATTTGGCTGTGTGATGTAAAACAAGCATCCTGGAAAAGTTCAGGATTTAGCTGCAAGATAGATGAGGTACGTCTTGGCCAAGCTGAAGTTTATGCAGTTCTGAGGGACCCAGGAAGCAGTTATTTGGTAAAATTTGCTGAATTGCTGTGTCAAAATGTCCTGCATTGTTACTGTAAATATGAGGGAAGTACAGAATCGTAGACAAAAGCTGGAATTTAGCACGAGTTCAAGAAACATTTTGTATGTGTGAAAAGAAACATGAGGAGGCAAGTAGCCCTGATTGCTACAAAAAGCAAAGCTCTTCATAACTGTATGAATTATTGGGTTTGTGAAGATTCCCATGTTGGTTATAAAGGTCACCTTACTGCGCCCAGCCTTAAGAGAGAGTTTGGCTTTCTAACCTGAAGACATTAACCACTGTGAAGCACCATGTTACTTTGCTATATGGAGTAAGGTGCCCTCCTTACTCACTCATTGAGTAACATCATCCAAACCATACAAAATTGGCAGCAACAAGTGGCAGATTTCCAGATTGCTGCAAAATTAACTCCAATGTTGAAAAAAGAGTTCATTCACAGAATAATTAGTTGTATTTGATGTTGCAGCTTGGGAAACCTACATCATTCAGTTCAATATGGATCAATATGATCCAAGTACAACTGGCCACTTTACTGGCAAGTGACATGTTTAAGGTGCTCCATAACTAGAGCCTTGACATTCATGCCACTTTCTCTTTGCTCTGGCCTGATGTCATTTCCAGCATCACCCTGCGGGAGCAACCATGTGGCTAAGAATGACGACAGTAGGGAAAGCTTGGCTTCATTTTGGGATGGTGGTGCCATGGTAACAAACCTATGTGAGCTACCAACCACCCCTCATGCTAGCCTGGCCTTGGGCGTCTTTTTAGATGAAAGTTGCTGCCACCATTACTCTGGCACAAGTTCCATATAACCTCTTCACATTGCCTTCAGGAAGCCATATAGCAAGCTGAAGCTTTGGAGGGCATCCTGAACGACCTTGGTACTGCTGAGATACCACACAGTGCCACACATGCAGCTACTGATGATGGTGGACAGGTCATTTAAAAGACTGAGACAGTGAGGGATATTTTGAAGCACTTCACACATTTACCAAGCACACTCCAATCAAAGAATATAGTCAACCAACTGGTAGATTCTGAACCACCAAGAAGTTCCCCAGGCCATGAGGGGAACATTCCAGAATGTAAACACTACTACCCAAATACTTCCCAAGTGGATCATGCAAATCTTCACCATACAAAGGGGATCGATCACAGACCTCTTTGACATCTGCTGTACCATCGGCCTGCTACAGCCTGAGGCAATTCCAGATGTAATGGTCTGGCGACAGACTGGTACACAACTGGAGTGAGACTGGGCAGATGGCCTAGATACGTGGTCATTATGTTCTGTTCCTGTGCCATTCAACAATTCCTGTATTTGGCTGACATCACATAAATGATTGTATCATCGCCTTTGGTGAACTCACCAGGCTGGGGGTCGTGACTGACACAGTACAGTGCCAAGTCCCAGCACAAGGACCACCAATAAGAACAGTCTCCCAGGCCCTGCCAGGGGATTAACTACTGCGCCAGCCAACTACTACTTCAGCCTTTTGGCTTCCATTCAGCTGAATAGGGATAGCGTCCCATGGAGCACTGCAAGATGACACTATGGCTCCAGTGAGCATAAGATACAGGCAGTCCCCTGGTTATGAACCAGATCTGCTCCCTCAGTCTGTCTAGTAATAATGCAGTACATAATAAGAATGGCAATAATAATAATAATAATAATAATAATGATAATAACAATACATTAATAATACAGTAAAATTAATAATAACTACATATGGTCCTGTTCCTGCACTGTACCTTTGAGCCAACAAACTGCTGAAGTCATGCAATGTTTTCATGAGCATCACAGTAGTGCATGTGTTTGTTATTATGAACTATATAAATCAAATTTTTAATATAACAGGCATCATCACAGACCGAGTTGCCTGTACTGTAAGTTGGACGTTCTTAACCTGGGTGCTGCCTGTACATCACTTCCGGTGTGCAGATTAGCCCCACTTTAGCTGCTCTGGCTATCCAAAGCACAGCCACTAACCTGCCACTAGCTGACTAGACTCCTAATAAAAATTCCCGGGGCCTCATTTCTCAACCTTTGCGTAAATACGCAGTGATATTAAAGTTGAATCTTTAAAAGTGTGTTGAGTGGCGGCACATCACCAGTGCAGTAAATTCAGTCAGCGCTACAAAATGCTTTGAAGAAAAAGTGGTCGGATCTGAAAATCTGAAGAAAGAAATGACCGGCCCCAGAGCCAGTACGTGAGACTCAAAATGAACGAATCATAATGTCAATGTCATGTCGGCATCACAGATGACTTGCTCATGAATAGAATGAAATAAGTTTCGATAGACATATGTACCTTAATTAACACTCATTTCATAATCTTGGTGGTCCCTGAAAACTTCTTCCTTTCTAATCTTACCATTTACAGTCACCAGTAAGAACACATTTTGTAAGTCGATCCGTGCATATGAATGTTTGATTGTCAAATTCACATTTACTGTAAGATATTTTTAATTCATAGAAAGAGATGTCAAGATGAGTGGCCATTTCACTGGTTTATTTGCAGCTCCTTGCTTTACAATGGGTATCGCCTTTTTCCAATTTGTCCAAAATGGTGCTGTAAATATGCTGTTTTTTTCTAACAAGTTTTGTGTGATAAATCTGGGATTTTGCATAAAAATTTGCGTCTGCACATTTTGGGCCTCTTTTTGTGTGCGTGCAACTTTGACAAATGAGACCCCCGGTCTAGCACCAAGGTGTTTGGCAAAGCCCTTGACCAGACCCTAAGGCATAAGTGGGAGGAACTCAAACAACAGGAGTAAAATTAGGAGAAGCTTTACTATTTAATGTGGAGTGACACACTCATGGTAAGATGGGGCCCCTAGCACCAAACACTGAAATGATAAGAGAGTGTCCATGAAAGTTATTGAGGTTTTTACCTGGGGGGGATTTAGGACGATTCCAAGGGCCCCTAAATGACAGAAACTTGGAAGATAATGGGATTGGTCCGGGTTAAAGGCCCTAAATCTTTAGATGTGCCCCTGACTGTAACCACAGAACAGCTACTGAAGGGAGGGTATTTCTTACCTGACAGTCTGAAAAGTGATATCATTTGAGTCCAAAATATTTGGTTGGCTGTACTGTTCTCTGTAAAAATCTTTCTGCACCTACAAAATAATGGGGTACTTTGAGACTTGAACTTAACTGGACAAAGCTGGTGTTGCTCATATCTTGTTATCAGGCTGTTTGGGATCTGCACCTTTCCTTCTCATCTGCTGTGCAGGAGGCCACAGGGTGCATGATCATTCCCCTTATGGTGAAGTGAAAACTCTGGTGGATTTTGTCATGGGATATGCATTGGCAGCCAGGACCAGAATACACATAAACTCTAAAACCACATGGACCTCAACGATCAATTGGATCTCATTATGCAGATGATCATTATTTCTGAAATGTGCTTGTTCCTTCATTTCCCCATACCGTTGGTTTCATACTGAATACTCAGTTTATTATTACTTACATAGCCCCTGTGATAGCAAAGTTGCCAGTGCAAGATCCAGTTGCCAGTGCAAGATCCAGTAAGTAGAGAGCTTGTTTGCAAACATGGCCAGTGTAAATAGGAGTCCTTTACTCTTGTGGTCAGTGTTTGTATGTATGGGATGCACTACTTTTCCCATGTGAACATGGGATGTATTATGCAAATAAGAGCTTTTTTGTTGATGAATTTTTGTGCTGTGCCCCAGGGCTATAGTTATTTATGATGTTTCAATCACAGTGAAAAAGTTTAAACACTTTATACACTTTATAATATTTTTAACGTGTAGTATTATCTCATGATTTATTTCAACAAATCAGGCTCTTTGTGTGAATAGTGATGGGAGTGTTCTTATAAGTTACCCTAGTGGATAAGAGAGAGAATTAACCCAGGTCAGCTCAATATTCATTTTTTTTTTATTTGTATCGCTAAATACTGTTATTGTGATAAGCTTGCTTGCACTACTGCTTGTATAATCTACCATCAAACCACAGCTTCTGATTATGTGGATTTACTCCTGTGCTATAGTATTAAACTTAGTTAACTTGTTTGTCTATGATTTAAACAGACTTCTTTGCTGCAGTTTGTTTTGTATTTGTAGAGAAATGCATGTTTGTTCTGTATTGGTTTATGTTGAAAAATGTAATAATGCTGCTCCTGTGTGTGTGTACAGTATGTGTGTGTGTATATATATATATATATATATGTTTCTAGGAGCATGACATGAACTGTTCTAGCAGTACACTTCACACCTGCAATTGATGTTTCCCATTCCTTTTGAAGGTCACTTGATGTAATACTATGATTCATGAGAAACTGTCAGATAAGTTAGCAATCATCTCTGCCATTAGAAAGTCGCTTCCGCCCTTTATTTTGTTGGTTTCTGGTCATTCCCAGTGTCTCCTGCTTCACCCTATTCTTATGTACTGCTGTCTTAGAAATTTTGAACCTGGAAGCATCCTGCTGCTCAGTGTAGCCTTCTGCCAGCAGAACCACGATTAAACCAGGATTTAACAATGCAGATTTCTTTAAAAGTATAGAGTGATCTCTTTTACCGTGGCTGTACTGTAGTTTGATTGTTGGAAAAGGAAGAAATTCTGTTAGAACTCTAAATTTGCCTTAAGGGCATTGTTTTGGATAAAATAATTTCGTCGGATAAACGTGCAACGTTGAAAGAACAGATGCGAGTAAGCAATGTTATTAAGCCACATCATTATTGTAATCAGAAATTGCTCGAATAAACACCTTAATGTGTATCATTTACCAGATTGGAACCAAAATAGTATATTCATTGCTGACTGATCATTATTATGTTCACAATACCATTTCAGATTGAAAGTAAAAAAAAAAATAAAACACAGTTACTACAGCCTTTAGCACAAATCACCAATGGATACATAAGCAACTTTGTTGTATAGAAAAATAAAACGTAAACATGCAGAAATTTCTAACTGTGCAACTGAAACAAAGACAATAGTGGAAAAACAAAACACGGGAGCCCCCTTCTTATCATAGGGAATGCAGAGGTCAGGCCCCTAGTCAGTTACAGAGCCACGCTCCCTCACAAACCACGGCTATGATGCAAATACATGTGCTCTTTTCATGGTGCATCCATGAGTTCTCTCTTCATATGATATGTCAGGAGCCTGTATCACACTTTACTTTATGGCCCTTGAACCCCGTCTACAAGGAGGAGGGACGGTCAGGATTATCAAAATGCCAACCGGGTGAATGTCAGAGCAAAAGTTCCCTGTAAATAACACATGTAATTCCATCCACCGGCTGCCCAACTCAACTGTACAGCCTGTCCACTGCATTATCAGCTCTGCATCTTAGCATGATGCCACAAGGAAGGGCTGCCAGTCGAGCTGAGGATGTACCAGCTGTGGGACTGGGAGAGCTGACATAAATAACAAGGACACTTCAGCACGCGAAATGCCGTCACTGCTGAGTGCAGAGGAGACAAAGCAATAAGGAATATGTGCTGCTGGGAGTATTCAAATTCAACCATTAAAATACAAAGAGGGACCATATTTACCAGCTAACAATGGCCGAAGGTCTGTCACGTGACACGTTACCTGCTGGAGTCATATGCATAAAAAACATGGATGTTGAAGTAAGCGATGCTGACCTTTAATATATTACTTTTTTAAAGCTGTTAAAGAAAACTGTAATATGGTTTTGGTAAAGGTGAGGAAAATATACAGAGAAAGAGTAACAAATGCTGAAGTTATTTTAATTATTGTTTCATGAAACCCTAACCCTTTGTTATGCATGTATGGGAATATATATGTACAATACATTTACAGTAAATGTATACACATGTTTATTTACATACAGAGATAATTGTATTATCTCTGGGGATCCAAGGTAACTGACTATCCAATTAAATAGGCCAGTGAAAAGTTTTACAGTATGTTTTTTTTTTTTGTTTTTTTTGTGTAATGCTGTTTCCTGTCCTGCTGACCCTGGCATGATTTAATTAGCATTCAGATTCACCACTTCAGATGGTAGGTTTTTCCATGAGCATCATCATACATTTTCTATAAGACTTTTACTAAATGAGCCCATAACCCACAATGCCAGTTTGTCCGGCAGAGATCTCAGAGTCCAATGGAGCGTACACTGCAGGAGACAGGTGACCATTTACACTGGACAGGAACCTCTGGTATAAGAGCAAGAAGACGGAAATGCAGAGAAAAAGAAGAAACAAGAGCAGGAACTAGGACACAGAGACTGAGAGATACAAACCAAAAGACTAAACACAATAAAAATAAACAGCTAGGAAACTAGGCTTCAGAGAGAACAAAAGCACATGTTTCGTCTTAGTGCTCAAAGAACAATGAGATTGAGCCTCGGAAAACCTGCTCAGTCTAAATAAAACACGGAGCCTCCTATTTCCAGTTCAGAGCATGGCCATGTACGCATAACAATTAGACCAAAAACCTGTAGCGGATAAGCATTTGGAAGACAAATTTATAATATTAATATTTAAGCTTGTGTAGTACATTATATATTATGCAGGCATCTATCCATTCATCTATCAGTTTTTATCAACTATCAACTGGTCATCGTGTGGTACATCTCAAGAAGCACTGAGCAAAAGGCAGCCCCCAGACAGAATTGCAATAGCCTACTGTAGAAAAGATATTTTTTCACTAAATTGTCATAATCTAGTGACAAGTGATTGATTTTTTTGAAGATTTTTGGTATGTATTACCACTGTCATACACTTTCAAAAGATACTAAACTCAGTAAGAACTATAATTATTGCCGCAGGTAGCTGATAAAGATATCCAGTAAAGGATTAAATACAGGAGTACATGCTAAAGTAAATAAAAGACCACTAACCAAAGACAGTCTATAAAAGGCTGTATTATCCTGCTTATGAAAACATTTAAGTAGCTAACTGGAAAACAAAGTGTTATTTTTGTGTGTGGAAGACACAGGTTAGTTGTTGTTCATTCAATATGCCTTTTATATAAACAGAAGCAGAACAGCAGATGTTTACAATCTCATTAACACTCTCAGTGTGTGTTTGCCTTATGTCATGTTCATGTGACAGCACCTGGTCTCAGTTCTGAGTGTTTTTTTTCATTCACTATGATGGCAGCATGGGAAGATGTCATTACAGCATAATTCCTATATTTCTTCCCATCATCTGTTTCTAATTCCAACCCTCTCCCACACGAATGTGTCATTGTTTTTAGCTGATGCGTTTGCCTTAGAGATGATCACAAATTTGTGGTTGCTCATCGCACCTCATTTTCCAACTGCTTTTCCTGGTGAGGGTTGCAGTGGCCCTTCACACTTGGCAGAATGTCCTTACCACTTCACACTTGGTGTCGAATCACTCAAGTACATGCTGGAGGACATGGCTAGATCAGGACAAAAGGACGACATCATCTGCAGATAACAGGCATGTCATTTCTCACGCCCTTATACCGGATGTCGTTGTAACCATAGCTACACCTTGATATCTGTTCATGAAAATCGGAACCAGGATCGTGAACTTAGCATGCTGAAGGGGTTTGCATGCCTTAACAATCCACTGATCTATGCTGTCGGGTGGTTTATCTTCTGGTAGGGTTTCCGTTGGTGAACAGCTTTGTGGGGAGAGGGCAGACAAACAACAACAAAAATGCCCAATGAAAGGTGGGGAGAAGATCCAGTCTATCCCGCACAGAATACAATAATTGGGACCCATCCCTGTAACTAGGTCTGGGGCAAGCAATTTTTTTTCTGATTTTGCCATATCCCTTAAGGTTTTGCCTGCACACTATCTGCCTTTGAGAAGATGTGGCCACAATTCTACAGGACATAGAGAATGAGGCCACTTACTTAAGAAAAACATCATATCACAATGCTCACCTAAGGAACAGAAAAAGAGTGCTGGTAATTCATTTCTTGGCCTGTTGTTTGTTACAGTAAATTCATGTTTTGCTTTGCTTCTGTTGTTGAACCATTGTGTGCCACTTTATGGAAAAAATGTTGTTCTCTTGGACTGACGAGGTATAGACTGCTTTGGTAATGTCAAAGAGCTGCTGATGGACAGTTCAGCCCAAACCTTGTAAGATCCTGGCCACAGCCAACTTCTGATTATGGCCTGATACAAACTGATAACACAGAATAAACTGCTACATTTGCATCATGTATGGACACTGCAGCTGAATGAAATGATCCAACTGTCAAGAAAGAAGTTCTTCGATATGAATGGCCAGTGGAAAAATGGAGAACCTGTTTGGTTGAAACTTCGTACTGTGTATGGACAATCAAATATTGACCACATTACTTACTTCTAAAGACCACACCAGAATGCATATTGTGTGTTGGACAGAGAACTTGCTTTGTATCAGTTAGGATGTTACCTACAGACTGGGCTGTCACAGCTCTGTTGTTCACTTTCTGTTTTGTTTTCATTTTGCATGTCCAGATGGATAGATACATTAGTCAAGCAAAAGATCTCTTCCTGCCAAATTTGTCGGTCCTCTGACAATACTTTCAAGCTTTATGCTCTTATTCAGCCTGTACTACTTCCAGCTGAGCCCTGGAAAAAAAGATAATTCTGGCTACCTGGGCGTGCCGTTATGCACTCTCCCTAATAGATTACAGCAAATATCCTGAACTTCCTTTTGTGTCTTTTGTGAGCACACAAATGTGATTGGTTTCCTTACACCTGTCGTGGGTCAACATTTTAACCCAACATGTTTTATTATGATAATGGGCCACAATTTACTGCTGCTGACTTTTTAAATCTAGGGATATTAAATACGTGCATACAGAAGTTTACCGTCCTGTTGCCAATATTGCAACTGAGCAAAGTATTCAAAGACTGCAAGTCCCAGTCAAACCAGTCACAAATTTTTTCTGTGTCTACAATGCGACACCTACTTCAGCCACTGGTGTGTCTCCATCCGAGTTGCTACCCTCGCCATGCTGGCATACCTCCTTTTCTTGTTTGTGGACAATAAACATGGACGCACACATCTATTCTCAGGAAATTGCAACCAAGTCAATGTCAAACTTCCAAAGCATAACCAAAGTCTTCAGAGCCACTGGGAGTAAAAGAGGAATGTAGAAAGAACAACTGCATTCCATGTATTGAAATGAGATGGTACACATTGCACCAGGCACTCTCGAAACATGTTATAACCACTACAGAAACATGTTATAACCACTACAGAAACATGTTATAACCACGAGATATTGAATACCATTGGATCTGCACAGTCAAGTTGCCACAAGGCCACAAGGCCTGGGCCAGCACTAGCTTGTGATACATGTTCTTGGGGACTCCAGTGATAATTGTGGATTGATGTTCTACAGTTGGGTTGCTTCAGGGACAGATTATTGTGGATCATTCATCTTTTTCTGTTATCATCATACATGTCTTCATCTTACAAAGTGCTAAAAACAAATTTGTCATCAATACTACTTTTATGTTCGTGATTTTAGAGTTTTTGATCTGGTTAGTGCAAGAAGAAGAAAATGAGTTGTATGGATATATGGATGTACTGCATTACAATGAGTCAATGAGTGTTTAATGGGTGAATTTCCTTGTTCCTTTTTGAACATATATATACATGCAAATAGCTCAACCGAACAATAATTAAAATCAATTTTATGCTCTGTGAATAGCTAAAGTGTATTTTAGAAAATGCATAGGGATTATTATAATACCGCCTTGCACCTATAGCCTTGAGGATAGGCTTTG
The DNA here is from genome assembly GCF_048594095.1 of Paramormyrops kingsleyae. Lineage (NCBI taxonomy): Eukaryota > Metazoa > Chordata > Actinopteri > Osteoglossiformes > Mormyridae > Paramormyrops > Paramormyrops kingsleyae. The sequence goes on along the minus strand of NC_132802.1, from coordinate 22,380,434 downwards.
GACCCCCCACCACGACCCTGAATAAGTGGTTTCAGAAAATGGATGGATGGCTGGTTATTATAATGGTAAAAACAATGAGGACTTACTGCTAAAATAAAGTAATTAGCCACCATCTAGCTTGAGATTTCTATTACATTTCAATTAAAAGCTGCTTAGGTCTCTCAGCAAAATAGAAAAACTGCAATATATTATTCTGTGATTTTTCAGTTATACCTGGCCTTTACTGAATAACAAAAATTACTACCCTTCTTCCATAATAGGCTCCCCAAACAGAATATTTATGAGAGCTACATTTAGTGAGGAAGCATATATGAGGAAGTATATACACACACACACACACACACACAGAGACGCAGGTCTGTAATTATGTCATTATATCTTTGTGGGGATTCTGTATTCATTTCTTTGGGGAAAAATCTAATCCCAACATGACAACCTTAACCCCAACCCAGCCCTAACTTTAACCATAAGTAACCAAACGAAATATTGATTGCATTCAGAGTTAATTGTGGCTACCTGGATGGTGGGCAAAACATCAAAATAATAGGTTTGTAATTATGTTGTGGGGAATAATTGGTATATATATTGGTGTGTGTGTGTGTGTATGTGTGAATTAAAAAATATTAATTTGGTTGGACATTACTAAATTTATTACTAAATTTCTTGAGATGTCTCAAAACTTAGTTATTCTTTCAGTAGACTTTTAATGGACCTATTTTACAACATGTTTTTTAAATATCTATATTACAAAATAGGTTACACAATACAGAGTTGGCAAATGTAAGTCATGTTGGTAAATTTAACACATTTATTCTACAATACATCAGTTACAATGATTTTTTTTTTTATTCAACAAAACACCTGAGAATAAGGATTTATTTTAGCCTTGCACCACTAACAATGTATTATAAAGAAACCCTGTGGTTGTTTAATTAAAATGCACATTCAGCACCGCAGTTTGTGGTGAAGATGTTTATGTGCTAAATTAGTTTCTATTGCCTACAGGTTAAATAATTTCACAGTGTCTGTCCCTTGATTTTACCAGCTGTTCACAACATGAGATGTCCAATAAGAAGATCCCTGTGGCCTTAATAAATGGCCTAGACAAGTCCCAGAATTCCTACGGCAGTCATCCAAGAGTATCCCCAGGAGACAGTAACTCCAGGTCTGGAGTCTGACACCTTATGGCAGACAGATGGACATGGATGGGTCCTGTGATAGCATGAGATTTGTTATTCCTTGAAGCAATCAAATTCCTAAAAATATGTGACTAGTCTCCGAATGGCAACAAGTTACAAAACATTATGCATCATTACTTTAGATTTATTTTACTTTTTCCATCTAGTTATGTGCATATCTACATTATGAAAAATTCTCTTCGTTTATTAGTAGATTGAATGGTTACATCTTGCAAGGTCAATAATATCAAAGTCTGGATTAAAGAAATTTATGTGAAGCTGAAAAAATCATTATGGAAAAGTCTGAGAGCTCAGATGCTGCACATCTGCGATATTTCAGACTGAAAAGGGCAGGAAGACCCTGGATGAAAAGTGCCGGTTGGAGAGAAGACAGCTGAGGTCAGTAAGGATTTGGTTTAGGTCATATCAGTATTAACAGACAGTAAGAAAGACAGGGTGTGAGAGAAGAGAATAAAAAACAAGATGATGGAGAAACTGCAATGAAGTACATGCTAGTCATGTGTATCAATGAGTCAGCAACTCAGTCAGTAGGAATGGACTGAATGAGCCAAACAGTAGGCAGAAGCCAGAAGGTAGTAGTAACAGTTGTGATTAAACTACTATTTAGGTTAATTCTCTGACTGCTAATTAGGAGGGAAGAATTCAATAAAGAAGTATAAGTCTTGAAGGAAGCCAGTGAGATCTGGTAAGTGACAAGGCATAAAAACAAAGTAGCCAACAAATTGGAAAAAGCCAGCAGGTTAACTTTTTTTGAGGGGACATGAAAAATGTAGTAGTACACGCTTACTTAATGCATTCATTAACCAGTAACTAAGTGTGTGTTAAGTACTGATCCCATGTTCATTCATCATTAATAAACCATGACAGTTCATGTATTTCATGCGGAAAACTATATTAGTTCATTATGTGTTCTTGAGTAGTAAATTAGTTAAGCAATTTTTGCCCCTTCATGAAGTCTATTAACTAATTAGTTAACTGTTAACTAATATAGTGTCATGATTGGCCAATGATGAACAAGCGTGGGATCAGTACGTAACAGGCACTTAGTTACTGGTTAATTAATGCATTAAGTAAGCATGTACTACTACATAATTCATGTCCCCTAAAGTACAGTATGACCGCTAGCAGGCAAAAAAGAGCATGGTATTGAAAAATGGAAGCCATCAAAACATGCAATTAATCATGTTGGATGATTGTGAAAATCATTATGGACTTTCATAATGAATGAAGTGTCTTAAATAGATGAAGGCTGCATTCTTGCAATTAAAAGTATTCCGGTGAAAGGCGTATTGCCATGTGACTTGGTGAATGTTGGTGGATATGATGACTAGACCAGTGTTAATAGTTTTCCTTGAGCATCCAGAAATTTGCTCTAATTTCAGAACAGATTAAACTGGTGCATAAAGCGATCCTCTCATTTTTAAATGTGGGCCATAATACTGTACATCAAAAAACATTAGATCTAATGCCAGTCAATTTTTCAATCAAATACCTCGCAATGAGGGACCTAGCTAGACTGGTTAAATAAGCAGAGAAAGCAGGAATCTGAACCCAGAATGAGACATGGCTGAATCAGAACTCTGGCGAGGAAATCATGACGAGCGGGTGTGGCTGCAATGAAGCGATAGAGTCCAGCTTCACCTTCCTGTAGATGCCTAAGGCATCAGAGGACGTCCATGAGGTCGGGGTGTTAGTCTGTCTGGATGCTGCTGCTGGCATTTTGCAGTTAACAAAGGATCCCAGATATCTGTAACCAGTACCCCAAACTGCTGTTCTGGGCCATAACCATCCCAGTCTACCAAGTACTGGAGTCGATCATTAAGAGAGGGAGGCACAGGGAGGTGTAAAACCACAAGTTTTGGGCATATTATGCCAACAAAACAAATTGTTACCAATCTGACTGATTATGCGAAGAATAAGAAAGCAAGAACCACCTGATGTCCTGATTAATGCATTTGCACTGTGCTTTGGACTGGGGGTGATATCCTGATGCCAGGCTCAATGTTACTCTCATACAGAATCTGGCAGTAAACTGGGGTCCCCGATCTCTAACAATATCCTCTGGCATACTATAATCCAGAAGGCATTCTTAAATATGTTAGTGAGCTCTAGAGGCCTGAGGGAAGACTTTGCATGGTCTTTGATGAGGCGCAGTTTGGGAATGATGAGGTATAATTTATAATATCTTCCTCTAAGGAAGCCCACCAGGAACAATGACTCATCTGCTTGGTTGTTCTTTGAATTACTGGATGCCCGGTGCTCAAGGACACAGATTGAGGCTGGTACATCCTGGCAATTCGCAGAAGTGGATGGCAGAGCTTGATCGCCTAGGAGTGCATGATTGATATCATGTGGAATATACTGTCTTACGGCCTGTGGCTTAGTGGGCTAAGCCTGTGTGCCTGCAATCAGAAGGTAACCAGTTCAAACCCAGCCTCAGCATGTCTGTGGGTCCTTGAGCAAGGAACTTAACCCCCCAGCTCCCTGGGCTGCCCATTGTGCACAGCTTACTCTACAAAGAGCAAGTTGAGGCAGGCATAAAGACAATTTCCCCATGGGGATCGATAAAGTACCAATTATAATTAATTATGGGTGTGATGAAGCAGGATTGCAGTAGGATAGTATCCATGGGCTTGGAGCATCAGTCCTAGTCAAAACATCTGGAAACATCTGGTGTGCCTCTGCTCTAGCTGGTAGATTATTGTGGACCTGTAGATGGGGGTCATGAGAAGTGCGGTGATGGTGCCATTCTAGATAAACCGGTTGTAGAAATTAGTGAAGCCAAGGAACCACTGCAACATCTTTTCCTTGGATGGGATGGTCACATACTTTGTTCGAGTATCCTACCAAGGCAGCAAAGAAGCAAAGGACAGAGTTGTGTTGATGGTACAATACTGTTGCCCACTCTCGGGCTCTCCCAGTAAGTCACAGTTGGTAGCCAGCAGGGAGTTGTTACTCCAAATGAACAGACTGCACCGCATGAGGAATCCCCTGCAGTGTTTGTCCAAACAATCGTAATACTCCAGAGTAAGGAAAACAGGACAGAGTCAAGAATTGTAAGGATGATGGCAGCTGAGGAGGATTGTGTAGTCAGCACAGGGGAGGAAGAGCAAACACCTAACAAATCCTCTAGATGCTGCTCCAGGTGAGTCAGCATGCTGTGGTGCTTTGCTGGATCCATGCTTGTGGGCAAGGTATTCGGCAATATGGATGCCTCAGAGACCAGAGACGAGATTGCAGAGCAGACAGACATCAGAGACAACAAGCAGAAGCTGCGTCAGAAATGTAAACGGAAGTTGGAAAGACAGGCCAGTCAGTCCTGGGGGGTGCAGGATAAGGCAAGCACATGTGTAGACAGGAATAACCTTGGGTGAATAGGGATGGAACACACTCTCAGAGGGCAGGGGATTAAGATTGTCACTTACACAGAACCACACATGAGGCGAATCAGGCACTCAGTGAAAAGCAAGGAGCAAGAAAAATACTCCTGATTGCGCACTGGAACACCAGTACCTCACACTGAGGGAACCTTTAGAGTAAGCAGGGCAGTGAAACCTGAAACCAGAATGAGATACAGCTGAATCAGTACTCTGGTGAGGGAGATCAAATGAGGGAGTGTGGCTGAGAGTCCAGCCCTACAATATGAAGATTTATGACATTAAAAGGTAGCCCTAGCAAGGCTCGTTACAAATGGCAGTCAAGATTTGCCATAAAATTTTTGCACTAAGGCAGGGGTGCATTAGACATTTTGTACCCCATGAAAGTATATCATACTGGGCCCACAAACCAGACCAATCCAATTATGTTCAAATTTTTTTAGGGCCTCTGTCACTCAGGGGCCCTTGGAGTCATCCTAACTCTCCCCTCCCCCCTTTATGGCTCTCCTCTATAAAGGCATATTAAAATAAGATTTCAACATTTTAATGAATGCTGTTATGTTGCAGGTGGAGACATGCAACAGAAACGGTTTTCTTCCCAGCTCATGTAAACCAACTGATGTCGGGAAGATGGTCAATGTTGTCTGTACCTGATAGTTTCCGATAAATTTGTTTAGAGTACATTTCACGTGTCCCAGAAGAGGGTATTCTATGCTTCCACATCTAATAATCACCAAACCAGCAAATGTTAATACATTGAACAATGCTTACTAAAGTAATAAACATAAAGTAAAAATTGTGTAAATTGTATTTTTGTATGTTTGAACACTGCTATTTTAGGAACATCTATCTTTTTTCAATTCAAACCATAATAATTTTGGACTGTTTTCTCAATTACATTATTGTGCTCACATTTCATGTCATTATACAGCAAAACCGAGGTGACAGACTATTTATATATGGGAATAAAGTGCTGACAGAATGCCTTGGAGATTTTGGTCAGTATTGACATGATTTCATCACATAATTGCTGCAGATTTGTCAGCTGTACATTCATGCAGAGTATTTCTATTTCCATCACATCCCAAAGGGTTGGATTCAGAGCTGGTGAGGTCATTGAAGCACAAATAACTGTCATATTCAAGAAATCAATTTGAGGTTTCTTGGGCTTTGTACACGTTATCCTACCATTACAAGGTGGGTGAATTGTGGCCATAAAGGGATGCACACGGTCAGTAGCAATATCCAGACAGGCTGTGGTACAGAAATAATGCTCGGTTGGTATAAGGCGACCTAGTGTGTGCCAAGAAAACATTCTCCACATCAATGCAGCACCACTACCGTTTTACAGTATATGCCTTGTACCAATCAAGCATTATTTACATGCCACAGCCTGTCTCAATATTGCTGAATATTGAATATGTTCTTATGTAGTTGACACAAGGCAGTTCATGAATTCATGCTATTTATGCCAAATCCTGACCTTGCCATCTCCATGTTTCATAAGAAATTGAGATTCATCAGGCCTGCCAACGATTTTCTTCACCTGTACACTTTTGATGAGCTCACTGTGGCCTCTTGTTTCCTCTTCTTACTTTACAAGAGAGGAATCCATTGTGATCTTCTGCTACAAGGTTCTGCTCCAGAGCAAGGTTCAAGGTGCTGTGCGTTCAGAAATGCTTTTCTGCTCACCGTGGTTGTAAATATGGTTATTTGAGTTACTGTAGCTTTCCTGTCAGCTTGAACCAGACTTGCCATTCTTCACTCATCAACAGAACTTTCCACCTACAGAGCTGACACTCTGCTGAGCTGATTTTTTTTCTTTTTCACACCATTCTGTGTAAACTCTGTATCAGGACTATTCAAATCACGGTCCTCGAGGTCCGAGCACTGCTGGTTTTCCAGCCTTCCTTTACCTGTCAGTCAGGTGTGAAGCCTCTGACCAATCAGAATCAGTAATTATTAAACTAACTATCTGGGATAACTGAAAACACGGCCTGGATTTGGAATCGTGGTCAAGATTTGAAGAGTGCTGCTCTAGAATTTGTTGCGTGTGAAAATCCCAGGAGATCAGCAGTTTCTGAACACTTTTCATAGATGTATTTTTTCCCCTTGATGTTTGATCTGACCATCGTCTGAACCTCTTTACCCAAGTCTATGTTATACTGTGCACTGATCAGCCACCATGATTGGCTGGTTTGGTACAGTATTTGCATGAACAAGCAAGTTGTATAGTTGCATGGTTGTGCTCTCAAATATTTTATGCTGATTGAAATTCCAGCACCAGGCAATAAAACTGCTGCAGAGATATTAATCCCCCTTTCATCTATAGTACAAGCTGTGCTGGTTTTGTTAGACACTTCCATTATCTGGGTGGATAACGATAAATGCACAGTATCCTAAAATAAGGTGATTTAATAGCAACTGTGTGGTAGGATGGCAAAAAATAAATAAATAAAAAATAAGCATGAATTGTGTGAATCACTCTGATGACGTTAACGCTCAGGTGAAAGCAGTATTTCCATTTATTTCATTTCCAAAAAATGAAAAAGCAGCAAAAAGTGCCCTTTACTATATCACAGAGGCACTGGAAATGTATTTTTAATGTTTTTATAAATGATGGATTCTTTTTAAAAGAACAAACATAATCCCCCGTTGCATGTAGTGTGTGTATGTACAGTACATTTACATAGGCAAAACCAAATAACAAAAATAAATAATAATTTCTCATTGTTTGGTGTAATCGTCTGTTGTAGGACTGAAGTGATATTATTATTATTATTATTAATAATAATAATAATAATAATAATAATAAGTTGCAATTCATATTGTTTTCTAACTAAAAGAAAGACAATTTAACCGTTGTGGAATTACGTGTTAAGCAAATGATTATGCATTGTGCTGGAAATTAGACAAATAAGTATAAAAATAAATTAATTTAATTTCAAATACATAGCTTTGGTATCTTAAACAAGGTTTAAATTTAATGTTACAGTGACTCTTGCTGGGTCTGCACAATGGTTAGCACTGTTGCCTTGCACGTCAGGACCCAGGTTAAAGTCTCCGGTTATGGCTCCATGTGTGTAGAGTCTGCATGTTCTTCCTGTGTCTTCATGCTGTTTCCTCCAGGTACTCCGGTTTCCCCCCACAGTCCAAAAGCATGCTGAAGTTAATTGGAGATACCAAATTGCCCGTAGGTGTGTGAGTGTGAGTGTGAGTGTGCCCTGCGATAGGTTGATGGTCCATCCTAGGCTGCTACCTGCCTTGTGCCCATAGGCTCCAGAACCCCTGTGACCCTGAATAGGACAAGTGGTTACAGAAAAAGGATGGATGGATGGATGGATGGATGGTTGCCTTTAGCCTCTCCACCTGGTGAATGAAAACTTTCATTTTCTCTCTGTTTTCTACCTCTAAAATAAACTTGCATTACAGTAACTGTAGATTTTATTTTGGGTTTACTTTTTGCGTGCTGGTCAGCATTTTCATATTGTGGTTGCATTTTAAAATACCTCGGTTTGTTGTGCTCATTTACTTGCATAAATGCACCGCTTGGGTAGTATCTAATGTTTCATACCTTCCTGGTTAGTATTTTAACAGTATTTTCAGAAGTATATTGGTTATCTTGAATTCTTGGAGATAATTCTTTGAGCAATAGTTATGGCCGGGGGACAAAGAGACAATTAATTCCCATGATAAATTTTGCTGACCCCCCCCCCCCCTAACCATCTGGTAATGACCATCCATCCATTTTTTTGTACCTGCATTTCTTATTTAGGGCCATGAGAGTTTGCACACTCACACACCATTCAGGCACATGGGCAATTTGGTAACTGCAATCTATCTTAGCATGTTTTTGGGCTGTTTGGGTGGAGTAAACCCCATGATGAGATGGGGAAAACATATAAACTCCACACACACGGAGCCATGGAGGAGACTAGCCCCGGTCCCAGAGGTGTGAGGCGACCGTGCTAACCTCCCCTGTTAATGACTCTATTACCGTATTACTAGGGATGGGCAATCTACTGATGTTCTTTTTGAACGGAATCAATCTTGGTATTGCCGAGACTATTTCTGATATTCAGTGCTGACCCAACCCTGAACGTAAAAACATGGAGGGGGGGTGCATCATTATATTCCCCTGAAAGGCTTCCCATTTCTGTCCCCTTACTGGCGGCCCGGCCTGGTAGTAGTTTATGCCATGTTCCCTATAGTTTCATAGCCCATGCTTCCACTCACTCAGCAGAGTTCACGTTGCATTTACTCATTCTTCCTTATATGCAAATATAAAGTTATCTGAGGTGTTTTCTGTCTTGTACATTGAGTTTTGATAGCTATAATCATATAGCATTTTCAGCAAACCACTTATTTGGCATTTTACTGGCAACATTGCTCTCTCTCTCCCGCACACAGACACACAGTCAACAAGAACAAAAATTTTGTTTAGTTTCAAGATTCTTCCATCTATTTTCTGAAACTGCATATCCCATTCAGGGTTGCGGGGGGTTCGGAGCCTATCCCAGAGGCTACCGGCGCAAGACAGCGAACAACCCAGTATGGGGCACCAACCCATCGCAAGGCACACTCACACACCGTTCACTGACACACTATTCACTTACACACCATTCACTCACATACCATTCACTTACACACCATTCACTCACACATGCACACCTATGGGCAATTTGGCAACTCCAATTAATCTAACATCCCAAAAATGAGCTCTACCCACTCCTGATATAGATACAGATAATAATTTTGTTTATGACTATAAGGTAGTCTAACAGTTCCTACATATTTTATCATTGAATGAAATGTAGAACCGGATAATACTGCATAGTGTACTGAAATCAAGAGGCCGATTAAATATAGCTTGAGGTAATTTTGTTCAGCGGTAAGATGATGTTTTTAAGCTGTCCCCAGAGATGATTCCATTCCTCTCCGCAATACAATGAATGAATCATCTTGTAAGGATTTCATACAGCTATTAGCTTGCTGCTACAACATACTACATAAAAGACTCAAAAGTTATGAGGGCGAGTCATTCCTTTATGCAAAAATACACTTTACAGTTTCAATTAGCAAGAAGTGTATACCAAAGTCACCAGGTCAAGCTCCAGTATTGAACTTTAAATAAACAGCGAAAGTAAGAAAAATATGGCGTCCTCGATGACAATGAACAACCTGAGGTCTGCTTTACAAGGCAGGAATTCTTGCTTAGCCAGATAAGTTGTCAGATTTACAGTAGTCAGGGCTACAGTAAACGGCCTTCATCTTTGTTCACTTGCATTTAGCCCAGACTACCGTAAATCATCTGGTAAAGTCATCTGGCAAAGCAAGACATCCTGTTTCGTGAAACAGGGCCCTGCACCCCATAAAATAAACAGCAGCAGGTCAGTTGTCCAAGGAATCCGCAGTCATGTGAGGTGAGATGCTGTTGCTCTCCACTGTAATATGCTGACCAGCAGCTCCACATAGTCAGAAGAGCTGACAATCCAGGCTGCTACATTATTGTTCACCGTACACTTTGTCACCACATACAAAGGTACTTTATGTCTATTTTTGTTTTTATAACTTACAATCACTTCAAAAAAGAATAAAAATAAACACATAAAGACAAGCTTAATAGCTTACTGCCGCACTTTAGTTGCTGCTTATCACTGTCTCACCCGTCTACTGCACATTTTTATTGCACATCCCATAATAACCTTCTTCACCCTTATTGGTTAAACAGCATTTTCTTCGTTTTCCACCAACAATATACAGGACATAATGCCCTTTAACATGCATTTGATGCATATTATTACATATAAAGGTACAACCCTTTCCAATGTGTAGAATGACATCGGAAGCAGACATGGCATGGGTTTTAGTAGAAATTCTGTAAAAAGTTCTGAAATTTGTATGCATCCAAACTTCAGCCAAGGCACAACACTATAACGAACCAAACATAGCAAGACCAGTTAACACCATTGTTGTGTAAGTGTGCCCTGCGGTGCCTTGTGCCCATAGCTTGCGAGACTGTCTCCGGATTCCCCCGGGACCCTGAATACTACATGCGGGTACAGAAAATGGATGGATAGATGAACATCAAAGTTCTTTCAAGTGACAACATCTCACCTTTGCTGTAGTTGCTGCAGGATGATCAATTCATTCATCAAGTAAATCCTTACAAAATGCCTGACATTATGCAGGAACAGGACAGACTTTCAAAGGCTAGTACGCAGTATGCTGTGCACACAGATAGAGCGCCAAGCACCAAAACACAGAAAACAAAATTACCCCTACAGTAGATGTAATGAGTAATTTAAAATTTGTATACTCAAATGATAGTGCACTATTGTTTACTTGTACTATTTGCACTGAGTCATTGTTGCTGTTGTTTAACGCTGTGTTCCAGTATTTACTGTTAAGTGTTTATTCTTTAACTGTTCTTTGATTTAGCTGTCTGATGCTGTACAGTGATTTGTCTTAATGGTAATATAAATTATAGCTTGGTTCTCAGTTTCTTACTGAAATAGGCCTCGTTGATCTAAAACCTAATGGCCCAAGATGGGGAAAAATATGGTTGGTCATGAAAATGAGGTAGTTAACCAGAATGAGTATAAAAATTGGTGAGCATTCTTCAAAACCTTGAGATGTTGGTTTACCTATGTCTCATATTTCACATCAGGGCTTTTTATGACACATTATCTAATGACCAGAACCACCAACAATGGAAAGAGACAGAGGAGGCTTTTCATATTTACAGAAACCATGATACAAGGATCACAAATAAACTGTCAGACTCCAAAACTACATACTCAGGTCCAATACAAGTGGAAAAAAATCTAGTTATTAAGACCTGATTGACAGGAGACAGAAGAAAATAAGAGAATGCTTAACATCATCTTTACAGCAGACCATTGTTAGGTACGGTCAGGAGCTACAAGAAAAGGGCAACATCACCGCTCCTTATCAAGGAATGGAATAGAGGGTGGAAGACTGCACTCCTTATAAAGTGGAGGAGTGGAAGGAAGGCAGGGAAGTGGCACATACAGTAAGAGAAAAATGCCGAAGTACTCAGAGCTGAGTGCAGAGAAGGTAGCTAGAATCCCTGCATTTACCCAGTGGAAAGTTCCATGACATCACCGATAATATAGGAGTGAATGGAACGACTCTGAGGATAGTACAGAATAAGTTGTGGGAAGGTTTGGAAATTGACTGAGAAATGACTGAGACAGAAAAATAGAAGCTGAGGGTCAAGGAAACCCTAATGAAACAGACAGGCTGCAAAGGCTGGCAGGGAGACATGTGACCTGCCACTAAGAGGCAGGGATAAACAGAAAATCACTGGCAGTCCAACAGCAAGTGACCCTCTACCTGGTTTCCAGACACTAGTGGAAGTGAAGTTTTCTAGGTAAATGTTATGTTTGACTTTTATCCACACTCAACCTTAGTTGTGAAGAAAGTCAATATGTACACAACATTTAACAGAATAGAGCTCCTTATTATGGCAGTCTTTGGAACTTTCCAGACTTATTTCAATGCACACGTCTTTACACAGAACTCAAGCAGTAATGCACAAACACAGAAACACTTTGTGACAACAGTAAACACCAGCTTCTTAACAGATTCATCTGTCTTAATCTGTCTAACATACAGTTTACATGCAGTAAACATAACTATAAATACTGGGGTAGATGTGGAGTATTAAATAAATAAGTCTGAAACTCCCACACAAGGGAAGCTCATTGTGAATTAAGCAAATAACTTTTGAACATGCTTCAGGCTATGAGCGTCAACAGTTACTGCTACCATGGCTACAAAAGACTTAGGATGCTTGATTAATTCAGTAAAAATACTGCATTCATTTGTTTACAAAACGTATATACACTATATTCACAAAAGTATCAAAATCATTGAATTCAGGTGCTTCAAAGCAAGCACCTAGCCATGCAGACTGCTTCTACAAACATTTGCGAAAGAATGACTCACTCTCAGGAGCTCAGTGAATTCAAGTGTGGCAGCGTGATAGGATGTCACCTGTGCAATAAGTCCATTCGTGAAATTTCCTCACTACTAAATATTCCACTGTCAACTGTTATGGTATTATAACAATGTGGAAGCATTTGGGAACAACGGCAACTCAGCCACGAAGTGGTAGGCCACGTAAAATGACAGAGCGGGGACAACGCATGCTGAGGCGCACAGTGTGCAGAAGTTGCCGACTATCTACAGAGTCAAATAGCTACAGACCTCCAAACTTCACATGACCTTCAGATTAGCTCAAGAACGGTGCGTAGAGAACTTCATGGGTTTCCATGGTAGAGCTGTTACATCCAATCCTTACATCCCCAAGTGTAATGCAAAGCGTTGGATGCAGTGGTGTAAAGTACGCCACCAATGGACTCCAGAGCAGTGGAGACACATTCTCTGGAGTGACGAATCACGCTTTTCTGTCTGGCACTTCGAAGGATGAGTCTGGGTTTGGTGGTTGCCAGTAGAATGGTACTTGCCTGACTGCATTGTGCAAAGTGCAAAGTTTGGTGGAGGGGGGATTATGGTGTGGGGTTGTTTTTCAGGGGTTGGACTTGGCTCCTTACTTCCAGTGAAAGCTTTCTTAATGCTGCAGCATTCTAAGTCATTTTGGACAATTTCATGCTCCCTTCCTGTTCCAACATGACTGAGTACCAGTGCACAAAGCAAGGTCCATAAGGACATGGATGAGCTAGTCTGGTGTGGAGGAACTTGAATGGCCTGCACAGAGCCCTGACTTCAACCTGATAGAACACCTCTGGGATGAATTAGAGTGGAGACTGCGAGCCAGGCCTTCTCTTCCAATATCAGTGTCTGACCTCACAAATGCTCTCCTGGAAGAATGGTCAAAAATTCCCATAAACACACTCCTAAGCCTTGTGGACAGGCTTCCCAGAAGAGCTGAAGCTGTTATAGCTACAAAGGGTGGGCCAACTCCATATTAAAGCCTATGTATTAAAAATGTGATGTCATTAAAGTTGATGTGTGTGTAAAGGCAGGTGTCCCAATACCTTTGACAATATAATGTATCATATTAGAAAGAATGGGAAGTTTTGAAGTAAAACATTAATTTCAAGTACTAATAAATTGAAAACCAAATTACAGTTCTAAAAGAATTGTTCTGAGGTCCATTGACAAGCAGTCTCATTGTGTGCTTTTTAATTAGTAACACCTTAGCAATAACATAAAACACCAAACATTTGTGTTTAGTATCCTTTTGGGAACCAATGACTACAGTTGCAATTAACAGCAAAATGGCAAGAACAGAACTGAATGAGTCACAAATTATGATGCTTAACAAAAAGAAAACGTCTGTGTGGAGGATATGTGCAGATAACTTAAACATTGCTTGACAATGGACTTCTGTTATGAAACCAGTAAAATTGCGACATTATCACAGAATTACGCAAGCGTCTGTGAGCACTGTACACTCATGTGCAAAAAGTTCTGTTAATTTTTGTAGAACATGCTCCAATATTTAATAAAGGATGCCCTGCAATATTAGGGCTAAAAAGTCTTTGTGAATTATTTGTAAATTTGGGCCTAACAACAATTGCACACAGTGCAAAACCAAATGTTAGAGTGATATATTTATAAAGCAGTCCAAATATTTAATTCATATTTATTGATAATTGATTCCTCAGCCTATGAATGGTCAGATTAAATAAAAACAGTTGTCACAAAGACCTTTGGACTGTGCCATATATGTTCATTACAAGAGAAAACATAACACTAGGCTGTATGTTGTGATGCCGATCCAGGAAGGAGGCAGACCCCGAAATGCAGGAGCCGGGTTTATTAACACAGACAAAGCCGATAACACACAGTGCCAAAAGGGAAATCCGTGGGAATAGTCGGGTCGGGTGCTGAAGGGTCGAAGCCGGGTAAATCAGTCCTACAAAGAGGGACGGGACGATGAGACGAAGGGATGGATCAGGCAGGGCGAGTGGATCAGGCAGGCAGGACAAGCGAGGCAAGCAGGAATGGGGATAAAGGCAGGGCGAGTGGGACCAGGCAGGGATGCAGGGCAGGCGAGACAGCAGGGAAAGGAGAGGAAACACAAGACAGATGAATGCTCGGTAATGCTCCGGTACATGGCAACAATACTTCGCAACGGCTGTTAGTGCAGCTAAGTCTTATGTATTGGACCGGCAAATGAGGATGATTGCTAAGCACTGTGCTGCCCCACCCTTGTGTGCGTGACACTGTAATTGCCATAGGGAAAGTTTATCACGACATATGAAGATTTTGGTTTTGTGATAATTTGCCAAACATGAGCGAGTGGCTATAACACGCATTAATTAGCAAATCAGATGAAAGCTTTAACACTATGATCCAGTGATATAGTTACTGCTTAATTAGCCTATTTAAACATTTTGTTGATGGTAAAAATACATGCAAATAAAATAAAAATATATTCCTATGTATGTAATAAAAATGTTGCCCAGACTTTCAATAGGGTTAACTTGAATTTGTTCGACCTACCAAAGGTTAGGTACTTCAGTATTATTGTTACAAGAACTAGTCACAGCAGCCCTAAATTTGAAATCATTGTGGATTATATTTATGCTAGGAAAGAGAATTTTTTATATTGTCTGGGCCAATGATTTTGTATTTCTGATTCAATTTCATACTTCAAATGAAGAAATTTAAAAATTGAGAAATCACAGCACCAGACATTTCCATTAATCCTACCTATACATCAGATTTATCCTTGTGATCAAAAAATGTACATTTTATTAAGATGGAAAATGCAGCTGTAATGTGAGTATTCCATTAGCTGCTGGATATTTTGGACTTTGGAAGCTCTTAAATCTTATGATGGGAACAGACTTATGTCGATGCTTGGGAAACATGTAGGTTTAATTGGTGCACAAGCTGCATGAAAAAAAATGTGAAAGAATACTGTAATGATTGGGTATGGTCAATGAACAAGGAAATGCAAGAACACAAGCAAGACAGATCTACAATGAACACGTTCAACATCTAGCATATCAACAGAACCAACAAATGCACAATGACTAACAGAGGAATAGGGCAGGCACATGTAGCTATAAGAAAGCACTAGAGAAGGAACAGGTGTGGGCCATGACAATTAACCCTAGGAACTAGGAATAAGAAGAAAGAGATGAGGGTAAATAACAATCACGATGGAGTCAAATTAGAAACAAGGGTTACATTAATAGATACAAACAGGGACATATCTAGATACAAACAGGGATAACTACAAAGATATAAAAACAAGGATCCATACAAAAATACATAAATGCATAATTAACAAGGGTATGAAAACATTGTTTGTAAATAACACGAAATTTCCCCATGACGAATGGGACGCTCAGATTTCAGTTGCCTGGTTTAGCCCATTCAGCCACACAGTGGCTCGGGAAACAGGGAAACACACTAGGAACAGAGAAGGGTGCTATACCATAAGGAGACACAGGGAAAACAGGATGGTGAATGACACCTGCTGGCCAAACGAGGAAACGATAGACAAGGCAGGGATCGATCCTGACAAATATAATTTCTTTTCAAAGGTATATTGGAGAACATTATAAGCTACAAGCATTTCAGTACGTCTTGGGCTAATTTTCCCAAGCCACTAAAGTGCAGCCTTTTAGAAAAATACTTTTTGAAATTTTTGAAGCTGCATTGCAAATATACACATTCAGTGCCCACTTAATTAGGTGCTAGTACTGCGTTGTAGCCCCTTTTTCTTCAGGACTGCATTAATTCTTTGTGGCATAGATTCAACAAGGTGCTTGAGACATTCCTCAGAGACTTTGGGCCATGTTGACATTATAGCATCATACAGTTGCTGCAGATTTGTCAGCTGCAACTTCATGATGCAAATCTGCCATTTAACTACATCTCATAGGTGCTTTATTGGATTGAGTTCTGGTGACTGTGGAGGCTATTTCAGTACAATGCACTCATTATCATGTTGAAGAAACCAGCCTGAGATTATATGAGGTTTGTGACATGGCACATTTTCCTGCTGGAAGTAGCCATTAGAAGCTGGATACACTGTGGTCATAAAGGAATAGACGTGGTCATCAATAATACTGAGGTAGATTATGGCATTTGAATGATGTTGAATTGGTACTAAGGGGGCCAATATGTGCCAAGTAAATATCATCCACACCATTACACCACCAGCAGCAGCCTGAATTGATGATACAAGGCAGGATGGATCCATGCTTTCATGTTGTGTATGCCAAATTCTGACCCTACCATCTTAATTTCGCAGCAGGACTTGATACTCATCTGACCATGCAGCGTTTTTCTGGTCTTCCGATGTTCAACTTTGGTGAGTCTGTGCCCACTGTCACTTCAGTTGCCTGTTTTCAGCTGACAAGAGTGGCACCTGGTATGGTCTTCTGCTGCTCTAGCCCATCTGCTTCATGGTTTGACGAGTTGTGCGTCCAGACATGTTCAGATGTTCACATTACTTGGTTGTAACGAGTGGTTGAGTTACTGCTTTATATCAGTCTGTCCATTCTTCTCCTATGTCTTCCATCAACCAGATATTTTTCCCAGAGAACCAACTCTCACTGATTTTTTTTTCTTTTTTGGCCCATTCTCTGTAAACGTTAAAGATGGCTGTGCATGAAAACCCCAGTAGATTTCTGAAATACCAACAACCATGCTGCATTCAAAGTCACTTAAATCACCTTTCTTCCCCATTCTGGTGTTTGATGTGAATCTGAACTGAAACTCCTGACCTATACAGTAGCTGCATGATTTTAAACATTGTGCTGCTCAGCTGACATTAGCAGATTAGCTATTTGCGTCAAAGAGCAGTTGATCAGGGGTACCCAATAAATTGGCCAGTCAGCGTATAAACTCTAAGTATCTGTGTTTCTCTGTTTTCAGTTTTGAAGAAAGACAACTCCCTTGAGTTCCCAAAATGTTTGGGCATACAGCAAGCTATATTTCTGAGCAGGATTCCCCGGCTATTGCTGATAACTGGTAGTTGGAATATGTCAGCACTGTATGCATGTGCTCGTTGAAATACTTCAGTTTCCACCCACGTTCCTAAGCCATGCTGTGTGTGAGCATTTAGTAAAAAAATGGATGGACGTTTATAAACTTCAAAGTGTTCATATGCCTGAAGACATAGGGTATTTGATATATACTTGCCACCCACATACCTGGTTGCTCCACACTGTTGCCATGTTGAATGAGTGTTTTCTCAGGAGGCTAAACTCTGACAGGAGAATCAGTGTCACTCTCGGCACTGGCAAAAACACCCCCGCAAACTTCTGTCTATAGTTGTCTAAGGAACCTGAATTGGTTTCTTTAATTGTTAACCCTTCCCACAGGAGCTAGAAATCAATACATTTCAAAGATGTGGAGGGCTGTTAGCCTAAGTTGGATTCTTAACATTTTGTGACAGATAAGCATGTTACCCTAGCAGTGATGCTTAAGGACCCTGGAGAGAGGGTTAGAAATTATAGGTGGTCATAGAACAACAGTCAGTTACACGTTTAGCAGAAAGTGCAGCAAAATAAAAGGCACTCAGGAGATTTCAGAGTGGCACAATACCCTAGCACCCTTTTAAGAGCTAAATTATGGGCTGTCTGATGATAGAGGCCTAAAGGACGGCTCATATCACCAAAACAGTATAATAGCACATCTCTCAATATACCTTTTGATTTACTGCTTTCTTTTGCAGTCATAGATTTTAAACAGAATTTAATGATTAGCAGTCTAAATAAAGCAAGCAGGCCCTGTTTCGTGACTTCATGCTTCTGTTCTTTGCTTCATGCTTGGGCATCAAGCAGTGTTTTACACTCATAGAGCAAAGTTAGTGTGAAGTACTGTAAATTTCAGTTTAATAAGCCAAATCATGCCAGTTAAAATCCTGCACATCTTCTTTCCCACCCATTATCCAGTATAGGATTGTAGTGAGCATATCCCATGATGCACAGCACACTAAGCAGGGTGCACATAGAATGAAATGCTGTACTGTGCAAGGCACATACATTAGGAAACTTTTATCTGTATCTGGAATTTGGTGTTTCAAACACTAAAAAAAAAATCAGTTACAGCACCCATAAAGAACTGAATTTAAATAATAATTGAGTAGTGACTAAAAAAGGTGAATCCGGTCTTTAACATCCATTCAGAGATAATGCCTTATTTTCTGCAAGTGTCTTGGGTGATAAAATATGGCTGCAGCGATTATTGTGTACATCGAAAATGGTGTACAGATGAGCCACAACACCACAGCCCCTTACAAACAGGTGTGAGATTCATCCATTTAAATTCATTTCAAAGGCTTGCAATCTTTCTGAAAGAGATTTAGGAGCTAGAACAAAAAAAAAATCCAATTTTATTGGAGTTAACGAGAAATTTGACAGCACCTGCATTTTAATTTCCCAGAGACAGGATTCTAATCTGAGGTAAGACTCAAAGCACTTATTTTGGTCCCACTGAGACTTGGATTATCAGATGCAATGCAAGTTAAAGTGAACAAAAGAGGTTCCAGTGTACAATTCTAGTAATGCTTCAGCGTATCAGTTAACAATATATCGTAGTTTCTCATTGCAGTGCATTCACACAGCACATAGCTGGGAGTCTGTGGTGCGCAATTGTATCATACTGTGGGCATTTTGAATGTAGTTTGCAGGTTTAAGGCCCAGGACGTGCTCTGTTATTATGCACATACATAGCATGAAAATAACTTTCAAGTTCAACAGCATACAATATTCAGGCAATGCTATGTAAATGAGAATGTTTGTGTATCGGGAAGTAGAAAATGGGAAGGAGGCACAGCAGCCGGTGAAATGCAGGTGTCAATATTTCAATGATGGCAATCCTGCTGAGGTATTAAAAATAATAATAATAAAGTCCGTTGGTCAGAAACAGCTTACTGGTTTACTGGTTGTAGACGGCTGCACATTAACTGCTGTGAGTTGCAAAATACAATGGCCATGCCAAAATTTCAGAATATAAAACTGACCAAACTTTGCTATGGATATGGTGTAACGGCTGAGGAAGTTCCCCTCGAGTCACTGAAAAGCAAAGATTGATTGATTGATTGATAGACAGGCAGTCAGACAGCATAGGAAATTAGAACATCATTGTCCTCCTTCTCCTGCATCAGTGTGCCCATCTATGAATGGGTTTGTTTAGTTGGAATTTGCCTCACACCGTAAAGCTAGGATTGTCCAGGACTGTTTCTGGAGACGTGACAGGGAATTCATCTTACTGCTGTGGCCTGCCCAGCCACAAGATCGCAATCCAAATGAGCGTCTGAGGGAAGAACAGAACAAGCTTTACACGGTAGTTCTTCTTTGGAGCAAAAGTGAGAGAAATTCACTATTGAGTCAGTGTGTTTTACAAAGAGGCCTCTATGGGATTGTTGGTAATTGATGTTATTAAAATCCAGCCCTATGTGAATTCAATGCTTGTTAATGAATATCAGATGTCCCTGACTGTCGTTAATGAACTGGGGGGAAGAGGCTGCTGGTAATAAAACAAAGAGAGAGTGACCTGAGGAGGACAAGGATTCAACATGTTCCTATTGTGTGAAAAAGGCCACAACTTAAATTTTATTAATAAGGAAACTAATTAACTAATGCATCTATATTTATTTAGCCCAGTGTTTCTCAACTCAGTCCTCTGGGACCTGAGACAGTCTATATTTTTGATCCCTTGGAGTTCCCAGTCAAACAAGACACCAAATACTTGCTACTGGGAGCTAGGAGGGAGCAAAAATGTAGACTGTCTAGATGTCCCCGAAGACTGGGTTCAAAAACACTGATTAGCTGACGCTGTTGTCCAAAGCAATGTACAAGTGAGACGGAAAATACTGATTGTTGTTTACTGAAACAATGTTTATTTTCTCAAAATCCTGAAAATGGGTTTTGGTTTTTACTAACAAACCCTGCCCTTTCTCAATATATCAAGTTTTTTTTAATGTTTTTAATAGGTAAAAAAAAACTATGGTTAATTTTTTTTTGAGAAAAGTAACAATAATGTCCTTTAAAAAGTTAAATGAACAACAAGTATCTCTGCCCTTTTCTGTCCATACAGAAAATTTGCTGAGCGTTACTGGTGATGAATCTATATCAAGATTATCAGTGAAACAGAACATTAGCACAGGTCTTAAAAGCAATAAGCATACAACTACTTTGGGCTTCATGTTTTATTAGATATACTGGGGTAAACATCAGTCAACCATGATATATTTATTTTAATAATGGCCAATTCAAAGCCTCATCAGTCAGCATTTCCATTGTCATTGAGGGATAGGCTCATTTAGAGCAAGGCATGGCCATGTATGCTGGCAGAGTGGAGAAACCTTCCCGGGAGACACTATAGTTAGTACAACATTTTCAGAATATTCTACACTGTAGACATACTCAGTCATTTAATTCCAAGAGACCTTCCATCTTCTCATTTAGGCTACTTTCCTTGTCCTACACTAAACCTTGCAGGCCCTCCAGTCTTTTCACATGTGCTTCATTAATTATCTGTAACACCTGTTACACTTTTATTGTGAATATTTCTGAATCAGACATACCAAAACCTTTATCATCACCATATATTTCGAAACATTAACATCTTAAAATTACACTGAATGCACAAATACATAGAGTAGAAGAAGCACAAATCTCTTACATGCAAAGCAATTTACCATGTATTATGCGAAATAATAACAGTAAACCCTGCTTGAGTAAAGGTAAAAGAACCATGCAATTTAATACTTTATAACACTGAAGACATTGCTACGTTGTTAAGAGCTCTAACAGCTGGCTGAATCTAGCCATGCTCATACTTCATAAAGGCATTTCGGTAATTCCTTAATAAAGCCCTATCCTCATGCCTAACAGCATGCCTTAGCTGTGACTGCATTCATGATTTAGCTTTACCTCTTACTGCTTCTTGCATTAGTGTTGCGTTACAATGATCTTATCTAAGTGTTTTGAAGTGATTGAAATACTCATTAGGATAACAAATTGAACCAAAAGTGAGTGAAATGTATGAGTCTATGGTATAAAATCTTAATCAATTCAGTGTTGCTAATAAATGATCTATGAGCAGTTGTGTCGTATTTTAACATTAAGTTTATTTGCCTTACCTTACTCCCTCCCACTTTTGACTGGGACAGCTGTAAAGTGTGCATACTTAACTGTATCTTAGGGGCAATTACTAAACGAATAACATTTTCCCTTCGGCGTGGCACTGCGTCCCGTGAGCCTCACACAAGCAGAACTGAAATTTCATACCCCTGCCTAATACATATGGACTGTCTCCCCAAGTTTGTGTGAGTTTACTCTAAGTACTGAGAAGGAAAACACATCCTTAGGTGAATTGTCTCCACATTGCCAATAGTGTGTGCTTGTTTGTGAGTGTTTGCCCTGCGATGGCCTGGCATCTTGTGCGTGGTTGGTGTCCCCTGCCTCCTGCCCTCTACTTTCTGGGATGAGCTCCAGGCTTAGTGCAACCGTTTACTGGGTAAGCACTTATAGAGGATAGATGGAAGTTTTTTCTCAGAAGTACAACAGCAGTGCCTTTGCTGGCATTAACTGTAGAACTCTCACAGCACGGATTGCACGTCAAATGTGCTTTTCCATAGAGAAGTAAAACCGTGTTCCTACTGTACACTGTGTTTGAGCCTGAAATCCAACAACTCAAAAAGTTGCCCCACAGCTGATAAAAACTGAAGAAGGTGCATAGCCTTTGCTGTACAGCACTGAGGGCTCCTTTGATAAATTGATACTTTTGAGCTTATCACAACCCAGAAGTGCTGTCCTGCATCTTTTTTATGGTTTCAGTGTTTCATCAAGGCACCCATTCTGCACATTGATGAGTTTTCCCCCAAGACTTCCACTGCTTAACATAATCTTATTCTCCATGGTTAGATGGGTATGGCAGACTGCCCAAAACATTTTCAATAGTTTTTGAAATTAAAGGAACTTAATTTTCCAGAAGAAATTATACATATATACATATTATCTTACTTTGATAGAATAACTTAATTAAGTACAAATTTTATCATTTCATGTATATGACACAGAATAAATTATCTCTCGTTTCTAGCACAATGATGTCCTAGATGACCAAGAAAACTTGCCTCTTTATTCTTGCCATAATGCTTATGAAGAACCTGTCAATTATAAGAGTAGAGTGTAGTTTAGCTTGGGTTTTATTTATTTACAGTATGAACTTTGTTTAGTGCAGTTCAGGTCTCTGCTTAAGATCTCAGATTAATCTTTTTTCCCTTTGCACCACCCAGACCCAACTAGTATAATACAAATATAGAGAAATCTTTGTATACTTAGCAAAACATAAACCATACTACAGTATCTGAACTTGGTTTCTTTGTATGAACCTAAATAATGATGATGGTGATGACATTCAACACATTCATATAGTATTTTAGGTTATGCACTCAGTTGCAGATTTGGAGGAGAGTTTTTTGAGCGTCTTTTACATATATTTGCAATACACTAAAATATATTTGCGATGAGATGAGTACTTGAGAAATTTAAACAAAATCCCAAATTCTCATCCTAGCTAATAGGCCAAAGTTGGCAATTCTATAATTAGATTCCAAAGTAGTAGAAGATTGTGTAAAACACAATGCTGTTGAACATTTCAGACTGTTAGAGATTTATGTTCATTCTAATCGGTGTCACCTCCTCTTGTGAACAGAAGTTTGATGTATTTAGTATCAGATTGTTAGAGGAGTTCACTTAATGATGCTGCTTATTAGAAGTAACTGTATAGAGTGGTCCAACACGCTGGCATTGGACAGAGTGGGGATATTGGATGGATAACTCTGCCCACAAATCACTGCTGTTACTGACAGTCCAGCAGGGAGAAGGGTTTTTAATTAGCATCACTGGGGAGTGTTTGTTGAGCATGCGTCGGCAGTGTCTGGAAAGGTTACAACATTTAACAAAGACTAAATCTGAAATTAAATTAAAATGAAAACCAGGCTTTGTGTAAAAAAAAATTATAAGGTTATAGTAAGGTTAGAGTAGAATTACGCCTTTAAAACACAGTACAAATATCACTAATCCAAAGCAATTTGTCTCACACTCTCATTTGGGTCATGAAAGCAGTCTTTTGGGACTATTTTAAATTCAGTAATGCCGTGTATAGCTACATCAGGGTGTAGAAATTATGTTATAAAACGTTTAGGGACAGATATTAAAACTTATGTAAATTTGGCCTCCTATATGTTTCAGATTTGAGCTAAACTCGCCTCAATTGTTTGTGCCACATTTGTTTCATTGAAAATTTAGTTTGTGCTGCTGTAGTTTCTGTGATACAACTGTTTGTTTATATGGTGAGGTCTCCACTATAAGGTTGGCCCCCCATTTGCATCCGATTTGAACCAAACTGATCTCAGTCATTTTTGCTCCGTTCGTGCCAGTTTGTTCCACTGAATTTTTCGTTTGTGCTGCTTTAGTTTCTGAGATATAAATGTTTGTTTTCATGGTCAAGTGACACCACCGTGCAGGTGCCCTCCCATTTGCATCTGATTTTGACCAAACAGCTCTCAATCATTTGTGCAGAGTTTGTATCATTGAAATTTTCAAATGTGCTGCTTTAGTTTCTTGAATATAAATGTTTGTTTACATGATGACATCATCACTGTCCATCTCCTGTCCAAATTCCATCTCCCTGTGATATGTTACTCAGCTGTTTGCCCCATGATGTAGTTTCAAGTTACTGCGTAAGTTTCAAGTTCACCCACACTGCTATTTCTGCTACTTCAGAAGTGCTATTTCACCCTGCTTTGTTTCAACACTGAACACCACTAGTTGACCAGTCCCTACCAATCTAAGAAACCTACCAGGTAAACATATGAAACAATTTGGGGCTAAACCATTCAGTGATTTGTAGACCATAAGTAGTACTTTAAATTCTGTAGAAGACAGGGAATCAGTGTAAGGATCTGAGAACTAGAGTAATGTGCTCTCTCTTCTTGGTGTTAATGAGGATTCTAGCATTTTTAATGAGTTGAAGCTGTTTTATGGTCTTTTGGGGTAGACCAGTAAGGAGACCATTACAATAGTCCAGTCTACTGGAGATGAATGCATGCATTAGTCTCTCAAGGTCTTGTGTAGGAACACAGTCTTTGACTTTGGTTATATTTGTAAGATGATAAAATGACACCTTAGCTGTGGCTTTGATGCGGTTGCTGTTCCTCGTCTATTATAACACCAAGGTTTTTAATTTGGCCTGTAGTCTTTAAAGCCCTAGTGCCCAGAAAAGCTTTGAATTTGAGTCTTTGAGCTTTGTTACCAAAAAGCATTATTTCAGTCTTGTCTTTGTTTAATTGAAGGAAATTCTGTTGCATCCAGTCACATATTGTCTTGAGACACAGACACAATGAATCTATTGAACTATAGTCATTTGGCAACAGAGCTAAGTAAATCATCCAGATAACTATGAGAAGCTACCTTGCTGTCTCTAAGAATTTGGTCAAGTGGGAGCATACAAAGATTAAATAAGAGGGGGCCCAGATCTGATCCTTGAGGGAAGGACTCCATAAGCCATAGCAGTAGGTTTAGACTCATAACCGCCTATAGTGTCAAAATAATCCCTGCCTTCTAGGTACAATTTGAGCCATTTAATTGAGCCACTGTACATGATAGGTCTCCCCAGTTTTATATTGTCTTCCTAACAGTATTTTATGATCAACCATGTCAAAGACCACACTGAGGTCTAGTAACATCAGGATGGTTGATTCATATGAATCCACCTTGAGACAAATGTCATTTAGTACCTTTATTAGAGCAGCCTCAGTATTATGATGTGGACGGACGTCAGACTGAAAACAGTCACAGCAGTTCTTCACAGTGAGGAAGTTTGTAATTTGAATAAGGACTACTTTCTCAATCATTTTTCTCATGAATGGAGGATTTGTGATAGACCTATACGCTATTAAGGTCCGAGACATCCAGGTTTCTCTTCTTTAGGAGGGGCTTCATAGAGGCGGTTGTCAGTGATGCTGGGAAACTACCTCATAGTAGAGACCTATTGACTCTCTGCAGTGAATCTAATGAAAGGCAACTAAAACACTTTTTAGCAGGTAGATGTTTTAAGGTGGTCACTAAATCCTCCAGGGTTTTGTTATCAATAGCATTAAAATCTGACATGACAGCCATGTGCGGCTTGTGCGGTAAGACGGTCGCCATATCATTGTTCAAGGGGGAGGAACAAATGACTGATCTAATGTCTTTTATTTTGTGCATAAAGACATAGATACAACTTCCATAAATGAGTATCTTGTATTTTCATTGATGTGCCATTTTTTTTCTAATTTTAGTTTTGGGAAGGGTAACTGGAGGGATCAGAAAATTGAAGAAAATACAGAAGTGATACTAGATCCCTAGTATGAACAGTAGGAATACTGAGAACCTTGCTGATAACCATGTCCGGCGTATGACCTCGAAAATGAGCAGGACCATTTACATGCTGTGATAAATCAAACGTCAAAGAGGGCAAGAAATTCTTTATAAAGGTGTCATTGGGATTATCTATGTGAATATTAAAATCACCAGCTATAAGAAAACTGTCAGAATCCATGGGGATGACAGAGAGGAGATCAGAAAATACGTCAATAAAGTTACCTGAGTAATTTGGAGGTCTGTAGGCAATTGCTAATAAAACTTGTGCTGCCCTTCATTATGTCACTGAGATATTCAAGGGAGGCATATTCGCCCAGAAATGTTTGCTTACACTGGTATGCAAGACTCTGACTACACCAACCTCTGTGTATCTGCTCCTCTACCATCTCCAAAATGATACAGGACTATACACACACACATAGAAGCAGATTCTCATTTCACCCCCAGAACAAATGCAGGATTGAACTGCACCAGTCACACTACCTCAGATATTGCTCTTATCTTACAAAACCAGCAAGCCTTTAAATCAGCTCTTATATTAATTTTGTCCATATTGTATATACATGTTATGTTTTACATATCATTTTTTCTTATTCAGCTGTTACTAGTTGCTGCTAATTACCATGAAAGTGCAATAGCATTTATAGTTCAATTAAATGGAGAGTAATAATAGATGACTGCAATACAAGTGACTGTCATGTGTAATTCTCCCCTTTTAATGTTCTGTAACTTACTCGCCATATAAGAGGTGTTGGTACCCTGTGAATATTCCTTTCAGAATCATCAATATTTTTGATAACACTTTACATGAAGTACACCTTCATAATGCATTCATTATGCATTCATAGAACATTCATAAGCAGCATGCAGGTATACCTTAACATCCTAACATCCCTTAACAGCTTTAATATACATTAATAACAAACATTGCATGATTATAGAATTATAATGTCTGTTATTATTATATAATGTTTGTTATTAATGTATATTACAGCTGTTAAGGGATGTTAGGATGTTAAGGTATACATACATGATATTTATGAATGTTTTATGAATACTTAATGAATACATTATGAAGGTGCACTGAACGTTTTATGAATGTAATATAAAAGCATTATGAAGGTGCACTAAATGTAATTCATTACCATACTTTTAATATCCATACCACTTACTCTGTGTTATTTTATGTTATTTTATATCATACATTATGTTGTATGTTGCTTTTCACACTTGTACATTAAATCACATATGGAAAGCTGGCGTGCATAATGTCCTTGTACTAGTACACTGGCGATAACGACTTCAGTTGAAGTGCCCTGGATCAATGCTTTCCTGCCAGTGTCCTCAATGCCACTAGGATCTTTCATAGCGCGGTTTAACAGTTAAGCCACAGTATGGGAGCCTCCCTGCTTGTCCACGTTCATCTCTGTCCGTGGTGCTGAAAGCTGCCTTTCCTTTGGTGCCTCCCAGCCACTCTCCCTACCGCTGAAGCTCTCAGTATGGGCTCTCGCCGAGAAATGGGAGCAAGGCCAGAGACACAACAATAAAAGACCCATTAGAGGTAAATTCATTTAATATCATTTAATCAAATTAATTTAATTTATCTGTGACTCTGCTTTGTATACTCCAGCAGTAAATTTGCCATTATTTCTAAAATGAACTCTGATTTTGACACAGACTGTTTTCTAATAAGAGGGGGAGTAATTATAACGTCGAAGAGTGTGCATGTGTCAGTGTTCACGGGGCCTGGGTGGTTCGTTTGCCGATTCTGCAAACAATGTTTGATACTGACAAAAAGCACTCGATGACTGAGTGGTCCATCCAAGTCGGAAGATCTCAGATGCAGGCGTCCTTTCTGGGTGCCTCTACCATCACTGCATCTATCAAAGAGATTTTTTGTTATTATTATTTTAATTTTATTTTACTTAGTGTGTTTGTCAGTGTAGATCAGGGGTGTGCAATCTTCAGTGTAGATCAGGGGTGTGCAATCTTCAGTGTAGATCAGGGGTGTGCAATCTTCAGTGTAGATCAGGGGTGTGCAATCTTCAGTGTAGATCAGGGGTGTGCAATCTTCTCCGCAAAGGGCCGGTGTGTGTGCAGGTTTTTGGGATAACCTTTAGGTCAGCTGTTCAAATTCAGGCGTGAGGACTCTTCAGCCAATCAGTCCTCTAATTAGAAATCTAATTACGGCGTCGCAGCAAAAACCCACATATACACTGGCCCTTTGCGGATAAGATTGCCTACCCCTTGTGCAGATGTTTGTCTAGAGGGAGGTGGTCATTTTTGTAACATTTTCTAGAAATGCAAAACAACCACACTGTATAGACCACAAGGGAATTAACATCTCATTGAATCCACAAAATGCTATTAACCAGGGAGCAAGTGAATGAGCGGCGTTAACTAAGTTGACTTCATACAGAACTGCAGTGACACAAACTTGATGCTGTAATAATAAATCTTATTACAGCATCAAGTTTGCAGGTGTGTGTTCATATTTATAAAGCATTGCTGAACTTCATTGCAGGTCAGAATGAGCATTATTGGTGTCTGGCATTCCCCATTGTCCCGGATTATCAATCATTTCAGCATTATGAGGAACAAGCCTTCAGCCTCTCAGCAAGCCAGATGAGGATCTAGTGGAAAAAAAATCCCATTTTCTGCTACATCTTTGACATGACAGCTCGGTGACAAGCTCTGAGGCTGTACAGGCTTCGTTTTTTTATCGTTCTTCCTCATTTATTCCATACCGTGGAACTTAAAACAGCACACTCTCTGCTCTCCATGCTGTGCAGCAGCTTTACATCTCAATATAGTATCACCCCCCCCACCACCACCACAACATCACTGGTTCTTGTGACACATATCAGACACTGCGGAGTGATTGCAGCACTTGGGGGCATGTAGGTTGCGTGGAGACTCTGCGTTTGTCACTAGCAATGTTATGGGAATTGTGTTAAAAAAAAAAAGCAAAATCTAGTCTGCAGGGGAATGTTTTGTATATATACTAGACAGAATTTATGCAGCAACATTAAACTTTGATGGAACAATAAGGAAATTGTTTAGCTTTTGTTCTCAATGGGTGGTTTGATTGTTTAGCCTTTGGCTAATATGCTGTTAGGCAACTGTTGTGAAGTTGATGTCCCAAGTGTATCTGAGGCATCTTAACAGAGGTAGCAGAAAGAAAATAAATGTTATTGAAATGTGCTCATGGCTTATAAAACACAGATGAGTATTTCTTGGATGTTTAATTTTTAAAATAATATCCTTTACTGACCTTTCGAATAAGAATTGAAAAATAAGGTCCGCTCAGATGAATAATAATCAGTGAATAATGATACCTTCACATCTCATATACAATTCATTCTTGTGATCATTGGCACTGGTAACATATGTGAACCAGGAAACCGGCAAACCCAGCCACCTCATCATCAGCATTTGCACAATATGATTAGGTTTATAACTGCACCATCATGACTGCATGATGGACTGATGTATATATTGGTGCTCTGTCTGTAAAAGTTAACTGCTGTGCCTATATATCTTCCAGCTCAGTCAAGAGTTAGATGGATATACTGTACAGGTCATAATTCTGTAGTATTTGGACCGTCCCTGGTACCCTGGTCAATATCTCCCCCTCATTCCAGTGTGTTAGAGATGCACCAATCCCACCTTTTCTGTCGCGATACCTGGGCTTTGGGTATTAGCTGATACCGAGTACTGATCCGACACCAATATATATATATATACACACGCACACACACACACACACACATTCTGTGTGGCTTTTCTTTTATGCAATGAAATACACCAGGGTGACAAAATAAGTATTATATGATCATTAATAAAAAAGATCTACACTACAATATTGTCGTGAAGATAAATCAATACTTATGATTAATCAACTAGGCTATGATTACAGTTTAAAAGAAAATTGCAAAGAGCCATTTTCCTTTGTGTCCCAAATCCAGCAGCATATATAGTCTTCTAGTCGGTACTGTGTATCATGACCCATGAGCACCGCCATTAAGTATGCGTGTCGATCACGAACGTGTTGGTTCTATGATGGAAGCTCCTTTTTTGTAAACGATGGAGGCTGGCTCACCACTAAGAACTGATTTCTTTTCTTTTTTTTTCTTTCTTTTTGCTAATTAATGCAAGGTGGAATAATGGGATTATCTTTTCACCACACTGCTGTCACAGGTACTCCATGTACTAAGGCTGTTGTTTTGCACAAGGTATTTTTTTATTTATTAGGTGGCACAACGTGTTCTGTTTTGAGTGTGATTTGTTGGGAATGGTTTGTGTTTTTGGATAGTAAATTTTTAATTTTATTTGATATTGACATCACAATAAAACACAGCGTGTTTCTTTCAATTAAGGCTCCTCTCTAAAATTAAGCCATTTATATCTTTTAATGTCTTTGAGAGGGTTGTTCGTGCTTTTATTACAACACGCCTTGACTATTGTAATGCCCTTTATGCCGGCATCAGTCAGGCTTCATTGTCACAATTACAACTTGTCCAAAATGCTGCTGTTCATCTCCTTACTGCCTCTCGTAAATGAGATCATATCTCTACTATTCTGCCGCTTTGCATTGGCTCCCTGTTCAGAGGAGAATTGAGTTTAAGATGTTACTGTTTTAAGGCCCTACATGGGCTGCCTCCGTCGTATATTGCTGATCTTTTAGGATCTTATTCTCCATCGAGATCTTTGAGGTCTGCAGACCAGTCCCTTTTACTTATTCCAAGGGCACGGCTAAAGAATAGGGGTGACAGAGAGTTCTCGGTCCTTGCACCCAGGTTGTGGAACAAACTGCCTTGTCATATCAGGCTGGCTTCTAGCCTGTGCGTTTTTAAATCTCATCTCAAAACTCACCTTTATTCCCTGGCTTTTAATTAGCAGTGAGGCTGCACTTTCTGGTGGTCCATATTTATTGTAGTTTATTATTATTTTTATGTGTTTTAAATTTGATGTTCCATGACTTAATTTTCAAAGTAAAGCACTTTGGTCAACATTGTTGTTTTTAAATGTGCTCTATAAATAAATTTGATTTGATCACAAGGACCAGAAACACTGCTTAGTGTCTGTAGTGAAACGCAAATTTACAGCGTTTGCAGGGTTATGAACTCTCAAGCATTTGGCGTGACACTCATGCTTTCAGACTCTCACGGCAAATATATATTATTCCATTGTAAACCTAAAATTAGCTACATCAAAAGCGTCGGGGTAGTTTGAAGACCATATAGACTATTTATAAGGTAATAAAACTGTTAGGCCTACATAAATGTAAATGCATGTGCATGTGTGTGCAGACTTGTCTCGAATTGAAAATCTCACACCAGCCAGCTGACTAAAGCTGGCAATACTGTGTTTGATGTTTTTACATTAATGTTTTAATACCAAATTCTGGTATTATGGAAATTATAAGGTTTGGTAGGTTATACGTACATTGCATAAGTTAAGTGATATACCCGCACATATATCAGTCGTAGATCAAAACATTGCTAATTTTGGCTAAATTCTAGAAAGCAGAAGTGATATTAAATGAAGAGCCGTGTCAGAGCTGAAAGAGCTGGCTCTTACTGCTGAACTCGGTAAAAAGAGACAAAATCCCATCATTAGTGTCGGTCGTCATGATCGCCCAAAGAAGCTGTAATAAAACACTTTACAAAGTGCTGAGTTTTGTACCTGCGGGTAAGACCTGCATTATCTATTAGTCATGGCACGTTTGAGCATGTACTGTATGATGATACGGACCAGAGAATATTAGATATTCATAACTTTGACAAAATATGTAAACTTTTGTAATACTGAATATTTATATAATGTTTATTTTTCATATGGCATAACACACACGTGGAGCAACGCAGTATGACTGCAAATTACATTACAATAATGTATGTTGAAACTCGACGTCGTATTTCCTATTTTCTGTAATACAAAATAACAGCGCACATTGGTTATGTGTTTATATGCTGGTTTTTATAACTTTAATCTAAGCTAGATGAAAACGGTGGACATACTCTATAATTACGCTAAATTGACTGTGTCGTTTATCATGATAGTGTAATTGTTACAACCTGGAACAAACATGGGAACTTTGATATTTTTTGATAATTGTATAAACAGTAGTATGTTAACCCATACACAAATTCTGTAACGGGAATTTTGTTATGTACATTGATAAATAACTGATAAATCTTCTATAGATGAGTATTCTATTTTGTTTGTAACCAAGTCCATGTTAACTTTATGATCGCTCAGAAAATGTTAAACGCTCAGGCGACAAAGAACCAATTACACTGAGTATTTTGCACTGAATTCTTGAACTCTGATAACAAAATCAGGGGTGTATACACTGTACAATGTATTGGTGGCTGGCATTCATTTTAGAGAAATTGTGGAATAGGTCACAATTAAATAAAAGATAACAAGTAGTGATTTAAATATCAAAGCAGTGACAAAAATCCATTCCCAACGCTGGTTACATACGCTAGGATACAATTGCAGCTCCACTACACACATTAGTCTGACCAGGCAAACACATAGTTCTCAGTCGATTACTTTAATTGTGAGAAGGTATGAAAGAATTTACAAACTACCATGGAAGATTGTCCTTTTATTTTGAAGGATCACTTTGTTCACATCAGGAGACGTGCACGGAGCTATATGGCTGTGTGTAGAGGTAAAACTGAAGACGTGAAATATTGATGTGTGAATTATTGCTGTCTTTAGGCGTGCGTTTTTTACGTAAGCATGAAATAATGCCACCTCTAGACGAAAATTTTGCCCATGATGGCCTTCCATAACCCTGCGCCGCAGCATGAAATCTAACTACAAGCTGGGGCAACGCAGACCGCAAGAACTGATTGATCCGTTTGGTAGCGTTTGTTTTTTTATAGGAGCAATGAAGCCTACACCTAGGTGCATTTATTTTGGTGATGGAACCTGAAGCATTAGTTATATCTAACATTAAATAACTTGTTTAGTTATGTTAGATGTAATTAACGCTTCATTTTCTCTAGTTTCTCCAGATTTTTCACTAAAGTTTGTTCTTGCGGTCATTCTCTGCTAACATTAGCAAACTCCGTGTACTCTGCACTGTGGTGCATCTTTAGATGTTTGATCACATTGCTAGCGTTAAATGACGTGCTGTCCCTTCCTCCTCTTGATATTTTAGCAGAACAGAACTTACGGTCTGCTTTACTTTTGTCATCATCTCTTATCTTAAAATATATCCAAAGGGGTCTGGAGTCTATCCAGGAGGCTATGGGCGCAAGGCAGGGAACAGCCCAGGATGGGGCGCCAACCCATCACAAGGCACACTCACACATGCACACCTATGGGCAATTTGGTAATGTTCTTGAACTGTGAGGGGAAAGTGGAGAACCTGGAGAAAACCCCACAATGAAATGGGGAAAACATACAAACTCTGCACATGGAGCCATGGCAGATACATGAACCCAGGCCCAAGAGGTGTGAGGGTTAGGGTTATCCCTGCCACATATTATAACCCCACATAAACATTTATTCAGCTACTGTTGTCTGACAATACTACCAATGCATAACTGCTTTTATAAGCTACTGCACACCTGCTAAATACTATTATTACTGTGCTTGTTGTTGTATTTTTATCTCTTTTTTTTCATTTTTAATTGATGAAACAATAACAATAGATGACTAGCCTTACCGGTTTTCAACGTCAAAACACTGCGAGTTTGAATTCTGCCGCAGTGAATCTCAGCTGTTTTGGTCAATAACAGCACTGGTACCCCCCCCCCCCCCCCCCACCCCCCTGGGGGTGTATTGGGTGCTTGCGATTTACTGGATGACTGGGCTTCATTGACTAGCTCCTCCAGTTTGTGCTTATGACTGTGCACATTGGGGTCAATTCTCCCATCAAGCACTTAAAAAGTTACGCGCTCTCGAGTCAAGCCTGCTCTCCGCTCATCAGCATGGACACGCCCAAAGCACTTAACCCAAAAAAGAAGGCATGACCGTGCAGGAAGTATAATTAATTCATCAAGCAGTAAAAGTGGGTTACACCCTCAATGATTCTGGCAACAAGCAAAACATGGAACATGGTCTATTTCATTGACTTTTACAACCTAACTGAAATACAATGAAACCCTTTTATTCTGAAAATGAATGCAGAGTGGAAGCTTGCTGCACTTATATTTATTCATTCTCATGAATATGAGAATCCTTGGAAAAAAAAAGTTTGAATGTTGTGCAGAGCAATTGACATTATTGTAACTTATTATTGCAACCTAAACAAGCAAATACTACTAACCAATACAGTAGATACGACATTTAAATGTTTGTATTATTATTAGTAGTAGTAGCATTCAGAACATTTAAAATGCATTGCTGATAAAATAATAATGCAATGTCTTGCATAGTCCAAACATGCTTATACGCTACTATGTAGGTAGTGATGAATTACAAACTAATTGCTAGTCACTGGCACTAAAAACCCACACACCTACCCCATTAAGTATGGAATAGTTACAAATTAGGCAAATCTCCTGGTCTGGTAGTTCCGTTGGGGAACCGTCACCTAGCATATATGTATGAAGTGTATGTACGTGTATGAAAATATGGGACAAATTGGAATTCAAAACGGAGCGCTTCACAATCCACCCGGAAAGATGCGATGTATTCAGTGTCAGTCAGTTGAATTACATTAAGAAGAGGGCATCTCTGTCTGTCCCACTCTCTCAGAAGCACAAGTACATGACCTGCAGTTTTGGATTGTAAGGACACACTATTGCTTTAAAAAAAAAAATCCTCATTTTAATTAAAAGAATTATGTTTTAATTGACCAGTCATTTAGCCTAGCTGATCTACCTACTAGGCATGTAGACAAGGCATTTCCTACCTAATGGTAATATACTTTGTATATACTTATATAGTTCTGTATGCGATTTTGTTTTATAATTCTTATGTAATTATATTAATTATTTCCATGCATTTTGGATTGTAGCATTTTATCTAAATGTATGATATGTTTCAGAAAGTTTCATTTTGTTACATTTGGCTTTCTGAAAACTGCAGTATTGCATTTGTCCGTATAGAGGCACGTGACCCTAACCTTAACCCTCCAGAGCGCATAGTGAAAAATGCACTTAAGGGCATTTAAATCAATGGCAGAATGTAGAAAAGGGTCATTTACACGCGACACGCCCATATTTTGATGTTTCTCCACCCAAAGAGCATACCTAGCACTTAAACCCCACATGCTTTTTGACTTAAGTGCTTGGGAGAATTGACCCCAGTATGATTAACCAGCAACCTGAACATAGTGCCTGTCACAGAGACCTCTTAATATGGAATGGAGACACCCAAAAGTCAACTAGATATAGCCAAAAAGCAAAAAAGGTAGGAAAAAATACATACTCCAAGCTCTCAACCTCAACTGCTGACCTTGCAAAAACAAAACTGGTTAGTCATAAATCACAATAATCTCTGAAATGAGTTGTAATATATTTTAGGCAAATAAAGTTCTGTATGGTTCATTGGTTTTATGCTGATATGCTTTACATTCATCAGGTCGCTGCTAGGTATTTGAAGTGATGAGCTAGAGCATGCGGCTCATCAGAAGCTGTGCCCTGAATGGTCACCCGAATCCATGGCTCATTAAGGGCTGAGTTTAGCAAGGTCACTCAAGGGAAGCACATAGCAAGGTCATCCAGAAGAAGCATCAGCCTTCCCCGAGGTCACCACTGCAGTACCTCTGAAAGCCCCCCCCACCCTGTGCAATATGTCATAGCAAGGCAACTCCTGACTGCTTTATATTTTACTTTATTTTCATTTATTTACAATCAAGGCAACAATAACAAATCGAAATTACAGGATGAAGATATAAATTAAACCTGTGTTATCTGAGGAGCAAATACAGAACATCCATTTATTTTAATTCATTGTTTTTAATAAGATTTATTTTTAATATCCAAACACAGCACATCAGCTCAGTCCTAATCTTCCCAGTTTACCCACTTTCCTGTAACCCCAGTGACCACAGCCTCACTCTCTCCTGTTAATAAGATATTTGTATAATTAATTGGAATAATATTAAAATTGCATTGGTAAGCCTAAAACAAACAAATGTTAAAATAGCTTATGCCTTACTAGTTAGGTATCACACATCACTGCATCTCCTGCTGCTGTAGATAATGTTTACCTCTGCATGCCTGCCATAAAAGTTCACAGCGGGAGATGGTGGAAAAACCACCAACGGAGGTTTGTCTTTTACAAAATAAATACAGCAGCAGGCCTGCTTTTCAGCCACTGTGCCGCCCCATAACATTCTCATGCATTACTATGGTTTGGAATGAAAAAAATAAAGAAAACCAATTGATACATAACTAAATACATTTCTTGATGATTGCCTGCTATTACAATGTCAACGGCAAAAAACAAGTTCAGCAGAAACAGAAATAAGATATATATTTTTTTTAGTTAAAACAGAAATGTTACTTAGACTTTTACAATAGGGAAGAACCTATTGTATCACATATTACTTTTCATTGTCAAGCATTGTCATGTAACATCCAAATCAAAATAGTGTTTCCATTTCACTGGTCACGTTCTGGTAATTTGGGTGGCAAGGTGGTGCAGTGGTTAGCACTGTTGCCTCCCACCTCTGGGACCAGGGTTTGAGTCTCCATGTGTGTAGACTTTGCATATTGTTCCTGTGATGTCATGGGGTTTTTCTCCAGATACTTCAGTTTCACCTCACAGTTCAAAAACCTGCTGAGGTTAATTGTGTGAGTGTGCACTGTGATGGACTGGCACCCCATTCTGGGCTGTGCCCTTAGGCTCTGGGTGCCCTGTGACCCTGAATAGGACAAGAGGCTTCAGAAAATGGATGGACATTCAAGAAAACTCTACAATGTGACATTGGACTCAGAGTATTTGGAATTTTGAAAGGATTATTAGGAACACCTGTTCAATTTCTCATTAATGCAATTATCTAATCAAACAATCGCATGGCAGTTGCTTCAATGCATTTAGGGGTGTGGTCCTGGTCAAGACAATCTCCTGAATTCCAAACTGAATGTCAGAATGGGAAAGAAAGGTGATTTAAGCAATTTTGAGCGTGGCATGGTTGTTGGTGCCAGATGGGCCGGTCTGAGTATTTCACAATCAGCTCAGTTACTGGGATTTTCACGCACAACCATTTCTAGGGCTTACAAATAATGGTGTGCAAAGGGAAAAACATCCAGTATGCGGCAGTCCTGTGGGCGAAAATGCCTTGTTGATGCTAGAGGTCAGAGGAGAATGGGCCGACTGATTCAAGCTGATAGAAGAGCAACTTTGACTGAAATAACCACTCGTTACAACCGAGGTATGCAGCAAAGCATTTGTGAAGCCACAACACGCACAACCTTGAGGCGGATGGGCTACAACAGCAGAAGACCCCACCGGGTACCACTCATCTCCACTACAAATAGGAAAAAGAGGCTACAATTTGCACGAGCTCACCAAAATTGGACAGTTGAAGACTGGAAAAATGTTGCCTGGTCTGATGAGTCTCGATTTCTGTTGAGACATTGAAATGGTAGAGTCAGAATTTGGCGTAAACAGAATGAGAACATGGATCCATCATGCCTTGTTACCACTGTGCAGGCTGCTGGTGGTGGTGTAATGGTGTGGGGGATGTTTTCTTGGCACACTTTAGGCCCCTTAGTGCCAATTGGGCATCGTTTAAATGCCACGGCCTACCTGAGCATTGTTTCTGACCATGTCCATCCCTTTATGACCACCATGTACCCATCCTCTGATGGCTACTTCCAGCAGGATAATGCACCATGTCACAAAGCTCGAATCATTTCAAATTGGTTTCTTGAACATGACAATGAGTTCACTGTACTAAAATGGCCTCCACAGTCACCAGATCTCAACCCAACAGAGCATCTTTGGGATGTGGTGGAACGGGAGCTTCGTGCCCTGGATGTGCATCCCACAAATCTCCATCAACTGCAAGATGCTATCCTATCAATATGGGCCAACATTTCTAAAGAATGCTTTCAGCACCTTGTTGAATCAATGCCACGTAGAATTAAGGCAGTTCTGAAGGCGAAAGGGGGTCAAAAACCGTATTAGTATGGTGTTCCTAATAATCCTTTAGATGAGTGTATACACACACACACACACACACACACAAGCAAAGACTGAATTAAAAGTTAAATTGTTGAGAAGTTGCTGCTGGTCCAGCTACTACAGGGAAACAGGCCATGGTATTACTATGGCACATGTCACAGAGGCATTATAGTGTCCTTATGGCCAAGTGACACGCGCACGCTGCTTATTACCAAGGAAAGCATGCAGCACTTGTCACCTGACTCCCAAGAGCTGAAGATGAATTCCAACAAAGTCCCGCTACTCCACCCCCAGAAATAGAAATAAAGATATGTCCATGAGCTATAAAACCTAATAGGGCATTTCAACACCTTCCTAAACCAGGAAATGATTTTAAGGAATGTCTAACTCGTAAAGAAAATGATTATTTTATGAGGGCAATGTCGTTTTATAACGTGAAGATGTTTTGTTTTATCACACTTTGCCACCGAGGCATTATATGTTCGTATGGCCAAATGACTAACTTGTCACCATAACACAGATGTCATCTTACAGACATAAAATATTCACAGCTATAGTTAAGCAGACAGATTTTTTTGGCCACAGCAAACAAGACTCCTTCCTCAGACAAACAAATGAACAGCTTAGTGTCACTAGCCTGGCAGTTCGCAAACTAATAAATAGCCACCTGTTTTCTATGGGAAAATGGGGAACTCTGGATGAGACAGTTTCCTGTCTGGGCCTTAAAAAAATGATGGGATGACGTGTCAAAAACCAAAAGCATTTCAAGTCCTAAAGTCAGAGCTGTGGTTTTCTGTGAGCAGTCTACCATGTCCTTTACCCACCGGTCTGGGTAGTGTCTTCCTGTGGTGTAATGACACCATTCCAATCTGAGCTGGCTAACATGACGAAGGTACAGAGAAACTTTACAAAGATTGACATCTATCAGCAAAAATAAGGAAAGGTTGTTTATGATTAACCTCCATTGGCTTTCGCCATTTCCATAGTGGGGAAACTTACTTGGGCGTATTCAGCAAAAGCCAACACACCAAAAATAGTCTCCAGTGAATGAATTTTATTACTTAGTGAGTAGTAAGTTTTGAAATTTTGAAAATTTATACAGAGGGAAATGAAAATATATGGCCATAATGCCAACAGAAAATGATTCATTGCTTGTTTGACTATGGGAATCAAGTAGTTTTCCTGATGTCTATCAGTTGTATGCTACATATACAATGCATGACTTCCATAAAAAACGTCTGTTGCAAATTGGCTCATTCTATTTGATGATGTAAAGGCAAGGTCTTATGACCTAAAGGGGCAGGTGGAAGGGAAAGAGGCCATACAAATTTAGTTAACCTGTTGAAATACAGCAGCTAACATCAAAGGCATGGCATGCAAAGTTAGGGTGACAGCATCAGCTGCTTAGTTCATGACTACCAGGTATTAATAGCTATTTTATAAAACAGAAGCTCTATATGAGACAGCATTAATCGCTTGTAATTCTGTTCTTATCTTTCAATGAAACAACAAAGCCAGCATCTTGAGTGCAAAGCAGTGAGAGAGCAGCATATGGGGCAAGTAGATCTCTAAGACAAATCGGCGCAATTGTATTTAGGGCCTTAAAGGTGAGACCTAATGTTTTATATTCTAATCTAAAAGCGAAACGAGGCCAAAAGTAGGGAGGCAGAAGCAAGACTGATACATTCACAAGTTTTATATTTCGTAAGAACTCTTTCAGATGCAATCTGCAGTTAAAACACTTTGGGGAAACATTTATGCAGCCTGATAGCAGAGTGGTGCAATAATCTAGAGTAAGGAGTGCATGCTGCAGCTTTTCTACGTCATTCAGGGACACTAAGCATTTATCTGACCTTGCCAATATTCCCTTTAATGAAACAAGGATATTTTTAATATATTTATAATGTAAGCACCAGCTGTTAAGCTGTCATTAGATACAACACAAGTCTTTTATTTAAGTGATCCCATTTACAATAAAATGACCCAGATTCATCTAAAATTGTTATAATATATGTCTGAATCATTTAAATTCAATATTGGAATTCAGCAGAAAGAAGTTCTTTTCTAGTCCCTAGTGCATCATATGTTGGGTGAAGAGCAGGAACTTCATACCTGACCACTGATGATTTCAACAATTCATCAAACTAGTAATGACCTCATAGACCAAACAAAAATCTAGAAAGTAACTGTCCACTTACACCAAAATCACATCTGCTCCACACTGCACAATACACTGGACCCACTGCAATTTACTTATCACCAAAACAGATCAACAGACAGTGCAATAGCTCTCATCCTGCACCCTGAATGGCAGGAAGGGGAACTACGCGTGGTTCCTGTTCATTGATTACAGCGCTGCTTTTAACACGATATGAAGAATTTCAGCAAGTCCAAGGATTTGGTGCTGAATACCACTCTATGCAACTGGGGTCTGGACATTCTCACAGGGAGACCCCAGCCTGTCTGAGTTGGTGGACACACATCATCAAGCCACATCCTTAATACAAGAACTCCCCAGGGTTCTGTGCTGAGCCCCCTGCTCTACTCCCTATACATGCATGACTGTGCAACCACATTCAGTATGAAATGGCCTACAAGAAGGGGGTGGAGAACCTGGAAAAACGATCTCCTCCTAAACATCAGAAAACCAAAAGATCTGATTGTAAACTTCAGGAGGACACAGGTGAGGCACTACAACCCCCTCAAAATAAATATGGGACCTCTGAAGAGGGCAGAGGTGGAAAGTTCTGGCCTAGAAAGTATAAATCCAGACCAAGATTTTGTTTCAACTAACCAATTGAGTACTCTGTGAAAGTGACTCTTTATACTCAACTGCTTGGTTGAAACAAAATCTTGGTCTGGATTTGTACTTTCTAGGCTGGAATTTTCCACCTCTGGAAAGGGTGCCCAGCTTCAAGTACCTGATTGTCCACATCATGGAGGACCTGACATGGAAAACACACCATTGCACTTGTTGAAATGCCATGTCAATGCCTCCACCATCTCAAGATGCTTAAGAAACTCAGACTGGATTCCAAGATCCTGAAGGTATTTTAAACCTGCACCATCGAGACCATCGTGATTGGGAGCATCACCACCTGGTTTGGGAGCTGCACCAACAGCCCTGAGCAAAGTGAGGGGTGAGCTGAGCTGCAATCTCCCGACCCAGTAAGCCACCCACAGGAAGCGGTGTGGTGACACAAAAAGTGAAAATGATAAAAGACCCTACCCACCCCAACAACGGCCCCCTCTCGCTGCAGTGTTCAGGGAAATGCTACTGCAGTCTGAAGGTCAAAACTGAGAGATGAAGAAATGCTTCTACCCTTAGGCTGTTTGTATTCTGAATGAGGACTCACATAGCTAACAAGTAGGGGACTGGAATGATCAGAACGTTGTTCTGGCACCTTCACTTAATAAATAAATAAATCAGATCAGTAGTTTCAAGCATAATAATATCGAGCAGGTTCATTTTTTATGTGCTGCAGCCAGACGTTCCATCCAGATGATGCCATTGAGACAGTATTATTATATTTTCGTTTAAAAAAACGGAGCTGGAAAACAAAAATGATCTCCATCCACACAGGTGTTTTCACATTATTTATGAATGTATTTCTATACACAATGATATAAGCAAAAAAGTATATGACATAGCTACAGTACATGGACAAAAGTATTGGGACATAGCTCTTAATCAGGTGTTTCATTCATAACCATTGCCACAGATGTATAAAATCAAGCACCAAGTTGTGCAGTCAGGTTTACAAACATTTGTGAAAGAATGGGACGTTCAGAAGAGCTCAGTTGATTAAAGCATGGTACTGTCATAGGATGCCACCTTTGTAATGAATCAGTTCGTGATTTTTTTTCACTGCTAGATATTCCACGGTCAACTCTAAGTGGTATTATTACAAAGTGGAAGCATTTAGGAACAATAAAAACTCTGGCGAAGTGGCAGACCATGTAAACAGAGTGGGGTCACTGACTGCTGAGGCACTTAGTGTGTAAAAGATGCCAACGCTCTGCTGACTCAGTAGCTACAGAGTTCCAGACTTCCTCTGGTATTAACCTCAGCAGAAAAACTATGCACCAGGATCTTCATGGAATTGGTTTCCACGGCCGAGCAGCTGCATGCAAGCCTCACATCACCAAGAGCAATTCCATTGGAATCTCATGGACAAGTCTGGCTTTGGCAGATGCCAGGAGAACGTTGCCTGCCTGATTGCATTGAACCAGCTGTAAAGTTTGGGAGAGGAGGGATAATTTATGGGGTTGTTTTTCAGGGAATGGGCTAGGCCACTTAGTTCCAGTGAAGTCTTAATTCTTCAGCATACCAAGACATTTTTGACAATTCTGTGCTTCCAACTTTGTGGGAACAGTTTGGGGAAGGCCATTTTCTGTTCCAGCATGACTGTGCCCCAGGGCACAAAGGCCCGCACAGAGCCCTGACCTCAACCCCATCGAACAACTTTAGAATGAACTAGAATGGGATGTTATAAAATTTCCTGTAGGTCTAATGGCCAGGTGTCCCAATATTTTTGTCCATGTAGTGTATTAGCCTACGTTGGGCATCTATGCATCAACACAATGGCCGGTAAATTTGTTTCTTTTTTTGCAAATATGCAGCAGTCACACTGTGTAGAATGCTATTTAACCACATGCAGGTCAGCAACAGTGAAAGCACCAATGAAAGCAGCTCCTCCATAACCACTATATTGGAATATTCTTTACTTCCATGCAGGGTGACCAGGTGACCAATCAGACAATGAGAGGGTGTAATTAATGTGATCAAATCAGGGATGCTATTAGAGTCTGCATTTTCAAAAGCATACAGCTGTGAGAGTGTTTACAAAATTCTCCATTTTGGGGTCCCGACTGAAAACTTCAGGGTAGAGTGAACAAAAGGGAAAAACAGAGACTAATGTCTGCATTTTCAAATGAAAAAGTATCAGTTTGGACATAGCCTGAGGCTCAACAAATCAGTAAGTAATGTCAGCCCACCAGCTGGGTGCCACACTCAACATCACTCTTTTCCCTCCCTTCCTTTCAGTGGAATCATGTCCTGCAGATAAACTCATGGTCGCAGTACTAGCTAGATAAAATGAGTTGCTTTTTCCTGAAGTGGTAGGTTATTTCAAATGCAGCGTTTCAACAAACCTCGACAAATATCAGCAAACGAAAAAGCTGTTTCGCGTGCAGCCTGGCTATCTGTCTTGCTAGCTACTGGCATGGTAGCCGAACGCTTTGGCTAGCTTAGTCAGAGTGACGTTACGTCCCGCTAAGAAGCAAAGTTAGCATGGGGCTGAGGGCTGCGACCACCGGCGATGAATATCAGCAAACTCCCGTAGTCTGTTGGCGTTCGCTGTCAGTGCAGGCGAGGGGGTGGGCGCTGCTAATATGGGGAGCTTAAATTTCCCTCAAATTGGGATGAATATTTGCATTTCCCAGTTAGAAAGTACATTATTAATATTAATATGTGTGACACAGTCAGAAAGTCATCCTACGCATTTTTATCAACCCACTGTCATCGCACAACTTTTTAAACTGTTGATATGCTCTCTGTTTTATTTTATTGTTATTTTATTTAAATTTATTGTTATTTTAAACCTCGCCTAGCACAACCCTGGAAACAGGTGGAAAAGTATTTCA
The DNA here is from genome assembly GCF_048594095.1 of Paramormyrops kingsleyae. Classification (NCBI taxonomy): domain Eukaryota; kingdom Metazoa; phylum Chordata; class Actinopteri; order Osteoglossiformes; family Mormyridae; genus Paramormyrops; species Paramormyrops kingsleyae. The sequence continues at coordinate 22,336,712 of NC_132802.1, read as the reverse complement.
CTACACCATAGTACAGTCTGTGATTGTGTATGAGACAAATAGAACTTGAGAACAGCAGCATTATCACAATCAGAGGAGAGAAGAATTATTCATTGTTCCGGCTAGCAGTTCCATGCTATGGTGTTGTCTGAAAGCAGACTGAAGCATACAACACATATTGAGGTTAGATAAAAGATAAATGCTGGGCTTCACAGCTCAATAAAACCGGATAGATATGCTTTTAACAATAGCTTCAGAACTGTGTTATATATGAAACTAATTTAGCAAAAGCCATATATACTAGAGTAGATTAACTTTTATACATGGATGTGGCCCTAACTGTATTTGTAAATGGCTGCTGCATGAATGTGATCTCTGAGTGAAATCTATTCCATTTCCCAATTAAGCTGCTATATTTGTATGAACGACAATTTGTCAGCAGTGTGGATTTCCTTGACACATGGCTTACATTTTGGACTCTTTCTTGGCAAATGAGAAACACCATTCTACCAAAAACGATTGTCGTGTCTATCCCAGAATATATTCTAGTAATCTATAAAGCCTTGATTATTTCAGACAGGGGTGAACAAACCAGGGGAAGGGGGGGGGGTTGTTTAATATGGATTCATCCTCCCCCCCAATATGTATACCTTCGTTTTAATATTATTAAATTGTGCCCCTCTTCCGCCCCCATATCAAAATATTTCCATTGATTCCATGTGCATCATTCAATCAACAGATGGTAGTATTCTAAGGTGAGGTACATATAGCGTATCGGTGTAAAGAACCAAACAGCAAAAGTACAGCTAGGTTGAGATTCTAATGAGTGATCAATAACAAGTGCAGCTTAGTATTGGAGCAAGAGCTAAGCATTACATTACAGATGTGAGAGCCTAATAGGAGAGCTGTTCCGATTAAGACTTCAACACGGCTGACTCCAATCGTGTTGTTCACACGCAACATGCACGGCTCACTCAGATCCTGTAGTGACAGCGTACCTGGTGGAGGTCACTAGTGTTCTGCACCCATCTCATCGCAGTACAAAAAATTCCCACCACCATACATTACCGATCACAAATGTAAGTTCAAACCACGATTCCACCAATACAGTAGAAAACACTTCTCCTCATCCCTTGCATACCTGGGGTTATGTTACGTTTTATGCCAAATGTATCGTGCAATATGTATGCAACCCGGTTATCCATCAGGTGTATACCCTTGACACAATTCTAGTTATTTAAATATGAGAAAATAATGAAAATATTTTAAGCATATTACAACTAATTGTAAATGTTTATTATTATATATCTGTGATTATGTTTGTATGGATGTGGGTGTCACACGTTAATTAAGTGACCCTGAGCTTCTGCAGCCAAGGATCGGACCGCCAAGGTCCCCGCCTTTGGTCATTGCCCAACTGACATCGCACCCAACCCCTATAGCCCCTCCTATAGGTGGTGAGCCCATTGGTGAAATGTATCAAATAAATGGAACGATTAGAGTGTCCCAGAGGACAGATTTGGGAACCATAGCTATGTTCTTCTAACCATCTAACATGATATCAGAAACTCAAGAACACATACATTTTTTTTCCATTTTTATTGCATTATCTTTTATCAGTGTGTATATTCTAATGTTAAACGTTTAACATTTTTTCTGAGCAGATATACACTTATTGCTCATATAAATGGCTTATATAAACATAATTTCTAGGAAGGAGTTTTGATGCAAACATTTTCCAGGTGATTACAGTATGAATCTAAATTTGATACTGTAGGTCAGAAATCTAAATATTGGAGTTTGCTGACAGTAAAAGTACTTAATTAAATAAGATTCAATTAGATTGTACTGAATTGAATCAAATTGTACTGAATTGAATAAAATTTAAACACTGTGAGCATGATATCACTTTCTAACGGTTCATGTTCAGACTCAAACTCTTTCTTCAAGCATTTCTAGACGGAAGCATGAGATAGGAAAATTAATATGCATAAAAGTGGAGTTCACAGAGAGGCTGTTTCACATGCATGATTTTATCACTTCAAACTATTTTTCACTTTAGAATACTATACACTGCATTGTAAAAGCACATGGGAAACTCTTATCTCATCCAGATTATGCTTTTCACTCAAGACTTACTATGGGGTCCAAGTTTTGCAAGTTTTTTTTTGAAGCTCAGCATTTGGATGGAGGAAATGGAAATCCAGAGAGGCTAATGTGCTTCTGTGCTGCAGGCAACTGCATGACCACCCAAGTGTTTAGTTTTATGCAGCACCAGCTATGGGCTAATATTACTGTAGGATGGGGTCGTAGGGAGGCTGTACAGCTTGATAAAAACCTAATATGGTTTTCAGAGCCTGGCAGTGAGAGAAAAATATGGAACTGCCATAAGAACATAAGAAATTTACAAACGAGAGGCCAATCGGCCCATCAAGCTCGTTTGAGGAGAACTTAACTAATAGCTCAGAGTTGTTAAAATCTTATGCCGTAGCTCTTTGGTGCAGCAGCTAACATTGTGGAACTCATGACTAAAACCTTTGTGGTTTATCTAACTCACAACTGTACCATTCAGCACATTTTAAACTAAATTCTTTCAGTTATAAAGTACCACAATTTGCTAAGTCACTCTGTAACAGTATTTTACCCTCTCCCAACTTTGTATATAAATGCTCTCAACCCACAGTACTTCTACCAGTCTTTAGATTTTGGTCATATCCAAAATCAAGCACTGATCATGAAGCATGTTTGTTGCACCAGTTCTAAATCAAGCTTTGAAGAATGCTTTCACCTCAAATTATATTGCCCACTCCATGGGGTTGGCCAGACTAAACACGTATACTGGATTTTTCAGGTGTACAGAGGCCATTCAGTAGCGTTAACCTATTGACTGTATTAAAGGACCTTTTTAACTGATTAACAGCAAGCGTTAAAATAGTCCCCCAAAGATGTAATCAGCTAAATATGCACATTATTCTCTAAAACAGAGAACAACATGTCCAGTTCTATGTTTGAACAGGAAAGGTTTTGTCAAAGTGCTGTCTCAGCAAAAAGTGAGCTTGTGGCACATTGAGAAGTCTCTCGAAGACTTATCGATGATGAATAGTCATGCTCAATTCCATCTGAACTCGCAATTGCGAAATTCCGAGTTCCTAGTCACACAATACTGTCCAACTTATCTGTGGAAGTGTTGCTATGGAGTTTTATGCACAAACACTGTGTAATGTGCTGTTATCAGTTGATACTGATAACAATGGCTGACAATTAACCAAGCTAGATCTGGATTTCATGCTGAGTCGGATTATTTGTTGGATTTAAGGTAGTCCAGGCTAAATGAAGATAAACAAAGATAAAGCCCATTTAAACTCAGGTACCTGGAATTGTTAAATGGCTTTCCAACTTGCTGTTCTGAAACCTGTTTAACTTGTGTATGACGTCATTCCCAGTTCCGAGTTCCAACCTCCAAGGTGAATGGAATGCAGCATTAAAGTGTAAACATTTCTCTCCTCAGTGCCGGGTAATTTATCCAAGTGAGATATCAGCAAACACCAAATGCTCTTCTGTTTATCACCAGTGAACCTTTATTTGTATGTAAAACAGGCAGACCTTGGGCCCAGTAGCTGTGAGTCTGCCACAACTGAGATGTTCCAAGGTGCCCTTGCATTTGCTAATTCTCTCCATTGGGCCCAGCAGTGCCAGCCGGCTAGGATGGTATCATCACCAGTAGATAATGAGACAGAGTGATTGATCGGAGAATGGCACATTAATGCAGCTAAAAGCTAACCCCAGACAAACACAAGTTCATGTGGTGTCATATTATTATTTTTTTAAAGCTGTGAATGACAAAGTAATACTAAATTGGAAGTGAATCTTGAATAATGAATTGCTTGGCCCTCACAACAATTTTGAGTTTGCCAAACTATATTCATGATGAAGTTCCTAATCTGAGTTTCAGTCGGCTGAGGAACAGTGAGAGAAAGGGGAACCTCCCATTCTTGGATCACTCTGCAGTCTATAAAAGGCCATTGCCTTCAGTATGTTGCTCGTAAATTTGAGAGCAGCAGTTAAGGTTCTGCAGAATGAAATAAGAAAAGTAAATTTCAATTTGGGAATGACCACATAATGTTACTTTAAAAAAAAACAAGAAAAATGCTGTGGCATGTACCCTGACAGAGACAATTGCTCTAAATAGAATGGGTCCAATTTATTAATTATGGTGTGATTTGTGATATCTTCAGGTCAGCATATATATTAGTGATATCTCTGAAAGGAAATGGTAACCCAGGGTAACCCATGTGTCATGTGATATAAAAACCCAGGGTCAGAGCAGCTGAAGGCTGCAAAAGGAACTCTAACTAGTCAGAGCCGAGGCTAAACTCAAGGAGGTTCGGCAGGTCAGACAGGGGAATTACCTTCAACAAGGACCCCCTCCTCTTCATGCCAAAACCTCCATATATCAGAATAAGCTCAGTAACAACTGTCTGACAAAGTATACCGCTGCTGATTGAGGTGTTGGAATCCAGAGCGGGATGTTTCTCGCACGCCCTTATTCTGCAGCCTCGCTCTTAGTTTCTAATGTTTCTGAACCTCCAGGGAATTGTCTCGCCTGAATAAGCGATAGAGTACAGCCATTGGGGTTGGGATTTAAATTTGGGCATCATACCAAAACGTGTATCTGTGTACCTGTGAGGCAAACAGTGTTGTGTAAAGCCAAATGCTTGTGCTTTGTCTCTTTGGATCATTCAGGCTTTTGGTTGCCATGTCAACACCTTTCTCCCTCTGCACTGCGTACACAGAACATTTAAGAATCAATGCAAAATTGCTTGGAAATCACCTTAAACGCATGCGATCCTGGAGGCTTTATGAGATTTATCTCGGTAATAGCAGAACTTGAGTTGCTATCATATAGAGAAAGTTGTAACAACACATTAACATGGCTTGCTTCGGGTACATTTCAGCTTTCTGCATATTATTTAGAGTAGGGTATATTTATTCCTTTTACATAAAAACATAACTGCATGCTCATAAGAAAGGTGTATTTGATCATAGATAATCAGTGTACATAGTAGGAAAACCATGAGTCAATCCATCTTCTGTAATTGCTTGTGCTATTCAGGGTCATGGGTGGTCTTGAGTCTATCTTTAAGGGCTATGGGTACAAGGCAAGGAGATACCCAGGATGGGGCACCAACCCATCACAGGGCACACTCATATATGCACATCAATGGGCATCTTGGTAACTCCAATTAACCTCAGCATGTTTTTCGACTCTGGAAGGGAAACATAAGTTACTTGGAGGAAACCCCACAATGACACAGGAAGAACATGCAAACTCCATACACATGGAACCCTGACGGATATCTGAACCTTGGTCCCAGTGTTGTATGGGAACAGTGCTAATCACTGCTCCACCATGCTCCACCACATGTATTCAGATTTACATATTATAAATTTTTACCTATTTAGATATGCTCTAAATATTTAAACATGATACCATTCATTGATAGTATTCCACCAGCACACAGAACACTGGGGGGTTTTGCAAAAATGATACTATAAACTATATATTTTCGATTTTTTACAACACTCTTACATTGTCAGCAGCCATTCAGACTAGGTAATCCATCTGAGCGTCAGCAGGTTTGGGTCTGACCCGTATTTGGACGGAAGCCCATTCTGTGGTCTGTGTGGATCCCAAAACCCCACTGCAGTGACAGGGCCACTGTGCTGTAGAAATGGTGCCGTCCTTCAGATGAGATGTAAAACCGAGGCCCTGAATCTCCGAGGCCGTAAAGGGCTGGTACCCTGATGCCCTGGCTAAATTTGCCCACCATGACCCCTTCAAACTTGACATCCTAATCATCCTCCGTATCTAATTGCTGAATTCTTTCCTGCCCCTTCATCACCTTCATTACTGTGTGGTGAGTGTACTGGTGCAGAATGATTGTTGTTGCATCATCTAGGTAGGTGCTAGACAGTGTTAGTGTTTCAAGTGGGTCCCCATTGGTTCTATAAAGCACTACATAAATGTAACATTCATTCATTAATGCATTCCATTTGCATGGAAAGAAAGAATTATATCATGACATCAAAAAGTTGGAAACCCCTACTCTAAATGACAGAGACAATCTGCTGACCTAAAACTACCAATGGCCCACAATACTCTACATCCATTTCTTCACCATCATTATTAAGAAGATTAATAAAAAAAAAATGCCTCTGAAAATGGTTATGTGCAGTGCCCAACTGAGATTTTGTTCGTAAAGCTGTCTGGAATTTTTATCAGAGAAGGTCATTAAAGTAATCAAACCAAAGAATTATAAATATAGAAAGTACAGTTCTTTTGATTTCAGAAAAAATAATACAAAAGGAATGTCACTGGTTTTTCTCATAGCATTATCTTTTTTAGCTGACCGCTATCTAAAATTGTCTAAAACAAACTGTGTGTGGGGGTTTCACGGGATCAAAGAGAACTCTTTTATGCAAGCTTTGGTTTGTGGATCCAAAGTCTGAGCTTGAGATGATATATATTTAATTAAGGTACTGTACTCCCAAATGAGTGATAAAAAGTTTGAAGCAGGAATGGTTAACAGCGCTTCCCTTCTGAGGATCTGAGGGCACACATTTATCAGAAATCTAGTTCTTCTATTACTATCATGCTGGTCATCATATCACTCTAAACTAAAATATTTATACTTTTCATTTGAGACCTATAGATGAAACATCTTATATAAACCAAAGAGACATTAACGTTTGAATACGCCAGCCCTTTCTAACTAACATTCCCTGCAGTAATAGGTTGTGTAAATTTGGATATTTAAGGGAAAGCTAACAGGAACGTCTTATAATGATTATATTACCAATGACTGTTTTTGTAAGCTGTCACAAGGCCTAAGAACTCACCTCTGAAAACCTTTAAGTGATGAAGATACACTATACTATTGCTGTATTACTGTGTTATTCCAGAGAGAGAACATTTCCTCATATTCTTACGAAATGAACTTATTAGCTGTAATTCTTATGGCCGGACGTAGACATATCTTTGTCACTAAATTATTTCCTCAGCAAAAAATATAAACTTCAGCATGTAAATGATATGTCTACTGTTTGCTTCACCAACTATGCTAAATTGCTCTTTTTTCTTTTTCTTGTACTGAATGATTAAGTTTGACATTTGGACACCATTTCAAAGTCTGATAAAAAATAACATATTAGTTTGTTCCACTAACAGTATAATTCCATAATGAAGGCTGGGTGAAACATTGAAATTTATAATGGCTTGTAGAAAATGTCCTAACAGTTATGGCTGAAAATCTGTTTTGCCTAAAGCAAAGTCTGACTTTTACTAGACCACAGATTCCATTACTCAGCCCACATCTCTAGTTAATGGTGCCCTATTTACAATACAGTAAATCAATATTTATGTGCTTGTCAGGCACCTCCAATCAAAAGCCTTAGAAGTGACCTACAGAATTTACAATTGTAACACCTACACATTTATACAGTTGTCTTTCTGAAGTACTGAAGGATACTTCACCTAAAAATAATAATAAAACATTGTTGGATGCATTAAATGCATTTAAGGTTCACTTTCAAAAACGGACCAGTAGTTTCTACCTAACGTAAAATCCTTAACAAGGGGCTTCAAATCACCAACGCACTGGGCAGAGAGCTGGACCTAAAGAAACCAGAACTGGGCCAAATGTGTCTCAGCACATACCTGTGCGCCATTGTGCACATTTACCGGCAGTTACGCAACCTGTCAATCAATGAGGTATCTGTGCCTCTGCATGAGTCCAAAAATAGGAAACTTGGTTGCCTGATAAATTGAGTGCCCTGCGCTTCACTGGTGACGTCAAGTACAGCTATAACATATTTCCCTGTATAAATCTCATTCACCCTGTCCTACCACACTCTGGTCAAGAAGTCTGTCGAGTGATATATTCAAACTTTACCTTTGTACTGTATTAATACCATAATATGGTTATTTTGTTAATTTGGGGCATGCTGATTAGCACAGGTGCCATACACCTGGGGGGTGGTTGTGCTGGGGGGGTTATATATAGTACGATGGGGATCAAATGTCTCTGCAATGTGATAAAAACTTGTTATTTTGGTGTGGAGACCAATTTTTCAGTTCCTCAAAAAAAAAAAAACTCAATTTTATATAATTTCAAAAGTATTGTATTTTGTTTGGTTACTTATGCTTAAGCTTCGGGCTGGGTAGGGGTTAAGGTTGTCATTGTTGGGATTAGGGTTTTTCCCATAGAAATGACATGTGTGCTTGTGTGTGTGTGTGTGTGTGTGTTGGGGGGGGGTGCGACATGTAAATGTATGTGTCTATGCATGTAATTTGGAATAATGTCAATGCTTTTCTTTCCTGTGCATGTTACTTTCAATGGACTGGCATCCTATCCATATTTTTCAGTCACCACTGATCTGATCTCATCATGGGACAGTCTTTCTATCTACACCACAACTGCAGCTCCTGTTTTGAAATCATTTACAATTTTAATATACGTCCCAGTCCTGCACTGTGTGGATTGCTGGAAAATCACACTATATCAGCAAACAGGACTGCTAGCGAGTTATATTTGTGTATGTCGAGTATCACTTATAACATGCACAGGATTTCTTGCTGGGGGTTTTTAAAGCATAGATTAAAAAAAAAAAAACCTACACAATCGCTAAACCAAAAATGAAATTGCTGGAAATCCTTTCATTGAACCCAGTGGACCAGGCCCCTCATCTGTACTGCAAGTCACTAATTAGATTCTGCCTTCAGTTCTGACCGGTGCACAATATTTCTCTGTGGTAAACCCAAATCTGAGGTCTTTACGGATCACAAACAACTTCTGTTAAAGTTTAGTTAATATCAATGATGTTCTGAATACTAACTATTTATTTTTTGTTATATTATACAGATTCTTTCTGCTGTGCCCCATGTTAGGAAGAAGGCACTGGACATCCATTTTATACACCAGGCATTCCCGTCAGTGAACACACGGCACTTTTGAAGAATACTGCGACACTCTAACGCTGTTACAGTTGAAATATTTCAGTAACAGTAACAGTTTTACCAACCCAAACTGCAAGTAGCATAGGCGGGATTCCTGGAATAATATTTGGACTTACTACATATTAATTTTGATGAAAATGGGCTGATGATATTTTGTCAAGTAGCTTAGTTATAACAAAAGACAAAAAACTTGTTTGTCTTTTAATTACATTGTAGACATCAACACAGGACCATCACTAGAGATTCATGAAAAGGGCGGTTAAGTCTTTGCTTGGGTCTGATTTTAATAAAAATACATGGAAGCACACAATTAGTGTACATGTATTTATTTTTGGGGTGGAGGTGGTTAGGAGAACATTGTAGAGGGTCTAACCCCCCCCCCCCCAAACCAGCCCCAGCAGTGCCCCTGTTGAGAAATTCTTTGAGAGGAGAAAAAAACCTTGTACTCATATTTTCTGAAACTGGTAGACTAACATCAATTTCTGGATGATGCTTAAGCTGAAAATATAGATTTCTGTGCTTGTATCCAGTACCAATGCAAAGTTCTTCACTTTCCATCTTATTCCACTACAGCTTTTGAAAGATTCATAACTGATGTTGATTTTTCCATCTATGGTAAGTGCTCTCTGCAAAATAGAGTACTGCATAAACTTAGGAGTCTCCCCGTGGGATGATTTTTTTTTCTTTTAATCAGAGGTCGGTAATGACTAACTTGGTGGAAAAATATGAAATAAATACATTTATATGGCTTGATTTAAAAATGTTTCCACTAGATGTCCTATCTCATAGATCAGAGGTGAATTGTGTCTGATTCGAAACAGAAAGCTTTTTTTCGAAGTCCTGAATTAATATTTGTGTGCTTAAAGGAGAAAATAGCAATGTACCATAATTTAATGATAATTACCTTTTATAGTCCTAGTCGCAACTCTCCAAGTACGTTGAATGAAAGGTTACAAATTAGCCCCTACTCATCCATTCTCCCAAATGAGCCACTGCCACCAAGTGTTAGTACCTGGGTCCCTCAGAGATGTGCTCTTCACTGATGGATCACTGACATAGTGTCATTCCCTGGGGTGTCTCAAGAGCACTGAGAAGCAATATTCAGTGTTCCTGTGCCTATCAGTAAATGAATCCCTGGCTATTATATGTAATTGCACTTACACAATTTTATCTTCCCATTAACCTTCTGTAGTCTTCCTAAATATCCTGCCTGGCTTAGTTTTTAATTAAGCTGAATTAATCCTGGCTGGGACACCATTCCAGCTGAGCTGAAGAGAGAGGCAGAAATTTCTTATGTGGCTTGAGATATTGTCTCTGGTGGACATGTTAATTTATGCATACTGGATTTATACTGAAAGAAAAGCAAAATCTGCCCAAAATTTCCAAATTGTTTCCAATCTGGTTAATTCTGGGACATGTGCTTTAGAGTCACGTGAGAAGAACTTTTTTTTCTTTCGTCTTGATCCAGACTAGCAGAATTGGCCTCAAGTTCTCCTCTCTGCTTAAAGGGCCTCAGTGCTCTCAGCAGTCTTTAGTATTAACAAGAGGTGGCACAGTTAAAGTCATGGATCTCTTTAGTTGTACAGGTAGAAGTTGGGGTCACTGTTACTGACTTTCTCATGTGATGGCGTGATTGACCCAGCCCACTACACCATTCCTCATGGTCATGGTCTACTACACAATTTTGGGATGCTGCTTGAGATTTGGAGCCCCGTAGAAGCATATCTTGTTGGACCCCTAGACCAGACTATCCGAATTATGTTCTAAATTTTTAGGGCCCTAGTCAATCAGGGGCTCTTGGAATCGTCTGAACTTCTCCTTCATGGTGCATCTGGCTACTGTTTCTCCTCAACGAAAGTGTTTACTCACCAAATGTCTGTGTTCTGACTATGATGTCAGGTCAGGTCAGGCAGGGGAACATGAACTGGTCAGCACATTGCTGCGTCCACCACATGACAAAACCATTGATCCTGGTTTGTGACTCCTGGTCCAGTCCCCCCCTTCCGGAAACACTAATCTACCTTCCGTAGCCAGGTGTAATGTGGGCGTCCCCTTGGCCTGTTCCAGCCACTTGGCTCCTCAACAATGAAGATCCCACATGCTGGACCACCCTTAGAGAAATGCACCACATGGCCATAGTGCCACAACTGACGCTCCCTCACAGTACCGGAAATACGCCTCACGCATCGATCGACACAGACTCAAACCAGCATTACCGAAGGATTCACCGAAGAGACACAGCACCAAAGCAGTCCAGTCTTTTCGCAGTGTGTTTATTTTCTTCATTTATTGCTATTAACTTGACTGTGTTGCAGTTAAAATACAAGTCAGAGGTACCCTAAGTTGTTTTCCACACTTTGGTTGTTATGGTGTTTTCTGCAACCGTTTAATGAACTTTAAGGGATTCTTTAAGTATAAGCCCAAGAGAAGGAGAAAAAGTTAAATACTAAAGTAAACCTTTTGAGGAAACCGCAAGGAAAAGATTTAAGGGTGATTTGTGCAAACAACTTTATTTTAAGGAAACCTTACAGTAACTCGAAGGAAAATGTTAACGTAAGGTGTAATTGGTTAGTACCAGCCACCCCTTTCAACTGACCTCATGATCCCCCCCGTGTTCTCCCAATCAATCTACTGACTTCATAGGAATAGTCACCAGGAACATGAATGTCGCTGCCGAGATAAGTGAACATTTTCTCCGCAAAGATCACAGCATCTTTGGCAGGTCAAGATTGGTAAATTTTTCCACACCAACAAATTTCCCACAATTGCTGGACCCCATAACCCTGCCCAACACCCAATCCATGCAGACATTGAGCAGAGTAGGAGCAAGAACATACCCCTGATAATCCCCAGAATCCACTGGGAAGAATGTGGAGGTTCCCCCTCCACTCTGCACAGCACTCAGAGTTCCAGTGTACAGGCTGGCCACGACGTCCAGCAACTTCGGGGGGATCCCGCAAAGTCTCTGGGTGTCCCACAGGGCAACTCGATCGACTCAGTCGAATGCTTTATGAAAATCAACAAAGGCTGCAAAGAAATCCCGCTGATATTCACATTTGTGCTTCATGAGTACCCTCAGTGCCGGGAAACGTTCTGTGGTAGACTTCTTAGGTGCAAAACCAGACAGCTCCGGTCGTTACCTGCCTCTGAGAGCAGTGTTACCCCCCTGTAGTTGCCATAATCCAGACAAGCAACCTTCCCTTTCCAGATTAGGATAACAAGTCCCAATTTCCAGTCAGTTGGGATGTTGCCTGAGATTGCTTGTGATGCTAGGAGGACAGCCTCACCAACAACCTGTAGAAGTTCATCATGGATACCACAGATCCCTGCGATCTTCCCTACCAGCTGGTTCTCCAGCTGTGCAATCTCAGTGAGACTGGGTGGTTTACAGCTAATTGAAAGATCTGCCTCAAGAACCATGGAGCCCGAGATGTCCATCATTCTAGCCAGAGGATCAGTTTTAAACACCTGCTAAAAGTAGCCAGTGCAGCGGGTCCCAACTACACTGCCATCCATAAGGACAGTTCCATGACCTGCCCTGACTATGACTCTACAGGGAATAGATTTGGATATGTGTAATGCTTTGATTCCCCTGTAAGCAAGACATGGGTTGCAAGACTATAGATGGCCTTAAAAATATATAATACTATATCATATCATATACAATACCATTCAAAAGTTTGGGGTCACTAAGAATTGTCCTTGCTTTAGAATTTTTTTTTTAAATTAAAACAACATAAGATTGATCAGAAATACTGTGGACACATTTTTAATGTTGTAAATGACTATCATAGCTGGAAATGACTGGTTCTTAATGGAATATCTACATACTGTAGGTGTACACACGCCCATTATCAGCAACAATTAGTCCTGTGTTCCAGCGGAATGTTGTGTTTGCTAATGCAAGTTTATCATTTTAAAAGGTTAATTGATCATTAGAAAACCCTTTTTGCAATTATGTTAGCACAGATGAAAATTGCTGTGCTGATTAAAGAAGCAATAAAACTGGCCTTCTTTGGACTAGTTGAGTATCTGGAGCATCAGCAATTGTGGGTTCAATTACAAGCTCAAAATGGTCAGAAACAAAGAACTTTCTTCTGAAACTCATCAGTCTATTGTTGTTCTGAGAAATGAAGGCTATTCCCATCGAGAAATTGCCAGGAAACTGAAGACCTCATACAATGCTGTGTACTGCTCCCTTCACAGAGCAGCGCAGACTGGCTCTAACCACAACAGAAAGAGGAGAGGGAGGCCCCAGTGCACAACTGAGCAAGAGAATAAATATATGCAAATGCGTCACAGGTCTTCAAACGGCAGCTTCATCAAATAGTGCCCACAAAAGACCAGTCTCAACGTCAACAGTGTAGAGGCAACTCCAGGATGCTGGGCTCCTAGGCAGACCTGCAAAGAAATAGCCGTATCTAAGAACAGCCATTAAAATGAAAAGACTAAGATGGGCAAATGGACAGAGACACATAACAGAGGAAGACTGGAAAAAGTGCTATGAATAGACGAATCTAAGTTTGAGATGTTCAGATGACAAAGAAGAGCATTTGTGAGACGCAGATCAAATGAAAAGACGCTGGAGGAGTGCTTCACGACATTTGTCAAGAATGGTGGGGCCAATGTGATGGTCTGGGGCTGCTTTGGTGATGGTAAAGTGGGAGATTTGTACAGGGTAAAAGTGATCTTGAAGAAGGAAGGCTATCATTTCATTTTTCAAAGCCATGCCAGACCCTGTTGGACGGCGCATAACTGGAGTCAAAGTGCAACCTACCCAATGAAACACATATTAGTCTACATTCTATTTACTTCCTTCCACAAATGGACAATGCGCTTTAGTGGGAATTCAGTGTGGGTTCCTATTGCAGGACCTCGAAGTTCCAATGCAGAACGAATATATAAATATGCGATGGCCCTTGTACATCATTCCCTGTGACGTTAGAGGTAACACGCTAGCAGCAATGGAATCAGAAACGACTCAGGCCATTACTGCCTCCCTCAAACTCATTTTTGTGTGCCAGAATACAGAACTACAGATTTTGACCTATGAACTTACGAATACTGTACCATGCAAATGAACCAGAACAGCCCCAAAAATGTTCTGTCTTTAAAAAGGAGTGGAAAGAGAACACCTGCAGGAAGCATGTCATGAGAACTATTAAGCTTATTTAATTTAAATTCATTCTTAAAATAGGGGAAAGGGTTATAATGAAATCCAAAATTAAAGGAACCTTTAATACTGATGTTCAAAAAAGTTCTCCGATAAGTGACAGAGGAAGCTTGGGAAAACTGAATGGTTTTCACTCATGCCTGATCTACTAGTGATGCTGCCTGCTGACTCATTTAATAAACTTGTCTGGATTTCAATTAAATCTAGAGAAGCAGAAGATTAATTTAAAGCTATAATATTAAAGCTTGACGTAAGGGTTTTGCAATTAATTGGAACCAAAACTATATTTTAAAACTTTAGTAGAAACTATTTTGTATAATTTCCATCCAATTATTTACATATAAATTGTTGATGAAGCAAAAAAATGCAGTAAAACGATGTGAGAAGAAATTTTAAAAATGAAGCTCTTTTTAAATGTTTTTTTTTTTTCCAAATGAAACACATGTATTATAGAAACTTTTAATACAATACTCATATTTGAATGCATTTTCTGGCTTCTATGCATTAAAAAATGTCCGTGCAAGGGTTATCTTGTACACAATGAGCAATTCTGCCACCATTATTTAACAAATGTAATCTTTTAGAACAAATTACTTAGTTTATGTGTTGCTTATTACTCACAAAGTAGCCTATTGGGATTATTTAATGAAGAAATTGTGAATCAAAAAACAGTATTTTTAAACTAACGTCCTTAATTGCTAGGCTGAAACAGCATTTCAATCGAGTTCTTTATGGTTCTCGAGTAGAGGACAGTAAGAGGACTCACTGGTGCCCTCTAAGGGTTAATATTGACACAGTGCAGCTGACAGTTTGTCCCCTTCTCATGACTGCCTGAAAATTCTCAGATACAGCTAATTAGGTGGCTGATCTCACTGCAGCTAATAGATGATGCCCTCTGGTACTGAACATCAAAACCGCTAATGAACTTATCTGTTCATCTCAGTTGTCACAACCCAGTTTAGTTTTTACAAAATCCATGACAGTATCTGACCATGTCTGAAAACCTACGCAACTCATGTTTTGTGGCGGGCACAGAAAATTCATGGATTGCCGAGCCTTTGGCTGACACTGGGTGTATCTCTAAATCTTGAATTTACCGAAGACCATACCAAGGGTTGTAATGTGCTCATCCCAGGACTGTGAATACACAACGACATGGTCCAAATATGGTTCATAGATGTCTATGTTAGCTATAACTTTCCACATGAGTCTTTGAAAGGTGGCAGTACCATTTCTTAAACCGAAAGGCAAAACAGAAAGATAATACTATAGGAAGTGCTCTGGAGTGACAAAAGGAGAGATTTTAGCAGAATGGGGCGTTAATGGTACCTGCTAACAACCATTTAATAAATCAACAAACCAAGTGTTTCCTGCTCTATCTATGCAATCCTCCATTCATGGTAAAGGAAAAGAATCTGACTTAGTGATCACATGAACCTTCCTATATTCAGTACTAAACAGGCTGGTAGCATTGGACTTTGGTACCAATAAGCAACTCGAACCCCACACACTGGAGCTGGGTGAGGCCAACCCATTTTCTAACAGAGATTTCACCTCTGATTGCAAAACGGCACACTTGGTTGGATTTACTCTGTACAGATATTGCCTAATAGGTTACTGATTGTAAATCTCAATATCATGATGGAGACCATGTGTTTACAGTGGAATATTGGAGGACAAAGGTTTATGGTTCAGAATTAACTCAGTGTTGTCTTTTGTAGCATTGCTATCCAAATGTGACAAATCAGTCTCTAAGTCACTCAGGATTTCAGAATTCTGCAACTGTGGATTAGTACTAAATTTTGAAATTCTCATTGGACGACGCTGACTCCACTGAAGCTATTGCTGATTTGCTGACATTGTGCAACCTTTCAAGAAAAGAACTCTTAACACATTCTACCTGTACTAGATTTATTTGCTACTGGTTTCTCTTTCAGCAGTTCCAAAGGTCCTCACACAGCATGACTGCAAACTGACATGTTAGAGCTAAAACTCATACCACAAACAGCAGTAGCGGGATTGGCTCAACCCATTCATTTACAAAGTCTAAACAGTAAGTGCAGATCATGGACCTAAGTGCTTGGTGAACTCTTTTCAGCGCTTCCATTGACTTGGCCGAAGGCGCTGGAAACCCATTGTCTAATTGTCTAATTTGTGTAACTTGCACAAACACCCTGGAGGTCAAATTTGTTCCCTGGTCCATTTGAATATTTTTAAGTAGGCTGAACTTTACAAAGTAGAACTTTGCAAAGGCTTTTATTGTTCTTTTAGCCATGCAGAGGAATAGTCTCAGGATACAGAGTAGTTGCACACATAATTGTTAACAAATACCATTTAACTAATCAACTAATACAACTGGCCAACTGGCCAAGATCAGGCCAAGATTAATTTGAGATAATTGCTGCTAATGTTAATGTTTGCATTAATACGTTATAGCAAATAATTTCATTTTTTTATTCCTTATTTCCTATGGCAGAAAATGCCATCTGTAGTTAACAATGAGTATAGATTAAGACACTGAACTTAATTACATTTTCTTCCCAGTATGCTGCAATCCATAATTTCAAATTTCCTTTGGGTAACAAACTGAAACACAAAAAAAAGGATGTGATAATATCCTATAAAACAGCACCACCAATAATCTTTCAATGAAAAATACTACTGTTGTAAAAAGTAGCTTTTATTCATTTGTTAATTAGTATGTTTGATTGTTTTAGCACAGCATGAACTTTCACATGTCTGGGGGTCTAGTTGGCCTGCTTTGGTTTACAATTTTCCTGCTGATATTCAAATTTAAATTTATTGAAGTGTATGTCTTTTGATATGCACTTTCACACATGCACAATAAACAAATTCCATTGTGCTACTGAATTGCATATTATGCATTAGAGTTATGTTACAGATCCATTATTGAAGATGAAACCTCCTGAGTGCATTAGAGGATAACGCTACATACTGCCCCCTGCTGGGATCCCAGGACACTTCTTCTTTTCCAAAGATATCTTCCAGGTCTACTAAAGCAGTGGTTCTCAGCCTTTTTGCACTGCGACCAAATTGTTATCATTCCAGCTCAGTCCCAACCCAATATCAAGTATAGGTTTAAATTAAAGTTATAATCAAGCACGCACTATACACTTTACACCAATCTATACCTACTTCACAAATCTGATTGGATGTTCCAGTGAATTTTAAATGATGCATCAATGGTTTGGCTTATCGGATTGGTTCAATAGTTTTGCGTTAAGCAGTTGCAGACCCAAGGCCCATTTATATAGGTTAATTCTAGGATTGAGAAATCTGATCGTGGATCTGATGCTTACATTTCTAACTCTGCCTCGCAACCCTTTCAGAACTTGATGTGACCCAAATTTGTATCATGTCCCATGGGTAGAAATATCGCTGCACTTTAGTATCACACATATAAACTAACACACTCTTAATTATTGTAACTGGAATCCAAAAAAGGAGGATCTGACCAGTTGTTATTTTTCCTGATGATTCCACATCAAGGACAAAAAAGGAGAAGTAAAATTGTTTATTGTAATTTTGTTTTAATGTGAATGCATATCCACCCTGAGAAAAATGAACAGACTGGGCAATCTTCACTGACATATGAAACTCACCAAGGGGTTGACTGCCTGACAGGCGGCTAATGAACCGGGGAAAACATTTTGTTGAAGCAGGTTTGTTTTGGGTAATCATGTTCGCCCGCTGAGAACATGCGAGCAGCAGTCTCCTATCGTCAGGTGATTCTTTATGCCAATTTTTGATGTGCCTCCCTCACAAAGATTTGTCCAGTTGGTGGTGAGGAATGCAAGGCCATTTATCGTGCTTGAAAAGGAGGCAGGAGGAAGACCTCTGCAGTCATGAGGCCTGCACAAACACTTTGTGTTTTGAGCTGATAATGGGATTGATGAATGGGTTCAATAATTTGACTGCCTGCTTTCCTGGGTTCAGTCAGTCAGCAGCAGCTGAACATCTGCCTGCAAAACACCTGTGCAGGGGAGTTGGCCTTCTGGGAGCGAAAACAAAAATAATGGCAGGGGCCCTAAGATCAAGAAGCTTTGTTAATGAATGACAGACGATGATTCATTATTTTTCAATGAGTATGACAACACTGGCAAAACAAAACACCCCAGATATTGACTTTTTCAGCCATCATGTTTAAACAGTTACAGTTAATGCCTCACCTACAAAGTGTCTGAACAGCTTTTTTTCCTTTTTCTTTTTATTAGTGGACCATTCATGACTAGTTTGCATGCAGTAGAAATTATTTTTTAGTTCTTACTTTTTTCTTCCCTGCAGAGGCAAAAATACAACATCCTGACAAATACAAGACAATTTTCTAGGCCAGGGCCGCCCAAGCCAAGCCTGAGAGAACTTACAGTGTGTGCTAGTTTTTCGCTCAGTGTCAGCTCGAAATTGGTAGTTGCTCAACATGCAAATTAGCTGACCTTGTTTTTGGTGTCAATTAGATGTTAATTAACCCGTCCGCCGACCCTCCCAGACCATGGAAACTGTCACAGTTACGCTCGAGCACGGAGCAGGGAAGCAGGACAGAAGCGGTAGTTGGGTAATCTGGGGATTTATAAGGGACAGAAGAAGGCACACTGGCAACACACAAGTTGACCGGACTGGGGAAACAAACATAACGCATACTGAAATACACCAGACTAATAAGAGCAACAAGAAACAGCTGGGAAACACGTGGAATCCACACAAGGTTAACGAGGGGGCGTGGCACACGAAAAGAGCGGACAATTGGGGCAGGACAGGAACCCCCCCAAAGGTGCGAACTCCGGGCTCGCCCCAGGGGAGCAAAGGGCAGGACTGAGGACACAAAGAAACCTGAGGAAACACAAGCCAAAAAACCAACGAAACACAGGGAACAGCATGGACACACAGAACAGGCACAAGGAGAAAAACCAAAGACGGAAAAACAGAACCAAACACCAAGGAAGGGAACAATGGAGGAATACCAGGGGGCACACCAACAAGTGGAGGACTGGGACCAGGAGTGAACAACGGCGAAACAGAGGGACGGGGAGCAAACATAGGGGGCACAAAGGGACCAGAAGGGAACTATGGCACAGAGGGATGGGGAGCAAACACAGGAGGAACAAAGGAA
Organism: Paramormyrops kingsleyae; assembly: GCF_048594095.1. Lineage (NCBI taxonomy): Eukaryota > Metazoa > Chordata > Actinopteri > Osteoglossiformes > Mormyridae > Paramormyrops > Paramormyrops kingsleyae. The sequence goes on along the minus strand of NC_132802.1, from coordinate 22,317,416 downwards.
CCAGATGGGAACAATGGCGCAGCAGGACAGGGATTAAACACCAGGGGCAAGGAAGCAAAGAGCAAGGGGAAATGGGGAGCTGGAGGGACCCCTGGCAGGCGTGAGAGGGAAGCAACAGGGGCAGCAGGTGACCGCGAGGCCGGAGCAGGAGCTTAAGGGGATGCCAAAGCTGGCGAGAAGGAAGGCAAAGGGACTGGCGGAGAAGGGGAGGAGGAAGGTGAAGAGGACAGTGGCGGAGGGGAAGAGGGATCAGTAGTTGTGGTAGGCGGAGGCACAGCCAGTCCAGGTGCAGGCGACCGATGAGTTGCAGGCGTGGGACCCGCAGGTGATCGACGAGGTGCCGGAAGCAGGGCCGCAGTTGGCCGACGAGGCGCCGTGGGCAAAGCAGAAGGCGACCGCCGAGCCGAAGCCTGAGGAACTGCAGGCAACTGCCAAACAGGAGCTGGAGAACCCACAGGCGACTGTTGAGCCGAAGCCAAGGGGAGCGAAGGTGAGCCAGGGTGTTGGACGGGTGTTACTCGACCCTGGCGCCGGTGTCCTCTCCCTCCCTGGGAAACTGAAAGACAGGGACCCAACCAGGATCTGTCACAATAAGGCACCGGTTGGGGTAACCCACCGGAAGGGCATAGAGGTACAGTCAAAGTGATCCCCTAGGGGTCCCACTTGAGCTCCTCTTCTAGCTCCACTAAGGAGGGAGGAGCGGTGGTCAGGCCATCAGGGACCTCCTTGGGAACAGGGACTGGGGCCATGGAAGCCGGGGGCATGGGAGCAGGATCAGGAACTAGGGAGACAGGAACTGGAGGGTCAAGAACCTGGGGCCAGGGGGACTGGAACCGGATGGTCAGGAGCCAGGGGGACTGGAACAGTAAGACCAGGAGCCAGGAGGACTGGAACCAATGGGTCAGAAGCCAGGGGGACTCGAACCTGGGGGACTGCAGCTGTAGGGTCTGGAGCCGGGGGGACTGTGGCCGAGGGGTCAGAGACCAGGGGGGCTGGGGCCGAGGGGTCAGGGACCAGGGGGGCTGCAGCCGAAGGGTCAGGAACCTCGGAGGGTGGAGCAGGAGCCGCCGGCACAGGGACCTCGGGGGGCGGAGCAGGAACCACGGGTGCGGGGACCTCGGGCGCTAGAGTAGGAACCACAGGCACGGGGACCTCGGGTGCCGGAGCAAAAACCATGGGCGTGGGGACTTTGGGGGGAGGAGCAGGAACCAGAGCTGGAACCTCAGGAGGCGTAGCAGAAAGGGGCAAACTGCTAACCCAGGCAGCGAAGCGGAGGGCTGACAATCCTTGAGTGAAGCGGCAGGCGGCTACTGTGAAGCAGCAGTGGTGACGTCAGACGCGAACACCGCCGGGTTGAGGACTGGGAGTGGCTCCTCCCAACACGCAGCTGGGTAGGACCGAGACAGCCCCTAGGAAGACCTCTAGCATGTCTTCCTGCCTTCGGTTTTTCCACTTCTTCTTCTTCATTTCTGTAGCTGGTGGCGGAGTCTGGGGCACCTATGATAGTTCGGACAGCAGACCATAGGGTAGTCCGCTGTCCATGGCTACCTGCCGCATCATGGACTCCGCAACCCCTTTTCTAAGCCGCTGTAGATTTTTGCACACCTCTTCAGCGAGGTCCTAATCCTCGGACGGGGACATACTCTCCAGAATGTCCCCTGAATGAGAAGCCAGGGCGAGAGCCGCGGGGTCCTCCTGGACCTCGGGCTGTTGTAGCCAATAAATTACCTTGTTAGTGAGGTCGATGTATTCCGCCATACTCAACAGAGAAGTCTTGTTCGGTATTCCGGTCATTCTGTCACGGTTGCGGTTGAGCACGGAGTGGGGAAGCAGGACAGAAGCAGTAGTTGAGTAATGTGCGGATTTATTAGGGAAGCAAGAAAGCACGCTGGCAACATACAACGTTAATGACCAAACTGGGGAAACAAACTTAATGTGGACTGAAATACACCAGACTAATAACAGCAACAAGAAACAGCTGGGAAACACGGGGAATCCACACGAGGTTAACAAGGGGGCCTGGCACACGGAAGGAGCGGACGATTGAGGCAGGACAGAAACAGAGTATAGTTTATGGGATTTCTCCAAAATGTAATATTTCATCACCAGCAGTTATCAAATATTTGAATCCAGTATATTGTCCTATGGATGTACTGGTGAAGTACATTTACAATACATATAATTTATTCTGGAAATCATTGCAGAGCCTCCATTGTGTTCAGGTAACAAGCCCTTTTTCTTAATGTGCAGCCTGCCTGAGGTTGGCGGTTTCTCATTGTTTGCAATTGACCCCAACAGATGATGCACATACTTAATTAACCAATTATGATTCATGAAACCATCTAGCTGAAATATAATTTTGTATGCTAGCGTTTTCCTGTTTTTCTGATCAATCAGTGTGCATGAATTACAGCAATGCAGTAATATCATAACATTTGGAGAAGTTTAAGATGTCAAAATCCTGAGCTCATTCCGCCTGCAATCTGTGGAAACTGCTCTACGGGCAGGCAGCATACAGTACAAACTGATGTTTACAGTTTGTATAAGCATGCTCATTATCTTCCTCTTGTGTTTCTACCAAATCTTTGTTTCCTGGAGAATACTGGCAATTAACAGAACTAACTGGGTAAATGGTGGTGGCGCTGTTGCTGTTATTATTGCAGTTTGTTCATTTCACAAAAAAAACAGAAATGTTCAAATGAAATGTTAAGCATTTCAAGGGCATCTTTTTATGCATTCCGCAAATGCTTTTTTAAAGCGATGTCTAGAGTATAGAGCCAGGCTTCACAGACATTAAACCCAGGATCAAGTAAGCCAGGCGTGAACTCTGCAGCTTTGGAATTTTTCATTTTTATTTAAATCTTTTAAGGCATCATTTATTTGCTGTGTAACAGGGAAATACTTCCTGTATAAATTTGAAAATGCATACCATGAGAAGGGACAAACTGCAACAGCAGAGCATGAATTGTTTGAATCTTAAGTAGGGGTCGTAAGGTGTCGGACGTGGATGGCCCTGCAACTGCATCTATACTGTTACAGTAGCTCTGTAGGCCATGGCTCAGGTTTAGGTGACAGGCACACTTTGCAGCTGTATACCAGTCTGGGGACCTTACATAATAATCAGGCCTCAAATATGCATATACAGATACATATATTTACTGTATATATAACATCTATATATACAGTACTACACAAAAGTCTGCATATGAAATATCTATTCCACATGGGTTCCTGCAGCTGTATGCCTGTACCTATTGTACATACCCTTGGCAATTAGACTTGTTATGTCTGCAACAGGAACATAAAAAGAGGAGTTGGGCTGCATGATTTTATGTAAAATATAAATCACTTTTTTTCACTCAGAATTGAGATCGCACTTTTCTCTCATGATTCCTGAGCGACATATTTCTCTCTTTATTATTTGGCATTACATATTGGCTATATGAAGATGGAAAAATAATATGCAGAGATACACAATACATCGGTTAACATACCGATATTACTGGTTGATATTTATACTTTATCAGTATTGAAATTTAGCAGTACCTGAGCTAAAGACACAAGTACTAAAAGAATGGGTTGCAAAGTTCCAGCTCAAGATATGTTTATAATTTATTATTAAATTTGGCCTGTAGATGGATCTTTTGTTTTTTACTGAATAAAAAATGATTCCGCTAATCTATAATGGCAAGCTCAGCGTGTTTTAGCGGCAGCAACCCCTATTCCCTCACTGCTCCCACTTGGTAAGTGGCGCAGACGTTAGCTGGTTATCGACATCAGCGACATTAGACAAAACTAGAACATGCATTTCCTGACGAAAATGCGTGACTGCAGGCAACATAAAAGTAGAAAGACACTGAGAAAGAAAGGATGAAGGAACGACAAACATTTGTGCCTTGGAGTGTTTGTTTCAGCAGTGGAGTGTTTGTCTAATGCTTTTAATCAGCTGTTGAGTTTATATATAAAGTTTGATTGTCGTAGCTTTAAAACCAAGAGTATAATAAAAATCAATGGATTTATGTGGAACACAAGCACAGTTAATGGGTGGAATATTTGAGAGGTTGGATGGTGTTTCTAGGTGAAAAACTATAGGAGGAGATAGATGCCTCAGTTTTGGGAAGAAGAAAAAAAGTCAAATAATAATAACAAATCACAAATATATCAGTGCGTCACTGAAACAGGACTTTTTTGTGTAACGCAGTTCTGTTACAATACATGGGTCAGTGTGTCCGTGTCTATGGGGGGGCGGGGGTTCAGTATTTGTATCTATTGACTCGATCAATAGCATACATGTTTGGCTATTTAGTAGCTCATCAAGTCAGCTAATTAAATGAGCTGGTGATGAAATTTAACGAATACATGAAATTGCTGAGGCGTCTATGACATCTGTTTTGCGAAATGAATGTGGTGTACATCTAGCCATTCAATAAGATAATTGGTAACACTTTACTTAAGGCCATGTTTTTAGTAATTTATAAACGCATTCATAATGCATAATGATACATTCATAAAGCATTATAAACATATAAATATGGCAGTAAATACTCATAAAAAAGGCATAACACATTATAGCCATGTTTATTATGCATTATGACTGCCTTATGAAGCTCTCATTTATAGTGCACTATAGATACCTTCATAATGCAGTAAAAAGCATCCTGAAGTGTGCCAGAAGACGTGTAGCCAAACAGAACCTGTTCTTCAAGAAAAGTATCTCAGTGCACCTGTACAGTTCCTGTTACGTTATTTTACTTAGTAATTGGGCATTTATCTGTAGCGTAGCCTTTTGAAAAGCAGAGCACAGACAGTGAGTACTTTGCATACATAATTTGAATGCATAAATAGCAATCAATGCATTATACATGATGACTTCTGAATAATTCTGGAATATTTTAAAATAAAAGAATACAGAGGGACTAAGTTCTCCCAATGTGAAAGAGTACAATATCAGATATGTCACAAGAAAACTTTAATTCATGTGCAATTACTGAGTGTTTATACAAGTAATGATGTATAGTAATATTATGTACATATACATTATGTACTATACGATTACTTAAATATCATATGGCTAACCTGCAGTATATGTACAGTTTATCAGATATTAAAATAAATACATTTGTATGTTTGTTTTGCTTTTGTATGCATACTGTACAAACAGTGCCAAATGAAGGGCTGCTTAATGATTCCCAACCACTCATTAAGAATAATTGATACAAACTTTGCTATCTTGCTATCTTATCTGTTTCATATCACAACCTCAGTGCTTCAGGCTTCAAGATTTGTTACAATGTAAATTCCAGTGTGACTGGTGGCACGGCAATGGTACCGCATAAGTATAGCAATATAAAAATCTGTGCATAACAGGCTGACTCTTTCAACATTAATATATAATTATGAGTAGCACATACACCCTACACATACAAACTTTAAGTAAAGAACCACAAGTCGACATGTAGCCCTTTGATTTTAGAAACAAGGTAGCTTGGAAACAACATCACAATTTTCAATTAATTTTTTGTGTGGGCACATACTGGTTTTTGGACAGTCTCAGTAAATACACTCGGCAATTTAAATGCTCTTTTCCTTTCCTGTTCTACATACAGTTCTAATAGCCTTATAGGATAAATGTGAGGCAAATGGACAGTTACAATAATAAATATTTGGAGCTGGAATTCAGAAATCCTTTGGAGTCTATAGGCCTCTACCATCCCCCAGGCCTCTGGGGGCAGTACCCACATGGATCTGTTTGTTTCATATCTTAATATCTTGCTAACATCATAATGCAGCCTTAGGGAAATAAATATGCTCATAACTGCATCACACAGACACAAGAGTGACTGGATCATATTTCTGTACCCATCTTTCCTGAAAGATTTAAAGACAGATAGCAGATTACTCTATTTTTATCGTGGGACCCTTGACAAAATAATGGAAATACTAGCACAAAGTGTTCTAATATGCCATTGGTGCACAGCTTCAATGCATCTTGACATACATTCTACAAGTGTCACAAACTTTAAGGGTGAAGCATCTTTTTCCCCTTGGAAATTACATGAATCTCCAATAGGTGTTCATTTAGGATAAGATCTTGGATAGTGATAGTGTACAGTTTATTTAATATGTGACCACTCATGCCAGATGGATGGGCAAATTGCAGAAGATTGTACTTCATTCAGGAAAGAAATGCTTCACTGCGGTTTGATCACCCTTCACGCTATCTTTGTTTTTGTTGACATATTCATTTACATCAACAAAAATATTGCTGAATATAACTTACTTAATGACATGGTAAATATAGATATCTGTCTATTCAGAGATGGGTACTAATGTACTACACTTACTCCATTATACTCACTTTAGCAAGTTATTTTAACAGTGTATACTTTGTACTCTTACTTGAGCATATCTACAGACAGAAATGCATACATTTACTTCATTACATTCTCTGCATCTGTCTCACTACTGGCTACTTTCTCCCACGTCTTTCACCTTTTGATGATGTCAGTTCAACCCTTGAGCGAGGCCCTTAACCCCCAGCTCCATGGGGGCCGCTGCAGGTGGCTGCCCTTTGCTGCCAAGCTCGCTCTCACCTACATGTGTGTCATAAAGAGCAAAAGCGGGAAGACAAAATGGGAATTTCCCCACGTGTATCTTGAGAGTTACCGCTTTGGTTAAGAGGGAATAATATTCATCTGTTTACTAGCTCAATATTTTAGGAGCCAGACTCACAGAAGTCGTCTTTACAATAAGAGTGGTCAGTTACTGTGTCCTCATCCAATAATATATTAATATAATGTAAAGAATATATTAAATAATATCATATATGTTTCATGATATATATGACAAACATGCATGCAGTTGTAATGCTGATGTAGCAGCATCTGAATATAAAATAGATTCCCTCATGAAAAAAAAATTGTATGGACAATTCCAAATATTTCCAATTTAATTTCATTTTTTGAAAATTGACGGATCTGCCAGCCCCACTGTAAGAATACATAAACATCGGTGCGTGAGCACGCTTGTCAGAAGTTAACTGAATCACCAATTAAATCATAATACTGGGATTCTGCCCGACAAAGTTCTATTTCTATTTGGTTCTATGTAAGCTAAGAAAAACTTAATTTAACAACAAATACTAATTCAGCTCAGATATGGAAAATAGTTTTAATCTATAATTTAATTTGAGATTTGTTATGGGGTAGGAACTGACTTACTTCATTTACCACCAAATCAAATGATGTTAGTCTGACTTGCAAATTTTATGCACAAATTCAGTTGATGCTACATAAAATACAGTTGCTATTGACAGTTAATTAAATAAAATACCTCACAGATGTGTGTGGCTAATGCATTTTTTTTACAATGTAGTGTATTTATTTATTATATGTAATTAAACATCAACATCAATATCAAGATTGAAAAAAAGTTTTAGGTTATTGAACCCAAAACTGGTAAAAACAATGCGTTCATGCGTTGCTTAATCATAGGGGTACATTCTGAGAGATGCACTGTTGTGAGAGCATCTTAGAGTACTTACACAAACTTAGATGGTGTAACCTACTACACACCTAGGCTATATGGGATAGCCTAAATAACGATAAAAAGTACAGTATAGTATATAGCGAGTAACATAGATATTTATTATCATTATCACGTAATATGTACTGTGCAAAATTTATGTGCTATATTTTTACATACGATGGCTGCGACGTCACTAGGCGATTGAAATTTTCATCACTGTCATACTGTATACAGTATGTGGTCTGTTGTTGATTGAAGGTCATTATGTGGTGCAAGACTGTTCTACTATCAAATGTATAATTGGCTGGCTGATAAACAAACGCAAAATGCTGTTGTCGCTTTTCACAAACCTGATCTGAAAATTGATGGTGAAAGAGGGAAGGGATTGACCAGTAACAAGGTGGATGAACATGCTACTGGGAAGCTTGAAAAACCAGACAGAAGATAGGACAACCTGGAAAAAACTGCCGTCTATTTGTTTGCCAGGACAACACATATATGATGGACAACCACAGAAGAAGCTTCCATCTGATCAATTCAAAGAGGATGTGATTTAATACATATACTAAAGGGACTGAGTATAAAAGAGTTGTCCCTTGGCAGTTACAGTGGAAAGGCTGACGGAAAGTGTTCCTCTCTATTCAGCTCGTATACCAGCAGAGTTGGCTCTCTGTCCAGTAAGAGCATGAGTGAGACACTCGTATCCATTTTTCAACTTATTTGGCATCACTCTCATAGATCTTGGCATGTGTCACCCTGTTTACGATCGATGGCACCTCTTACACATCTCTCTGACTCTCTTTCTGCTTCCCATCATTTTTCAGCCCATAAAACGTGATTTTTTTGAATTACTATTGTCTTTAAAAAGTTATAAGAGGCATTATTGCCTCTACATGGGGAAAATAATATACTGAAGTTCCTATGTGTCTCGGGATTTGACTGTGAATCAGGGAAATTAATAGGAGCAAGATGGTTGTAATGAATTAAATAAAAATTCTAATAAATTTAACTGAATTTGAAAAAATAAAAATAAGAATGGACAAGTTATCCTGTTATAGTACCTTAAAAGTGGATCTTTTAAGGATATAATGGTAGTCATATTTTTCAGCATTAAGTAACACAAAGGTCAAGGAGGAGATTATTTCATCCTTCATATGTCAGAAAATGATGTAGAGACACAGATTAAAATGCTGGCCCACCAATCACTGCACGATGCTGAAGCACAGGGGTCTGCTGCCTCTTCTCCACACGCCATTTCAGCAAAGGGCCAAGTGCTATAAGTTAAACACTGCGGCACTGCATTCTGGATACTGTGGTAGTTTTTTTTACGCATGCAAAATTTAGCATTGTGGCTACTGTAACTTCATAAATTCGGAACCATGCTGCACTTTCTCTAAGTGCTAATATGCACATATGTTGAGTTTTGCACATTTTTATATTTTATACACATCTTTATGTTCATAAAAATATCAATTGATTGAAGTAAATTTTGTCAATAATACATAATTCCTGTTGTTAGAGGTATACTGATATGAACGCACAGATCTACATAACATCTCTCTTTCAATATGCCTTACAAACACAAAAACCTTGAAGTCTCGCTACATTTACACTATTACAAGTATAACGTTCAGTATATAATCCAGTGGTTCTTCATTCTGTTCCTGGAGGACCCCCTGCCAGAATGTCTTCATTCCAACCCTACCTTAATCAGGCTCAGATGGTCCTTAATGGGCTAATAACGAACGTGGCAGGTTGAAAGCAGTGTGGGTTGGAATGAAAACATTCTGGCAGGGGTCCTCCAGGAACAGGATTGAGAATCACTGATATAATCTATGTTCCTATTAGTTCTGTACAGTGGAGATTTATTAATAACTTAAATTAAGGAGTTAGTAGGTTTAATAAATTATAGGGTAAATTTAGTGTAACAGGAATTTATTGACGACAGATAAACTTGTGTAAAGTTACTTGTCCATTTATATTAACTGAATAAATGATGAGAATTCTCTTCCTGGGAGAAAACATAATATCTGTCACTGTTAAGCACATATACCATGCAAGCTAGATAGAAGAGTTTTCTTTATCTTTTTTGTCTGTTTGTTTTTTGTTTCTTTTCATAGAAGGAGGTACATGTGAGGTCATTGCTGCTCACAGGTGCTGCAACAAAAACCGAATTGAGGAGCGATCCCAGACGGTGAAGTGCTCCTGTCTTCCTGGCAAAGTAGCAGGAACAACAAGGAACAAGCCTTCCTGTGTCGATGGTGAGTCCCACCCTCCCCAGAGCAAAAAACCAAAGTCTATTATGACAAACATGGATTTTCCTTTTGTAGTTTTGTACAATCCATATTCATCACACTTGTAACCTCAGTAAGTTTGTATTTTATATTTATTACATGACTTAAAATAAGGAGTTAGGAGGTTGAATAAATTATTGGGTAAATTTAGTGTAACGTGAATTTATTGAGGACAGATAAACTTGTGCAAAGAAAAACTAATTCACGAGACCCTTTGGCTGCCAAGATCCTAAGCAATTGCTTACTTATGTCTTATAGTACAACCTCCTATGACTGTGGATTTAATGGTACCTCAGAATGCAGTTCTGACAACATATGTGGGAGAATTTCTCTAATCTGTTTCTATCATAAACGGAAGAACGTAGAAACACTCTCAGCAGGTTGGATGATTGCACTTGTCCTGAGAGATATGGTTTCCTATCAGTCTGTTTATGAGATATAGTCTTATATCTGCTTGTCCTGGTCAAGGACAAGTCTGGATTGGTTCTATCCTGGACCACAATTCTACAAGATTAATTTTCCTGATATAATTTTTTGAACAAGAATATCCCAGATAAATACAGCGGCATCCTCATTCCCTAAGTTTGGGAATGTTTTATTTTTTCATCCTGGTTCCTACACCTTTCCCTAACACGTTGCTTTGACTGTTGATCCTGGATAGGTCGGATTCATACATGGAATCTGTCTGGGGAATGACTAAAAGAAAATGCGTAATTCACCTACCACAGTTTGGATTATGTCTCAAAAAGCATCAAGCAAATAAGACTGAATGGACTGTTACCTGCGAGTTTAAATCTTTTTTATTCTGTTAGTAAATGAGGTTTCTTCACTGCAGTCAGCTATCTCTGGGACCGCAATGGCCCAGATAGATGCAGATCTTGCATTCTTGGTTATTAATGCCCCGTCAGTTTGAGTAATGGTACTAGGAGGACAGTTATGTGCCCATAGGAGAATTGATGGGCTCTGTCCCCGTGACACAACCTGCCAGAAACAATGCATTGGATATACTTTTTTAAATGCAGATAGCTACATTTGGAGAGGGAAAGAAAATGAACGAGGGCAGAAAACTAAGGGGAGGGGGAGGTTTCTCCTTATCTAGAATATTTAAAAGAAATTTAGGACCAGGGTTTTACATTCTACAGCCATCAATTTCTGGGACAAAAACCCTTGTTTAAAGGATTAAAAAATGTATTAGCTTTTACCATTTGACATTATTTTGGCATTAACAAGATAAACAATATGGCCCAAAATACATGTTTTGAAAGTCTGCTGTCTTTGCTGAAGGTTCTGTATGGTGTGTGAATATACTGAGAGGGAAAATATCATACATTTGATATAGATTAATAAATTTGACAAGGGTAACCTTTTTCCATTTCTGTCAAAATAAACAAGACGTACAGTATACCCAGTGAAGACACCATTTGAATTTGGTCAATGTGTACACGATTTACACTTAACTAGCTTAAGATGGGGGTGACATGGTGGTGCAGTGGTTAGCACTGTTGCCTCACACCTCTGGGACCTGCGTTCGAGTCTCCGCTTGGATCACATGTGTGTGGAGTTTGCATGTTCTCCCCATGTCGTCATGAGGTTTTCTCCAGGTACTCCAGTTTCCCCCCACAGTCCAAAAACATACTGGGGCTAATTGGAGTTACTAAATTGCCCATATGTGTGAGTGTGCCCATTGCTTCCATTTTAGTTTTATATTACGAAAAAATGTAAGCTATCTAAATTGTATGCTGCTGTATAAGTTAAATGTATTTAATCTGACCATGGTGGCTTAAGTATAGGATCGATTTTGGCTAATCTGCCATCATCAAGGGCTCTGTTATAACGATCTGAAGCACATAGTCTGAAGCACATGGTCCAAGTTCATTTAGGGTGTGCCCAAAGTCACTTTTGCTAGTGTTCATACAATAATAATAAAGTATATTGTACACTATTATATAGTACTCTATAGTACTGTACACTCTCATATGAAAGAGATTCTGACATTTTAACCTAATTCTCAAGAGATGAGCAATGAAAAAATATCATGTATCAAGGGATGATGAGCAATGAAAATCATGCTTTTTTATCCCTCAAAGGAAGAAGGAAAAATGAAAAGACAAAGACAACTGTTCAAAAATATCTTATTGTTGGTACTCATCAGCCTGTATACACACAGTTTGAAACTTATGAATCATTTCTTTTTTTCGGACCGTTGTGAACCGCAGATACAGGGGTACCGCTGTAATAATTAGCCAGTTTCATTCATCATTACTGTGTTATGGTTAGGGATGTATATGGGAATACAGGACAAATCGCTAGATGGTTCTAGAAAAATTTGTTTTTCAGGGGGCTGAGACAAAAAACAGGGGAGCTGAAGGCTGCCTAAATAGGGTCCAGAACCGCCTTTGGAGTACAGTACTGTATAATAATGTGCAATGTACTTTATTATTACTGTAGTTAATGTCAGTAATGTCTCACTGGGCATCATTTATCAATTACCATAAGTAAGTGCACAAAATTTCACAGCATACATGGGGTCTGAGGATGACTCGCTATAATCCAAGGTGTCAGCGGTAGGTCTTAGAACGTGACACCTGCAGATACAGGGGATGCTACAGTATCTTGATATAAACATTAATGATCTTTCACATTGTAATCTTTTTATTTTTAATCTTTTGCATGTTTGTGCGCTGCTGTGTCGCTGTGTGTGTAACTAGCAGTGTACGCACACTGTACATTCACCCACGTAAGCGTATGTTGCTATCTTGATGACACACTTAAAATAACTTAAATACTGCGTCGCTGACTTTAGACCAGATTTTCGTTGGTGAATCTTGCCATCACTTTCTGCTGTCTCAAGAGCCGTGCACCAACATCTTGTTTTAAGATCGACGCACCCATTGGCGCACAGATGGGTGCAAATGCATTTGCTTTGTAAAGGAGCTCTATTATGCTTTTCTTTTTTTCCCCTTTTCTTTAGTGTTTTATGTAGCATGTAAACAGTCTGCAAAGTCTTAAGGCCCAAAGTACACGGCAAAGGGAGTAACAAGGAGAACAGAAACAACTATTAGCAAATCTCCCTGAGAAATGCCTCATTGTAATTCCAGCCCTTACCATTGTGACATGGTGAGGTCACTTCGTAACATGATTGTTATTGGCTGCCCACCTCCAAAGATCTGTCTGCAGACTGCAAGACAGGGGTGGTACGTGTAAGGCAAGCTGACCAATAAGAGCACACTGGGCTCATCTGGGGTGAGGCTTAATGCTCTAACAGTATTTCAGACAGTTGTAGACAGAGTGAATACAGATGTACAGTATGAGAAAAATTATGTGTTTTTGGAACATTGAAGCATGCAAATCGATTTTAATAGGTCCCAAAAATCAAATGGTGAATGGTGAAAATGAGCATAATAGAGCCCCTTTAAATAAAAGGAAAATGACACCTGCATCGGGCTCATGCTAGCAGGGACTGTGTCGTGCCTGGAACTGCTTTGCACCAGGTGTACGATAGAGCTGCAAGAGTTTGTCACAGAAAGCCAGTGTGGGCATGGTGACTGCATTACCCCAGGTTACCAATCCTGAGCTATTCCCACATACAGTAAGAGAGACTCTGAAGTTCAGAAGATAACTTATGCTCAGGATTGGAGAAGGATTTCAGTAGCTAAATGCCAGTGCTTAAGAAAAAGTTCTTCACATCCTCGATGCTAGTGTGATACATTAAGGTGGCAGGATTAAGGTGTGACGAGAAGGTCCTAATATTCCATTGATGTAGCTCGTGGCGAGGCGTTCAGCCTGTAAGACTCAAGCATGACCCTCACAGTCTGATGGGGTGGAAGTGTGTCTGGACGGAGACACGGCAGACGGTGGCAGGCAGCCACCTGGGGTGCGGCGTCAGCTGGCCGCGAGCTGGAACTCCAGATCGTGAGCTTGTTTGGTCAACAATGCTCAGGTGCAAATCGAGAGCCCATCAGAATCTAAACCAAGCGGAGGAGATGGAGCAGATGCTCAGTGCTGCTTGTTTCAGGGTTTGGGATTCGGGCTGTAACTCCGGCTTCATTTGAGAACAGAAACATTCCGGTATCTTTACTTCCACAGAGCTGAACATACTTGGATGCGAGATGCTGCATTACATGGTTTTCCCAGCCAACTTAGCTAGGGACTGTCAGCATCAGTCACAGCTGGGCAGAATGTGAGTGTGGAGCGTGCGGTAGGCAGTGTGACAGTGGCCATCACACAGGGAGGATGACACTGTGACGCAGACACTCCTATCATCACGCACATACAGAAATGCCTGGGGAATGGAAATGGCTGTTCTCCATTCAGTGACTGCGAGTTAATAAATATTAACAATGACTACAAGCATTGTACGTCTCGTAGCTACAGATAAGGTCTGTCTGTATTTGGCACGAAGCAAATATTGCAGGAAAAATATGACATAGTGTGTTAATTTTGTACGAAAAGGTCAGCATTATTCTCTGTATTGTTTCTTTTTATTTAAAGAGGTCAATGGCCTTTGGGGATACATGTGATGTATGCTACCTTGAACATGTGCAATAATGCATTAATAAATAATGAGAAGCAGAGAGAAGTGGAGCATTATGGACTGTCGGCCTGTGGGAGGCTCGATTCCATAAGGTGACCATTACGCACTCAGCCAGTGCCAAAGCTGCTGTTCTGAAATCCTTGTGGAGAAGGACAGAATGCTCCTTTCTGGGAAGTGAGGCTGTGTGTCCACTTTTGGTGTAAGAGGCCTGATGATGTCATGGTCTAGAAGTCACAGGGTGCCTTGGGAATACAGGAAAGTCGAAACCCACAGAAAAGCATGAGACCACCATTCATCAAAAGGCAGCGGTGACGGGTCAAACTCTGAAGCTAGTCCTGAGCGCCACGCAGTCAATTGGATTCAAACCATTCACAAAAGCTGCTTCCTCCTATAAAGAAAGCTTCAATCTGCCATCAGAAGGAAGGGGAGACATTCTATTTTTAAAACATTCTAAGAATGGCCCTGCTGTCATAGTATATATGATTTAAATGCTCAGTTTTTTAATAGTGGAGTATCATGATAAAGCACTAGATAAATAACAGGAGTTTTGAAACAAAACAGCTCTAAAAAGGACCACTATTTTCCTAAGAATCATGCAATCTAAAAACTTTATTTACAAATCTTAGCCTATATTCAAAAAGCCATATAGCATATATAATTACTCAGCTGAGTGGAGTTAAGGTCATGTTGAAATGCAAAGATATTAGAAAGGAACAGGCATTCACACTTAGAGCACAATCTGTGAGAGGCTGACTTTAAAATGAGGATGAATTATAAGCCATTGAGACAGAACATAAACACACATGAGGAGACTGCACAAATGTCAGACTTGGCCATTACTGGCCGCTGTGTATTGATTGGTAATTGGTAAATCAACAGCCTCACCAAGCTCAGCAAAGATTTAAAACTTAATTGCATTTTCCTTCTCATTCCAACTGGAAGTAGTCGATAGCTGGCACAGAAAAGACTTTAAAAGCTCTCAGAATAATTGGTATCTTGTTTTGGTTTCACTGGCATACAATACTAATCTCTAGGGATCCAGGGGCGAGCAAAACACTCTCCAGCTTGTCTGAGACATTTGAATGCTAATCATCACTGTCTCAGGCGGAATAAGACTTTACGGTGTCTTGCAGCCTGCAATTCTGTATTAAACACTGAGCCAGCAGCATCTTCATCAGAGATGGCTCCTTCTCCCCAAAGCCCTGGGAGAAACACCATAATGCTTGTCAAACCGACTACAAATGCTGGAGGTGCTGGTTCCTCTTGGCAGTGTGCTTTGCTCCAAACATATAACTTGTGGATGGGGAGGAGGAGACATTTAATGTGCATTGAGATGTGGCTTGACCATGTGTGGTGGATGTTTTTCAGTTATTTTACAATTTCATGATTTTCTTTGGGTGACTACCACAAAAAAAAAAAACAAACAAAAGGAGAAAAATTGTTCTGAAAGGAGATACTTCCACGTACAGTAGATGTGCTTCCTGAGTCAATTAAGCAATTGACATTGCATGGGGCATGTTATGTGAAAATTGATTTGAACGACCATTTACAGTAGGTAAACTGGATAGAGGAAGAGAGCTCTCTGGCTCTGAGAGAGGGGAGATTTTGGGAAACCTTTGGCGGGAGAATTGGCTGGTTGACGTTTCACAGGACACAATGGCTAAGGTGACGCTGATATGGAAGCAAAAGGAAGAGCATCAAGGAGTAACTGTGGATGAAAGTGCAAACTCCATGGCTGAGACTTTCAGGCACAGCAACGAAAGAACAGTGAAGGAACTCCGAGTCAGCTCACTGTATGTGTCACATTAAGTCATGAACAGGCAGCTCCATCAAACATCGTGCAGTGCATGAATATCTTATTACACCTAAAACGTGAACGAAGAGCTGCAAGTCGACATACTGTAGGGAGCGTCTCTTGAGTAATGAAAACACAGTAAGTCAAAGTGCGATGCAAACCGAAGGGTTTTTACAGGTTGCAGTGCTTCCTATGATGCAGGAACTTGGCAGCTTTCTTATGCGTAGGGTGTATTTTCATGTCATGATATAGGTCCTTTCAACCTTTTATGAGGCAAAGTAAATATCAGCAAATACAAAGCTGCTCTGTGTGATCGCATTTACTCTGTCTCATACTAAGGTATTTCTCTGTCTTGGGAGTGGATTTCTCAAGGATGGCAATCTCCGCACCCACGAGGCACGTCTCTGAATGTTGTCTCTGAATGGTGGGATCACTATGAAAATTATATAAGCCGTATGTCATCCAGTGCCATTCATCAACGTTTTCCACCATCATCAATAAGGATAAAATACAATTCTGCCTGGAAGAATGGTGTCCCGTTCTTCCTCAAGAGATTTTTAGAATCTGTGTGAAGTTCTTCATTTCCTGTATGCGGCACCCTATTAAGTCATTTTATGCTGATGCTGTCATGTTATGCTGCTATGCTGTCGGTTACCTTATATCTGTTTTAAGATTAATAATTATTTTTTAAAACAGAATATCATCGAGTGAATCAGAAATTATAGTTTTGACCTTACTTTTGTATCTGTGCCATATTTATATTGTGTAACAAACTCATATCATCCTGCGCATGCAATTCATTATTTGATGACTACATTTAATGTACATTTAATTGCTGTATTTTTTTTCTCATGGACTGAAATATTCTCTCTGCTAAATACCATAAAAAATATTTATATCAATTATATTACTCATATTTCAGTTCTTCAGGTTTAGTTTTTAATCTCCTCTGCATTTGATTTCAACGGTCAATAGCTATGTGTACAGTAGGAATTGTTCGTTCCTCCTTCCATCTAAAAAGGATAATCCCTTTATAGTACTAAATATAGTCTTCCTCTGTTGTATTAAAAAAGTTTTCTAGGCCATCTTTAAAAAGGGTAAATAAGATGTACCCAAGCATCTTTTGTTACAATTGAACCACAAATATAGAATTACATCACATTTTATAAACAGGCAAATATTCACCTGCATACTGTTTTTTTGCAGGTGAATTTAATTATCCGATGTGCTCCCATTCTGAACAACTGTGCATTGTTTAATTGTGAAGAGCTAAATTTACAGCTTCAGAGTGTAATTATGTAAGTAAGTAAACACTGCTGGACTGTATAATAAAAGTAACCATTGTTCAGTGCACTTTAAACTTACTTCTTGTGAACAAGCTAATGCTTAATCCTCCGTAGCACTGGTTACATGTGTTACTGCTAGGTCTAGGCTGGGCAAATTTATACAAAAATTGTTGCACTTCTGCAAATTTAAGGTTGTGTTTTAAAAAGAGGCTGATTTGCCACGGACTAATCAGGGGTGAGAAGAAAAGCAGAAGAGCCTGAGGCCTTACATACCCAATGGCTGGCTCTGCCTCAGGATGAAAGGCAGGCCCTGCTGCAGGAGAGACAGACAGACAGAGAGAGAGAGAGAGACTACTTGATTGATTGATTGATTGATAGACCATTTATTAGCCTCACAACTAAGGCCATTGTAATTTGTTTTTGGTACAGTATATGCAGTACAATTTGTACATAGACCACAGCAGACACTCCACATATTATAAGCAATATACAATTATAACAATACAATGATACAATATTATAAAATATAATACAACACAATTCAATAGCGTACAGCACAATACAATATTACACACACACACACAACAACAACAACATGCAATAGATGAGTGCTGAGTAGTATACATGTTAGTAGTGTGTGAGGAGGCCACGAAAGGGAGGAGTTTACAGTCCGGATAGCTATGGGGAAAAAACTGATTGTGTCTTAGGGGGCAGTGACCTGTAGCGCCTCCCTGAGGGAAAGAGCTGTAAGGGATGTTGAGCCCATTGTGTGGGGACAGAGCGTCATGGACTCGGGCAGATTTGATACGCGGGTGTGGCATGATGCAGGCAAATTGTGAACGACCCACTTGCCGCTTGAAGGACAAAACGGGGTTTATTAATAAAAACAGAAAATACTGGGAAACATTACAAAAACCAAAAGGACCATGAGGGGTCAAAGTAAAACAAAGGCTAATCTCCAAAACGGGTCAGGGCAACAAACGGGAGCTGGGTTACAAGAAAACAGAACAACCGAACGTCATACATCTAACAGCAAAACTACAACAATCACAATCAATGGACCACTAAGGAACACAACTCAGGCAGGGACTTAAATACTAAAACTGAACTGGGTAACGAGACAGCAGGAGTGAGGCAGACACCTATCCAATAGGGGAGGATGAAGGTCAATGAGCAATCAGGAAAACACACAAGGACAGGAACAGGGACAGGCAACAGGTGGAACTAATTAATGCAAGGAACTAAAACTAAGAACTAAAGAAATAGGGAAAACAAATCTAACACTGGGGGAATAACAGACAGGTAGAAAGGCAAGCATGGGCACAAAGAACGAAACCAAACACAAATCAGAAGACACAGGAACTAGAAAAACTCATACAATGATACACTAGGGAACAAAATGCAAAAACAGAGGAGGTGGGATTCAAACACACAACAGAGGGGTTAAGAGATAACCACATACTCAGCTCACTGAGTCATGCGGCCGACAGGGAGCAGGGGAAACACTACAGACTAGGACAACGGGGAAAAGGACACAACAGGAGCTGACCCTGACACAGAGATGATCTTTGCTCGCTTTAATGTCTAGTGAATATGTAGACATTCAGCACGCCTATGGTGTTGGATGCCTTATTTTCAATCCTTTTTTCTGCGTTTAACTGTCTGAGCTGCCATGCCATACTACAAAGAAGATGTAATGACTCATTAATAGTGGAGTAGAACAGAACAAGATGCTGATGCTTATTCCAATACTTTTTAAGCTGCCTAAGGAAGTAAATTCTTTTTTGAGCTTTTCAAATGATGTATTCAATGCTGGAATTCTATTTCAGGTTATTGCTAAATGATGTTCTGAGGATTTTAAAGGAGTCAGTAGCAGTGATGGGATCTCTGTTTATTTGTAAAGGTGTTTTAGGGCTTTGCATGCATTGCTAATCAATAATGAGTTTCTGGGTTTTGGCTGTATTGAGCAGGAGGTCTTGGTCAGGCAGATGGTGCCAAGCACAGACAGAGAGACGGCTGATGCTGTTTTTTCTTTCTTTTTTTTGTTGAGGAAATTAAAATTTAAACTTGGAAAGCATTGAGTTAGGGCAGAGTCAGGTAGTGGGTCTGGGGACTGCAGAGCCTCTGCCATGCACATGTCTAGTGTAAAGTGCGGTGTTTTTGAAAAACAGACCTGACAATACACCTGAGTCTCTCCAGGAAACATGCGTAGAGGACATTTCTAAAAAGATATGTGAGACAGCCATGCATTGTAATTACTCTGCGTCTTAAAATGGTGCAGAATTCAGTTACTCTCAGGACTTCAAAACTGATGATGTTTGTATTATCTTTCCGTTCCGGAAGTGTGTGCTTAGGGCACTTTGTTCACTGTTTAGACAAATGTTAAGACATGTTATTACGGTATTGTCTCGATTCCAAACTAAAAACCTTACTTTGGGGAAGAGAAAGCACTCCTGCACCTTACAAGGATGCCTGTGTGTTGTTGTCTGGGTGGGATGTGGCTCTTTGGGTCATCGGATAGTTTCCAGTTCAAATCCTGAATAGTCGCGTCACTATTGGGCTCT
This sequence comes from Paramormyrops kingsleyae, assembly GCF_048594095.1. Taxonomy (NCBI): domain Eukaryota; kingdom Metazoa; phylum Chordata; class Actinopteri; order Osteoglossiformes; family Mormyridae; genus Paramormyrops; species Paramormyrops kingsleyae. Next base: position 22,297,416 of record NC_132802.1, on the reverse strand, counting down.
TGAGAAAAGCCCTTAGCCCCCCTCCCCCCCCACAAAAAACGCTCCTGCCACACCGGATTTATGGCTATCCCCTCTCTTCGGAATATGTCCATGTCAATTAAATGAAACTAAGCTTTATTTGCTATTTATACAGGTAAGAGAAGAGGTGCATAAGGCTGCCAGTGATTGGAGAGGGCTGCTATTGATTAATAGTTATCCTGTAACCCAGGTTACCCAAAATCTGGGGAAATTCTTCAGAAATTATTAAGGTTTCATGTGGTACAAATAACAAAGAAAACTAGGAAAATGTGTCTCAGCCACCCCTTCTGAGGATATCTGTCAGTAAATAAAGCAGTGCACAACCATTGTACAGACAGCTTAAAGACATTTTACAAAAACATTCTTTTTTATGCATCTTAAAACTTAGTCATCTGCCCTTCAGTCAGCTGGAACCTTAGAAACCTTGCAAAGCACACAGGCAGTGCCTCCTGTCACTTTCTGAGATGTGTGTGGTGGGACTAATTTTACTGTAATGCCTACAGTCTTCTGAATGGAGAATATCATCAGGCGCCGCATGTCACATAGAAAGCAGCAGAGAAAGTCACGCTGAATTTCAGACAACTCCCATATTTTCCTGGTTAATACGTAACCATGTCTGATTCTGACCGGGATGCTTCTTTTCTGGCTTATTGAACTGCTTTTAAGCTTTGTAAGCGAACTGACACCAGAGAAGGGGCAGCTGTTGAAAGCAATCACACACAATGTTCAATATCTAATCTGGTTCTGGCTGCACTGGGACAATACAGGCCAGGCAGACAGTGCCATGCAGACAGAGAGACGGCGGGTGCCTGGATTTTTTTTTTTTTTTTTTTTGAGGAAATTAAAATTTAAACTTGGAAAGCATTAAGAAGTCAACCACAGCCGTCTGCCCAGCCCTCCTACAGCTCCGGAAGGTCTTCAGAAAGCACAAATGGGACAAGATTGTGCTCTGTACCTAAGTGCACTTTGATGGAGTGAGGGGGTCATCTGCATCCATTTTGATAGCCGTGAAGGATCTCTCTTCTTCTGTTCTGTAGCTTAGCTCGTAACCTCTGTCCAGCCCTGAATGTTCCCTTCAAGGATGAAACATCCTACTGATGGAGCTCAATGAGGAAAATGCTCTTAGTGAACTCCTTTTAAAAATGCACCCAACTGATATGAGTTCTGTTTTCAAGTGCATTTTAAGTTATTTGGTCTTTTGAATACTGGAGTAGCAGGAGTTAGTTCATCCATCTTGCAAACTTTTATCGTGGTCAGGGTTACAGTGGGGCCTGGAGCTCATGTAAGGCAGCACAAGCTGGGGTACACCCTGGATGGGATGCCAGCATCACACACACGCACACACACACACACACACACACAACCCTAATCCCAACAATGACAACCTTAACCCCTACCCAGCCCTAACCTTAACCATAAGTAACTAAACAAAATATTTTGGCACTTTTAGTTTTTTGATTGCAGTCACAGCAACCAAGACTGAGATTCCCCTTGTGGGGGCTGAATAAACGGTCGCCTCAATGTCAAAATAACAGATTTCTATTATATTGTGGGGACCAAATGTCCCCACAATGTAATATATACCTAACCTACACACACATAATCATGCATTATGGTAAATTTAGATACACCACTTAGCCTGAGTGCACACCTTTGAAATTCAGGAAGATTTTCACAAGACAATGGGAAACATGCTCTCGCACTGAGCCTCCACGTCAACCCAGAATGTAAATCAGGTCGTATAACAGCTCTCCTTCTTGCATACTTTAGCAACTTTTTTACTGACAAATCTTGCATATCTCTCAGATATACATACTGATTTAGACACCGTAAGCCTCAAACTCATTTTCAACCCAAGCTGTATTCGGGCTAAACCTTTCCACAAATTATAGCACCAGCAATAACAAATGTATAAACACATTCTGTATGATCACTAAATTAATACTGAGCTAATTCTGCTAAAAATATCAGAAGACTGATAATAAAATATCTTTATGTAAAAGTAGATATGTTTGCTTACAAAAGCTGTACTAAAGGACCTTCAGACCAGGATGGAATGAGGCAGCATTGGGAGAAGCTTGTCTTTCTCCAATTTAGATTAATGTATACAGTCACACTAGATATATGCAACTTCACACATACAAGCACAGAGTTTCATTTGTATGTTTTGTTTTTTTTCCCACCTATCAGTTAGCAGGAATAAGATGGGGAGAGGTCTGCAATGATGGACTAATTCTTGGGTTCCCAACTCAACAGAAAACTTCCTTTGTTCATTAAATTTAATGTACTGCAGGGTTTTTTTGGGCAATGTTTCTACATCATGAGAATTACAAATATTTTTAACTGTGTACTAAAAAAAAAAAACATTCAATTGAAATTTTGTTTCCTTGTCTCTTTTTGCACTTAGACACCCTGACAATCAATCGTTATAAGAGCCGAGGAGGACATTGGTTGGCTACCACCAATTCAGAATCCATCCTTCTCAGAAGCATTTACATCACATGGCTGTGATCTATATGACATTGACTGCTAATGTACCTTTGTTTAAGAAGTATATACTCCTTTGTCCAGGTGCTACATATCTGTACCGATTTCCAGGGAAGACTCTACCTGTCTGCTTAGTACACAGGATGTGTTGCCAGTAATCATCGGCTGACAAATGAAGACATGTTAAACCCTGTTAAACCCTCTCACTGAGAAATGGCCCTATTCTGAGCCTCAATTTAAAGTGCATTTTTCAAGAACAGTTTTTTGTAAAATCACCCAGCTAAAAAGCTGGGTGATTTAACAAGGACAAAACAGACAGAAGCTGATGTAAGAATTCTTTAACTGAACTTCCGTAACAAAAGCAGCACATACTCACATTAACATGAAGCTTTGTACAACATTAAGATTTTTTTTGTCCATAAATGTGTGTGTGTGCGCACGTGTGTGTATAGATAGATAGATAGATAGATAGAAACATAAGTTATTATGTAGCTTCACAAACAGCCAAGCTAGCACTATTGCAAGTATAGTGTCCATCTCTGAATACTGTATATTACATTAACAATCTGACTGATAACTTGCCAGGCTGATTTGAATTTTGAAAACTGAATTTGCATTTGTTATCAAGTTAGTCATTGCAAAAAGCACCCACCAGGGAATTACTTGAGCAACTTAAGAGTCATTTACCACCAAACGAATTCCTCCCAACCAGTTCTACTGCAGGTCATGGATTGGTCAGTTCAATGAGGCCCATAATTAGAAAAATTGTTTTAAATAATCTGAACATGATATCTCAACAAAGTTTCCAGGAAAAGCTATATAAATGACTTTCACTGGTCACAGCAACATTAGGGCAAAACAGCAGGAATTAATATTCCCATAACAAGTACAACACTTAATTTTTCTGTTTCCCATAATGCATTACCTCGATATAATGGCAGCTTAGCCATTAGTACGATGGTGTGGGCCTGTTGTGCACAAAGACATTACTCTGCCATCGTGATGCCCTCGGACTTGTGCTTCCGCAGCGTCCATCGTGATTGGGAAGTGGTGGTGTGAGATGGAGCCCTGTCTGGAGGGAGAGGAGTGCAAGACTCTCCCAGACAACTCCGGCTGGATGTGCTCATCTGGTAACAAGATCAAGACCACCAGGGTAAGCTGTTGACCGCTATCATCCCACAGCCTAACATGTACATGCAGAAGCATGCATCAACAGTGTATACAGACCCACACATAGACATAACTAGTTTTCCATTAATTGTAGATTAGGTTTTATGAAAAAAGGAAGTCATACAATCCATAAGATTGCAGTCATTAATATTACAATAAAAATCATGTAGCGTAATGGAGACTGAACCATATTCCTTGCAAAAGAAAACCTTCACCAAGCAGTAATGGATCACAGAGAATCCTTTAGCATCCTACATAATAAGTCAGCGGCACCTTGGACAGAAAAAGAATGTAATCTGAATGCTTCAATGGGACTGAGATAGAGAGGGACTAAAACAGACAACATTAAACGTCAGCAGGGAGCAAAGATCCAGTCTAATCTCTTACACAATCCTGCTGTGGTGTCACCAGGGAGAACATTGCAGAAACAAGCCGTGGTGGGAGTTCTACCTATCATAAAGATAGCAGGGAATAGTAGCAATGAGTTGTGTAGGTGATATACTGTTTTCCTGAGGAATGTTTGAACCATTCTACACATGAGCTGAGAAAGGGATCACAACACATTGTCTTTACCTTTTGTCAATCTCCACGTTGGACCAAAAGGCAGGTTGACATGTAAACGAGGGGCTAGGGTAAAAGCGATGATGTTTCAAAAGTATTGTCCTCCCCTTCCCCCGGTTGTGTGATCTTCCAAGTCCAGCTAGAGAGACAAGAAGTTGAAAGGATGTGACCATTTTTCAGCTTTCCAAGGTAAGTTATACGATTCCCCACTCTAAATGTCTACAGAAACCCAAATCCTTGAATATGTTAATTGTACTCTCACACAATTTCACAGTACAGTGTTTCTTTATTACACTATATTTTGTATTATTTACTTTATTATAACGCAGCCGTAATGCCAAAAAAATTGAATTAGACAAATGTAGTTGTTAAAAACGTGATATATTATAATTATGAAGCATTATTGTGTTATGGATGGTTCTTAAAGCACTGAATTCATATTTACCACTTCTTTTAAGCACCAGTAAACTAGAATAAAAACAAGAACAAAAGTAGTAACTTTGAGAAATGGTTCCTGCTTATAGAAGCAAAAAACAGTCTCTGAGCATTGGGTTTGTATATAACATGGCCTGGTCCCTTCCCTTGCAGAAAACTCAGCCATATACATCCTATTAGCTGTGAATCTCAAGTGTGCAAATACTGCCAGCAAGGAGATGACCACCTGGGGAGGTGGGTTTGATCTTCTGACCAGCTTACTTAGTCACACGATGCTCCACTGAACAAAATGCTATGTTTGGCTTCCTCTTCCATGTTCGCTTACAACTCCAGATTCCTAGTTACATAGGGGGGCACAATGTGTGTTTGTTGCCATGCTGAGCGAGTGTAATAAGGTGTGACCAAAGCCATATGTAATATGGCATCTTCCATATGAGCACTTTCACACCCTGACACAAGGTTGGTTTTCGCAGAATTAGGTTTGAAAAGGCTTAATATGTCGACACATTCAGGGAGATCCAATCAGCTTTCTCACAGTGCATGAATGGGACTGCCCCTCTGCTAACCTTTAGCTTAATTTCTCATACAAATTATGGGATTTGAATTTTACCAAGGGTGTGGAGTAGGGGGAAAAGAGGGGACAAGATCTCTACTTCATTAATCTGCCTATTAGCAACTATTTGTTATCAGCACAGACAATAGCAAACCATAACTTTGCCTATTCATCAAATTCAAACCATACTAAAATAATCATAAAAATACAGCAATTGTTCTGAATCATTTAAATCTTTATCATTTTTATCAAATGAGGACAGGCGTTGGGAGAAAGAAAAGGGGCTCTATCTGACTAAATCCGAACAGAGGCTGGAAAACAACCGGGACCATGAAGAGTTAAAACAAGAAGGCGAGTATGGGAAAGGACACAAGAGGAATGACATCAATGACTGGATTGGGGCTGATGAGACACACAGGTACTTAAAAAGACTAACAAGGGGTAACAAGCAACAGGTGTGACTCATCAGGGTCACGTCATGGAGGAGACGGGAGAGTGAGGCAGACATGACAAGCAGGATGTAAAAGTACCCCCCCCGAGGCATACCCTATGGGCACGAAGATCAGACAGGGAAGGGGACCAGACACCAGGGTGAACACACACAGGGCCGGAGACAGTACAGATAACGGTAGGACCAACAGGGTACATGTAACAAGATACACAGCACGATAAAGGAGATGGAACAGGCAAGGGTTGGACTAAAAGAACAACAAGGAAGACAGATTAAACATGGAACAGAACCGGGGACCAGGAACAGACCAGGAACCAGAGGGACAAATGCCAAACATCAACAGGGAGCAGGAGAGACTGAGACAAACTGAATAAACCACACCTGGACACACCAGAAGGACAAAACCCAGCACACAGAACAAGATACATGACATAATTAAGGGCATGGAGCAGACCAAGGCAAAGCCAGGAACAGCAGAAAGGACACCCAAGAAGACACACCTGGACAGGGCGGACAGGTAGAGAAGCCACGGTGACAGGGATGGAAACACAACAGAGGGTCACAGGGGACACAGGCCAGGACAAAACTAAGGCAGGACAGGGACCAAGGCTTGACCGGAGGAAGTGGGAAACATCCTGGAAATCTTCTGGACCCCTGGGAGCTAGACCCCGGGACGCGGACCCTCCTGAGTCCGATCACCGGTGAGGCAGAGGCCATCGAGGCAGAGTGGGACTTATGACAAGGCCCAGAGAGTCCCATTCTAAGTCCTCCAGCAGGGCATCTTCTGGGTCAACTCAGTCCGGCCTGGTGGCAACCATGGAGTCAGGCATCAGCCCGGTGGCGATGGTGGAGTTGGGCATCGGCTGGGCATAAACCTGCAGGGGATGAGGAGACCACCAGTGAGACACGATGGAGACAAGGTGGGTGCTGACGGAACACCTGGAGACAAGGCAGGAGCGTAAGGGACAGCAGGAGATGAGGTTGGAGCTGATGGGACACCTGGAGACAAGTAGGGTGCAGCCGGGAAACCTGGAAGCGAGTTGGGTACAGCTGAGACACCGGATGCGACCACTGGGTTTCCCTGCGGGACAGCATGGCTGGACCAGGCGCCTAGAGCACGAGTAGAGTGGCCCTTTCTGGGTGCATCGAAGGCAAGGACAGAATTTTGGTCAGTGGCCTCTCCTGGACCATGCTCTAGAGGCAGCAGCCATGGGCACGGCCAGCATACTCTGCTTTTCCAACCAGCGGGTGCTGCGGAGAGGTGGCAGGTTGAACAGTTTCACGCGGTGGTGAGGCGGCAGGTTGAGTGGTCTCACGCTAAACTATCCACCGCATGTCGGCTAATAAGTGATGAACCTTCTCTGCCTCCTGGGGATTCACATGCGGGGTGAGTCTCACTAGCACCTTCCCTGCATCCCGGAAGAGATCCTCAGCCTTGGGGATCCTCCAGACCATGGGATTACTACTGCACTCCAGGTGGGAACCAAGGAGGGAGAAGAAGTCCTCAGCTTGAAGGTGGCGTGGCTCCCACAGCACTGGTAACCTCTTTAGTCCTCACATTTGAGGCAGTCAGGGTATCCAGCATGCTGGATGCAGGGAGGTATGGAAGCTGGAGTAGGGGTGCAGGCTGCTGGGGTTTTTTGGGAGGTCCTGTCATTCTTTCGTGACTGAAAACCAAAGGACTCGAGGGCAGGTGCTGAGAGAAAAGGGGCTGGAAAACAAATGGGACCGCGATGGGTCAAAAGGAGAAGGTTAGTACGGGGATGGACACGAGCAGACAAGAGGAGTGATGTCATTGAGCAGACTGTGGCTGAGATACACAGGTACTTAAATACAAAGACTAACAAGGTAACAAGCAAGAGCCGTAGCTCATCGAGGCCACGTCAAGGAGGAGAAAGGAGGGTCAGGCAGACATGACGGGCAGGACATAAGACGATGCATATGAGCTGCATGCTCATATAATACACAAATCAAGCTTTTTTGTTTCAAAATCTCATGATAGCAACTGTAAGTGATATATAAAAAAGCTAAGAAGATTCTTGAACAATGTGAGGTTGAGTTGCTCCTATCAGAGGTAGATACATGACAAAATGTTATATTTGGTGGTCTAAGCACTGGTATCACAAACAAGAAAAGGTCAACAGCAACACATCACCACTGCAGGAACTTCTCTACAGAACGCACTATGCCCAACATGAAGAAGTGGGCAGATCAGAAAATAGAGGGAAATAAACAGCATGCTGTGCACAGGGCCAGTGCAACTGTAACTGTTTGGGGTAAAACCACATTTGCGGCATTAAACTTCAACATGCGTATAGCATCTGTAATAGGGAACCCCTATTATTTGGTGCCCTGTCTGAGCAGTTGGGAGATAGTGATGTGGTACGTGGAACTCAAAATTAATGAATCATGAATTGAACCCAGGCAATCAAGCTACGATATTTTCTAATGCCATATCGGCGTCACAATTGAATTGCACAGTAATAGAATGAAACTGCTTTTCGATTGACAAAAGCAGCTTCATTTGCATTAGGTGCCCTATCAGAATGTGAGTGCAGTCGATTGCTCCAATTGCATTAGGTGTGAAGGAGCTGATGGTTGTGCGGGATATCCACCATCTGTTTGCCATTTTCAGTTGGTAGGTGCCTGTTACCATAAAGCCAAGCATAGTCAGGACCTGTATATGTACAGCTGCAGCCCGAGTTAGTCTTCCTAATGCTGGGCCCACACCAGCACTTAATTGCAAAAGATTGGCTCTTAGAAGCCTAAATCGGATAAGAAAACAGCCACCATCCTGGACAAAATTAGATAACAAGATAAACTTTAATGGTCCCAGGGGAAATTCTTGAGCATGCAGCAGCATGGTATGTAGAATAGATTAACATACTGTACTTCAAATGCAAAACAGGCAAAGTGCAAAGACAGTACACAAAGTCCAAACAAGTAGAAAAGTAAAAATAATTTTGGCAGTCCTTGAAAACTCATTCCCTTCAAATCCTTCTTTTTATAGAGTTACAAGCAGGAACACCATTATGTCATATTGCATTTTCATGACTATAGGCTATTTACATATTTTGATCTATGCATGCAATGCCTAATTCACACTTCCGCATCTAGTATTAATTACAGTTATTTCCCATTCATGGGAAGAGGTGACAAGATGTACGATTTGAAATATCAAATTGAATTCTACAAGGCAAACACATATTATTTGGCTTACACAAATAAATGGAAGATCAATAACCTTTTTTAGATTTACTCTTTCTCATGTCACAGTGAAGTTTGATGACATGAATTGCTGGCAACTCTCCACTTTAAAGTGGATATCTTATTTTCCTAGATTATCCAAAATGTTGCATATGCATACTGAGCCATGTTCCGAGCCACTGTAGTAGAGCCAAGATTTTTCCCTCCTAGTCCTGACATCCATAGTCCTAAACTCCGCTAAAACCAGATTTGGCAGACCAAGACAAATTCCTAATTATGTAAAAATATATGTGATATGCAGTTAACATTTGAGCAAAAGGAATGATGTAATTATGGAAAAATAAAAAATTAGTTCCTTCAGTTTTTTGTTTTGCATGGTGCATCCATAAAAATGAATGACAGCATGATTTTGATCTCAGTCAGTCATTACAGACACTCCCTGGGTTACGATGGTCCATGTTATGATATTTTGACTTTACGACGGGTAAATGTTTTTCACTTTCAGTACATTATTCAACAAATTAGATGAGATATTGTATTATATTGTATTATTATTGTATTATAAATAATCATCACAAATAAAAGCATTCTTAAATTTACAGAAATGTATCACTATGGCTGAATAACTGAACTGAGGTCTGATATCACCAGCTGTACTGTACATTTCTTTATTCTTATGATTCAGGTTGTGAATCCCTCATTAGAGTGACAATTAGTTGCAGGTGCCTCGTTGTACTCACCTCTCTCGGTCTTTGTGTCTTTTGGAAAGAAATTACCTCACAAACAGGAGTGAGGTATTATTGTTTTTGTGAGGCAGTGAATGGGTGTGAACACCCCCCCCCCCTCCCACACACACACACACACACGCACACACACGCACACGCACACACACGCACACGCACACACACACACACACACACACACACCCGCCATACACAGCACAGACATTGTCTCTTCCTGTTTGTCTTAATCACAATTTACATATTACTTTGTATTTTAAAAGCAGAACCTAGCACATCCAAAAAATAATAATAACATGACAATGTTTTTGCGTGTCTTTTTAGTCAGGAGGAAACCCAGGAGGATTTCAAACAAATGACACATTTATTTGCTGAATGTCGGATACGTACATATCAAAGACAGCCTCTAAACAGTGTCCTGCATGGCACTAGCTACACATATTTCATATTTGAAAAGCATAAGGTGCCTCATAAAATCCAAACAGGCTTAAGAACAATCTGTAATCTAGGCCATCTGCTGTTCAGTTTCAGAGCAAAATGATTTGCTGGCAGATTAACTGGTAGTAAAATGCATGTTTTACAAATCATGAGAAAAACAAAATAGGGAAATTGGTGAAGTACAAACATAAATGAAAATACTGTCTTAAAAAATAGTTTCTCTTGTATATGTATGTAATATATATATATATATATATATATATATATAAATAAATAAATTATCTTTCAATCATGCCAAACATTGGAGTGAGTAACACAAGGGCAGAAACGAGAGGGAAGACAAACGCTTAACAGGCAAGGCTTGTTAGGGCCATGCTAGGGAGGAAACAGGAGAGTCAGATGGGCAGGGCATGATTGTACCCCCCTCTCGAAGTGTGTTCCCTGGGCTTGAAGGACCAACAGAGGAGGGGGCCAAAGGGACCAAACAACAGAACTGGAAACAAATGGGACTCCGGTCTAGATAGGGGATGACAGGGCACATGGTGGACAGGACAGAACCACACAAGACAAGGTGGAACACTAGATGGATGACAACAGACATGAGACCAGACACAGGACACCACTAGGGGCAATGAATAGACCAGGGAAAGACTAGGGACAGCCAGGGAGACAAGACAAACGATACCCACCAGGACAGGACACATAGGTTAGGGAACCACAAGGACAGGGACAAATGGACAGGAGAGGACCACAGGGGGCCCTGAACAAGCTAAACACAGGCCAGGAGCATGGAACAAGAACTGGGGCATGATCGACGGGAACAGGGTTTGGCAGGGGATCCTTCTGAGCCCTGAGAAGCTGAGGGCCGACTCAAAGATACGGATCCTCTTGGGCTTCAGAGAGCCAGCAGGACTGGATGGCCCTGACGGGATTGCAGGGCCAGGTGGTGCCAAGGGTACAGCAGGACTGGACGGTGCCAAGGTGACAGTGGAATTGGAGCAGGAGGACGACTAGGTGATTGGAGGACTGGAGCTGGAGGACAATGAGAGGATTGCAGGACTAGAGCAGAGACAGGGACAGGAGAAGGAGGGAGCCGCAGTTACCGCAGGGCCAGACCTGGAGGGCACTGGGAATTCTCTCCCTTGGATTACAGCAGGAGAGCTGTCAGAGTGGACCTCTCTGGACAGACCTGGGTCTGGGCAGCTGGCCAGAACAGCATGCCCCCATCTCCCTCTCTTCGAGACGGAGACTCGGCCAGCCCCTCTTCCATACCCCAACCTTTGACTGCACCGAGACTTAAGACCAGGTCGGTGCGGATGTGGAATCAAGGCAGGAGCCCACAGAGCATGACTAAGGGCAAGGCCCAGAGGGTCCCACTGTCCCACACAAGTCCTCCAGCTGGGCATTGTCAGGGTCAAACCACCCCAGGCTGGCTTCAGCCGGGAGTAAGACATTAGCCTAACCACAGCTGCAGTTGGGCAGGTGCCTGGGCGATGACAGGAAATGACGTGGCACTCACCTGGGTGAAGATGAGGCGGGCTCCTGAACGACAACAGGAAAAGATGAGGTGAGCGCTGATGGGACCTCATGGGATAGCAAGGCGAGTGCTGATTGGGCATCAGGGGATAGCTAGGCAGACGCCAACTGGACACCAGGGGACAGAAAGGCAGGCACCGAATGGGCATCAGAGGACTGTGAGGTAGGTGCCAACTGGACATTAGGGAGCAGGGCCAGATCCAAGGGGACAGCAAGAAGCAAGTGGGGTAAAGCAAGGACATCTGGAGGCAAATGGAGTGAAGTTGGGACACCTGGAGGTGAGCAAGGCACAGCTGGGACACCTGGAGGCAAGTGAGGCGCAACCAGGACACCTGGAGGCAGATAGGACAGCAAAGCAGCCCTCTCTGGACTGGGATTGCTGGCCTTTTTGGTCCAGAAGCTTGGTGTGCAGCCGAAGCAGCCCTCACTGGATCAGGCACAGAGGTGGGCTCTCCTGGGCCGGGCACGGAAGCGTTCTTTTTCTAGTTTAAGGCTTGGGCAGATTGGAAGCTACTGTAGCTGAGTGGAGCCAGAGACAGGCTCTCGCTGTGCCAGAAGTCTGGAGCACGGACTGGGCGGCACTGTTCTGGGCCAGGAGCCGGAGCATGGAAGCACTCGGGGTCAGGCTCTGGCATGAGTTCAGTCTGCTTCTTTAGGGTCTGCCTCCACAGTGAACGGTGGGGAGCCAGCAGGCAGGTCTGCAAGAAGTGGCGAGACTGCAGCTGGCCCCAGAAAAGTGGCATGCTGTCCTGTTTCTGGTGGTGAATAGGAGGCAGACTGCCTCATGGTCAGCGGTGGGGAGTTGGCGGGCTCTGTCTCCGTGATGGACTCAACATCCCCGGGGAGCAGCGTGCTCACATCTTCTGTGAGGACCTCCAAGAGAACCTTGCCATCATCTCCTTGATATCAAACTCCAGAGAGAGGGCTTCTGTGCACCCCTGTAACTCCTGGAGATGGGCCATTCTCTCATGAGCAGAGCTAGGTAAGCCTGGAACAACAGGCATTGATCAGACCTCGGGGGGATTATTGATAGCTCTTCCTGGGGTGGGCAGAGGGTCCTTGAAGCTGGGACCCTGGTGGGAGAAGAGCTAGGTAGCTTGCTGAGACCTGTCATTTTGTCATGACCAGTAGCCAAAGGAATCGAAAACAGGTATCTGAAGAACATAAGTGGTTTGCGTGAAATCAAAACGGGAGCAGGGAAAAACCAAACCAGACCATGAGGGGTCAAAACAAGAAAGCTACTGCAGGGAAGGATTGTTGTTAATGACAGGACGTGGGAACACAGGAACACTAGGAAGTACTTTTGTACAAGACTAATGAGGGAGCAAATGAGAGGCAGCTGGAGTGAGTAACACATGGACAGGAACAAGAGGTAAGATAAATCCATAACAGGCGTGGCTCATTAGGGCCATGCTAGGGAGGAAACAGGAGGAGCAGATGGGCAGGGCATGACAACAGACACATAAACATAAATCAAAGATGAGATCTAGAGATTGAAGCAGTGGCAAAATACTTGTCAAGCATTTACTCTCAGTTATTTGAAAGTATTCATTCATTTGTTTTCGACGACCAGCCCAACATGAGGTGACAGCAAAGCGGTAATGTTGTGCTACCTACTATGAATCTTATGATATTAATTCATTAATTGGATCCAAATTATGAAATGACTAAACTGTGCTGTTTACAAACTTCATCACATAAAGTGTAAAACATTTAATTTGGTGCTAAAATTTTATGTTACAAGATTGTTAGCAGCTGTGTGACGTTGGTGCCCCTTATTGCCATCTTCATTGATGCAAACTGTCACGACCTACGGGACAAAGCACTAGAGAGCAGGTATTGTGGTGAAACAAAAGGGGTTTTATTGATCTCAATGAACAGAGACTGGAAAGAAACAGGATTGTGAGGGATCAAAATGGGAGGACTGGAACAAGGGAGGGTGCAAGCAACAAGAAGGTGCGACGACGATGACTGGACTGGGAATGATGAGACAAACAGGTTCTTAAGTACAAAGACTAACAAGAGGATAACAAGAGGCAGCTGGGAGTGAGCTCCACATTGGGGTATGGAACAAGAGGCAGCTGGGAGTGAGCTCCACATTGGGGTTTGGAACAAGAGGCAAGACAAGGGGGGCAAGCGAGTAACAGCATGGGTTGTTAGGCCCATGACAGGGAGGAGACGGGCAGGGACATGACACAAATAATGTCTGGTCTTCAGCAGTCATGTTTGAATAACATATTATCATCTCAGAAAACTTACTGTGGACGTGAATGATATTTTGAAAAATATAATTAAAGCATCTGTGATTCATTCAGATGGGTTCTGCATATCTATAAATTTAGATTTATGTACATTTGTAAAAAAAAATTAAGAAAACCAGCTGGTTATGCTCTGTTTCCAGTTTATTATGTCCTATTATTTATTCTTAACAGCAATCCAGACTGAGATCACTCAGATGCATGGTTCATTAAAAGCATATTAAAGAGGATAAGACTGTCAGTAATTTGGCTAAATACATTTTATGTGGAATCAAGAGTCCTGCTGCAATTTCTGACAGTAAGCGTCTGCGCATTATGCTGTTTCAAGGAGCTTTCTTAGAATTACATCAGTATTGATAGAAAAAACACAGAACACACCAACTAGTTGTTTTTTTCCTCTCCATTGACAAGCAGAACTACATTTTCAAGATTTTTTTAAAAAGATAGATAGTGTGGAAAAATTCCCTACCTTTGAGATGGCAACCATATCCACAGGATACAAGGACTGGATTTTATTTGGCAGCCGCATAGTACGAATAAGTAAACGAACCAAACAATATGCAAATGTGGGTTGTGTTCTCCAGCTGAAATGAGCAACCAGTACACCCCCCGAGGACTGGGCCATTGCTCCCAGCCACCCCCCAAACACTACATAAAGCCTAATTCACTACATAAAACTATAAACTGATTATACATGAATAGAGGGGTTAGTCTCTGACCTCACACTTGCTCTGAAATGACCATGCCCTCTCACATGTTTTATATATATATATATATATAGTATGTATATAATTTTCCACATTTAGTTAAATTCTTTTGGTTTCTGTAATCCTTCAAACATGACAAGGAGCAGGCTGTGGTGCTGGATGGAACACTGGGCTTGGCTACCTCCCTGTAACTCCTATGCTAAAATGATTAAAGTTTCAAACAATAGGTGGTACCTGCAGTTCTTCCTTCGACTCTCCTATCATCTCACCATCAGTTGAGTTGCAGATTAGGAAAAAAAAGGCAAGTTCTCAAAAGATTTGAAGAATTGGGAGGAGTGCCGTGCTGAGAAAATGTGAACAACTTTGACTGTTCGGAATGAGCAAAGTAAACTGCAAGTAAATATGAGTCAAGACAACTGCCATTTGCATCTACCCACTGCGCAAAAAGAAATCACTAAGTATCACATAAGAAATTGCCTAACATCTACTAGACACAGGTAAAAAGATAAAAAAAGACAAAAAATCTTTGGAATTTGTTTACATATATTATGAAGTAGACAACCATGTTTTCAACCCTTTATGTAAAACATTAATGAATAATTAGTTTTTGTAGGTTAGGCACAAAAGAACTGTGCTACAGTATATATTAAATTGATTTAATTTGACGTTTTGATAGCGGTAATTTGATCTATTTTTTTGCATTTTATTTCCATAAAAATATAGAAATGTAATCACTTTACATAATTATAATAATGACATCTTTCATAACTTGACAATAAATCTTGTTCAGATTATAAGTCTGAATAATTATTTTTGTAATAATTTGTTTAAGCACATTACCTCTTGCAAAACTGCTGTTTGTAGTCAAAACATAAAATAAGCAACTAGCCTCAAGATGTTTTGTTGATTTGTCCATTCGTCAAAGATTCTTTCTTGGAATTGTTGAAATCCAGCGTAAAAAATTGTTATTTATAAAAAAAAATTTCCCAGTACTTTTTTTCCAGTACTGTGCAACAACAGGGGTTAAATGTTAAGAATCACACCTAATGTAATATATATATACATTACTGTTTTTTCAACACACCAGAGTTTAATTATAACACACAGTTCTACAGCTTCCACATTGAAAACATTTATTGTTCTTTTGTCTTTGTAGATTAACAAGCGGACATAATGAAGACATCTTTCAAAGACATATGGACAAGATCCATCGCTGACAAGGGCTACATATTGCAGGTGGTCACACAAGGTCATCATTAAAAGACAGCATTGATTTTAGGGAAAAATCCAGCTTGCCTGAGGCTATATTTTGCCAAGGATTTCCCACCCAGGATAATAGATTTTGATCAACAGCTCTATACCGGGTGTGAGTGCCCTCTGTCTTGTCCATTTAAACTTCATAAATGATATACAGGAGTAGTGGGGCACGATGGAACATACAATGGAACATTCAATGGAGAGATACATTGTTTCCTCAACTGAAGTACGCATCTGAATTCCAAAGCTTTAATGTTTGGATAGTCTCTGGGTGGACTGTTGTGGATCTCAGCCTCTGCCCTCCGCCAGCTCTCTAACCCTGCGAGAGTGGCAAACACTCCTTGCACAAAAAAAAAAACCTGTCTGGACAATGGTCGCATCTTGTGCTTTTCCTCCCCCGTCTGATGGGAGCCAAAGGAACAATGGGTCCATGTGTAGCTCAGTCAGTGTCCTTCAGAAAGACATTTGTGTAACGTTCTTTGTTGGCATGTTCCGTTCAGTTCACTAGTGCTTCATTTGTGTCCAGAGACACTGTAGATACATCTGTGATCTTCACCCCTGTGTACAGCAACAAGCGTGACTACAGACATCAGCAACATTCATCCTGAGAACAAGACTATTTCCAGTCCAGGGATGTGCGGCACATGCTTGAAGAATTCCATTTTCTTTTTTAATTGACCATTTGCTTTCCCTGTCTGGCCGGAGGAACAGCAGCCTGGGCTCAAGACCGGAATGCTTTGGTTTTTTTGACAGAACATTCATTGTAAAAGAAATATACATTGGCTAGCATAGATGGAAAAACACATATTGACTTAAGAGATCTTAAATCAATGCAAACAGTAGACAAGTTCTGCTTGTTCTTGTACACTAACCTGCTTTACAAATGGACTGAAATGCAGTCACTTCAGCATTGTGTCTTTTTCCAACATTTACAGTATCTATAATTTGATGACATGTACTGATTTTATCAGCCTCACTTAGGATATTTACAAAAGAAAAAAAAAACTGCTCCATACTCCCATAACATTTACTATTGATGTTTTAAGTTTTAACGCCGAAGAAAACGACTGACACAAATTTAAACTACTGCTATTCTTTAAATGAAAGCTGAAAATTGACATTTGTAAGGTGTGCAGTAATGACAAGCATATCATGAACATTAAAATGAGATATATTACATTCAGTTATGGTTTGTAATTATTTCTGATTTTAATGGCATGATTATTTTCCAAAAGAATTTATTTAAAGATATATGCTCAACTGTGACCATCACCAGGACAAGTGATTTGAAGATGAAAATGAGGATGAGTACCATACTGACACTAATTCATTTAGCTTGATGTGTTCAATTTTCCCTGTATGTAACTGGTGTTAGCAAATATTTCTTCCAGATTGTTTGATGAAATTAGTCATAAATGAGGGGAATTTCACACATTTTGATTAATGTTTGTTATATGATGTTTACTGTCGTAGAAATCTGTATCAATTGATATCAAATTTTTAATTATTTACACACCTTGTTAGACTGACAAACTGGGAACACATGCAGGTGAATCTTAAATGCTAACAGAAACAAACTGTCAGTATGCAAGTCACATAAGCTTTACTCCCCACAGTGTTCAAATACAAATTGGAAAGTACATGTCTCACAGAGGTCCAGGTTCTCAATTCATTGTGTGCAAAATAGTGTTCTTAGAATATATGCCACAACAAACAAGGATGCATAAAGTCACCTGAATATAATTCAAGGATTGCTGCCTTGATTATTGTTCAACAGAAACTCTCTTTTCTGGTTTTTCTTTACTGACAAAAATGTCACAGATAAAAGCAATTAACATGTGGATATCGTTATAAAGCATGCAGAGATTGCTTCTGCTCTTGATTTAAGAATATGAATCACAGCTGATGAGGTATAAAATATGGAATATTAAAAAGAGAAAAAAACGAAACTTTTGTTGGTACTGACTTGTAATTTTACATTTTTCAAAAGTAAAAGAAAGATTCTTTGCGATATTCAGCATCACCTATGTTAAGAACAGGATCAACGGGGAAAACTGTGCTATTTTGAGCGGGAGCTACCTAAGTGGCACTCTCCCTGTCCACCTCAGACTGGCTCCAGTTCTGAAGGGCAGATGTCAAGGGACTAGACAGGCCTCTGTGCCGCTGACCAGTCCTCCTTGCAGTTGAGCGCAGCACCGGTGCCGGTACCGTGTTACATTCAGCCTTATGCTGCAGGAAGCCCATCTAGGGTCAGTTTCGAAACTGCACTCTTAATTGGCCAGCCTGGTGTGGCATGTCAATGGCCCTATTATAATTTCTGCAGAAATGACCATATACTGTATGGGCTGCACAGTGTCGCAGTCCAACATTAATTATTCATGGGTAAGCTAGATGCTAAACCGAACATGACATGTGGACAGCTAATCAAAGTAGCAGAAGCTCTAAAGCCTGTTTTCTCCCACTGAGAGCACCTTATGGTGATTTCAGCACCAGGGTCATCAAGAGACTAAGTCTGCTGACCAGCTGAATATTGCGAAGTCTGTCAATTGGTCGGACCCCGCAGTGTGCTCCTTGTGACACTAAATTCTTGTGGAACCTGAAACTCTGAAAAACTGTCTGTCAGCGCCGACTCAGTCTGCCTCACAGACTTGTATTTAGATTTTGATATTTTTCTCTCTGTGATCAATGCTGGCTTTTTAAAGATTGTTAAATGCCATCGTGAAATTCTACCTAGCTTTTTCTAGACATCTCGCAGGACATGAGAAATGCCATCACCCAATCCTATGAGATTTTATAGTTTTCCTTTCTATCCCTGATAGAAGATTTGTCAAATCTATGAATTTTAACAAAGAAAGCTTAGAATTTTCCTGATTTTATGTGCAAAATAAATACTGAACTGTTAACTTATGCTCTCAAGTAATGATAATACAACCAGGCATCCATATCTAAAAAATTGCAGTGTTTTGTCAATGTCTTTATTTCTTTTACTTTCCTTTTAAGTGAAATGCTTTTAAATAGGTGCCTGTCACTGGAGTCTGGTCTGAATTAAACCTCTTTTGTTGATATAAAATCCAGCAACCCGACATTCAAATGCATTTGATTAGAAGTGCAAGGTAGGGAACATTCATATTATTAAACCTGCAGTGGGATAGCACAGCAGTCAACACTTCGCAAGCATTCATGATCCATTAGCAAAAGCTAACTCCTACCAAGAAAGAAAAAGCATGAATGACACTCCAGAGTGTCTTAAAGGTCAGTCATATCCCCCCTTCTGTATTTTCATTCAAAATCAAGCAGAGGAAGGTAGCAGATCTGAAAGGATATACAATGTGTACAATGGTCACTGAGGTTTCTTTTCTTATATTTTATGGATTTGCCTTTGCATCGATCACAAGTGTTTTCATTTGAACATATAAAATGTTACCAACAGCCAATGTTTTCAGGCTTTGATAAAAAGAAATGAGACAGCAGGAGACTGTCTTTGTGTTCAGTTATCAGGATAAATGCACCTGTTAAAAAAACTTACACTGAAACCTTTCACAGAACTAATTGTGTAATCAAAGAGAATATTTTCCTGCACATGGGAAAACAGAAAACTGTAATTGTTTTTATACCTTTAAAAGTAATAATCACATAAAAAATATATCACACCTGCAAGAGATCCAGGTCAACATTAAAAACTAGTGATTATAATCTTCTTCTCTGAATGCCTGTGGATGACGGAAGTGACTTGCCCTTGACTTACAGACTGACTCAGAATCAAACGATAATTTGATTGATACATTGATGTAGTGAATGACAGGCACTGCGTTAATCACCCCAAAAAACACAATTTATGAAGCATCAGTAAGCATTTGGGGGACAGTTTTTTTATGGGGGAGGGACAAGAAAACATCCTTAACAGTAGCTATCAACAAGATTAAAAACAATATTACACAAGGTGCCTGGAGCTACACGACCAAGGTGCTATTACTGAAAAATACAGATTGGTAACTCTAGAGAGACACAGTTGGATTGAGACACCTTTACATGAGACAGTAGCCATTTTCATTTGGCTATATACCCCCTCTCCCGCTTCATGGTCGGCATTAGTATTCACTTCCTGATGAAAAGATCTCACAGCCTTGACACTTCTGGGTTCCCACACTCCTTTGAAAGTTTGACAACTGTCATTTTTACTGACACAATAATAAAAAGCATTTGGTGGAAATAGAACATTTGGTAAATATTTGATTGTACTAGACTGGCTAGGATCTTTGCTGGTGTGCCATTAAAACAGACCTTTCAAAGAAACTCAATGCCAATATGTTACAAATTCAATGAAATGTTTAGAATTATCAAAGCTATGATTACTGAGCCATTTTTAGGTTTTGTTTAATAAATCCTGTTATCCTGCACATCATTGCATGTCAATGAAAAGGCAATTGTGGGAATATCCAAAGCACTAAGTTCATCTCTACCAAGTGATAATGTTATATAGGGACACATACACTATGGAGGAAGAACCTGCAGAAGTACCTGAAGAAGAATTCCACACTCGGTTGGACCGAAGCACTGGATCATCCTTATCATCCCCAGGCTTATGCAGAAGTGTAATTTTTTATGGTTGTGATGATTGAGGTCCAGTCCTTCTGGGGTTTTACTATATGCTGCTTTTCATTCTACTTCACCTCCAGAATGTCATCTTTTTGCACTGCATCAGGGCCCCAGATTTAGGGGACAAACGGATAATGTGATGACAGAGTGCCCTCAGTCTTTAGGTGCCACAGTATCTTGTGGTCAGGCTGGGGGAGGAGGTAAGTATTCAAGCCGGGGAGTGGTGATGTTCTTTCATGCAATGTCTCTTTCAAAAATTTCACATGTAAGGAAAATAAAAATCAGACAGATAGATAGATAGATAGATAGATAGATAGATAGATAGATAGTATGAATGCCAAGACATTACAGGCACCCCTGTATCGACAGATGTTCATACATAAACACAACCAGTAGCCACTTTACCATGTGCACCTGCTCATAACCACAAAAACGCCTGGAATTCCAAACAAGCAAATCATATGCTTGTAACTGAATATTTACAGCGTGCAGACAAAGTCAAGAGATTAAGTTACTGTGTAGCTTACTGAGTATAAGACACATGATCTAAGTCATTTTGAATGTGGTATGATTGTTGGTGTCAGACATAGTGATTTTGGCGAGTTAGAAAGGGCCACCCCTATTTATATACTGCAGTGGCTACAATTCACAGAAGATGGTACCATAAACAAGAAACATCTAGCCAGCAGCAATTCTGTCACCAAAAACACCTTGTTAATGAGAGGGGTCAGAGGATAATGATCAGACTCGTTAAGGCTAATAGGAAGGCCACAAGTGCAAAAATAATAACCCAGTACAACAGTGATGTACATAAAGGCACCTCTGAATGCACTATTTGTCAACCCTAGAAGGGGATCCTGTTACTATGAAGCTGTATTGTTTGCAGAACCTAACTAAATTCCAGGTAGCTGACGTGGACCCTCTGGGTGGGACCATTATATATTCTTCTGGCCACTGGCAGAAAGGGGACCCAGTAGTGACTCTTGGAACGATGGATTGCCTAATGCGTAAAGATCCATGTGGATACAGCATCATAAAGGGGGTTAGTCATCATGGCCCATGCCATCATCCTCCTTTTGGAAATATTGGTCATCATGGCCCATGACATCATCCTCCTTTTGGAAATATTGGTCATCATGGCCCATGACATCATCCTCCTTTTGGAAATATTGGTCATCATGGCCCATGACATCATCCTCCTTTTGGAAATATTGGTCATCATGGCCCATGCCATCATCCTCCTTTTGGAAATATTGGTCATCATGGCCCATGCCATCATCCTCCTTTTGGAAATATTGGTCATCATGGCCCATGACATCATCCTCCTTTTGGAAATATTGGTCATCATGGCCCATGACATCATCCTCCTTTTGGAAATATTGGTCATCATGGCCCATGACATCATCCTCCTTTTGGAAACCACCTTCAGTATGATGCCCCTTATTTTCGAAGTTTTAAAATTCAAGTTTTCTTGTTGGAAAAAAATTAGTGCAAAAACTCATTTTGACTATTTTTAGAGAAAATTTGTATTTTTGTTTTTGTGGGCACGATAAGTTGTCAGCATATTGAAACGCATTAACGTTGTGTAATATTCACATACAGCACTTGAATGTTTCTGCAACATTTCAGTTTTTATTGTTTAAACAAAACAGTAACATCCTTTTCTTTATTAAAAAGAAATAAAGTGCAGAAACTTGTTTCATTTTTACAAAATTCCTTTGTAACTCAGCAATCAGGTAATCAAAATATTACTGTATAATTGGAGATGAGATCTATTAACGGTATTTATGAGACAATTTGTCAGTTCCAATGCCTCATTTTAGAAAGAGAAATATCTTGTGCTGCAAATGAGACAACACACCTTTATCATTCACATTCCTGAAAAAAAATCTCTTTTCCATTCCTCAGGAAAATAATGTTTTCTTTTGTTTCTTTCCATTGCTGTTTTCTTCCATGATGACATGATAAGTCTAACTAGCTGTTAATTTGTGCTATCAACAGTTCCCATTGGTCATTATGTGCTGGAAAGGGGGAGGGACATCCATGTATTGACTGGAATAACACAGGGTTGCTGACCGCAATTTGTTTGATTTTTCTTTCTGAATCTTCTGATTTTCTTTCTTGATTTTCTTGCTGAGTTTTGTCAGATTTTCCTTTTTATTGCTTTTTGTGACCTTTAGGCATGTGCCTTAGGAAGGCCCGAAATGCCACATGCTGGCGACCCCCATTTCAAATACTATCACTCACCTTAATGGCACATAATGTTCATTGACCAGAACTGTGAGAAGTGCCTGAACTGCCTGCACTAAGTCTTTGGACAACAGTAGACTTTGTGCCGTCTAGAAAGAGTCCTGCACTCACTGATAATCAGCAGAGCAAACAATGCCTGTTCTGCATCTTTCATCAGAAGATAGCAGGGGAAAACCCTTTTAGCTTTAATATTCACAAAATGAAGTTCATGCACAATTTCTTCAGCCATGAAGTAGTCAAGATATGCTGCCTATGTCTTTGGATCGACTTGAAGACACGAGTCAGGAATGGATAAATTAAAGAAGAAATGTCTTTGATTTCTTGGAAACTAAGTTGTGCAGTTGTTTACTCTGAATGCCAGCTGAGTCAATTATTATTCTCTTTGGAGAATCTTCTGGTGGCTCCCTTTCAAGTGCTGCAACCATCAGGTGTTTTCCTTCTGCATCCAGCTCTCAGTTTTAAGATGGAGATTGCCAGAAGCTCTTCGCTCAAGTGCTAGAGCCAGCCACAGAGCTTTTTCAGGGCATAAGCCTTCAGCACACCCTAAATACAATCCAAACAAAGAGTGACTTTTTAGGGGGTGAGAGCAAGATTTGACAAAACTATTCAGGTCCATATATTGGACACTTTGGCTTCCAGTGTGTCAAGGGTCAACCCTAGAGCAGAGCTAGAAATTCTGGGAAATGGCTACTGTAGTTTGGCAGATCATCCCTAGTATCTTACTGAACACAATTAAACTTACTGTAAACTTCTCATAGAAAATCCTGCTTACTGTTTAAATGGCCCTTCAGTTACACGTATGACAGCACTACCTCTTCCTCTTATAGGCTCCCCGGTATGACAGACACGGTATGTACAGCGCTGTAAAGCTGTCCAATTCACTGCTCAACTAGAGGGTGCTTTTCCACCGTACCGTACTTCAAGAAGGTACCAAAAGTACAGTGAAGCCAAGGTGTTGGTTTTCCACTGACATAAAAACTGGTACCGGCACCAAATGACATCACAACGTGAGGCGGGGTAGTTTGTACTGAATTTGAAAAATGGCTGTAGTAGGACTGGACAATGTGCAATATTAAGACCAACATCACATGTTATGCACATCCAATTCTTACATTGCTAGTCGGATAGATTAAGATAAGGCTTACCTTCAGTTTGGTGCTGATATTATGGCATGGACAGTTTAAGTCTCGCTAAAACATTTTTACTCTGTCATAGGAAAAAAAAAAACTTAGCAAGTTTTGCAATTTTAATGATCATTGCTTTTTAAGGTTATCTAGTATATGTTTAAAAATCAGTTTTAAGTTTACCTATGCTGCCTCTGCATGAGCGCTGCATGCGTTCTCTGAAATAATCATAATCATTTTTAAATCACTCCTAGACGGGTTCGTAAGAATTTATGTTGAACTCCTTTAAATACCCCAATATTTATAACAAGAAATCACATTGAAATATTTGAAAAATTTTCAATACTGTGCTGTAGTATATTAGAGTATAATATAGTATTAGGGCTATCAATAGCTTAAAATACTTAATCGTGATTAATCGCACAGTCCATAGTTAATCACAAATTAATCGCAAATTAAACAATTAATTTATTAAACATTCAACATTTACCATTAAGGGATTTTTTTCAGGTGTTAATATTCTTATCAATATTAGAGTTGGCAAGGCATGTTTGCTTTTTGCAAATGTATGCATTTATTATTGAAAATCAATTACCAACAATAAATAACAACAAAGATTTTCCAAAGGTCATCAGAAACCCTTCATCACTTAAGAAAAACTCAAGCCCAACAACAGATCGACCTGCTAAATATTACATATTACTTAGTCATATAACTAAGTATAGATCAGAGGTCGGCAACCTTTTTAAAGACATTTTATCCTAAATGTCTGACCCAAGATTTACAAAGAGCCCCAATGGATAGAGAAGAGGGTTTGCGATATGATTTTTAATGCAATATCGGTATATATGCATTTAACACAAAACAAAACTTCAACCACGTACAAAAAATAAAGAAATATAATTTCGGGGGGGGGGGGGGGTCTCAGTTTTAAATCACTCGGACGCGTAACAGTGCAAAGGTGACTAATATAACTATATTGTTCAGTTCTGTAGCGATAGTCTTCACCCTCACCCAAGTTCGTTTGGCAGTGCAAAATGTCCTCACCACTCCGAACTCAGCTGGCTGTAATATGTAAATTGGAGAAAATATAATAATTTTATGAAGATCTGGGAAGGCGTGGTGACGATTTACTACAAAAAGTATATGAAAGAATTACAAATCCCATTTAACTTAATAAGCCTACATCCAATCTTGGACACTGAAGAAAGCTCCGGAAAGCATATATACCATTTGCCCGGAGACATACTCTTGTAGAGAATGACTTTGAGGAAGATGTAAATTATGCAGTTGAGACACCACAGAAGCACGTGACGGACCGCCTCATTCACATGTAGCTAAAGAAATATCTAAATGAAAAATATTAAAAATAATTAACCCAAAAATAAATTATTTATATTATGAAAGTATTATCATAATATATTATACATAATATGTATGGTATTTAAGACTAGATGTACTGTGGAGGTAACTTATTTCACATCGACAGTAACTGCAAATAACTATGGTCTTGTCGATGGACCCATCTGACAGAGTTTTGAAGCTGAACTTGCCATTCAAAATACCTTTTTCTTTGTTCATTATTTTTCCCGAGCTGCCATCCGACTCAACACGCGTTAATGGCATCAAAAAAATGAGTCACATTATAATGAATTCCCGTTGACGCACTTTAACTTTGACAGCCCTATATAGTATATTATACAAAATACTTTATTTCTTGTTATGCTATCCTGATCTTGTTGTATCTTCTTCCGACCAGATCGCAATGAAAGCTTGTGTCAATTTATTTGTCTATGCGTCCATTATTATTAATCGTATTATATTTTTGTCTGTGACGTAATAGGTCACCTGGAAAAAGCCCAATACTAACAAGCTGAAACGAAGCATATTGCCACCTATTGTAGTGCAGTTGGACATACTTCAGTCAATAAATTGATTACCTTCCCATGCATGTATATTACGACAAGGACAGTAGTCCGATTAAATGGCGTAGTCGAGCTATAACTGTAACTCGACTTAGCTGTGCATGTAAACGTATTGAGTGTAGGGGCCCCAACCTGCATCTCCTCCATCCTGTTTCCTAATCTGAGAGAATGGATGGTGTTTGAAGCACTAGAGAAGCTGAAGAACATGATACAGACTGTACTGCTCACACTGTGAGGAGCCTAGAACTGTGAGAGAGTGGGCAAAGGAGGTTGAGGAAGCCTTTCCTCCATTACTGTTTTCCTCAGTGGTGTAGTTGTTGCACGGGCTGGAGGAGAGGGAGTGGGAGTATGTAAATCAGTGTATCACATACCTCTTTATGTACCTATAGGCAAACTGCAAATGCTCCAGATGGCGTTCCTTCAAATGTACCCATTCAAAAGTCTCCATCATATCTGTAGTTAAATCTACCCATCTGTGATCTGTAGGGGCGCAATGCGTGATGTTACACACAGCTGTGGAACTTTCTGCAAGGTCAATGAAAAGTTGAACAGGCACTTGCTTTGAACACCCTTGGATTAACCCTGTCAGGGGCCACCTTATCTGTATATTTACTGGGTCTGCAGTGACGCACATTCTGCAGAGGAAAATGGAACTTGAGGTCTTGAAGGTGATATTCTGTGTGACATGGTGGAAAGGAAACTTAGCAGGGGTGATGGCGGGGGTGTGAGGAATGGGTGAAGTAGATGGACGGGGGCAGGTCAGTGTGTGGTCTGAACCACATCCACCTATTACCCTGGAGCGGAGAGTGCTACGGGAAGGCTGGGCTGAAAAACAGTTATCAAAACTGTTGAAGAACAGAATTAACTCACTGGCTTTATCCAACTTCCCCTGGTTTGATTGTAGCCAGTATTTTTTTTCATTCCACTTTATACGTCCTTCAAGTTGTTCTGCTGGAGCTTGTGCTGGCCCTTCTTTTCGAGCTGTGCCTTCACACCCTTAACCTCCCTCTTGTAACCTGGGGCTCTGAAACACAAGGGCTTACCCAGGCTGAAGCCCTGGAATCTCTGATAAAAAAAAAGGCTTCAACTTGTTTAATGACCCCCCACCTCGGTCAACAACTACACCACTGAGGAAAACAGTAAGGGAGGAAATGCTTCCTCAACCTCCTTTGTCCACTCCCTTACAGTTCTAAGCTCCTCAGATAATATCGTAAGGTTACTGAAACTGTATTTGTATATGACATTATGTTCATTTACACAAATCCTTACAAAACAGGTACTTTGACACAGAAGGCAAAAAGTATAAAAGTAATCTTGTAATTTCGTGATAAGATTTTTTATGGCCCAGTTACGTGTTCTGATAATTAAAATACATACCTAAAGGAGAAAAATGTACACAATGCTTATCTATTCTTATACAGTCATCCCTCTGCTTTTGCACTGTATGATCTACAAAAGCTCGCTATAATGAACAGTCTGTTCGAGTGTTGCTATTACAATTTACGGATGTGTTCCACTCAAGAAGGAATGGCCGGGTCAATTTTTGCACAACTCCTCTTTCATTTTCATTTTTTTTCAGTTCAAGTGTTAAGACTATTAAAATTACTTTCATTGATTTATTTGCTGTTTATATTGTTTTTTATATATTATGTTAAAGAAATGCATAATATGAAATGGTAAATATATTTTGTTTCAGAAAAGGCTATATTTTGTGTGAACATACAAAAGGCAGTTGTGAAAGAGTTAAGCAAGCATTGCTTTTGGTTATAAAACTGTCAAATTTGATAGTAAATATAAATTTTGGGAGTCATTATTGGGGTTAGGGGACCCTTACATTTTTCCCATTAAAAACTGGAATCCTTGAACATAATTCCCATTATAATTAATGGGATTTATGTTTTCAATATACACTGCTCAAAAAAATTAAAGGAACACTTTGGAAACACATCAGATCTCAATGGGAAAAAAAGTCATGCTAGATATTTATACTGATATGGACTGGGTAATATGTTAGGAACAAAAAGATGCCACATCGTTTGATGGAAATGAAAATTATCAACCTACAGAGGGCTGATTCAAAGACACCCCGAAAATCTAAGTGGAAAAATGATGCATCAGGCTAGTCCTTTTTGCTGAGAATTCATTACAGCAACTCAAAATCGTACTCAGTAGTTTGTATGGCCCCCATGTGCTTGTATGCATGCCTAACAATGTCAGGGCATCCTCCTAATGAGATGATAGATGGTGTCCTGGGGGATCTCCTCCCAGATCTGGACCAGGGCATCACTGAGCTCCTGGATAGTCTGAGGTGCAACCTGGTGGCGTCGGATGGACCGAAACATAATGTCCCAGAGGTGTTCTATTGGATTTAGATCATGCAAACGTGGGGGCCAGTCAATGGTATCAATTCCTTCATGTTCCAGGAACTGCCTGCATACTCTCGCCACATGAGGCTGGGCATTGTCGTGCACCAGGAGGAACCCAGGACCCACTGCACCAGCGTAGGGTCTGACAATGGGTCCAAGGATTTCATCCTGATACCTAATGGCAGTCAAGGTGCCGTTGACTAGCCTGTAGGGGTCTGTGTGTCCCTCCATGGATATGCCTCCCTAGACCATCACTGACCCCCCACCAAACCGGTCTTGCTGAACAATGTTACATGCAGCATAATGTTCTCCGCAGCTTCTCCAGACCTTTTCACTTCTGTCACATGTGCTCAGGGTGAACCTGCTCTCATCTGTGAAAGGCGCAGGGTGCCAGTGGTGGACCTGCCAATTCTGGTATTCTATGGCAAATGCCCATCGAGCTCCACGGGGCCCACTAGAGGACGTCGGGCCCTCAGACCACCCTCATGAAGTCTGTTTCTGATTGTTTGGTCAGAGACATGCACACCAGTGGCCTGCTGGAGGTCATTTTGTAGGGCTCTGGCAGTGCTCATCCTGTTCCTCCATGCACAAAGGAGCAGATACCAATCCTGCTGATGGGTTAAGGACCTTCTATGGCCCTGTCCATCGCTCCTAGAGTAACTGCCTCTCTCCTGGAATCTCCTCCATGGCCTTGAGACTGTGCTGGGAGACACAGTAAACCTTCTGGCAATGACACATCAATATGCGCCACCCTGGAGGAGTCGGACTACCTGTGCAACCTCGGTAGGGTCCAGGTATCGCCTGATGCTACCAGTAGTGACACTGACTGTAGCCAAATGCAATACTAGTGAAAAAACAGTCAGAAGAGATTAGGACGGAAAAATGTCAGTGCCCCCCACCTGTTAAACCATTCCTGTTTTGGGGGTCGTCTCATTGTTGCCCCTCTAGTACACTTGTTGTTAATTTCATTAACACCAAAGCAGCTGAAACTGATTAACAACCCCCTCTGCTACTTAACTGACCAGATGAATATCCAAGAAGTTTAGTTTACTGGATGCTATACTCTGATTAATAAGCGTTCCTTTAATTTTTTTGAGCAGTGTACAAGTTTTCAGCTTATACAAGGGTTTTCAAGAAGGACGTCTGTAAATCAAGAGACTGCTGTATTCTGATCTAAAGTCAAGTATTTGCCTAAGCAATTGTAAAGAAGCAGAAAAATAGTCTGCTGTGCCAAACATTCTTTCCTTACAAACACATCTGACGTTTCCCTGCTAGAAAGAAACAAACAACCCACCTAAATACACGGCCTCTCATCCTCCATTCTATGCTCCAACACCCATTGTCAAAAGAAATCAAAAGTCAGATTTCTCACAGTGCAGCACTTACAAAGCACCCGGGAAAACAGTTTGCAAATATTAGTGTGAAACCTCTAGGCACTCGATGTACGTATCTGAGAATGTCACAATCCCGACAAGAAAAGCATAAATCTTTATAGGTGAATTCATGAAAAACATGCTGCATTGCTGTTCTGAAAACTGCGTTCTGCAGCTGGTTGTCATGACGCCACATTTTCATAGAGATGGGTGGAAAGAGAATGTATAGTCATTCACC
This sequence comes from Paramormyrops kingsleyae, assembly GCF_048594095.1. Taxonomy (NCBI): domain Eukaryota; kingdom Metazoa; phylum Chordata; class Actinopteri; order Osteoglossiformes; family Mormyridae; genus Paramormyrops; species Paramormyrops kingsleyae. Next base: position 22,267,726 of record NC_132802.1, on the reverse strand, counting down.
AATATCCACTATTGTCACACTAAGGTTAGCACATATTTTTTTTAAATAATTCCTACACTCAGAACAAGATAAGGAGTTATAATAGAGATGGATGGATTTTTAAAATAATGTTTTCTACTGTCGTATCATTTATCTTCCTTAACTGCATAACCTGCACTTGGACACAGTGAGCCTGGAGGCTATCCCCAGGAGCAAAGGGCACGAGGCTGGGGAATGCTCTGCATGGGCTCCCAGTCCACTGCAGAGTACAAACACCGTGGGCAATTCAGATAGGATTCCGAGTCCCAGCTCTTGGAGTGTGAAGCTGCAGTGCAGCCAACCAGCCACCGCATTGCAGGTCACAACATTTAGTATATTTTTATGTATTTGATGATATGATTGGTCAGGACATGAGCGGGAATTAAACAAATAGATAAAGTGACTTAACTTTTCGCTTTGATGTCCTTAAATGTTTAAGTCTTCTGGGCAAACTTGCGGACAGCTTTTAACAGAAAGAAGAGTCTATGCTGCTCCACTCAATGGCTTCAAACAGTTGATGAGTAGTTGGTTAGTTTGTGTTTAATGTAAGATCAAATATTATCTATAGAGTTAAAATCTGGATATATACATATCACATTTAGTCTTGATTTTGCCCACAATGTACTTAAAAGTGATTTTGAACGTGTTCTTCCAGAGTGCAGAGAGGGTACTATGGTCAGACTGGAATTCAGGTCAGCATCTTCATCCACTTCCTGTTAGGCGTTCCACAGCAGCAAAGCATAATTGGCATGTAGAAGAGAGGGTTTAAGTCACCTGAGATATTTCAACCATCTGTCAAATGAGAGTCTCTTACAGGCCTATCAGGAATCTGAAGGTTGTCCCTTTCAGGCCGTGAAAGATGCACCCCTCAAATAATCAGTTCTGACTCTCCTGTGTGGTGAAAATAAATCAATCAGCTTGGTTGAGTATTATATACGGAAGCAGAGGACTCAGGACACCCAGGCAGGCAGACATCCAATCAATTGGGAGGGAAGTTTTTGGTTAAATCCAGACTGGGTATCTCAGCTACCGACATATAAACACAAGCCTGTCTGGTCCCTTTCTTCACTGTCGGTGACTGACATGTTGTTTCTCCAATCAGAGCTGACCCTGTGGAAGGAAGCGAATGGATTCTGCCTTTAAAGGACCTGGACATCGACAGGACTAGGGGATGGGTGGCAGGTTGTTGATAGCATAGTCTAACTAGTCGGAAACAACAAAATTGGCTTGAAAATCAGTGAAAAGGAAATTCATGGCAGAAACTCAGGTAGTCACGGAATAAAGTCAATTTTGGTCATTCAAAGTGAGTAAAAGCCATTTTCATGGAGAACAGCGGATGGCAAAAGCAGGCCATCTATCTATGAACTGCTTCAAGTGTTCAAAGTAGGGATTTATGTGAATGCAAAAGCAGAGAGATGTGCACTTTGCATTCAGGATGCTGCCTCAGACGGGCTGCTCAGAATGCGAATGACTGAATCTTTTCTGGCTTAGATAGGAAATGGGACTTTGCATTTCATTGCTCCTCCAGGGCAGATCTTAGTGGTTTCCCACATTGTTGGCACAGCAATGGAATAAAAGCTTACATGGGAAAAAAAACAGAAATTAAATGTACTCTTTCCCATTTTTTATTTTGGTGAACAATAATAGCTTGTTATCAACAAGGTTAAAAGGCTGCAAAACAAACAATCTTGATTTTATTTGATTTGCTTTTTGGATACAAATGTGAAGTGTGAGCAGATTATCTAGTGGTGAGTGAAATGGAACTCAGTATGGCTTTGAGTTTAATACTTTTGGGACTGTGTTGTAGAGAAGAATCCTTCTATCTGCTTATACTGTATGTTTAAATGCTGCAATTTGCTCAGGAAGCTGGAATAATAAAATACTTTGGTAAGACGTTACTCAATGCAGTTATCTTAATGCACTATAAATACCTTCATAAGGCACTACAAAGCATCCTCAATTCTTATACTGACCAATATAATGCATTATGAAGTTATCTAGAGTGCATTATAGATGAGAGCTTCATAGAGCATTCATAATGCATAATATACATGGCTATAATGTGTTACACCTTTTTAGAAAGTTATAGCCATATTTATAATATTTTATTAATGCATTATAATGCATTATGAAGGTATGTATAATGCATTATGATGATTACTTTAAGTACATTTGTGCAACGCACATAGAGACAAATCTACAGAATCATCCAGACTGTCTTCCCAACCAGGACAAGGTCCAGAAGTTATAAAAAAATAACTAATTTCTTTTCAGTCTCACTATCAGCTTTGAAAACCTCATTCAAGGGAGCATTTTCCAGTTTTTTAATTGCATCTTTTGTTTAAACCTGCATTTTTTCACCTCATTACCAAATGAACAGAAACCGATTTGTTCCTCTGGGAACGTTTTTTTTGGCACACCGGCCTCCTTTTTGCTCATTTCTAAGCATTCACTTCATATTTGGCATCTTGAAAGAAGCAAATAATGACGACGTTTTAATGTGTTTTTGTAGCAATTCACAGTAGACTCGTGTCATTTCTAATATATTCCCCTTAGCATTTTACAGCAAGTTTGTAAGCAGCTAATTACTTTATTTTTTAATTAAAAATAGCTTCGTGAGACAGCAGTGACCCAGACATGAAAAGCACCAGGCAGCAATCAGCCATGTTTGAGTTGTGGTGTTTGACACAGTTAGTCTGCTTTTAGTAAAGAAGTACAGAAGCAGGATAGTACTTACAGTTTCTAACACAATCTCACACTGAAACCGTTCATCTCAATAATCCCCATTTTTCTTCTTGAATCATCGCAGCCAATTATCGCAGGCGATATAGGCGGCCACCCATGTAGACCCATGTAGCTAAGAGGGTGAGTGGAGTTACAAAGTAAGGAAAGCCTCATTCATACCAAGCTCTCCTCCTGTACCCTGGCAACAGTATGCATCATAATATAAGCCTAAAGATATCAGCTGTCTCAACAAAACTAGCCTTCATTATGTCATTGCATATGCATAAATCTTGCATGAAAAATGAATCTCAGACGGCATTTCTGAGAGAACGCAGAAAAAGCAGAAAGCTTTTATGATATTATTTTTCTTTTTTCGCATCTGTATATTTATTTCTATAAGCAGTCCCTCCTGGGATCTGAGTCTGCAGCCACTTACTTACAAGTCCAGCTTCTTTTCTGCTACTCCACCTGCTGCACTAATTGGCTCACTGCAAAGCTGCACTGGTGATGATGAATGTAACCATTTCTGGCCGTTGACATGGAGCCGTTTGCGCTAACACTCAGCAATCCTCGAGAGCTGCAATGTGCCCAGCCTCACAGCTTCTATACAAGTTTGGGCCTGTTCAGCCAAAAGCATAAAAGGCTTTAAAGTAGCACAGGACACATTTAGACCTAACTGCTACCTGGCTAGTGATACAGTGGCTTTCGACTCACATAGAAAAACTGATTTGAAGTGAAGGACAAAATGTCCATAATGTTGTATCAAAATAAATTTTATAACCCTTTTTAAAACATTATGTTTCTGATTACTGTATCTCCTGAAGTAGTGGCCGGGACCTTTATTTACCTAAGCTGCAGAAATAACTTGCCTTTATTTGAGGCAGCCCTGCGTTAGAGGCAGGCCTTTATTTACCTAAGCCGCAGAAGTAACAGTCCTTTATTTAAGGCAGACCGGCATTAGAGGGAGGCCTTTATTTAAGGCAGACCGGCATTAGAGGGAGGCCTTTATTTACCTAAGCTGCAGAAATAACTTGCCTTTATTTGAGGCAGCCCTGCGTTAGAGGCAGGCCTTTATTTACCTAAGCCGCAGAAGTAACAGTCCTTTATTTAAGGCAGACCGGCATTAGAGGGAGGCCTTTATTTAAGGCAGACCGGCATTAGAGGGAGGCCTTTATTTACCTAAGCCGCAGAAGTAACAGGCCTTTATTTAAGGCAGACCGGCATTAGAGGGAGGCCATTATTTACCTAAGCCGTAGAAGTAACAGTCCTTTATTTGAGGCAGGCTTGTATTAGAGGCAGGCCTTTATTTACCTAGGTCACAGAAGTAACAGGCCTTTATTGGAGGTAGGCTTGTATTAGAGGCGGGTCTTTATTTCTAATTCCCTCTGTTACTGTGTTACCTTGTTAATATAAATACAACAGTATACATAAATGAATTACCACCATTGAGTCAGTTTGAACCCTATTAAACTTACTGGAAACATTTATTAGGAAATATACTCTTAAGCTCTAAAATGGTAGATTACTGTATTGCAAGGGCATCAAAACTTTAAGAGTTGGCTAAGGGTACTAGTAATTGCCTCCTAAAAGTATATTCTTAAATGTCAACTTTCCATGTGACCAGACGTGTACTGGAGTTTACTGTAAATACACCAAGGTGTCATAAGATAAGAACACAACATTTCACTAGTTACTACAGACATTAACAGTAATAAATATTCATTTTTTACACCACAGTCAAATATCTAATAACTATCAGATTTAGCTGCAAACGAAATCTGAATTGAAAAATTAGAATGTTATATAATAAAAACAACATGAATGCTTGCCTTACAGTACACAACCTCTAACTTAGATTCTGCAAACTAAATATATTGGTATATATACTGTATAAAGTCATTCATTTAAAATAATGAAACAAATGTTGTATGTTGTCTATCAGGTATAATGTTTCTGTGCTTTTTAACGCATATTTCACCAAGCACTAAAACTGACTAAATGCAATTTAGATACACATTTCTGTCTTAACGGGAGCTGCTTTTCCTGTGTCCTGTGCTTACCTTTTCAGGGTATGTTTCATGTTGTTTCTTTATGAAGTTTCGTATAAATGTGCATACGAATGCTTCCTGTCTATTTCATCCGTAGGAAGCCTTTATAAATGAGCCCCCAGAAATTTATCCACATTTGTTTTTTTTTTTGTTCCCAGCCTGTATTTGGGGCCCGGTCTTTATTTGTTCATGTTGACCACGCCCTCGGCTATTATCTGAGACCTGGCTTTTAATTGAATCCCAGTTTTTATTTGAGGATATATGGTATGTTATAGCTGTATATCTTTTTAAATAAGAACTCCATAGATAGATAGCATTTGTCTATTTGGCCTATTTAAACATCATTCTTTTTAGAGGTTCTGGTTGCTGCTGTACAGCACTAGTTTTGCTAATGGTATAGAACATATCCCTGAAGTTTCCCAGAGTAGGGATGTTGATCCCCGTTTGGACAACGCAAACATTGAGTACAGGATGATGAGGGAGATGTGGAAAGTGTGTGGGGAATGTTTCTGGTCTGAGGTTTGATTTCTTGAACAGGGAGGTCTAAATAAGTCCTCCCTGAAACAGCAGATCCGCATATATATCAAGTTTGAATATACGAGTTGAGTTCTGTAACACAAAGCACACAGAGTGGAATATATACATCATAGCATGGTGGACGGGCAGCTGTGTCTGGGGACTACAAACTTATTGATGAGGTGCTTACAGTGCAGTCGGACACCACAAAAAGCTGCATACTCCATTGAATATCCATTCATATTACACAAGTCCATGTGATGAATGAGGGTTGGTCACCTTTCTAAAGACCAGCCCGTGCCCATGTGGTGCAGAGAGATTTTGTTGCATTTATGGCAATGCCTGGTTTTCATTGCCAAGGTCACCCCAGAAAAGAAAGTGGATATGGCCGTCTTGATAATTAAGGCAGGATCTCAGCCATGGTTTTCGAACTCGATTTAGTAAATTTTGCATTGTGTTACCATAACAAAATCCATCAAGCTACATGCCTGGCACACATGGAGCAGTGTGCGGCTTTGCAGGTCAGACTCGGTGCCTGTAATTGCAAGATCAAATCCTGTGGCTGGAAGATGTTGCGATTAGGCCTTGTGACCTTCACACCTTGAGCAAGGCCCTTAACCCCTGTTGTTTCAGGGCTGCTGGATGCTGTCTGACCTGGTGTTCTGACCTCCAAGTTTGCTCTCACCTGTTTATGTGTCTCACAGAGAGCAAGATGGATTATACAAACGTTTGAATAAAGTACCTGTAACAGCATCATTTATGAGTCCAAATATATGCTGACTTGTTACAGATATAAAACAAACAAGAGGTGTAATTTTTTTTGGTCCTCAAAGGCAAAAGATCCTGAATAATACCTGAAGAGGGACCATTGTATGACTCTTTAACAATGCTGATAACCCGAACGAATCCATTAAAAAGCTTCAGCTTAGAAAATAAATATATAAAGAATGTATCACTCTAACATCATCATGCAAACCAATTTTTTCATTTATTTCATAGTTCCTCAAAATGACAATTTCAAAATTCTAATAAGCTCACTTATGAGAATTAGACCATTTCTAGCCATGCATCTAACAATATTACATATAGGATGTATGGAAAGGCAACAAATTCCTCTTTACTCTTTATTAGCTATACAGAAGAACTGGCAGCAATGAGAAGTTTGCATTTTCTATGTAACACCAAAGGCTGTGTTCTACATAGCAAGTATTCCCTCTTTATGCACAATCTCAAAGCACTCTTTCTTCTGTCAGAACCACACTCACTGCCAGGACACATGGCCCATTAGAATATAACATTGGCATTAAATTATGCCGTTTTTAAAGCTTCGATATAGCATGAAAGGGGCACAAATAATACCAGTAGCACTAAGACAAACACTACATCACCAGTCATTTATAGAGCCCAAGACAAAAAGATAATAGCTATATTGAATCACAGAAGAGATACCTAATGGCGACTAAATGGACTAAATGCTATTCAAGTGTATAGTTGACCTTAAAAAGCCCTGAGTGTATAATTTGTGAGATGAAAGTGCATTTGTGTGAGTGCCCTGCCATTGACTGATATCCTGTTCAAGGTGCACCCTGTCTTATGCCCCGTACTTCTAAAGATGGATTCTCTAATACCATGACCCTAATAGAATTAGTGGTCAATGAGGATTAAGTAATGGAAATTAGAACCACCCAAAGCAGAACTATGAACTGTTCATTACTTCAGGAAACCTCAGGACCTGATTTGAACCAATTACAAGATTCTCTTGTAATAAAAAAGTTGAGTCTGAAATTTAGATCATTGTATACTTTTTTGGGGGACTTGCCGTTCATGTTAAATTAATAATAGTTTTCTGGTGACTTCTGAATCGGGTAAACCTGACCATATAAGAAATAAATCAGAATTGTATAGCTGTGGGGTTTGGATACATTTGTAAAGCATGCAGTGAAGCAGCCAAAGTGGCATTTAGGGCCAGACTATGAAAAACTGGCAGCAGCTTGTATGATAGTGATTAAGAATATTATGAATAAAAATCCTGGAAACTAAAATTCTAAAGGTCTAAAGTCCTTGAAGCTACCAGAGCTACTTCAACAAATATCCAGTTCTATAAATGGTCAAATCTGTAACCTTTGATTCCCTGAAGAGAGCCCAGGACTCACAGAGCTCATAGAACTGCCTTTTATTCACTTCAGTACAGAGACAAATGTGGTCTTACTGTCATGACTAGAATTCTGAGCATTTGAGTAAAAACCAATTTATAGACTCTTATATACCTAGTCTGAGACAGAGCACGTTAACCTGGGCCACCCATCTATAATACCAGGTCTTCTGTCCATTATCTCTTAAGGTATCTCATTGTTGGAAACTTGTAGCCATAGGGACTTGGGGCTGCTGACTGGATGGGTGGCCCCCAGATGGGGTGTACAAGAAGGCAGATTCAGGTGCAGAGGACCAGAATACCAGGAACCAGGACATAGGAAACGAAGCTGAAACACAAAACTAAAATACTCATGCAACACTTCTGTGCGTCCAGAATTGCATACTTGTTTGCTATGTAGTACAGTAGGTGAAATTTAGTATGTGAGGCGAGCAGTATGTTCAGATCCTCAGCATGGGTGAAACAGTAGGCAAACAGTACCCAGATGACATTCTGCAAAATTGCTAAGTGTGCAACTGACAGATGCTACGCTATCTCCAGACCAATGGACCAGAGATGAAAATTGCTTGCTCAGAAATTTGTCAAGATAGCAGAGAAAGTGCCATCTCTGTGCAAATTTAAGTAGAAAACAACTGCTTACATAAGTTGACTCAAATATGTATCCCCTAGATCATTTTTAAACTTTCATGGGGTTCAAACATAATTGGTAAAACATCCAAGTTGAGGAATTTTGCAACATGGTGACTGCAGTGTGTGAATGCATAGATACTGTACTCACGCTTACAAACAGTAAATATTACATTAACGGCCCACTAGTAGGCTTCTGACAAAATTCAGTACCTACTGTATAGTGCAAGTATGAGGTTTTGGATGCATCCCAACAACAAGTTGCTCAGCACAACAACTATGGAGCTCTGGCTACTCAGAACCATGAATCTAACAATAGAACCAGTTAACCAGGAGCAGAAATGCAAGACACCACTCGACAACAACTATGGACCCTGAAACAAGACCCACTAAGTCAGTGATCACTCTGGGAACTCTGAGGAAAACCTCAGGAGAAACACTAACATACTAAACCGAGGCCTACAAACAAGACACTGAATCAAAAGGCCTACACTCTAAGAGCAATGATGATGACTGTGCAGTGAGCAATGTGCTGTTTAAATAACATTAAGAGCTAATTGCCAATGGCTTAGACACTGTAGGGTCAATTACCTGATTAACAATCATGAACAGGTGTGGCACTTTTTCCCACATATAAACTCCATTTGAACATTACACACTCATTGGTTTTGTCTTGTTTGTTGTTGGCCTTAACTCAATCTAAGTTGAGTTGTTCTAACTGTTTTATGGATGAGCTATCAGTGACAGTGTCGCAATGACTCCGTCAAAGTCCCCGTTAAGGTCTAATGCAAATTCTTCTGAAAATCCACCTACCTGAGTAGACATTTATACTTGCTGCAAAGGCATTCTTTACACCCTTATGTTTGTATGCATCTGGTTTATTTGTCAGACAATAAATAGCCAGCAGTCATACGCTCTCTATCTAAGCGTAACTCTGACATATAGCGAGTAAGTCATTACTATGCATTTCTGTGTTTTTCAAAATCACGCTGCAGTGGATGGTATCAAAAAATGAAAAAGTCTTCAAAAGCCGTGTTACAGGTCTTTATGCTCTTAATATGAAATTGTTTATGATTATCCCAGTGTTGATAATGCTCAGCCAGTGTTGATAATGCTCATTAATAAATAATTGTTCAGTGTTTCCTCCACTATATTTATTTCAATTCACTAGTTAACACCACCTGCCGATGCGATAATGAAAGCTTAAAATTGAATATTATTCAGTTGCAATGTTGTGTATTAATTCATTTTTTATATTTTTCTACACTGCTTATTTGCTGGAAAATGATTAATGCATACATGACCAAAAAAGGCAACATTTCAGTACAGAAAAATATACATTGTTTCTAAAAAACCAGAACAGGCTCATTATTTTGGTCATTTAATTAATGAGTTAGTTCCTTATGCAATTCAACCTAAGTATATTTTTAATCAGATTCAAAATACAGTATTAATCTCCATCCATATCCTGCAAGCTGTTTTATTTAGTATTTTTATGCTAGAAGCCTTGGCTGGTTCACTTGACCAATGACTCCTTCTTGGTGTGATTACATTTCGGATAATGTCACCTACAGTATATCAATCCAAAATCCAAAGCACTGCAATTTTGTTACAGCAAATAAAAAAATGGGTTCATCAGGAGCACTGACCATAAAAACAGATTGTAGCTGTAGTTGGATATTTGTATCATTCTATTTTCATCCCTGTTCATATCAGGAAGCAGTTCGGCATCTTAGATAACGACTCAATGTCCCCATGATCTTGGAGCCATAAGAGGAGATGAGCTACACTGAAATGTCATTCTGCTGCAGCTTCTTCTCTGATTTCTCAGTGTGAAACTCTGTATAGACGGCGAGGATAAAAATGCTGCGTCCGCACCCCTAGGCAGCTGGTGTGTTCCAGGTCACCTATCTAAATTTTGGCCACTTCAATCTGAATTTTATGTCAATTACATTTGCCCCCTATCCACGGATGATATGTCCCAAAACAGACCATGAATAGCCAAAACCGTTGATAATAACAAACCACCGACGGACCCCAAATATAATGTGATTTTCTTGTACTTATATATGGTAATTGGTCATTAAATACAGAAAGTACATTGTAGTCACTTTAGAATGAATGGGATTCTGACATTTTACCCTAATTTTCAAAACACAATAGAACAATGAGAAAATATTGTGTATCAAGGTGTCGTGTACGTCGGGTGAGGCGTGACCCATATGTAGCAGTTTTGGGAGAGGCAGAATTTATTGGGCCAAACACCTAACTACACATGGAATGACAATGACCAAGCTGGGGAACACAGCCACATATGTACACGGTACAGGGCTAGCAAATGAGAGACAGGTGTGGGCTGGGAACAGAGTGATAGTGGGATGACCAGCCACCTCTGCTGGCCAAACGGGGACAAGATGGAGACAGACCATGATATACTGTAAAGAATGAAAATCATACTCAAAGAACAAATGACCAATGAAAAACAACAAATTGTTACACATTTTACAATGTATTATTCTTTTTTTTGTACAGCAGATAACTGAAAGCTGATATGGAGGGGTACTGTAGTCAGGAAACGCTGTGTTTCAGGCAAACGATCACCTAAAACTGATTAGACGATATCCTGAAGTTTTCAACAGCATGAACAATGAAAAATGGGGCTACATTTCATTGTAAGTGATGCCAGCACTTTGTATGTGTTCATTAGTTGTATTGTATCGCTTTGGAAAATTTAAAGAGGACCTAGTGGCCATCAGTTATAAATGCTACTGCTTTGTCTCAGAATGATGGTAGATCTCGTTAGCGTGAGTTCATCCCGCCTACTCCTGTGGTACCACCCGAACCCTCTGGGAGACCCACTTTACAACTAAATGTCTCACTGGTGTGGAATTGTCTGACAAGCAGGACTTTTCTTAAATGATGATCAGGGCTGACTTTTTATGCTTCTAGTGAATCTAAAATAAATGCTTCAGGGGACCCCATAACCATTTCCCACACTCCTTACTGCCATCATTTTTCTGAAGATTCATGGAGTGTCATGACAGGGACTCAAAGCACTCAGTTAACACATTTTTTACTGACTTTCATAACCAGAAAACAAAAATGATTAACTGGAGTAGAATTAATAGGTCAAATAATAGTAATAAAACATAAATAATTCAATATATCCCAGAGAGTTGTAGCACGTACTGTAGTTTCCTTGACTCTGATGTGATACTTGCACGACATGGACCTGGATTCAACAGGATTATGACCCAGACTTGGACTGTACATCCATGCATTCATCTTCCATCCAGTATACAGCCCCGTTGTGGAAGTGCGAGGAATCAGTGTACGTATATGTAAATATGTATACCCTCCCCTTACATATATAGCTCTAATCTTGTTCTGCATTGCACCACAGTCCTGAGGAATTACATTTTGTATAACTGGTCTGCCATGTATGGATGATATGACAATAAAATTCACTTGACTTCACTTGACTTGAGTTGACTTGATCTCCATGCCACCCCAATATTTTTATCTTGTACTTTGTTAACAGAAATGATTGTGATATTGTGACACGTTCTTGGTTGTTTTGATTTAATTGGATAACTTGTGGTGTGGAGCTGACATGACGGGTTTCACATGTTCCTGTGGTAAGTGCGGTTGGGAGATTGTTGAGCTTTTTCTTGCAGAACTGGTACCTGTCACTTGGTTTTTCTCCTGGTTTGGGTTGCAGGTAAGGTAGCTGTCTATTTTTGACTTGGAAATACCTGTGGAAAGATTAACTTTTTTCTGGCTCTGCCTCCGCTCTTTGAATACCTACGCACAGATGCCAATTACCACAAACCCATGCTTATACTGTGGCTTGGGTTATGGACATATACATGAATCATGGCTTCATATTCTTTTTTTATCAGTTTACCTTTGCAAACTTGTGCATTGTTTCGGCTCATTTGCCATGTCCTACAAGCCAGTCCTGACAGTATCACAGGGCAGTGGACGAATTTGAATGATCAAGCTGAACTTTCAGCAGGTCCAACAGAAAGCCTGTTTGTTAGATTAACCATTAGAACCCAACAAATGCAAAATGTGTTGATTTTCTCACCCATTAATCTCAGGCTCGTAACTCGGATAGGGATGATGCACAGAGATGAATCGCATATCATCAGAACTGATCCAGTCGTCCAGGTTGCAGCGTTGTCCAGTGGGATCTTGTGCACAGTGAGGCATATTTTTAAACATTTTCCACCAAAACACACCCTTAATAATCCATGAAACATCAATATTATTCACATTAGATAGAAAACAAAGCGCATATTTGCTTCCGCAATGATCCATATACAGTACTACCCTTCTGGGTAAAAAAAAACATATTTATTTTATAATTCATTTATTATAAGCCTATGAATTGGCTGGAGTTCTACTAGAAATAACAAGAAAATGCAACACTCTATATCTATTACAAAGACAATCACTTGATATTTTCGTAATGTTTATTGACAAAAGTTTGTATATGGATGTTTGATGTGAAACTGTCAATACTGTTAACATAGAAGGCACCCATCGTGTAACTGGAACATGTGAACACAATGACGTGCTGCAGCATTGCTTTGTTGTTTGAGACTAAAATGCAGACTAAAAGCTTCATTCTCAAATTTCAGTTTACCAATCATAGCATATATAGGCGGAAAAACGATAGCAAGAAAGCATTCAGCATTAGATTCTAAAACTGTCAGTTATGTCTGTGTTTATCCAGTGGATCATAAACTAAACAATGCTATTCTATTTCAATTTCTCCCAGATGTTATGAAGTACTGTATGCATTGCTGTCTATCCGATAACTTCAAAAAGTTACCAAATGGATGCAAAATCAAAGATATTAATTTCCGTCTGGCACTGACTGTATTCCTTCACGATGCTGAGCCAAAAATAGGTCACCAATGAAACCCCCTGCATTCCCACATCACAGAGTCTCTAATTTCAACATTTATAAGATGATATTTGTAATGCCTGCAAATTTTTATATGAGATGAGACTAAAAAATAGGAAAATTTCAATGAGTTTCTTCTCATAATAAGGATGATATCAAGACTGTGTCAGTATTTACTCAGCAAATTATGACACATTTGAGTTGCTGAGAATGTGCTGAAAACAAAAACATACTGCATATGTGACTAACTTATATACATACCATGCAATAAGCCTAAAATTAAAGGGATAGAAAAACGCTCAAAAATGGATTGGGTTCAAAGGGTTAAAGAAATTGCACCTCTGATGGGGTTCCTTACAGCACAAACAAAGAAAACTGAAAAGCAATAAAGAGAGTACTACTTTACAATAAGGCTCCCTTTTGCCACTTATAAATAGTAGTCACTCATTAATAACAAGAAAACTGTGTTATAACTTGTTTATAATTGTTTATTAATGATTTACAAAGTGTTATAACGAAATTAATAACTGGATTATAAACCATTCATAAACCCTTTATAAGGGTAGTCTTATTGTGAAGTGGTACCAAAGAAGAGTACTGTTCCCAATTAGGCAAAATTTCCTTAGTGTCCTCGGTGGGTGATGAACAGCCACAAACTCTCTCTCTGTCTTACAGCATTGAATATGTAACTTCCAGTATCTGGAAATCTCACTTACATTTGTGCAGGGAAGTGTTCATATCCATGCTTGGCCCACAATGCGTGGTCTCTACCAACAGTTGTTAACGAGTGGTTTTAGAGTCAAATGGATTAGCAAGCTAACTTTCCATGTTCAAAAGGACGTTGCCTACTATTAACAGTGGTCTGCAACTCACCAACTTTGGAGTGGAACACGCTCGGGCAGTCCTGAAGTGTACCAAATGGTGAATCAGCCATCTTCCCAGGGATGGCACAGCAAGGACACTACTCTGTATTTGGACACAGGAAACCACACCAGATGTAGCCTCTCTCTCAAGCTCAACAGCCTGGTCATTAGCTAACTTTTTATGGACTAGCACTGTTAGTTAACTTCACCATAAAACACCGCACCAACCACAGTTAGCCCTCTAGCCACATGGCACTTGTGCTTTTCTTTTGGCGGACACATCTTCAGTCAAGAGTTTTAAAGAAAAAAAATTCAGTCACATGCTAACAGAACTACAGAGTCCTTCTTTTCAAAATAAAAGTACTGGGAAAAAAGTGTGCAATAATGTTTTATGCAGCCTTATAGCAATTCTTCCTGATCCTACACGAAAGCATCTTAAACCTATGACACTACCACCTAAAGAATGGTATGGAGCTCTTACTGTGGAATTAAGAATTAACACCTGGTCTGAAGAGAATGTTCTTCTTTTGACTCAACTTGAAAACTTTGAAAACTTGAGGTAACCATTCATGTTCTTCAGAGTGAGCAGTAGTTTCTGCCTTGTTTCTCTGTGTTTCAGCCCAGTGTCATAAACACTCATATTTTCAATAAGTATATTCAATATACTTTCAATAAGTATATTGAAAACTATTACGACCCTCATGCAGACCGTGACTTATCACGTTACCTTATTCATTGCGTTTGGGTCCCTGAGTTTTCCGGTGTTACTGTTTTGAATACTAATTCATACAAAGGTAATACAAGTAATTGATCTCGGGAAAACTAAGAACCCATCTCACCGAACTCAGCTCATTGTCTCCCTGACTTCAGATGTGGTCACTGAAGGTCCGGTTCAAATGAAATGGGTGAGACATCCTGAAGCAGTGTCAGAGAACCAAATTAAAGGCACACATTCTCAGCCAGCACATAGCACACCACAGTCTCCGAACTGGAGACAAAATATTTATATGACATGTAAAGTTTTTTTTGCCTTAAATGGCATCTTATCTAAAATGCCAACAAGGAATCATCTAAGTTGAATTTTTCTCATTTTTTTCTCTTTTTAACGGAAAGAAAGATCAACTGTCCTGTTTGCTAATGCTTGTGGCACTCAAAGATAAGGGAAAGGTAGTTCACATAGAGGACATGCACTACGAGTGACAACTAACAGCCACATGACGTCAAATGCAATACCTGCAAAATTGGTGATATTGGCAGTCAGACTGTCTAAATATAATACACAAAAAACAGGGCATCAGTAACAGATGCCACCAATCATATCAAGCTTTGAATGATATACATGTTAATGCCAGTTTAAATTATAAAAACATATTTGTTCATCTTTTCTCCTGATAAAGAGAATGCCAGTGCTAGAATTTGCTTATGCAAGCATACATACTTACATTCACTGGCCTGTTTCTTGGGTATACCTGTGTGCAAATAGTCTGGTCCTCCAAACAATGCAGTTGAATACATGCAGAACATGGGTCAAGAGGTTTGGTTACTGTTTATTTGCAGGGGTGACTTTAAGCTCGCCTCGGCTACTCTTGATAATTCTGTGTTCTGGTGCTGCATGCTACGCTATACAGTTTATCCACTACTGTGAAATGAAATCAAATACAAAAGAACATGAGAATGAGTTAGTGCAATGTAGTTGCCTCTGCTAAAAAGGATGCTTAACTAAAAGGCGCATCATACCCCTGATCTGTCCTGTAATGCCCCCCCCCCCCCCAAAAAAAAAAAAAAGAATATGATAAAACAAATTAATGGGTAAAGCAGAAATTAAGGACAATTATAATGACTAAGATATGTGACTCTGAATGTGGTGTGATGATGATGACAGACACAGAGGTTCCAGCATCTTCCCTGGGATTGTCACACTCCCCAGTGTCTGGAGTTTACAGAGAATAATGCAATAAACAAAAAAATCATCCGGTCAGTAGCAGTTCTGTGGGTGAAAACATCTTGTTAATGAGAGGGGTCAAAGGATAACGGCCAGACTCGTTACAGCTAAGAGGAAGGCCAAAAGTACTGAAATAACAGCCCTGTACAACAGTGTTGAGTGGAAATGTTTCTCTGAACATATAACTTGCCAACTGAAAACTGGGTATATAGTATATATCTTTGTGGATAACATATAAGATGTTATGTAAGCCATGTCCAGCAATTCTGCTAGAAGAGAGTTTTTATGCTCTCTGTACTGAGGAAATTGTATCATTAGCAAGACTGTAAACAGGTCCCTGCCATCATTACTAAGTCTAATTTTGCATATCAGAGCCAAGGACTGAATGCAGCCCATGTGCATGTTATGCGGAAATTTCAAAGTCAAGGCAACTGAGAGAAATGGATTTTAATTAAAACTAACGTCAGTCACCCCTGTGAGACCTCTCTGGTTTCAATCTGAATTTTTCACAGTGACAGCACAGGGGACTCTGTTGGAACATAATTGTCCAGCTCCAGCAATCAGAAAACACGGAAATCCTCACAAAACAAAAGGCACGTGGAACCACAACAAGCTTCGGCTGTTTACATTTCAAAATATGAAAGACGTGCTATTTCAATTTAGACATCACGGTTACTACTTTCCAAACTTTTCTTCACTAAGGAAACTCTTAAACTAATGATCTACATTGCTTTGTCAAAGGCTGGCCTATTGTTGTCTATTGAAGCAATAAAAATCACAGCATATTGGACTAGTAGTGATATTTATCACTATTGAACCACATTTTATTCCTATAAACATTTACTGCATGTATGCCACTCCACTCTCACACACACACATGCAGTTATATGCAGAATTTACACTTGGTAGCAATCCAACATGCCGCCACATTGCCCAATGGGTACCCCCAGCGCCAAATTCTCCCTCCTCCTAGGCGGTTACCCAGCCTGGTATCTCCAAAAATTCCCAGTAGTGCTCTGGGCAGTGCCAAGGCCTATATAGCCGCTGAGCCCCAGTTCTCCCACCATTCTCCCCAGTCTAGACTATCGGGGTAATCACTATGCTCCTGGAGAAGGGTGCTCTGTGTAGGCCAGGGGTTGGTATAGGGCCAGGCAGTCACGATTCAGTACAACAGTCCTTTGGCACTCTGGCATACGCATCTTGTAAAACACATCGGAGCATCGCCGCAGGACATCCCTGGGGCCCCTCCAGTGGCTGCCCAACTTGCATGACTGTCACTTCTTCCTGATGGAGCAATACACTCAAATAAATTCCCCAAGCTGGACGGCCTGTCTCCAGCAGCGGACGTCTTCTGCCTTTTTCTGCCTGGCCATGGCTATGTCCTGATGTTGCCTGGCCAGCTTGTGCATGGTCCGGACACGATCCCAGAACTGGCAAAGGTAGTCCAGTCCCAGTGCCGCTGGCAACTCGGGGCCAAACACCAGCTCCACCAGGTCCGCAGCTTATGGCCAAACATGAGGGCAGCAGAGGTGCTAGATAAGCCCACAGGACCAGTGGAAGGTGGACATCCCAGTCACGCCGGTACTGGTCAACGGTGAAACCGCTCCACCAGCCCGTCGCTCTGAGGTTGAAGTGTGGTGGTGCGGGTCATCACGATCCCGGGCCGCCGGCAAACCTCACCCAACATCGGTACTTCAAAGTTCCTCCCCTGGTTATTGTGCAGCTCCTTTAGGGGTCCAGAGTGGGAGAAAAACGTCTTCAGGCGCTTCACTGCCACGGGGGAGGTGCTCCGGTCATGCTCCATGTGCACCTTGGGCCTATTCGTAAAGGAAAGCATGGCCACGAGTGTGTAGCAGTTCCCAGCCTCAGTGCAGGGAACGGGGCCCAGGATGTCCACCCCACACGGGGAGCCTGGGACTGCTGGCTGGGGCCCTTCCAAGCCGCGCACACGTCACAGCAGTGCAGGAACAGCTCGGCCTCCTGCTGCTGCCGGCAGCTTTCCCAGCGTCTTCTTCACCCTGAAGTATCCGGCCCTGACGACTCCATGCATCAACCTCAGCATGATGGGCACAGGCTCCGGGGCATCAGTCAGTACATTTACAAGCATAGCGAAGTCGATTTACGGTTATAGCTCAACTAGGCTATTAAATCGAACTACTGTCCTTGTCCCTGTATACATACACAGTAGGGGAATCTATTTATTGACCGAAGTATGTTTGACTCCACTACAACAGGTGGCAATATGGTTCCTTTCAGCTTGTTAGTATTGGGCTTTGTCCAGTTGACCTCTCATGTGATAGACGCAAAAAAATAATAAAATTAATAATTATGGGTGCGTGGACAAATGATGTGACACGAAGTTTAATTGCGATCTCGTCATAAGAACAGATACAAGAAGATCAGGATAGCATAACAAGAAATAAAGTATTTTATATAATATACTATGACAGCACGGTATTGGATCCTGGCTGAATGCTGCGCTGGCAGAAATCCTGGACAGACTGCACCATCTCGAGAGACAGCCCCACTGCGGTGCTGTTGTCCCCCCGCGGCCTGGTCTGGAGTTGCAGCTCTGTCATTGGTGGAGGCCTTTCCTTGAGTGGTTGCCCTTATCCCCTGCCTCACGGATATCCCTCCTCATTTCTTCCTCCACTACCGCAGCCCTGCAGGATCCCCATGTCTGTACTGAAGCAGAGGATTGCCCCCAGCACATCGATGGTGGCCCCCAGGTGAACTAGCAAGTCCAGGCCGATGCAGGCATCAGCAATGTCAGCTGGCCAGAGCTCCTGCACCACCGCGTGTCCTGCCAGCTGCCTCCTTCCCCCTCGTGGCCATGCACGCACCCATCACTGTGGTCCTGGCTTCAACTTTGCTCTCACCTGCATGTGTGACTGATATAGGAGAAAGATGGGATATGTGAAAACCAAAGGAATTTCGTGTGCTTGCAAAAATCACAATGAATATTTCGGAGTTGTAATACAGACACTCGTCTCTGTAAGAAAGACATTTCAGTCACATGGCGTCAACTATTTTGTGCTGGCGTGATGAGTCACCTTTTCAACTCAGTCCACGCCTCCGCGAGACTGGGATTTTTCCCTGTCACCATGCCATTTGGACACTATAAATGATCACCCCTGCTTTAGCTACAGACACTTGACAAGGTTTAGTTAAGTTAAGCCGGTAAATCTGAAAGCAGGCATGTATTCCTCTGATAGCTCTGATGTGCTGTTGATGCCTCAGGCCTTTAAGACAGTACTTGTACCAATGTTGTGCAAAACCGTAACATAACCCCCGAAAACGAAAATCCCTTGAATAAAAACAACTGAAACAGCAAATACTGGAGGCATGACAGAAATGGTATCTGGAAGCACATATCCCATTAAATTAAACAAGGTCCAATGGTTCTAAATTTCTGTGTATTGCTTGGAATGACTCTCCATTATATACATGCTTTTCTCCCTCTCTTTCAATAGGTGTTTTTATCACAAAAAAAATGCATAATCAAAGGCAGAAGTCAGAAATTGAAAAAAATTCATATCACATAAAATATTATTTTAATGCCAGTGTATAATCACAAGAATCATTTCAAAGTTTTGTACAAAACAGCAACACCCTTAGGTTGTTAAAAGGAACCTCCATCTGTAGCAGCGTTCTTGTGCATTCTTGACACAAAGATTACTGACACACATTTAACTATTGACACAATTCCATCCATCAAGCAAGATAAACTCACTTATTTGCTACTTTTCAGATGTGTTTTCCTGCTATGATGATGTTTTGGCTTTTGTTGGTGTGTTTGAGTTGCAGGTGTAATGTAGCGTAGAACAGTAATGTTACGATGTGTAGTGTACTTATATTTTAGTAAGTCACTGCATTAATTTTGCTTGTTTTTCTAACATGGTGAAAGAAGCTGATGGCAGCAAGCAGAAAAATATTAAGTCAGTTTGACCTTTGACCCAGAATTTTCCAGGCATCACATGAACAAAAACACATTCACATTCCTCTTTGCAATGAATTTGTCAAAACTCAAGGGCAGGGGCTAATTGAATTTGAATGAATGTGGACAAAGTTACTATTAATAATAAGAATAATTATGACATAATTCATTTAATTTATGGGATTAGTAATAAACACAAGAAAATCCATCCATCCATCCATTGTCCAACCCGCTCATCCTACTGGGTCGCGGGGGGTCCGGAGCCTATCCCGGAAGCAACGGGCACGAGACACAAGGAAATAAAAAATAGAAAATAATTCACCACAAGAAAATACGCAGACCATGATCAAAAAAAAAGTATGAATAAGGAAATAAAAACATTATATCGTAAGAAATTAATTAGTAGCTGTACAGATTGAGGTGACAATGTAGCAAGTTAAAAAAAAAAACAATGAATAAGAAATAGTTATGAAGACATGCTGGGCAGGGCAGACAGTGCTAGCAGAGCACAGAGGACACTGATTGAAGTGAAGAGGAGACTGAAGTGGGGGAGCAAGGAGGAGTTATAGACATGCAGGAGAAGGGAGTTCCATAGACAGAGAGCTAACCAAGAGAATCTGTGGGGGGAGGACAGAAAAACAGCAAGGAGCCCAAAAGAGGAAGATGGTGGAGTAAGTATGGGAGGTACTTTCTGCAAAAAATGAAAATGATAAAAAGAAAATACAATCTCCACTTTGCCATTTACTTCCCAAAGTCTGTGCGTAAAAATCCTGCACAAATTAAAATTAAAATGAAATAGCGCTATTTGCATTTTAATTTTCCACTCATGTATGAGTCAGATGTGAAAAATTGAAAAATAAAATTAAAAACCCTTTTTGTCTTTTCATTTTCCAATTTGACTTTTCATTTCCTACTTTGGCTTTTCATTTTCAAGTTCGCTACATGCAAATATATGTTAATCGGAGCGGGCGGTGGGCGGAGCTACTGATCACTGCTGCGCTTCTCAGTGCGTTTGCCGATTCCTTTCTTCTTGTGTTTCTTGCCCGTGTCGCCCGTGTCGCCCAAACTAATGGCAAAGTCACACGTGGCTTAAGTTAGCTACTTATCTACAGCTTCCGATACATTTAGCTTCTTATTCGTAGCGTCTTAGACTTAAGTTACTTGCAGCTTCCTTATAGTGGAGTGTTCGAAGCTGCACATGCTGTGCAGTTTTTAGTTAAAACATTTTGAAAATTAGGGGTGGAGCTGAACCCGAATACGGTATTCGGAAAGGCACAAATAATGTGTTTTTTACGAATACTTATTTCGAACAAATACTTTAAAAAATATTTGTATTCGGGAACAAGAAAAACTTTAAATTAAAAAGCTGCGTTTCCTCTTGAGACCGCAGTGCATGCCCGGATGAGTGAGTGAGTGAGTTCAGGAGTCGGGGGGGAGTAAAAGAGGTGACTGACACAGGCTGCTCCACACAGCAACAGAGAAGGCTCGGCTGAGCGAAAAAAAGACTTAACTGTATCACTATTTTTGTTGAATAGATTTTTGTACCTTAACTGGGTTCCGGAGGCAGTTTATAACTTTCGGGAAGCAGAGTTTGATCGGGAGATTATTCCATTACGCTGCATTATTGACGTCTGCAGTCAGGTGCTCTCATGTTCGCTCTGTTTACGTAGCTCTGTTAGCTCGGTAATTTAGACAATAGGCTGTTGACAGAGTAACGTTAACGTTTGGTTAAAAAGGTTAAAACAATGCTTGTGTAGTTGTGTCGAATTGTATGCACTTGTAGGAGTTACAGTAGGCTATATGGTACGTTTAAGTTACTCTGTCTACTGCATATCCATAATTATAATTAAAGAATACTTACACTATAACGTAAATTAGAAGTGCAACGCAAAAAAACTGGATTTTTACGCCTATTTTGAATTTTACTTGAATACGAATACAAATACAAATACTTTTCCCCCCTCAACAAATACAAATACAGATACAAATACCGGCTGCTTTGCACACCCCTATTGAAAATACAAAATTAAATATTATGTCGCGCGATATAATGGCAGGTATGCCATTGTAAGGAAACACTGAAATTAGCCTGGGTCAGACTGCCATGTTTTCAGCTAGGTAGCTATCTGGCCTAGGCTAATTTCAGTGTCATTAGAGTGGCATGCCTGCTGTTTACTATGCATTTCATATTTACCTTACCCAAGATGAATAAGACCTCTGAATTCCATTTGGAAATATGGCTTCTTATTCAAATAAGTGTGAACAATTGATCAAAGTGTCATGCGACCAGTTTACTGTTACAAATGAAAGATCACATTATGCCTAGGTAATTCCACCATTTTCAATACAGGAAGACTTTCTTCTACGAAATAAATATACGTTCTCAAACCTTTTATTCATATGTTATTTTGTATTTCCAACTTAAGCCCCGAAATTAGAAGCTACGAATAAGAAGCTAAATGAATCGGAAGCTGTAGCTAGTAGCTAACTTAAGACGCGTGTGACTTTGCCATTAGTTTGGGCGACACGGGCGACACGGGCAAGAAACACAAGAAGAAAGGAATCGGCAAACGCACTGAGAAGCGCAGCAGTGATCAGTAGCTCCGCCCACCGCCCCGCTCCGATTAACATATATTTGCATGTAGCAAACTTGAAAATGAAAAGCCAAAGTAGGAAATGAAAAGTCAAATTGGAAAATGAAAAGACAAAAAGAGTTTTTAATTTTATTTTTCACATCTGACTCATACATGAGTGGAAAATTAAAATGCAAATAGGGCTATTTCATTATAATTTTAATTTGTGCAGGATTTTTACGCACAGACTTTGGGAAGTAAATGGCAAAGTGGAGATTGTATTTTCTTTTTATCATTTTCATTTTAATTTTATCTTTTGCAGAAAATACCTCCCATAGAGTATGAGGGGGCAGCTAAGAGAAGAGCAGACAAATTAAGGAGAAGATTCCTGAAGCAGATCCAGAATTTCATAGGGAGCCAATGTAGGTCAAGAGGAACAGGAATTATGATGACAGGGCTTCGTATGGGTGATGAAACCGGCTTTGTTTACAATCCCCCGGGAAAAAAGACACTAAAGTACAAAGAAACTACAGACACTCCTGCGTTTTACCCTATTTGTAAAAACCTGGGCTGACTAATCCTTTTCCTTTCAAATCATTTTAGCACTTGCTTTCCACTGTTGTCTCAGTTGATTCCCTCATAGCTGTAATTCAGTCATTTTCGCCCACTCCTCACACACCACTTTTTAAAAACTTTCATAATTTCGATGGCTAATGTTACTAGTAAAAATCTAAATACTCTAGTTAACATTTGTCTAAGGGTGGAACCTGCTGTTGGTAAGTTTCCCGCCATTGTAAATATCATAATTAAATCAAATAATTTCTAATAGTACTTTCATAGCGATATGACTTAAAAGTGACTTACTGTACATCAAAATATGTATGCATAATGTTGAGTAAAGTTGTACATAAACATTAAGCTGCTTTTCTCAAAAATGTTCTTCAACTGGGTGTTTGACAATTTCCCGACAATCTTGCAGAATGGCTGCCAGTCATGATAGCTGTAATTCAATGTTGATACAGGGGTCCTCCACAGATACAGGTACATGTGTTCTTTGCCTCATTTTATTATGCTGTCATTGATAACGTTACTGGGGTTGCTCTGTACTGTATCTGGAAAACTCCATTTGTAAATAACCAGCTAAGCATAAACACTATATCCCTTTTTTCCTTCCATTCTTACTCCTGCTCAGGACTCTTTGAGTGATTTATTATAAGGTAAACTACAGTACAGACAATAAGCTGTTCCATTTACTATTTTCACAGCTGTGCAACAGATAATTACCTACTGTAAAAATCAGTGTAGTGTCTCTAATCTGATCATAGTGTGTGATTATCTGAGTGTACACCCTGTAATGGAATGGCACCCTGCCTCATGTCCTGAGTTCCAGGTTTACTGTGAACCTGTACTGGGCAGTGATTGGATCTGCAGGTTTGGACTCTGTTTTTGTGAACAGAAGGTCAACAGTTCAAAGAAATTTTACTGTTGGACCCTTAAGCAAATTGCTCCAGGCATCCCGGCTGATCCTCCTCTCTGATCTTCACTTGTATGCTGCTTTGGACAAAACCAACTGCTGAATAAATAAATGTACTGGAAAAGCAGTTTGAAACATGGGTGGATATATCAGTAAAAACTGCTAAGTATATTTTTCCCAGAACCCAGAACTGAACCCATAAGCAAAGTACTTAACCTGACTTGTGCCAATAAAATATCTAGCAAATATTTTTGGAAGAAATCCTCAGCCAAGTGAATGTACAATAAACAAATACATTTTTCTTTAAACTTTAATCAAATAACACTTGATCTACAGATGGTGCCCAGGGTGGGCACCATTTGAGCTGGAGTGCTGGTTCAGTCCCATGGAAGAGTGACGTTGTGGGTGTGACTTACAAACTGTAACATTGTGAGTGCAGACTTCAACCCACCACCATACACAGGCCAGCGTGGAGAATTGACTCATCGTTGGACTTTGACTTTGCCCTTGCCCACAGTTTACACTTTGCTTTTACCAAGCAAACCCACTCTATCCTTTTCAATAATGTCAGCATGCCCAGCATGTCAGCATGTGCTTCTTCCTCGCATTCAAAATTGGCCTCAGTAATGCACGGATTCACAATGAAAGATACGGAACATGCTCTTAGTTCGTGTAATCTGTTGCATCTGTATTATGACAGAATTAAGTAAAAAAGCAAAAGGTGCAATTATTATCGGTTATCGCAAAACCCAAAAAAATCGCAATTAGATTTTTTTCCAATATCATTCAGTCCTAAATAGATATCTGATCATGTTCATTTTTTTGGGAGGGGAGGTGGAAATATGCTAATATTGGGGTCTGCGCCCCCCATCCCCCCTATTTCTGATGCCCCTGAAAATGACAACACACATGATTTACATTTAAAACACATGGCAAATACATGCAAAAAATTGTCAAAATGACAATACCTACACTACATTTTCCAAATGCTGTAAATTGACAGACACAATGCAAATGCTATAAACGCATGCAAATCAGAAAATATTCAAATCTGTTCATAACACAATGGAAGTGAGCCTCAAAACATCAAAAGTTTTCAAGGGAAAATTAAACGAGAAAAGTTGGGGCTGAGCGGTATAGTCAGTCCTGCAACAGCATGTGACACCACAACAGTGCTAATCTGTTCTTTCATGATTGATATATTAGTACTCAAGTCAATACTAAGTGGAGTGGCATTTGTAATTGAACGATTTTCAGTTGGGTTCAAAGCAAACGAAAGTAAACTAAGAGCACCATCTAGTGGGGTCAGAAAATACAGCAAATGGTTCATGAAGTGGGTTTGGGCCCTTACTACTCCCAGCTCTTAGCGACTGATGAGTTAACGAGTTCAGCACAATCGGTTGAAGTGGTTACTAGGCAATTCTCATGAAACTCATGACCCATAGGAAATGTTTATGAAATAATTTATTAATGTAGTATTTCTTATTTGAAGTGCATATACAGTAACTTATATCCAAATACCTTCATCGTGAATTGAAATTGAGGCCCTGATAAGATTTTGAATAAAAACCTATAGCATTTCTTCCTGGTTTTAAGCAACGCAAGAGTCAACATAAACAAAACAGAAAGTTAGCATTTCATAGGGAATATTTGTTATATCTCACATGTGGTTTTCATTTAAAACTGAACATTTAGTACTCTTAACTGAAAATATTGTGCATCACTAATCTGCCTAAAAATACCAAGATATTGTTATTGGTCCATTTAGCTCAACAGTAGTGACTATACAGAGGGGCATTGCAGTTTCCCAAGTCATAAAGTATGTAAGATCTAGATTTGCTAGCTGACTATGAGTATGTTTACATGCGATAACCTGATTAAGGTGTTTCCATGTGTTTTTAAACAACTGATTATGGAGCCAGTCATCTAAACACAGTAATCGGATTATTAAAAACACATGTAAACACCATACTCTGGTATTCTGCAACACCTTTAAAAATTTGCTCTGTTTGTAAATGTAGAGCATATATGTTGCCATTTGATTAAAGTATCTTAAGAATTTGTGGTGTGTTGATACTAATTACCCACTGTAGTGTTTCAAAACCAATTTTGCATTTCATTCACAATTAAAACCGGAACACCAATTGATCTGCTGCCTATACAGCGTGATATGATGGATTGCCAGGCCAAATCAGTTCAATTGCAGGCATTGTACTTTTTCCTGAATTTTTTTCAGTGCATATTAAGCTGTAAAGGGTGAAAGCAAAAGGTGAAGGGGGGTCAGCTAAGGTGATCATATGACAGGTGTTGCTGGATACAATCCAAATGAGGCAAGCCAATACACCTATCATTGTGCAAGTTCTGTTAGCTCATTCACACAAGAAACTGTGCTATTTTTAGGATTACAGTAATACAGTTTGTTTTTTTTCCATAATGTAAGTATAACACCCATGCAGGCTGCCCAGAATAGAAGCGGTACTGCCTTGGATGTGTGGCACACTCCAAAGTCCCAGGAGATGGTGCATTTCCAAAATGTAAACAGCTGCGTTCTTTAAATACTTTCTTGGACCACACAGTGCTCCAGCAAGTATTACGGCATCAGACGGGCCCACTCACACTTATGGTGCTTGTGTCTCAGCAGGTAAATACAGAAGCCACATGGGTGGCAAGCGGGCAGCAAAAAAAAATAGCTGGGGGGCAGCTGTATATCAATCTCTCTCTCTCTCTATCTATCTATCTAATCATCATTGGTAAACAGCATGGAAGATGGAAGGGATTTCTAGCTATTCATACATTTTCCGTTTTTTATTCACTATTATTTGCAACCTGGTATGCCACATGACAGGATAGCATTCACACACAGAAACATGATATTCTTCATGATATATCTTATATCTTATTGCTCTTCTAATGAGCACTTCCTAATTCTGCAGAGAAAATGGCCTCCTGCTCAGGGTCACAGGGAAGCTATAGCCCAGAGAGAAGAGGGCAGAAGGCTGAGGTGCACGCCAGACTGGATGGACCTGATAGCATGCACACACCATGGACAATTTAGAGAAACCAAGTTACCAAACAGTAGGAGGAAACTAGTGTAATAAGTAGAAGGACATGAAAAATCTCCACACACAGAAAGGTCAGGATTTGAACCCCCAGTTGTCAATTGTATAAGGCACCTCTTCTACCCCATAAGATACCATACAATCCCTATGTTCAAAAAATAATTTAAAACACAATGCATACATTCTTCTTAACCTGCTGTGCCAGGAAAGAATTTTACACTTTTAAACTTGAATTTAAAATAACACGTCTGTCGCGCCCTGCATGCCTTTCCCCTTGTTCTCTCCGTTGAGTGGCTCTAACGAGCCACACCTGTTACTTGTTTAATCGTACCTCTCGTCACAGTCCTTGTGTGGATCACCCCAAGTGCCTCTTGTCTGCTTCCTCGTCAGTGATGTATATAGTGCCTCCTTGTTTCAAGCTTCCCAGTGCAGTCACTGATGTTGCTGCATCAACATGCATGTGCCCTCCAGTGTGCCCTCCAGTGTGCCCTCCAGTGTGCCCTCCAGTGTGCCCTCCAGTGTGCCCTCCAGTGTGCCCTGTGCTCTCGCCTGATCCTCCCTGCCCCATTTTGACCCCTTGCTAGGGTTGCCAACTTTCTCAACCCCAAATGAGGACCACACTTTCTTGCAGGTGCGCGCAAATTATAACCACAGACTTGTTGTTGCTACTCTAAAGATTCAGCTTAGGTCCAGCAGGCTACCACTGACTAGGATAACTAACGAGTCTTGATTTGCTTCTGATGAGTTTGCATGCAGTTTGTGTGAGGAACTTGCAGGTTTGGTGATTGCCGACTCTAATGTGATGTGCGAGACCTTCCGTGGTAAGACCCTGAAAGTTGCAGAGGGTTGTGTGGGTGTTGCCAGTGTTCCCAGAAGGAGGTATTTCATCTCACAGGACACCCTGGATATTATCAAGAGTCGTCTCAGTGCATGACTTGGTGGCAACTCCAGTCTGTACCAGGAATTGAGGAGGACGGCTGTGACACAACATCTGTGGTCTAGTGAACCACATCCTGCTTACAGAGGAATCGAAGCATTGCATACATTTGAATCTGGACCTCAGAGACTTGCAGTCAGGGTAGGTAAAGGAACAGTCTTTATGGATGACACTGCGGTTGTGACCTGCTGGGCCGGCTACTTTGAGCAGTTGTTTAAAGCTGATCCTCTGGCTAGGATGTTGGACATCTCTAGGTCCACGATTCTTGAGGCTGATCCTCCAATCAGCTGTGAACCACCCAATCTCACTGAGATTGCATGGTTGGTGAATCAGCTGGGGGTAGGGAAGGCCGCAGGGATCTGGAAAGGAAAGGGTGATCACCTGTATTACGGCAACTACAGGGGGATAACACTACTCTCAGTGCTGGGTAAGGTCCTTGCTAGGGTCACCCTTAACAAGATCCATGATTATTTGCTCGCCTACCAGTGACTAATGAAGTCCGGTTGTACCCATAAGAAGTCTACCATCGACCCCGTCCTGGCACTGATGGTTCTCATTGAATGCAAGCGCGAATATCGGCAGAGGTTCTTTGCAGCCTTTGTCAATTTTCATAAAGCGTTTGACTCAGTAGATCGAGTTGCCTCATGAGACATCCTGAGACTTCGTGGGATCCCGCCAAAGTTGCTGGACATCATGGCTGGCCTGTACACTGGTATTATGAGTGCTCTGCAGAGTGCAGAACCTCTATATTCTTCCCAGTTGATTCTGGGGTTCACCAGGGGTATGTTCTTGCTCCTACTCTGTTCAATGCTTGCATGGACTGGGTGTTGTGGGGTCCTGCAGCTGTAGGGTATCTGTTGATGAAGAAAGATTTACTGATCTTGACTTAGCCAACGATGCTGTGATCTTCGTGGAGTCAATGGAGGCTCTGATTGGGGCTCTCAAGAGAGCGAGGAGACTGAGTGTCTGGGATTGCAAGTGTCCTGGCCAAGAACCCGACCTTTAATGACTTCTTAGGCACAGCCATCAGTAGTGTGTCTGTCTGCGGGGAGAATTTCGACCTCATCAAGAGATTCACTTACATCGACAGCGACATTCATGTCTCTGGTGACTCTTCCTACGAAGTCGGTAAATGGATTGCGAGATCATGGGGGGTCATGAGGTCACTGGAAAGGGGTGTGTGGTGCTCCCGATATCTTTGCAAGGGGACGAAGGTCCAAGTCTTTAGAGTCCAGGTGCTCCCTGCCTTGCTATATGGCTGTGAGACATGGATGTTATGCAGTGAGCTAAGACAAAGACTGGACTCTTTCAGTACTGTGTCTTTCCCGAGAATCCTTGGATATGGCAGGTTTGACTTTGTGTAGAACAAGTGGTTGCTAGAGGAGTCCCAAATGAGACTGACCCTTCTTTCTGAAAATGAATATCGCTTTCGATAAAAGCATCTGCTAAATAAATAAAATGTAAATAAGAAAGTAATTGTGTGTGCAGAACCAATGACCTTTTTTCTCTTTTTGGTTTAAGTACGAACCTTCTGGGGAAGTAGTCCAGCTTTAGAAAACTGCTTCATTATTATTATATTATATTAATGGAAAACTATATATATGTGGAACAAACAAAAACACTGAATGGTGGGGAATAGTATATACATTTTAATAGATTATGACCAAATCATTACATAATAGCCAATATCATTGATTATTTTAAGGTACAGGAACAATCCAAACAAACAGTGTATAATTTGTTTTTCAATCTGTACATTTAGGCTTTCAGTTAAATTTGCCTATGCTCATGCAATCAGCCAATCAGTCTTGAATGTTTCTACTCACACCAAGCATACAGCCAATTAAGCATTTATTTCTGCATGCACACTATACTGACAGTATAGTGCATGCGCAAATTTACAACATGCCGTCAGCCAATAAGGCCTGGAAATGTGTGTTCACATCCAACAAGTCAGAAAATACCTCTAGGAAATGAGTACACACCTTTTAAAGTGACCAATCCTGCATGAATACTTACATTTGCATCTTACCCTCAGCCACATGCACAATGAATATGCACATTCACGCATTGTGGCCAGCCAATCCCTCCAGCATATGTGCATTCAGGCCTTGCAGCCAGCCAATCCTACTTGTAGATGCATATTCACACATTGTTAGAATTCAGTATTCCCCGCCTGGGTTTGCACATTCACCTCCTGCAGGAAGCCAGTCACACTTGCATACTGTATGTGCATCAACATCCTAGCTGTTAGCCAATCCCTGCTTGGATATGGCCATTTTCATCTGAGTCTGAATCAGTCACCTTTTATCTAAACAAAATGGGTGCCAAAATCAGAAAGCAAAGCATGCTTTTATTTATAGATACAAATAAAAGCATGCTACTGCACAGAAACAAAACAAAACAGGAATCTTTGGAGTAAATACCGGAGTTTTACATTATACAAGGAGTAGTGCAGTACAATGCAGTGCAAAAGTCTTAGGCAGTCACAGAAAATGATGTTTAAATGATCTTCATGTTGGTGTAAAACTATGGCATTATATTGACACCAATACATACAGTAAATTTGGTTAAATTTGCAGATGACACCAAGGTGGGTGGTGTAGCAGATACTGATCTAGTAGCACAGAGGCTACAACGGGATCTTGATTCAATTAGCGACTGGGCTGATACCTGGCAGATGAAATTTAACGTAGATAAATGTAAGGTAATCCATGCAGGGAGCAGAAACATAAAGTACAGATATTTAATGGGTCCCACTGAAATAAAGGTAGCTGATTATGAGAAAGACCTCGGTGTGTATGTTGATGCTTTCATGTCTCATTCTCGCCAGTGCGGGGAAGCAATGAAAAAGGCCAATAGGATGTTGAGTCTCTAGGTGTATGGAGTTTAAGTCAAGGGAGGTGATGCTATAATTATATAATTCCTTGGTAAGACCCCACCTAGAATATTGTGTGCAGGTCTGGTCACCATACCTTAAAAATGGGCAGTGGTGGCTTAATGGTTAGGGATGTTCACTCGCAATTGAAAGATTGCAGGTTCAAATCCCTGACCAGCAAGACACCCCTGAGGTACCCTGAGCAAGGTACCACCCCCAAGCACTGCTCACCGGGTGCTGAATTAGCTGCCCCCTGCTATGTCACATTGTTATATATGGGTTAAATGCAGAGGACACATTTTGTTGTTGTTCACGGCGTGTCAACAATGACAACTGAATTCTAAAAAAAGAAAGGACATTGCTGCCTTGGAAAGGGTGCAGCGTAGGGCTACAAGAATTATTCCTGGTCTTAGAGGAATGTCTTATGAGGAGAGGTTAGCTGAGCTGAATCTGTTTAGCCTCGAGCAAAGGAGACTAAGGGGGACATGATCCAGGTATATAAGATTCTAACAGGTCTGGATGCTGTTTAGCCAAATGGCTATTTCAGTATTAGTTTAAATACTAGAACTCGTGGCCATAAATAGAAATTAGCGGGAGAACATTTTAAAATGAATTTGGGAAAGCAGCATGTAGTTAGAGTATGGAATAGTCTTCCTGCTAGTGTAGTGGAAGCTAAAACCCTGGGTTCCTTCAAATCAGAGCTAGATAAGGTTTTAACAACTCTGAGCTATTAGTTAAGTTCTCCCCAAACGAGCTCGATGGGCCGAATTGCCTCTCGTTCTTATGTTCTTATGTCTGTCAAAGTGTATCAATTTACCCATTTCAAAACGTCTCCTAAAGTCACGCCAGTATTTGCTGCAACCATCCATCCATTTTGACTCAACCCTAACCCCACCTTGTTTGGCTAAAAAATACCCCATTGAGTTATTCAATAAATCAAGGTAATTAATTGAGCTGGTGGAGAAATTTAACAGACATACAGAATGGCTGAGGTGCCCCCTAAGGAGAGGTTTGGGAACCAGAGCAGAGTTTATCTAGCCATCTAAGAAGATACAGTAAGAAAAAGATGAAATTATTGTTCATTATTAGTTACCGTTAATTTGCATGTATTTTTCCCTGAGCAAATATTCACATACTATCAACATAAACAATTTCTTTGACTGTCCAAGACTTTTGCACAGTACTGTATGTGACTAAAAAATGTGCTATATTAGTCCATTATTTTCATTCTGCGTACATTCATTCTGTATTTATTCTGTACACTGTATCATTTCAAAATGATGGACAGTGTATTTACTTTTGTTATACACACTACTGTTTTAATGACTATTTACTAACCATGTCTTGAGTCCCTTGGCAGGACAACACTCCTAAAATAAAAAAGAAAGAAAAGACAGCCACAAAAAAAAAGTCATGAAGTAAAAAGAAGTGGCGAGCTAATGGCTTTTACGCTTAGGGGGGCTCCTTTGGACTCCCTGGCTATAGATTCCGTGTTTCATTATTCCCTGGCTCCTTCTGCTAGGTGTATTTTTTAAATGAATGCGGCAAATGACACCATTTGGTGAGGAATCTCACACGGCAGCTTCTCTTATTATTAAACATGACTACTCTCTCCCGTGGAAGTAAAAATAAATGAATAAGAGTTTACATGAAAGACCTGAACGCAATTACAGCAGCAGGTGACTGCCGGAAGCTGGAACACCTACGAATCTGCCTAGAAGCCTAGGAAAGTTACGGATGAGCAGAAAGCTGTATTTGTAAAGGTGGAGAGAGGCAGCCAAATGAAAGAGAATTTCCAGCTTGAGTAGCGTCACTCAACAGCAATGCCCACCACACATCCTATTTTGGAATGCTGTGTCAAATTGAATTATTGTGGATGTTGATGTTCTGACTACGAGATGGTAGGCTACTTTAGGGGCACTGCTTTTAGATATACCTTGTTGAAATATACATCTGTGTAGATGAATATAATCTAATCCAGTTATTTAAGCAGTCCAGGGAAGCAAATGAAAAAAACTACTTTGGCCATCATAGTAGACAAGGCAACAGTGAGGATGGCGCAGAAGGTGCTGCAACACTAGTATCTATAATTACTAAAATCCAGGCTTAAAATACATTAAAATTAAGAATGCTTGCTTAATCTGTGGAACCAGCAATAGTGGTGATGCCCTGGTTATGACTCATAGTAAGAAACCTTCTTATTGGTACCATGAGCAAATCCCCATTTTATTAGTCTTTACATCTCGTCTTCTGTGCAACTGATGAATTTCATACTCTACCACTAATGGCAGATTTCTAAACCACAGCCAAAAACAAATAAACAAACAAATAAATAAATACCTCACCAGCTTTTTATCTAATCAAATTCTTCTAGCCGTTCAATAAGATATCAGTAACTTTTTGGAGAACAGAAGAAATTCTTATTAGATTTTACTGTTGATTTACTGTGATTGTAATTGTAATGTAAAATTGTGTATTTATTCTGAGCAAAGACTTTTGCGCAACATTGTTTAGCTAGCAGGCAAATGCTTTTAATGAATGCATCAGGTGTCCCATTTTAATGTTGTTCTGGGCACTTTTTAATTGATACCACCACTATTCTTGTCATTGTTCGTTTACTCTTTAAAAAAAAAAAAATCAACTTAACATAAAGTCAAAAGGGAAATAGTAAATGAATTATTTCCCAGCATTCCACTCAGTCGAATTTAGGGCAAATTGTATTCATTTTCTTTCTGACTTTTTCTTTAAGGTCAGTATTTTTAAAGGAATATTTCAGAATATCAATCTGTTTAAGTTACAGTAATTGATGATCATTTCCTGCTCAGTATTTTTTCAGCTTTTACCTTAAATTCACATACTATATTTTCCTTAAGAGCAAATAGCTTATATTGTCTATTGTCACAATGTGTTTTATTCATAACATGATGCTTTAAATGAATGGAATTGCAGGCCTTTATCTCAAAGGCAGAGGAGAAATACTTTGATCCAATGACCTGAATTTCAAAAGCAGCTTAAAGGTGACTTGCAGTGAAGAATTTGGATTTGTAAACAAAAAACTTTACAGAGCATAAACTACCCAGGAAGAAAATTTATGCCAATGACAAAAAAATCAGCTGAAAATATTTTATGCATATCTTTTTATGGAGAGAAATTCTATGTTTGCAAAAGAAACACCCCAGGCTATGAAAAGTGATTTATGGGAATGGAATTCGGCTGGGAGATGAATCAGCTGGGCCATCTCTTTGCTGAGCGCACATACAGCGATGTTCAACTGTGGGGGTTCTTACTTAAATTCAATGTCTGGAAATTATATCTCACTTATAGGAAGGTAGTTGTGAATGTCAGATTTTGTTCTGATTTTTTTCCTCAGTAGTTCATTCTTCTGTGAGTCACCTACTCTCCTCTGCGGGTCCACACTGTTTTCTCTGATCGAGTCCCATATCTCAATTCTCGGCTTTCCTCCTCATACGCTTGCCACTGGTGTGCCGTTTGCACATTGCTCAGCGGCTTTCTGTTCACACACTACCTGCCTGCTTTGTGCTCACACACTTCCCTCTGGCTTCCTGTTCACACACCCACAAAACACCAGTCACTGTCCACACACAAAAACACCATTAGATTTGCCAAACAGACACACACACTCACCCATATGCTGGTTTTGACCTTGTTTCCGATGATACGGCACCAGTCCGTGAGATCAGGAAGTATCTTGCACACCTCTCAATCCATACAGGGCTGCATGTAGCTTCTACAGAACAATGGAGGCTGGGAACGAGGCAGCAGAGGGGTGCAGGGGTCAGCAATGACCCGTGTCTCATACTGACAGGTGGGACACACAGGTGAGTGCTAACACAGCTCTGCTCCAAAGGGTCACACCTGCCATCGGCTGACTGCTAAATTATTTAATTCTAGCACGTGACAGGCGCTGTCTAGAAATATAAGAGCATGCTAATGCACTTTAATGTTTTAACCACATTTCAAGATGGTGAAGCACGCTGGCGGCTGGTGAAACTGAGTCATTATCAAAGCCTTTATGGTCACAGATGAGAGTTGGTCTGACCCCATGTCAGTCACCTCAAGAAGATTCAAACAGTGCCTCGAAGAACTAGATTTCTACATTTTCTGGAAAAAATAAATTATTTTAACTAACACATGCATAAGAACCTATACTTAAAGACACGCAGTCATTGATTTTTCAATATCTGTCAAAGATGAAACAGAAACGTAATCAGTACCATCTACACCCTCTGAAGGTCAGAAGTCACCAGTCATTTTCATGACTTAAGAGTTTATAGCATTTGCATCCATCTATCTTCCAGGCACTTGTCCTGAATGCTATATAAATCACTTAACTTTTATGTGGTTGTTAACAATTGACCATCATGCCATGAATAGCTAAATTCATGAAAAAACCTTCTTAAGGGCCAATTGTTACTGATACTTCTCACAGATATCACATTTTAGAGCAAATTGAACCCCCTTTGAGGGTAGAACTGATGTGTAACATTGGCTGGAAAATAAATTATGTAGTATGGTAGAAGTGATGGTTGTTCCAATTTTTAATTGATTAATAGCTTGTTTCACACTTTGTTGTGTTATTATTGTATCATTGTGTCTATTATTTAGTCTGATTCCACAGTACATCACGAACTAACAGAATTATCGTCCTCATCATCTTCATCATCACCACTGTCTAAATGTAACTTTACGTCGTATCCATAGAAACCAACTAAGTCCAGAGGCTGATACCGCACCTCTCTCTCTGGACCAGAAGCCCACACAAGCCATCTGCACGGTACACGAAGTGATGCAGGAAAGGACATCGTGAAAGAAAAAGGTTCTTACAAGTTGTCATCGCCTGTCTCTACACAGACCAAACTACAAACTCTGAAAAGAATATTACTGTGACTGAAGAAGGAAAACATTCAGCCGATTACATACGAGATCACTCCTGTCTTAAAATATGGATGATAACTCTAGTAGTGAGGTCCGGCTCACTACTAGAGTTATCATCCATATTTAATTGTGAGAAAATATTAAAGCTCTGGTCCCAAAATTTGAAGGAGGGAAGGAAAAGGTAAAGAGAAGAAGGAGAAGAGCAGAGAAAATAATTGTTAGAAAAACCAATAAACCTCAAGTTGAAGCACAGTGTGGGGCATCCCAATGGATTCCAGAGGCCCAAACCATATTATGTGTAACACTGCGTGAAGAAATTCTCGCTGCATTAAGCATTTCATCATGCCAGGTGTCAGCCTATCCCATGTAGTTAAATCTCTAACTATGCTGTTGAAATAATACTCATACCCACACACAGACTCTGCCCCAGTCCTCCACTCCTTGTCTATTCAAAATTTATAGTCATCAAAATTTGAGAAGGGGAAAAAATCAACCAAAGGAGAATATTAGGAAAGGACCTATGATGATGCTGCTGGTCTCTGCTGTTCTAGTGTGAGATGTGAAGCCATGAGAAGTGTGAATAGTAAACGATGTGGATATTGCTGAAAACTAGTAGCGTATCGATTACACGTGTTACCTGAGCAGTGATAATAAACCTGTCACTTGTGATACACTGAAGTCCATCGTTCCTCTTTGGGTGCAAAGAGGTGCCGGGGGCATTTCTAAGTGGGACAATGAGATGTGAAAAGGGCCAGCTCTCCTTCACAGGCTCCCTGTGCAAGTTTCAGACAGATCAGCTACAGCTGCGAGCAGAAATTGTCTTCAGCAGGAAGTTGGGTGACTTAGGAGAAACGGTCACTGGTCCATAATGAGTTAGTCTGCGGGGAGTCAGGATAATGTGCTGTTTGCTGCTGTTGTTTTTTCCACTGCCAGCTACATATTTGCATTTTTCTGTATTCTTCATTCTAAATTGAGACTGCCCCCTAATGGCTAATCATTTCACTTCAACTTGTCTCATGGAGAAACTGATGACAATTTTCTGCAGCAGGGTTTAAAACTAGATGAGTCTTGGTTTCGTTTAATTTCTTTGAAAAGATTGTGGCCCAAAGGCATGGATTTTCTACATAATAATTTTAGCAGAAAATTATAACGTACATGAGAATTTTTTTTCTTGCAGCCTTTTCTTCTAATACCCATATATGCTCATGTGCAGTAGTGATGTTATCACGAAACACCAAGGCTATGGGTTTTGTCCTTGTTTTGGCCTGTTCTTTAAGGTCTCCAAGACTTGATGTTCGGATGAATGGGACAATGTGTGGCTCAGCAAGGTGGGAACGCTGGGGTGCTGGACACTGGCCGACCGTGTGCTGTGACCACTGAGATTGCTGTCGCCTGTGTCTGAGTCTGTGTGTCTCATGGGGAGCAAGATGGGGGAGGCAAACACACATCTTCACCACAGAGACAAATAAAGTATCTCTATTATATATACATTTCCTCTTGGTTCTTCTCCAGTTTTCCCCCACAGTCCAAAAACATGCTAAGGTGAATCGGAGTTACCTAATTGCCTGTAGGTGAGCGTGTTTGACTGCACCTTGCAGTGGGTTGGTGCCCCATCCTGGATTGTTCCTTGCTTTGTACCAAAAAGTTCTGGACCCCCTGCGACCCTGAATAGTTCAAGTGTTAACAAAAAATGGATGGAGTCTGCACAGGGAAGTATCTACTGTTTCCAGTTTTATTCTAAACAGAGGGCACTCAGACCAAATACTGAGCATGCTCTATTTTTCAAACAGTCCATATCTTAACTCGAGATTAATCTGGACAGAAACTATTCATGGGAAGAGAAGATACAAGCAAAACACACGCTCGCCTAATGATTCTGCACACAGTGTATTTCTGAATAAGTGTTATTCATAAAGGATTGACATTTTCATCTGGAATAGTAGTATAACAGAAAACATTCATTATGCTGAAGTCTTAACATGTAATATTAAGGTAAAACTATTTCCTTCAGCTTAAGTGCTCTGCTGGGCTTTAAATATTAAAAGACATGTATGACTTTTCAGTTGCTGTGAAGCAAATTCATTGCTGAGGTGGGGAACGTTATGCAGATCACTTGAGTCACATTTTTCTATAGCTGAACATGAATAGTTTGTTATGGAATCAGCTCCATATAAAGGCCCTCTTTGGTATGCAAATGCACTACATACATGTGTCTGCTCCAGGCACACTGGCACAGCACTGGGACAGAACAAAGTGAAGTAGAAGGCCACAGGATAGTCCCTTATAAAGTGAATCAAAGAAAAAAGGCTTTAGGAATCCTAGAGGTACAACAATGCAAGCTTGGATAAACACAAACGTTCATTCACAGAAACACACAAATCTTGCAACGGGGTTAGAATACTGGGGGTAGAGGAAGCTCTATTGTAAAACAAGTGCTGACAAGGTCTTTGATGTTTTCAGTTTTAAATGCAGTGTTTTAGGACAACGGGGCTCCAGAAAACACCTTTTTAAATCCATTTATAATTTTAAATTAGATTATGATGGAATTCCTGATCCTTCTCAGCAAAGGAGCTGAATTTATTTGGCATTTGCAGAAATATGAGAACATCGGAAATGCTTCTTTTCACATATCCCCTCTTCTCTCAAGACACAGCTAAGAGCAAACTTGGGGGTCTGATCACAGGGTCAACCATTTGTCTGAGGCCCTGTGAGTATGTTGCGAGGTTATGGCTCTTGCTCAACGGCCTAATCGGGCAACAATAAGATTCAAACTGGCAACCTTCCACTCATAAACACTAAGGCCTCACCCTCAGAGCTACACACCACACTCCAAAGCACATACACGAGTCCTATTGCTATTATAAACTTTTTCAGAAAGTTACAAACAGAAGTATTAATCCACCAAGACTAGGTGAAAATAATCCCTTGGACAAACTTTTTGTCAATATGAATGGAGGTGAGCCAGTAACTGAGCAAGCCAGGCAATAGGTGTATGATCAGGCGGCATAGCGAACAGGTGCCCATTCAGTTGAGTAAGTTAAAGTTGATGTCAAAAGTTCCGGAACCCCATGAGTGCTGCGATCCCTCATTAGTAACTCACACAGTCCATTAATACTGTTTACTCCTCTGAGAGCCCCCTGGCTGCTTTAAGTTGTCTGCCCTCCCCAGTGGCTCCGCTGGCTGCTAATGATGTTTTAATAGCTGTGTCAACAACTATGATTTCAGAGGGTGACAGTAAAGCTGGGGTCTACCCCCGCTAAAGCAGGCGCATGTGCATTAATAAGATTGTTTTTTTGTTTATCACAAGAATTTATCTAACTTTGCTTTAAAGTCTTCCCGGGTGAAGATCTTACAGTGCATCAGTTAATCTGGATTAATTTCTTGCCAGTGTAATTAGCATTTAGTCCATTTGATTGGCATTCAAGACAAAAAGCCACAAACAAACAAAAAGAACCACAAATACATAATGCCCTTTCAATTACCTGCCAAGCATTACTGTGCTGCTTCAATTCAAATTTAAATAATTGAAACAAGTTTCCCTTAAACTGAACGCTCGACTACCTCATATTTTAAATGACGTAATTGTATGAAGGTTTGCAAATATGTAACTATATAGCTTGGAGTTTTCAAGTGTTGTTAGGTTAATCTGTGGAAAACTGGCATTACAAGAGACAAAATCTACAACTTATATTGGCCAACAGTGATATAGCAGCTTATATTAGGCAGTAGTGACCATGTCATCTGAGAACGATCACCATGGTGACAACAGCAATGACACAATTTCTCCACAGGCAATTGTAAACCACTTTTGCACCATAGTAAGAAAATATTGGACAGACACACCAGAGCAAATGATGATATAGTGCTGAAGATGGGCCCTTGTGCTCAATAAGCACTCAATACGCTAGTGAAGCAGAACTAAGAATTCTTCTAAGTATGACTTGTTATTTGTCACATAACTGGATGTCTGGTTGCCGATATCCCTGTATCAGAAAAGAAAGGATCACTATTTGAATGTGAAATACACCGATCAGCCATAACATTAAAACCCCCAGCTTAATATTGTTTAGGTCCTCCTTGTGCCACCAAAACAACTGGAGGCATTGGCTCCACAAGACCTCTGAAGGTGCCCTGTGGTATCTGGCACCAAGACGTTAGCAGCAGATCCTTTAAGTCCTGTAAGTTGCAAGGTGGGGTCTCCTTAGATTGGACTTGTTTGTCCAGCACATCCCACAGATGCTCGATCGGATTGAGATCTGGGGAAATAGGAGGCCAAGTCAACACCTTGAACTCTTTTTCATGTCCCTCAAACCAATCCTGAACCATTTTTTTTCAGTGTGACAGGGAGCATTATCCTGCTGAATGAGACCAATGCTGTCAGGGAATACTGGTGCCATAAAGAGATATATTTAGTCTGCAACAATGTTTAAGTGAGTGGTATCTGTCATAGTAACATACACGTGAATGCCAGGACCTAGGATTTCCCATCAGAATATTGCTCAGAGCACCCCACTGCCTCCGCTGGCTTGCCTTCTCCCAATAGTGCATCATGGTGCCCTCACTTTCCCAGCTAAATTATGCATACGCTGTTAGCCATCCACATAACGTAACAGAAAACGTGATTTATCACACCAGGCCACCTTCTTCCATTGCTCCATGGTCTACTTCACGGTGGACAGGGGTCAGCATGGGCACTCTGACCACTCTGCAGCTACCAGCCCCATGTGCAGAAGGCTGCAATGCACTGTATGTTCTGACACCTTTCTGTCACAGCCAGCATTAACCTTTATCAGCAATTTGTGCTACAGTAGCTCTCCTGTTAGACTGGAGCAGACGGGTAATGGCAGCCTTTGCCCCCCATGCGCATCAATGATCCTGGGCGGCCATGACCCTCTCCTTGGAGAAGTTTTGGTACTGACCACTGCATACTGGGAGCACCCCACAGGACCTGCCATGTTGGAAATGCTCTGACCCAGTCGTCTACCGATCACTAGATTATATAGATAGATAGATAGATAGATAGATAGATAGATAGATAGATACAGTAGATAGATAGATGGATGGATGGATGGATGGATGGGTCTGCCAAGCGCCACAATATTTTTTAATGATGCACCAGGTTAGAGGATTCCTTGTACAATTTACAGCATTACTACTCTGAGAATTTATTCCCTATCCAAGCAAAATGGGTCTCATAACTGAAATAACCCTAATGGAATCAAATCAGGACTTTGTGGATTAGTATTTAATGATTCAGGGAATCAGTGGCAATACCCAGCTCTAATAAAGAGATATATAATGTGAAAAACAGTACCTTCACATTCTCAGTGTGCTTTTCAAAGATCTATTGTCTGTCTCTTTAAGGAAGAATAGAAGTCTTTAAAGGTCTTTTCAAAATTCACACTTTTGCTAAGATGTGCAGTATCAAACTGTGCATGTTTCAACATTTCACCATTTTATCAGCTATCCTAAGGACATGAATCAAAAATGTCAGTGGTCCGACTCCCCTGAGCAAGGTGCTTTCCATGAACTGCTCTAGTAAAATATCCATTTAATTATCAATTAAGATCAGAGAAGTGTTCATGGCTTTGCATAAAAGCATTGACTAAATGCGACTAAATACATGTTCAGATTTGGGTTGGGTTGGGTTTGGACTGATGTTCAAAGTATCCATGACTTGCCATGGCGCACATAGATTCCTAAACTTTTGTGATATTCTTTGAAATAATTTAATTACATTTTGTCACCATACATTCATCCTCCACGCTACTTATTCAGTACACGATTAAAGTAAACCTGGAACATACAGAAATCCCAGCAAACAAGGCAGGAGATGCCCTGGATGGAGTGTCAGTGGCATTCTCACTCACAATCATTCAGTTATTGTAATATAAATACACCAGTGTACCTAACCACGCATTTTTCGGACTGGGAGTGTTCCAGAAAGACATACTTTCAAATATGAGTAGAACATATTCCACACACAGCCTAGAGTGGGATTCAATCCCTCAGCCGTGGAGCTTTGAGGTCAGAGCATTAATTTTAATAACCACTGTTCTGAACAGTCTGCAAGATTTCCAGTTGATCATTTGTTTAGCTTTTGTTGATAAATTACGATTATTAGCGATAAGCTATCGGCTGGTTGTTAGAGTCTGTGTGTCACCGAAGGGAGCTTCACATGCTATCGCTGCCCTGAGTGGCTCCAGTGTGAACAGCAGCCCCCCTACTGCAGACGCACCACAGGCAGACAAAGAAGGGGCTGCTTCCCTAAGACATAATGAGGTCACTGGGGGAAAGACGCAGAGCTGAGGAACTGGGAAACAGTATCTCTGTCATTCTCCTGCTCCCTTTCTCCTTTCAGGCACTCCTGCACCGGTGTCACCCTGTCCCAGTCACTCTCCGGCTGCCAGAAAGTGCCAGCAAACGACAGGCAGCATTTAATCTCTCACGAGCTTACACCTTCAAAATAAGTTAATAAGGAGGGCCTAGTGTTTCTGGTATACAGTCAATTTATGAAGTGGAATATAAGATGACAAAAATAAACTTGACAAATCTGATGGCAACATATCATGAAATATTAATAGAAGTGTTTACTCTATACACGGAAAACAAATGCATTTGCTTATTTATTTATATAGCATGCAGTATGTTATAAAATGCTTACTTATCCACCAGGGACTCCTTGGCAGGCGCCTAGTTTCCAATACCAGCTTGGCCTCCATCTGATCTAGTGTACTGCATTTTAACTGGAACAGGAAGTTTTTGGAGAGAGGGACTGTGAGGAAAGAGCCAAACCTGGTGCGGCAGAACAAAACTGTCCCTGTCATGGATCACTTCGCTGGCTACTGGCCTCATGGGGCAGCGTGTCCCTCACGCATCATCAGCTAGCCTGACGTTTGCCCACCAAAAGAACCTGAACCAGCAGACCGACACTGATCTAACAGGTCACTCACATGGCTGATTGGAGCTTCCACTGGCTACCTCAAACGTATGAGACCTGGAAGTAACAACTGCAGGTAACAATAAAATGCATGTAGTAATCAACACATACTTCTGAATATAAACACACAACATCACACATCACAAACTGGAATGCAGTGAGATGCAGTAAATGAGAAAAAAACAACCAAAATCGACAGCATTTGGGTTGGCACAATGGCACAGTGGTTAGCACAGTTGCCTCACATTTGTGAGACCAGTGGCCTGTACTACGAAGTGGGGTTACTGGCTTATCGGGGTAACTTGTTGGATTTAAGGTAGTCTGGGCAAAATGTAAGTGAATGAATATGAAGTCCATTTAAACTGTGGTACCTTAAATCTGACAAGTTACCCCGATAAACCAGTAACCCCGCTTTGTAGTACTGGCCACAGGGTTCATGTCTCCACCCTGGTGTGTGGAGCTTGCATGATCTCCTCATGTTGTCTGGGTGCTTCGGGTTCCCCCAACACAGTCTGAAAACATGTTGAGGTTAATCGAAGCTGCCACCCTGTAGGTGTGTGAATGTGCCTTATGATGGGATGGTGCCTCATTCTGGGTTGTTCTTTGCCTTCCACCTGTAACCTCCAGGATAGGCTCTGGATCCCTCATGACCCTGAACAGGACAAGCCGTTACAGAAAATGGATAGATATACAGTGTTGTCTTAGGTAATCAAAGAAAATGATCACCATAAAACAGGGTTCAGCACTTCCACATCTGGAAGGCCAGTATCCAACACAGATTTACCTGCTCAGATACACCTTAATCAGCTAATTACCTGGTTCAGTGTCCAAGACTGAAATGGGACATACCCCAATTTACCCTAGTATGAAACTATAATTCATGTTTGCCGAGATCCATCTCTGCAAGTACCGTCATGTCCCCATTTGGCCAGGAGATGTCGCTGGCCATCCAATCTGCTCCTAATTATACCCAATCTAGTGTCTCAGTCAAACACCTGTCTTATTACATATGTGTATAAGTACCTGCCTGTGCTCTATCTCTGTCAGTCAATGTTAGTGCTGTGTGTTTGTTACTCTGTGTGGTTTTGGATCACTGTTAGTGTATTGTGATTATGTTTCCTTTGTGCCTCCTTCAATGTTTAGTTTCAGGCCTTGTAAAATTCCTAATCATGTACTTGACTTTATTTTGACCTCTTGTGGTCCTTTTGTTTCTAGTGTGGTATTATACTTGGCATACAATAAAGTCTCTTGGGTGTAAGAATGCTGCTTGAATCATCCCTCTTTCTAGGCATGACAGAATGACCAACCACACACAGTGATCCAGCAGCATTCCTTCCTGTTTCAGTCTCAAAAGTTCCATGGCCCTGAAGACCTCATCCCTAATTAGGAGTCCCGTCCATTCAAGGGTCACTGAAGGTGGTGGCCCATCTGAGAAGGGTAGGAGACTGATGCAGAAAGCACTCTCTTCTCAGTCATACTGCAAGGAGAAAAATGATGCTCCACATACCCAACCTGCTGAAAGCCACAACCTATGTAAGTTCCTCTCCTGAGAGCCTCATTAT
This sequence comes from Paramormyrops kingsleyae, assembly GCF_048594095.1. Taxonomy (NCBI): domain Eukaryota; kingdom Metazoa; phylum Chordata; class Actinopteri; order Osteoglossiformes; family Mormyridae; genus Paramormyrops; species Paramormyrops kingsleyae. The sequence continues at coordinate 22,223,665 of NC_132802.1, read as the reverse complement.
ACCAAACCCTGGTGGAGAAGTAGGAAGACAGGAGCTGTCACACCAGCCCCAAACGATACCCCATCAGATGATTTGAAGTGGTGTCTGATGGGCATCATTTTGAGTCTGACCCCAAAGTATCCTACATCCAGCTCACATCTGCCACTGCCAGACTGCTGACATACACCCTGGTCTCGCTTCTTCTGATCCCAGGGAGCTCGCTGAGATTGTGGACTCCATCAGAGATGGTTGGGTTGGCTAGCTGTGTCGCAGTGGAGTCACCGAGAACATAGACTTTGTCCGTGCCACCTAGGTGCCCTGCGGGTGAGATCCCCTATACCCACCAGCCCTTCACAGAACCCCGATGTGCCGGTGGTTTCAGCTCTGCTCAAATATCAATATCCCCTGGCCTGCTGTTAGGCCCTGCACCTCCTTCATCTGTTCCCTGGTCTCCAACCCATGTTCCTTTTGTGTTTCAGGTCTTTCCCTACCTATGTCAACCATAGACTCTGTTTCCTTCCTGTAGTGGTGTTCCCCTGACTCGTCCAGTCAATGTTCCGCATTGCCTAAGTCCCCAAATCTTGTTCCCTGTTCTGTTGGCCTCGACCCAGTTTCTTGTGTTCCATCTATCTGTTCAGCTTCCCCTTTGGATGCATGTCCTGACCTGTTCTCAAGGTCTCATTAAATTCTCGTGTCTTCTTGCCCTGGTCCCAGTCCTATATGCCCAGTCCAGTCTAGTGTCTTGTCTTGGTCCTGGGGATACCTCCTGTGCATGCGTCAGGAGTGGGGAGGGCTATCATAATTCATCTCTGCAAGTCCCGTCATGTCATGTCCCTGTTTGTCGCTGGCCATCCTGTGTACCAATTATTTTGGTTTTGTGCATTTCCACTGCAAAAAAAATTACCCTGGGCCAGGAAAAATGGCCCTAGAACAGTACCACAGAAAAGCTAGTCTCAGAGTTTGGAACCGTAACGTTAGCATCCAAAACTTCCGCATAGCTGAAAATTTTGACTGATAACTGATATAGTTTTGTCTAATATCGCCAGTGCTGGCAGTGAAACATCTTGCAGCATTTATTAGTGGAGTAACGTTATCATGTTTTTATTCAGCGGAAAACAAAAGATCGATCTGCTAGCCAGATTTAATAATAAATTACAAATATGTCGCAGGTCGAATAATAAAATATTGTAGTGCTCCAGTAGTGAAGAGATCATGAGGCAGACGACAAAGATTTAGTAGACTCTTTTATTGTGCGGTAAAACGACGAGCGAGAATAAACTCACTTACACAGATTGGGGAGAAATATAGCCTTTACAGCGACAAAAGCTGATACAGGCAATAGAGACAGAGCGCAATGAGTCATACTCTGAAAACTATGAGACTTTTGTCTCCTTTAAGGCTAATTTTTTTTCGGTTTGGCAGCTTATAAAAACTTAAAATCTGAAACATTTCAAAAAAGAAAAAAAAAAAAACAGAATACATACGAACCTTTATTTTGCTCTCACTTCCACTTACGTAACATTCCTGTTACGTTATTTTTTGAAAACAGTGGAAACGCGGGCAGGTTCTCAAAAGGCACCAAGCAAGAATCAGCCCAGCACCTGCACCAGTGTTCGTAGGTACAAGTTATCAGTAAATTTTTGGCTAACAGAAGAAATCCTTGTTGTATTGTTATACTTCCTACCCAGATTTATACCATTTTCTTCTCTGCAATGCCTCTGGTGAACAATTTCAAATTTTGTTGTGCACAGTCCCTGTGTGTGTGTGTGTGTGTGTGTGTGTGTTTAATCTGCCTCTGCTCTGTGGGTGTGCAGCTTGCATGGTCTCCCCATGTCACATGGGTTTCCTCCCATAATGTAATGATATGCAGTTAGGCTAACTGGCATCTCAAAGTTGCCAGTAGTGTATGACTGGCTGTGTGTGGCACGCTGGTGCAGTGGTTAGCACTGCTGCCTCATATCTTTGGGACCAGGATTCGAGTCTCTGCCCTGGCTTTGTGGGAGGTGTTTTGATTGTGTCATTGTGGTTTTTTTTTTGGTCACTCTGGTTAACTGGAGTTACTAAATCGCCCATAGGTGTGCATGTGTGAGTGACTGGTGTGTGAGTGCCACATCCTTTGTCCCTGCCTTGTCCTCGTAACTTTCAGGATCGGCTCTGGACCCCCTGCGACCCTGAATAGAACAAACAGTTACAGAAAATGGATGGATGGTGTGATTGAACTTGCCCTGTGATGAACCCGTATCCCATGTAGTGAACACCTTAGCTTAGTACCCTGTGTCACCTGGGATATGTTCCAGGTGTCCACATGAACCTGACCAGGATAAGCAGTTGGACGATGGAGGGATGCCCTGGGAATGCCCAGTGGGGAATGCCCAGTGGGGAATGCCCAGAGGTACACCTCAGCTAGTTATTTTATCTCTGCAATCAAGAGCTAATTGGGACTTCTTGTGGCTCTAACCTTACCTATGAATGTGTGCACACCAGTGCTTGCTGGTGTGAAGATCCACATGTGGAGCAAGATTTTATAAGGTGTGGCCTTCATTGAAAGGATTTCTAGAACTTTATTGCCACCAAGTGGACATCAGAAAAAAAACACCAAATATGGGACTAACTACAAAACTCCTTTCAAAACAATAAGAAATGTATTCTTTCAGTTATTAGTACATTTACCTTTTTGATCACTTAAATGACAAAATTTTTAAAAATCAATAATCACATTAATCAGTATCACACCTGTTAATGTTTTTAACATAATTAGTATTATTCTGTAAAGTTCTGTTCAAGAAAGTTTATCAGTGTCACAGAAGACTAAGACAAATATTTCTGCTATCGAACCAAATCTATAATGAAAGTTGCTATTAAACAAGTTAAGCAAATGCTCACAAAGTATCACGTTCAGAAAAGCAACCAGCCTGATCTGCTGGCATCCTAAAATAGGGATGTGTCACTCGACTCTGCTATGCTGATAGGTGTGAGCATCATGAATTGTGCAATTTCAAATTGCTTCAGCCTGGCTGGTTCTGAGTTTTGGTTAATGACAAATTGAAAATAGAAGTAGAAAATATAAAAAGGTCAGATTTTTTTTTAAATACTGTTTACTCAAGCCTGAGAATTAGTTGCAGTTACTCAGTGTAGGCTGATGAATCAGTTGTACTTTAGCAGATTCTAATGATCATGATGGCTAAATGCTTTGCTGAATTTTACCAGAAGACTGAGTGAGAATGTTTGCCTATGTAATTGTTATTATATTTTTGAAATAGATATATCACACCAGTAGTGAAAACTCAATCTATTCAGTAAGTCCTCATCTTTTTGGTTCAAACAGCAGGATGCACTGTCACACTCAGTATTCTCTCCTTTCTGTGTCTTTGCGTTCATCATGCACAAAAACAGTCACTTTCACTTTATTAACTCAGCTGATGGAAAAGCTGATTCATCGTGGAAAGAAATTACATGAAGAAATCACCCTGTCAATTCCTTCTTGGCCCAGAGCACACAGGTGTCCATAGGTGTGCAGCATTATGGAGCCCAGCAGTCTCCCTCAGTGGGTTTATGGGTTTCTGAGGGAACCGATTGGCAGCCAAGCACCAGCAGGATGGCCAGGAGGAAAACATCCTCGAAAGGCAAAGGGCTTCCTGCCGACGGATCTCATTCTGCAGCCCCTGGCTCCCTGCCAGCCAGAGCAGAGCAGAGACAGTGGTGGGAAATGATCAGCATTCATCCCGTTAAGCTGCACTTAATGCTGTCATCTTGGGTGACATTATTACGAAAATTATTACAGCCCAAGAGAGTATTTGTTAATAATGTAATGTCTAATTTAATAGTTATTGGTGAATCAAAGGCATAGGGAATGGTTTTACCAGCGAACTGCCTGAACAAAACACAGTGAAGGGGAAAAGTTGCTGAATATCTTTATAAAAAATTTAATGAAATTTGTAACTTATTTTAACATATGTGGGAAACCAAGTCAACATTAAACACTGGTGGTCTGTATGACTTCATCTTCATGCCCTCTAAAGTATCTCTGATAAAGTATCTCTGAATTCCCACTTGCTCTCCACTACCTCTGCAGATCGAAAGACTCATTCCAGAGAATTCCACACCTTTGGGTGCTTCACTTCTGCAGAACTTACAGTATAATGCTTTATTAAAGCTGGGCTCCTATTTCCACGTAGGCAATAAGCATTCCTTTGTTTCATGTGGCCAAGGCACAGAGCACAGGATGAAAAGCAGGGTGATTAATTTAGAGTCAAACCAATATTAACATTGGCAAATGTTCGAGCAAATCATAAAAAGCTCATTTAGCCCTTCAGCCCTATTGGCTGTGTGCACTGCAATGGCATTTCTAATAGTGAAAATGAAACTTGGGATTACTGGGTGGCATGTTGGCTCATTGGGCAGCGTGGGTGCTGTCTCCCATTTTTGGAGTTGGGGGGTTCAAATCCTACCCCCAGTTCAGGTTATGCACTTTGCATGTACTCCTTGTGCCACTTGGGTTTCGTCCTATAGTCTGAATTGTGCAGTTAGGATAAGTGGCAGCTATAAACTGCAGCTGGGGTGGATATATGCTCTGCGATGGACTGGTGTCACATCTAAGTAGCCCACTATGCTGCCAGAGACAGACTGCTGTCCAAGGGCTGGCTGAGCACCATGTTAACATACAACAAAAAAAACGTAATCTATTATGTTGGTCTCTACCTCCAGGATAATTATTCCATCTTTCTTTTCCTTAAGATTTACATCTGCACATTCCACTCTCCAATAAATTATTTCCACTCCACACAGTCCACAGACACAATAGCGTGTCCTTTGGGGGTTGTGATAAGGCCGTGATAGATCCTAGCTTTAAACCCCAGCATGGCCACTGGGATTCATGATATTTACAAGCTGCTAATGAAGGGAGGATCACTGACAATCAGACTTACAATTCATTCGGAAAAGGATGGCACCCCCCCCCCCCCCATCCCACTGTTTTTGGAATTATTTTTTCACAGAGATTTATCTCAATTACCACACTTTTCTTTGTTTTTTATATTGATACACAACGAGTCTTTGTTGATTCACAGATTCAACTCTAAACATCAAATGCCAGTTTTACCAGGCTTTTACGTTTGCACCTCTCCAAAAAATAATAAAAACAAAAAAAAACAATCATTAAGCAAATAAAGTCATAATGTAAAACAGCCCTAAATCCTCATGAATTTTTCCCATATCTGCTTATTCAGTGCCGGGTTGCAGAGGGTCCAATTAAGTATAGGACACAGCACAGCATAACCAACGGGAAATTTAGAGACATCAGCTCACCAAAAGTTTTTTAACTCTGAGAGTGAACCAGAGTACATAGTGGAAACCCACATAAACACAGTAAGAACAGACAAAGTCGACACACACTGAGCAAGTGCTGAGGTATGAGGCTACGTGCTCTTCTCTGTTTGCAGGGCTCATTTAATTTTAAATTCATATTGAAAGTTTTCTTACTCAGAAAGAAGCACAGTATTGCAAAAGCTTGATAAATCATACCCAAGCAATTATGAAGTGGATGCGCTACTCAGAAGGTCAGAAGGTTTTCAGATACTGCAGATAAAAGCACTGTAACACTTATAAAACGAGATGAGTGTTTTTCTTTTCCTTTTTTCTTTTCTTAGGCACATTCTCGTACATCACATTATTTGAGAGAGACTTAAATTTCACGTAATTCCCACATTTGCCAGGCTCTAGAAGATCCTATCTGTTTCCAACCATTTGAAAAATGGAATAAATAGTATATTGGCAGCCTGCTCTTTATTGGCATATAGAAAACAGTGGATTATTTAAATCTGTTTTTTTTTTTTTGCAAATGGAGCCTGGTACCTACTCATCTGTTGCTCTGCATATTGCATGTGAAAATAGATCGAAACAGAGCTATTTTTCGTATTTATTTAGTGACTCTTCTTTATTACAGCTGCCTGAGAAGTAGAGACTCAGTTTAGGCCTGTTACAGCCCATTACACAGCTAATATCAATGAATGGGGCACATGATTAAATATGAAGGAGGAAGAGAGTCCATGGCAATAGGCCGGTCTACTGGTGCAGCAGATGCTCAGTGGCGAAGCGACTCACTGGAACAGCAGAGGTATAAATTCGGGAAAATGATCTGCTGTCATTATATATGGAGCTCTGAGCTAAGTACTGAGCAGGAATAGCTTCAGCAAGAGTTCTGGAAATGTTATGTGTGTTATTAAAAGAAGCTATGCAGTGATGTCCTAACTGTCACAGCTTATAAAAAGGACAGTCTCAGTCCTTTTTTTCAGACTGCAGTTTCAGTCTTAACTATGTCATATTCCAAACATGAATCGGAGCAGAGCAGCGGGCAGCATAATTACCTGTGCTTAGAATTTCCTTTTATCATGATTAAGGATTCTTCTAACCTGAAGATGGCTTGCTTTTGCACTGGGAGATGATCTCCTGAACCCCTAAAGAAACTGCATGACCTGAATTTCTGCAGTCATATATCTGGCTGTACGAGTAGGTACCTTTTGTAAAAGGGTCCCAGCTGAGCGACAAAATGGATGAGCGAAGAGTAATCAGGCCAGGGCGTCTAGGCTGTCCGGCATGTAAGTGCTTCCTGCAAGGCTGTCGGCTACCAGCTGGTTTTCAGCAGTGAGGGATGGGCCGCTCCGCTGGTCGACACCTGCTTCCTTTTGTGCTACTGTGTGACCAAAACCTACACGATCCATACCGTGCACGGGCATGTTTGATCCCCAAAGTCTGGTTCGTTTGACTAATGTGGTCACTCCTTACCGTGCCCGGGCACAGTTGGACTCAACAACCAGCGTGATCACTAACCGTGTCCAAGCATGGAACACAGACATGATGCCAATGATACAACTGGAATAAAACCACACGCACAGATACACTATACAAGGTCCGAAAGCAGAAGGAATGGATTTGGTAGGCTGTACTGATCGGGTAGCAACAAACAAAAAAAAAACTTTGGTGTACCCCAGCGGTACAGTGTTTGCTGGAAATTAGGGCAGATAAGAGTATCCAGGAACAACTGGATCCAACACACAAAAACTCTGAGATATTTGGTAAAATACAGGGTTATCTTCTTATATGTGCAGCGCAATTAAACGAAAATAGCTGCATTGCATACTCAATAAATCTGTCAGAGGGCCATGTCATTGCACACAAAACGACTCAAGATAAGCCACAAAATAAGGAAATCAATCATATACTCCACTGTGCTGTGTAATAGCACTTTTTCTTCCTATGTTTTCCTAGATACAAAAAGTTACCCAGTGATGACAAAGGCATGCCCTGGCTCAGAATGTTAAACGGAATGTGAACACAGACCAGCAGGGGAATGGGGAGGGGGGCAATCGTGCTCAGCCATGGTACAGGGCCGCCGGGCCTAGTGTGAGTACACCCTCAATCTATCAGTGGAGTGGCCACTGAGGCCCAGATTTTCAGTTTGCACCAGTGCAGGCATTAAAATAGTACTATCAGAATTTACTAGACATGCAGTGAAAATTTATTTGTGGAAAGGTGTTGACAGTAAATTTTGCGACCGGCCATATTGCATACGCATTTGAAGGAGTTCCCTTTCGAAGCGCAAAATTCGGTGGAGGAGAGTATTTAAATTAATCATGCATCATGATTTACTAAGGCTTGCGGTAGGCAATTTACTGCAAGTTGCACCATTACTTAACGACAAAATAAAGCATGTCTTATTTTACGCTTGACATGGCTGCAAGATGCTACTCAGAGGAAGCCCCACGGAGGGCTCACCAAAAATTTGCATCACAGTTAAGATTCTGCCAGTTTCACAGCACAGTATTTTTATTTTCCAAGTTCACCAATACCTAATTCTTCAAGCAGCAAACAATATAATGTAATTTGCTGCCTACTGGAGCGTTACTGTTGTTTCAGCTATGCTATTATACGGCGGTGTATGAAAAATTCATAGCGTAGAGGAAATAGAAATCGATATACCGGATGAACCAGTATTCCGGCCAGCACTACAGTACCTGCACTTATAGTATCTTTGTCAGATTGCAACAGGTTGCCTCTGTGTTGTCCGTAGATTACCCTCTCCCTCATCAGGTGTACTTGTTTGTGACTCCACACTAATTTGCACTGCCCTTGGTAGATTGGGTCAGTCATTATTTAAATGAATTGACTGTGTCCGTGTTCATAAATTTGCGCATGTTTAGTAGATCACCCGCAGAACTGGCCACTCCCATTGGTGCTTTTTTTTGTTTATTGCGACCTCACTCTTATTTGCCCTGCTTGGTATATCTGGCCCCAAGCTTTAAAAGTATCACAATGAGATTCTGCCAAGAAGTGGAGAGAGGTATTTAATACATTACACAAGTTGCTTTTTAATGATCTTTTCTTAAAATAAAAACAATGCAGTATAATAATTAGGATAAAGCTTAATTTATGGATATTAATGCTGAGTTATTTTTCCTCATGATGGCACAACTTCTTAGGTTTGCTACCACAAAAATTTTGCATCTACAGTTGGATGTTATGCATTTCTGTGTCTCGAGTGGTTATAAATGATGCAGTAGCAGCCTAAGTTTAAAACAGATGGCCAGAATACACAGCATCCAGATGAGGTATCATTAGCCACATTTACAGAGCCAGAATGACGGTATTCAGGGAGGAGAGTGAATCAGGATGATTTTGTGAGAGGACAGGGACACAGGCGGAGAGGACTTTCAGAAAGAAAGTGTTTAATTTGACTTTTAATTCAGCAACCTAAAGCACCCATTAACCATTTGCCTGATGGTTTTTGTATACTGCCTAACATTTTCATAAATGGTATTTTGGAGCAGCAGAACTTAATTTGAATTAAGTTTACAGTGGTTTTGAATGAGTTTGAATCTTAATCTTGAATTAATAAAAGAAACGATAAAAAATATGCATCCCACCATTTTTCCATAACTGTTGATCCAGTACAAGGTCACATTATCCAGGACCAAATGCCCAGATCGCCCTCTCCCCATCCATCTCCTCCAGGGGAGTTCCAAGATGTTCCCAGGCCAGCCAATAAATATAACCTCTCCAGCATGACCTGGGTCTGCTCCAGGGTCTCCTCCCAGGGAGGCACCCAGGAAGCATTGTAGAAAGATGCCGGAACAACCTTAACTGGTTTCTTTCGATGCGGAGGAACTGCGGCTCTACGTCAAGCTCCTTACCCTCTCTAAGGCCAGAAACCCTCAATAGGAAACTCATATCTGCTGCTTGTATCCACCATCTCATTCTTTCCATCCTTCCCCAATGCTCATGACCATAGGTGAAGGTAAGAACATAGATCGACTAATAAATCAATAGCTTCTGGTTCAGCTCTCTTCACCACAACAGAACATATACTACCCAGTTCTAACAGGCCGACTGCAATTCTTTACCCAAATACTGTGCAACCTTTATCAGCGGCTCAAATAAGTTTAGGAGGGCATTTCAAACTGGTAGCCCTTCGTATGGCCCAGTACCCATCAAGTAGCTCTCAGTTTCAAAAAGGTCGGTGACCCCTGCACTAACAGCTCTGCACAACCACCTCAGCAGTGGAGGCTCGGAACATCGCCCATTCAGACTTGTTGTCTCCAGCCTCTTTCGGGATGCAAGAGTAGTTCTGCCAGAGGAGTGAGTTGAAGATATCTCGGACAGGGGCTTCACTATGCGTTTGGGTCTACCAATTTATCCAGCATTTTCCTCCACCGTGTGATCCAACTCGCCACCAGATGGTGATCAGTTGACAGCTCAGCTCCTCTCTTTGCTCTAGTGTCCAAAACATGCAGATGCTGATCTGACGATACAAGTAAAAAAATCGATCAACAAACTGTTGCCAAGGGTGCTGTGGTGACAGATGCACTTATGACCCTTATGTTTGAACATGGTGTTTGTTCTGGACAAACTGTGGTTATTACAGAAGTTCAATAACAGAGCGCCGCTTGGGTTCTGATCAGGCAGCCCATTCCTCCCAATCACACACCTTCCTGGCTTTACTCTCATTACCAACATGAGCATTAAAGTCTGGAGTCCCCAGAAGGTGGCGCCTTGCAGGTCTCCAAGAAGGCCAGGGACTGGTGTTCAGTGCATGCCCACAGACAACAGTCAGAGTCCATCTCCCATCTCCAAGTCGAAGGGAGGGGACCCTCTCATTCACTGGGGTAAACTCAATTATACTGGCACTAAACCAGGGGGCCATAAGTAGACCCATACCTGCCTGGTGCCTCTCACCATGGGCAACTCAAGAGTGGAATAGAGTCCAGCCCCTCTCCAGGAGTTTGGTTCCAGAGCCAGAGCCATGCATTGATGTGAGCCCAAATATAACAAGGCAGTATCACTGTCCCCCGCACCAGCTCAGGCTCCTTTCCCACAAGAGAAGTGACATTCCATGTTCCTAGAGCCAGATTTGGTAGCTGATGATTTATCTGCCAGGGCCCCTGCCATCGACTGCCACCCGATCTACACTGCACCCAACCCCCACAGCAGCACCACACTACCCCATGGGTAGAGACGCAGCCACTAGGCGCTCGGGTCTAGTGCAGGGTCACATGAGCCTTTCTGTTAGTCTTTACAGGGGTCAATGTGAATCACCCAGAATCTGGCTGCTCACTTAGGACCAATATGCCTCGGGAGACCGTACCAGGGGCAATCGCCCCAACAACATAGCTCCTAGGATCACAGAAGTGCACAAACCCCTCCACCACGATAAGGTGGCAATTCATGGAGGGGAGAATTTACCGACAAAGCATTAAAATCTTCTGATCATCTCACTTAGATACCATCAGTATTACTATTGATTCATTGACTGAGCACATGGAGATATCCAACATGAACCATGGACAGGGACCTTGGACAACAATGAAGCAACCAAGCGTAATACAATGGAACAGAACAGAATAGAATAGAATAGAATAGAATATTCTGAATGAATAGCTGAAGGGATTTTTGAGGATTTTGAGTTTTGAAGTCAAAGGTCACTTATGTATGCCATGTACAATAATCTCTCTTTAGAGATAGATCTTTTATATACGTTTAGATCAGCCATTATTTTACTTCTTGTTGTCTTTTTATATTAATTAATGTTATAAATTTTGAATCCAGGCAATTATTGTGAAGGAATTCCCAAAATTAAAAAAAATCATCTTTGTCACCTATAAAGCTGCTAATTGCTTTACTGAATATTTTAAAATGGACAATGTCTCTGATGAAGCCTTACTGTGAAAAGTCTTGTAGTGTTGTATGAATTTAAATATGCTATAGGTTATTAGGAATTTGAGAAACCCAGTATATGCGGGAAAAAATGACCAGTGCTTCAGTGCTTCTCTCTGTAAGACAAGGAAACCAAAAGGCGCTACAAGCATATGTTCATGTATTATTTAAATCCCCTTTCATTTTCACTCACAAGAAAATTACACAGTGACAGAAGGGATTTCCTTGAGAAATTGCAGCCTTTATCGATGACTTGCGCACAATTTAATTATGCAGATTGATTCTGTATGCCACATGTTGATAATATATTCCAAAGTTAAAGAGAGCACTTTAACATGTCAAAATGACAATAGTGTGTAATAAAGCATGTAATACAGAGTTTGGTAGTGTTCATTAGAACTTTGATGTCAAGATGGTGTGCAGAGTGTGAGCCCCAGGGAGAGGGGAAGCTGACCACAGAAGCTTCAAGGCTCTTTCACAAGAAAACACTGATATCACACAGTAGGAAAGGAAGTGCCAGATGAAGATGCAGACACTATGTGGAGGATCAATCTCACCACCCTGTCATTTTGGTTACAGAACCATGGCTTTTAGGGCAGGGGGAAATTAGAAAAAAATGTCATAATGGTGTTTTCTTATCAGTGACACAGTTCCGAATTTAGAAGAGAAAGAGATTACTGTGATTTTACAACAATGGGCAGCACTCCAAAAATCCCTGTCTTTAACTTTTCAATTACTTTTCTTCCTGACGGTTCTCTCGCATACTGAACAATTCAATGAAAATGAACACATGCCTTCCCATGTGAATAAGAAAGATATTAATGGTTCACAGTTTGTATCATTACTTCTTGACTGATGTCAGGATGCATTTTGAAACTGCTTTTTTGGTTTGTCAATTCACTTACCTCATCCACGGTGAACTGGGATGAACTGGGATCATCCAAAGACATAGTTGACTGTAAAATTCAGCAGGGTGCATTGTCAGTTAACCAGAACTATTACATCTTGTCCTATATTGTCTATTGTCTAAATTAATATTTTTCTGAGAGAACAGGTTTAACAATGTAGTACGTCTATAGTCAAAGTAGGTAGTATAGTCAAAGACATGCTGTCTGACATTTGTAGTGACAGTGGCAATGTCTCTGAATTTCATAATTGTAAGTGTGTGTCATTTGCTGCTGAGTGTGACATCACATTCCAGCTCTGTCTGTACCTGCTCTGCCTTACCAAGGTAGCAAAGGTAGACAGCTACTAATGCAGGGTATCGCCCTAGTCACTGAATCAATTCAATTCCGATTCACAAGGTCCTGAATCCATTCAATTTCCAATTAGATTCAATATCGATTCAATTAGGGACACTTCAGTCACAATACCGTTTCTGTTAGGATAGCAAAGAGATTCGCAGAGAACAAATGCTGTAAATTGCAGAAGGAGCCCTCTAAGCTGGTGTGTTATTAAACATATGAATATGTGCATTAAGAATTGACCCAAAGCAGCTGCAATAATGAACCTTTCATTTGACCAATAGGTTTTGGATGAGATATATTGCAGATTGTGCATCTGTATGATGTCTCATAAGATGGGTTTGGAGATTTGTGGTATTTCCACAGTACTGCACCTTAATTTTGCACATTTTACATACGACTTTGGTTTTGTCTTGTTCTTCACTCTCTTTATGCTTCTGGAATCAGAAATGCATCAAGACATCAGGCTGGACGGTACCTTCAACGGAGCAGCTCACTGCATGTTGTTTTTGTCTGTCCACACAAACTTGATGGTCACATGAGACTAACAGGGTCAAAGCTACACACACTCACAGGAAAAGGCCATAGAATGTAAAAGGCATACATTCAAAATTCGATCTTGAGATTCTATGAATCAATGTCGGATTATGCAAACGAAATTGATTTTTTTAAACCCAGCCCTTAAAGTAACTCAGGCTCCAAAACAACTTTAGGACAATCAAGAAGACAATTCTTACATTTTCAAAATCTGTTTTGTCTATGTTGCCTTTCATGAAAGATCTCAAATCTGCAAAACTTTCCCATTGCATTGATTTATTGGTGCACTTGTTGATAACAGTGCTTATGATGCTTATTACAAAATCCGTTTATAACTTCAGCCCTTCGTTGCACAGATTTTTCTAAGTATAACCATTTAGGAAAATAGATCTTGTAATGAAACATAAATCAAGGTCAGTCCATCACCGGGTACAGGGTAGGGGACACCCTGGGTGGGGTGCCAGTCCATCACTGGGTACAGGGTAGGGGACACCCTGGGTGGGGTGCCAGTCCATCACCGGGTACAGGGTAGGGGACACCCTGGGTGGGGTGCCAGTCCATCACCGGGTACAGGGTAGGGGACACCCTGGGTGGGGTGCCAGTCCATCACCGGGTACAGGGTAGGGGACACCCTGGGTGGGGTGCCAGTCCATCACCGGGTACAGGGTAGGGGACACCCTGGGTGGCATAAAGAGGAACACAAATCAAAAAACCCAGAGGAAGCACAGGGAGAACACACGAATGCCACACACAAAGAGCAGAAACACACGAATGCCACACACAAAGAGCAGAAACACACGAATGCCACACACAAAGAGCAGAAACACACGAATCCCACACACAAAGAGCAGAAACAAACAAATCGCAGACACAAAGAGCAGAAACACACGAATCCCACACACAAAGAGCAGAAACACACGAATGCCACACACAAAGAGCAGAAACACACGAATCCCACACACAAAGAGCAGAAACACGCGAATCCCGCACACAAAGAGCAGAAACACACGAATGCCACACACAAATAGCAGAAACACATGATTCCCACACACAAAGAGCAGAAACACAAGAATGCCACACACAAAGAGCAGAAACACACGAATCCCACACACAAAGAGCAGAAACACACGATTCCCACACACAAAGAGCAGAGGTGCGATTCAAACCGCAGACTCCTGAGGAGTGATGAAACAGTTCCACCCACTGAGCCACCTTTTAACCCATAACAGATATTATCATAGAACTAAAATAATGATTTTTGGTTTGAATTCTGGCCAATTCTAGCCAGTGTTTTTTACTTTTATAGAATATTCCGTGTCACAACCTCGATCATCCACAAGTTTGATGGGACCAGAACCAGATGATCCTTAGAGATTAGCCAACTTGTATAATAATTGTGGAATATTACTAAAATTATCTGTGCTAGTTTTCCCATCATCTTTTCTAAACATACTGACCAAAAACAACATACCTGCATCAATACCCTATATGAAAAAACACCTATATTTCTCCATAAGAATCACAGTACAGATGTAGACATGTAGAAATATGTCTCCTAGTGCCCATTAAACCCCATTCAGTTCTTATAGCAAACTGCAGGACTTCTTTAGTTAAGACTATTAAGTATCACAAAGACATGCAGCTCCCTCTAGTGGATTTAGAATGCATGTTCTTCTTTCAACCACAAACCCAAGAAACGGTAACAAGAACAGAATAGTGATAGCTTATTAATCTCTGTTAGGAAATTATTCTCCCCCATCTTGCTCCCTGTGAGACACACATATATGTGAGGGCAAGCTTGGAGGTCACAGTGCAGGGCCAGCCAGTGTGCAGTGCCCCGGAGCTGGGGGTTAAGGGCCTTGCTCAAGGATTTGTGAATATTCTACCAAGGTCAGGGCTCCAAGCAGCGACCTTCAGAGGCTTAACCTGCAGACACGCATACCCGCCCTGGATGGATTATGCTGAAATGAAATTCATGGGCACTCAGCACTATCTTTACCCATCATGCAACATACTGCCTATGAACCCTTACAGTCTAGCGCTGTGAGCAGTGCAGTCAGGCTCAGTGTTAGCTGATGTAGGACAACTAATTATTTAAAAATCCAGATCAATATTCCTGTACATAGACTGATGCCTCTAAAAAATGACATACTCATTGGTCATATACTGACTATTTTTCCCTTTTCCATATCATTTGGTTCAGGACACGTAAGCTAGTATTACCTTCATCGGTAGGTTTGTGGGATCATCTCTCAATCAGCCAATAATAAAGCAGTGGTTCTCAACTCCAGTCCTGGGGACTCACTGTCTTTGGCTGATTGAGAGGCCATCCCAAACACCTGCACACCGGCCCTCCATGGATCAGCTTCCCCACCCCTGAAATAAACCAAACCCCTCATTGTACTCCCGATGTGTGTGAGGAGTTTGCATTTTCACATTTTCTCCCTGGGTTTCCCCCAGGTGCACCAGTTCCTCCCCCAGTCCAAAAAAATATGTGGTTATATGAATTCACGTCTCTCAGTTACCCATGGAGTAAGCATAAGAGTATTAAGAGTAAGTGTGTGCCCTGAGATGGCTTAGCATCACTTACACGTGCTGCTTCTGGCTCACTGTAGCCCTGCACTGGATAAGTGCTATGGAAGATGGATGGATCATTAAGATATAGATGGCTTACAATCCCAGAACATGTCTAATTAATAGGCAGGATTTTATTTAAGACACAACTTTCAATGTAAAAAAGCAGCTCGAAATGAACAGCTACACCTAACAACTAATTTAGATTAGATTTTAAAGATGAAGTGCCTTACATTGATCGCATTTACACTACTTGCGTGCGCTGCTGCAAAAAAAACTCTATTCACAGCAAAGAGAGATCTAAAGTTTAACCAGAAAGTTTAATTTAAGTACATCTTGCATCCACAAGTGCCTCAGTAAACTATTTACATGTTCCAGTACAGACACAAAGAATTAAGCTGAACAATTTTGGAAAGCCAAGGGTACCAATTACAGGTAAATGTCAGCTACAAGCAAAGTGACCATTTTCACACACTGCTTAACACCTGACCTGTAGCAGGTACACTGCTGAAGGCAGGTCTTACATACATTACACACCAAATTCTTTACTTATGCTCTTTCAGTGCATAGAAAATCATCTCAAGTCTAATGTGAGACCAGACTGCAAATTGTTTCAAAGTGAAATATCAATGTCAGTGTCTTTGTCGAGTTCCCCATGCTTCTGGTAAAACGTTAAATATGCCAGGCCTAATACAAAACGGTTTATAATGAAGAACTTGCCACAGCATCATTTATATATACAGTTGCATTTAAATATATTTAAATATGTTCAAGTTTCATTGCTGTGTCCTTCCTATCTTCTGTAGGAGGAGAATATTGATTACAGTACTGCTTCTTGCTTGTGCATTAAGCGGAACTTTTTGGGTGCCGCCCCAAAACATCATGTGGTGAAACGAAGCTTGAAGAGGACCGTCTGTGGAGTGGTGACATCAGCGACTGCCAATTCCTGTCCGT
This sequence comes from Paramormyrops kingsleyae, assembly GCF_048594095.1. Classification (NCBI taxonomy): domain Eukaryota; kingdom Metazoa; phylum Chordata; class Actinopteri; order Osteoglossiformes; family Mormyridae; genus Paramormyrops; species Paramormyrops kingsleyae. The sequence continues at coordinate 22,207,172 of NC_132802.1, read as the reverse complement.
CGACCAATCCCAGCTCTGAAGACAATCACAGAGCATGCTGATAATTCAAAGCACTCAAAATACATGCTGCATATTTAGAAACATGAGGACACTGGCTAAAGGACTGTTACCTTTTAACGTTTTGCTGAGATTTGGTCTCGTTCTTTGTTCGATGGAGGCCACGGTCTGAAAATTTTTAGATGTATTACAAAGAATAACTTCTACATAAGACATACAATTTATCATAAAATAAAACAGGGATTTGTTTAGTCATGGTATAGTATTGTTTAGTATACTTGTATTAATATAGCAAACCTGTAAGTAAAGCGTTTTGTTTTTTCCTTCCAGTGTTGCTGTAATAGCGGGAGATTTCATTTGTCTAAAAAACAAAAACACAGTGGAATTTATTCCCTAGTCCAGAGAGAAATGTGCCCTCAGACCCACACATGCGGAGTAAAACAAGCTCAGTCTTCAGCGAGATCACTCACAGGGAGGCGTTCTCAGTCAGATACTCAAGGACCTCCTGGAGTTTGGCTGAAGGTGGAAAGCGCAGGTCCTGAGCGATCTGGCTACAAGCTGGGCAGTTCTCCTGAAGCCAGAAAAAAAAAAATCTTTAAAAAATTCTAGGCATTAAGTGAGAGGAAGTGAACTTTAGCACTGCAAAGTCTCACCTTTCGCTCAGCTTCAAAAGTATAGGTATACAGCCCATCAACGTCATTAAACACCAGGTAGTTATTCAAGGGAATGTAAGCACTGCAAGAAATTTAATGGATAAATTATAATTAAGCTGTACATTTAACATACATTCTACAGTAACATAACATCTCACCTGAACGTCTGCTTTGGAGTATGAAAGAACTTGTCATACTCACCTGGAAGCGATTTTAAATACTTCCATGGCACAAGCAGCTAAAATTGGGGGGGAGGAAGGGTTAGAGTATTACTAATAAAAAATAAGTAACAAAAATGCTAATATTGAAATATTGTACAAGTACAGTGTAATCTGATATGTGGAAATATATTGGGTTATCTCCTCCAGTCTAACGTAAAACGACAAAAAACAAATAGTATTAATTTGAAAGAGTAGGGTGATTAGAGGAGGAAAAAAGGAAAATGACTTTTTTTCTATGGCATTTACATGATACATAGTGCTAGATGTGATTTGCGTAACAGATACTCCACATACCAGCAATGACAGCGTTTGTAGATGCAACTGCCGGGATGATCCTCTTCACCACACCTGAGAACAAAGTGAACACGTTCAGCAGAAAACGCAGCTCGAGGGCAGAAACTGTGCTAATGCTGGAAAGGCAGACGTGCTAAAGGTTCCCCATGCTGGCCGCCAGCTGCATATGATGCTTTTATTCCTGCTGTGGGGAGGAGTCTGTGCATCACAACTTGGTTATACACATATAGCTCTAAAGAGCATATAGTACTGCAGCTTAACTCATAGTGACAGAAGCCTAGTATGAAATAGTAATGCACGCACCTTGTGTGAGTCGGTAGGTGACTCCAGTGATGCTGAATTCAGAGGCTCTCTCCTGGGCCTTGTGGAACACCCACTGAATATGTTCTGGGTTATCTCCATCAAGGGCTGTTCCGTCTAAGCACAAAGGGGCAGATTTGAAGGCACCACTGATTAAAATAATACCACTAATACCACAGACATAGTCAAAATGTCATATCATGATTTTCGGTTTAGAACCACGATTCATGATATAGATTGCAATGTTTTTTTTTTTGTTTTGGAATGTATGTAGTAATTAACCATTTAATCACTTAACCAGCAAGTCTATCCTTACAAGAAACACTGGTTAAAGCATCATAAAATGAACTTAATTTTTAAAGTATGCAAAAATATGTGTATATATATATATATATATATATATATATATATATATATATATATATATATATATATAATAAACTGACTCATTTTAGCAAAAGTGCTTTTTATTTTTTTAGTATTTGAAGTTTCATAAGATGTCTACAAATGAAACTTAGCACTTTGATCAATAACTGCACAGTTCTGAACTCGGTTTACAACAAATACAAACAAATACTGGATACATTTTTAAAAATCAAATAAGATTTAGTAAGATTTAGATTTTTTTTCCACCAGTAAGAAATGTTTGCTTCTGTTATTTCACCGTGTGGAAGTTGCTGCGGCTGAGGACACATATACACAGCCGGACGCTTCACATGTTTGGGGTGCTAACACATCAGACTTCACAAATACAAACCATTCCCACACAATCCAAAGCTGAACCTTCTTTAGGATCAACTGCTTCCTCATCAGCCATGCAGCACACACTGTTTATCCAACAGCGCAGCCGACCTGTCTATAAACCATTTGTCGTTTACCATGTGATACAAGTACAATATTTTTAGTAGTCTGATGGCATGAAGTTGGTTTGTTCAGTTTTGTTTTTGTTTTTAACCAAGTTAGCTAACCGTTAAAAGATCAATTAAGTCAATTTTAGTTCAAGATTTAGTCACTAAGTTGAGACCCACTGAGATCATTAACAAATTAACATAATTAACAAAGAATTGAGATATACAGACAGCACTGAGATAATATGGAGGCTGATATTGCTCTGTTTCACATCGGTCTCTTTCTTGTAGTACTGTTGTAGCCTCCGAAAATGCAGGTATTACAAGAGAGGCCCCAGCTTGTTTTTTCACTTGTTATAATAATAGCAATACAAGTACAACACTTGTAACTGAGCATTCATTAGAAGATCAGGTTAGCTGCTAGTTAACTTCGACAGCACGAATGTTTGTAATGTTGTATTACTGCACGTGTATGTCAATTTGGACAAAAGCATCTGCTGAATAAAGATACAGGCCCCAGGTTAAGAATGTCTGAATTACAGACATCTCGAATTTATCAACAGACTGCCGTAATAACTATTGTATTGAAAATTCGAGTTAAATGTAATACGTAACAAATTCGTAATAACAAACACACACACTACTTTGTAACGGTCATGAAAAAACTGCATGGCTTCAGTGGTTCATCGGCTCAACATACAGCACAGTATGTAGCTACTTTTATTATTACAGTATAATTCTTATCATGTGCTGCATTATTATTTTTCCGACTTACCAACAAATTCAACTTAAAGACAGATTTAGGGAATCAAGTCTTTTATAATCCGGGGACTGCCAGTAAATGTAAATGCAGTATCATGATTCTGGTGATAGCTCTGAAATATGTATCATGGATACATTTGTAACCAATCATGAAAAAAATGTCGAAATATTCTCCTCCACTATCCAAACCCACTGAATTCATAATCATAAAAATAACTGGACTAATTTTGTATTTAGAATTTCCCTAGACCTTCTCACAAAGAGATCTCATTATTACTTGTAATAATCCAAAATCACTGCAGAGGACCTTAGGAACTTACCCCCAAAGGGCTCTTCTTTGGGCCATAGAAGGATCCTAACATACTCAATGCAGTGTTCAGGTAGTCGGGGCATAGAGGCAATAGTGCACATTGGGAAATTAATCTGCAAAAAAAAATCAAATATTTTACATATTTATGTAATATAAAAATCAGGGCTGTGAAGCAATTAAAAAATTAGTAAATCGCACGGTTTTCTGTGATTAATTGCACCTAACCTTAAACTCATTTTTGCAACATACCATCCACCCATTCATCCATTTTCTGTGCCGCTTCTCCTATTCAGGGTTGCAGGAGGTCCAAAGCCTACCTCAGAGGCTTTGGGCACCAGGCAGGGAACAGCCCAGGATGGGGCGCCAACCCGTCACAGGGCACACTCACACACCATTCACTCACACTCACACACCATTCACTCACACTCACACACCATTCACTCACAAGCACACCTACGGGCAATTTGGCAATTTCAATTCACCTGAGTGAATTTTTTGGACAGTGAGGGGAAAACTGGAGTACCCACAGGAAATGCCACGATAAGGTTCGGGGGGATCATGCAAGCTCCACACACTGAATCATGGCGGAGACTAAAAACTTGGTCCCAGAGGTGTGGGGCAATACTGGTAACCACCACACACATAAACATACCAAGTTTCTCAAATTTTTCACATTTTTTGATGACAGATGCAAATTACAATACTTTATTATTTAAAATGTCGATTTTGCCACTGGTGAAGTCCAGGGAAAGATTTATGGAGATGGGAAAAATAAATGACAAAACTAACCAAAAATTGAGCAAAAAATATACATCTCGGCATACACATTGATTGCTTATTGTGGGTTACAAGAAGTTGAAAGATTTAAAAACGTTTTATCTAGTTTTGAGTTTCAGCTACCTATTTGGCCAAAATGGTATAAAACTCATCACATCAGAGCAACAAATAATTTTAATATACCAAAAAAGTATGTATATGTAGTTTGCTCTATACAAAAAAAAATCTATTTCACTGCAGCATTTTTATTCCCAAAATATTCAAGTTTTTTTTTTTTTAATATTTGGTTAATGGTCTAACTTAAACATGTGATGTACAGATTATTCATTTCCAACAAAAATACTACTTGCAAGCAAGTACAAGCTGAATTTCACTGCTTTCAAAAAGACTAGATGCACAAAGGGCAATAGGACAAGAGAGGACATTGTATTTTGTTCATGTTCTTTTTTTAAATCACATCTTGGTAATTAATGGCATATACCACATGTACGTATAATCATTGGCACTCAACAGGCAGACTGATACACTAAGTCCGACCACATGATTGATCAAAAATCTAAAACCATTTTGGCAAATGGCTCTAAAAAACAGAAACCTAGCAAACACCGGGTTCCATGAGAATGATGTGCCGGATTAATCTGCATGGGTCTAACCTGGGGCGGGTAAAGTTCCAGGGTGCAGTCTATGCAGGCTGTCATGCCGGGGAGAATGACACGAGCATTCCCCTTGAAGCCCTCCGTCCCCCCATCAATAAGGGGTATAATGGAACTTGGATCCAAAACACCATCATCGAAAGATAGCAGCGACATCTGTAGAGCAGGACAAAAGCCAGAGTGTGATGCATTTAGTACATATAAATAAATAAATAAATCTCAACTTATATAGCTGCTAGTATTATTTAAAATACTACTCACCAGCATTCCATTCATCCATCTCCTAGCAACGATGGAATCCAGTCCACAAACAATGATATGAAACTCTGGCAATCAAATGAAAAAGGGATCTTGATTAATCATTTTGGCAAATGGCACATAATACAAAATCTTTTACTTTTTATTTTTTAATCTTATAAGTGGCCAAAAGGCTATCAATACTACTCCTTACGTTTATAAAATGTCTCGTCGAAGTCTTGGATTTTCTTAAAGTGTCTGAAACAGTTTTTGTTAAGGAAAATTTATTGATATTCAAAATAAATCTTGGAAATTGTGACATAAAGCTTCGTGTTTTTTCTGGTGGTAGAATGTATACTGAATAAGTTTCCAAGGATACGGAACCACACTGCATCCTGGTATACGGCTGTTGACGAAGTCGGCTGCCACATCTGCCTTGGGCCGTCCAACATCTTTAGCTCTTTACAAACATTATATAAAAAACCACAGATTCAGAATGGCAGGGATTACAGTAAACTGAATTTATCTGATAGTGGTATACGATAAGAGAGACAAAACGGCATATCACATCAGCAATGTCATATATAGGAAACTTGAAGTACGGTACATATATCAGTCATGATTTCAGATAGCTCATTCATTTATTAATCAGATAAAGCCAAGCTGGATATTTTCAAGGTTTGTTTTCAAACCTCAACCAGCAATCACATAACAGCAACACATAGAAACGGCATAAATGAGGCTTTGAAGATGTTGGTTGGGTTACAGTCCACTGTCTCTCCCTTCCCTTTGACCACTGTATTAATCCTCAATGGATTAAATGAGGCTGTAATTGATTTTACATAAATCCTTGCTACTATGAATTATGAAGTCTCAATGCTTCCATCTTTGCTAGCACTGCAAATCCACAACTGCACACTGTAAAGTTTGTAAATGAAAAAACCAAAAAAGCTTCTTGGCCTCACCTAAACAAGAACTGCCGGTTCAGGTTTGAGACATCGATGGTGTCCATGTCAACAACATGAATATTCCGAAAACCAGAAAGGGCCTGGGATGCCAGAAACAGCCACACACACAATGACTAAATGATGCTATAACATTTCTCATGATACAATCTTCATATTTTTATGACCAAAAAAAATAAATCCATCAAGAAAATTTTAATATTCGTTATTTTATTGAATATGTTACAGGAAAAAAGGCTCCTGAAACCTTTTTAGAACAAAGCCATGAAACAATGACAATCAGTATAATGTCCAGCTACGTTTCTGATAAAGTTTTAAAGACCATACCAGATTTTTAAGCAGTTCACAGCCTAGTCCGCCAGCTCCAATAACAAGAATCTTGCACGTTTCTAGCAGAAACTGAAGTGACTAAAAAAAAAGTTTAATACAACGCTGAGGATAACAGCATCATTTTACATAGACAATAATTTTATTAATAGTTTTATTAACAAGAGAAGTATCCCGTTAATTACATTAGAAACTAAGTTTCCAAAATATATACAGTATTGTACAAAAGTCAAAGGAAATACTTAAAGCTATTATATGGGTATGTATATTTGCTCAATAGGTATATTTGCTCAAAACAAAAACACAATTTTACATTATTAAGAATAACACAATACAAACTACCAGGAATCTCTTCTGTTCGCCACAAAGATACTGTTGTCTTGTGGGATGGCTAGATGAACACCAATCTGGTTCCCAAACCTCTCCTCAGAGGTACCCCAGCCATTCCATATATTCATTACATTTTATATCCAGCTCACTTACTTAATTAAATTATTTTAAAGAAGTCAATATGTATTTATTAGCCATACCAGCTGTGCTAGTGTCCGGGTCAAAAAATACATATTGGACAGTTGCTGCAAATATGGGGGTGATTTTAGTAGAGTTGTTGAAAATGTTAAACTCATACAATTTGACAGACAAAATATTAGTTTTACACTAACATGAAGATGATTTGAACATCATTTCCTTTGACTCCCTAAGACTTCTGCACAGTACTGTATGTGTATGCATACACACACACACACACACACACACACGCCTATGCCTGATCATAGTTACTTCTTGCTAATGATATAAAGTGTCTTGATTAAACCTGTAAAATTCACATCATTAAATAACTCTACAGATATCCTTTCTAAGCTTTACAATGAAACCTTTATTTGAGAAACCTTTGGTTCTACTTGATATAAAAAGGGAACATTGACAAAGTTCTCACTTCAGTGCTTGGCTCAAAGTCCGGATGGGTGAATGGGCCTGATCTCTCCAAGAACTTCCTCACATGGTTCCAGCGTCCATCCCAGTCTCCGGTGCTGTCACCATGTCCGCTGTCCACTGCCATTCTGCACAAAACACAGGTACTCTGCTACATATATCAGTCAGAAACCACCCAAGGTCAGACAACACAAGACATGAGGTTTCTGAGCTCTAGGCAAACCAGGCTATACAACTAAAGGACTCTGAATAAACAGAAATTTCTACTGTTTATGCATGTTATTCATTAATTAATTCATTTTCCATACCTGCTTGTTATAAACTGTTTAAAACCTCACTTTCAGTTTAAACGATTCATGAGATTAATACTGGTGATATCGAAGACAAAATCCGCACGTCCTGCATCGCATTTCTTAAGATCTGCCATTCTGACGTTTCTCACCTATACATCGCATCTACCTGCAATTGTTCCGAGAACTACCTAATTCAATATAAGTCAATAGCTTGTTTAATTTCGAAAACAAACACTTCATAAGAGTAGCCTAGAAGCAAAGATACAGACACTAAAGAAATTCAACACTATCAAGCCATCAGAAAAAGCAATCACTGGTGACACTAACTAACCAGGCACCGATAAATCCCTTCCACGTCAGACAACTTATACTTTCATATTTCGACCAAAGAAACTTCTAAATTACATTATTAAAACGGAAACTAACCTTTCTAGAAAAAGGCTCGCAAGTCGAGTTGTTATATATTAAAATGTGAAGAATCATCACAAGTTTTTTAAAAAAAAAACCTACGGTCATGCCCAGACAACTAGCTAAATCAGGACGAATAAGAACAACATGTAGCCAATCTCTTAGCGTTTTCGGACAGTTTCCAAACGCATCTGATTACAAAGTGGACGCGTTGTTTTGACAGGTAGTCAGCTGGTAGCCAGCTAGGAGAAGGGTGGCTGAAGCAACCTATGAATTTTCCACACCAAAGCGTACTCAACTGCCTGCGCTGCGTAACCTCAAACCTGCTACGAGTTTCTAGCATTTCATCACTAACTTCTCAGCCAGCTCCTCTATTCTCCTTCTTTTCTTCTCCCTACAAAGAGAGAGTAAAAGAAGGGTCAAACGTGCTTGTACTTTCAGTTGGCGACAACGAGACTAAAAGCGTCGTTTGTCCTACTAATTGCTTCTCGTTTCAGCGACACTTACGGTTCCTCTCCATCCGCCATATTGCGCCAGAATCATATTATCCCAGGATGCCTTGCGGTCCGCGCGGTTTGACGGTAGTTCCTGTGCGTCCACAAAAATGGAGAACGTAAACACTGCTGTACGTATGGTATCATATACTACATATATACGTATTTATATGTTTCTGCAGGATCTGCTATATATGCTGGGAATCAGCCTTGACCCCCTGTTAGACAGTGTGGTACTTGGGGAAAATACTGACTAAGTCTTCGGCCATCATCATGAGGAGCTTCACCTATGCGCACCATGATACTGTTTCGACAGGACAGCCTTCAGTGAAAAGCTCATTGTTTTCACAAGTCTTTCATTTACCATCAGGGCATATAAGTGCCTTGGGCTGATCCTGCCAGTCGTTACGGTATGTCTATAGACGAAATTTACCACAGTGTAAACTTTTACGTTTTTTTTAAAAATTCATATCTGTACGTTTGACTTTTTTAACACATTTAGTTTAGATTTATTTTTAATCTACATTTATTTATTCACATACACATTTTACTTACTTTTACTTCTTTATTCTGTGTTGTTGGTATATGTTCTAATGATTTGATATAGTGGACAATAATTCCTCATGAAAATCGCAACCCAAATACTTAACTCAGGAGAAAGCAGAAAAGGTCACTATTATGCCTACAGGGAGATTACGTCATTTCTTTGACGTGTTATCGCGAGAATCTGGAGCAGTCCGCGATCTCAGCCTGACTTGCGGGTCGCCATAGCTGGTGCTTCAGCAGCTGAGTTGTACGGTTAACGTAGCTTACTGGGAGAGATGGCCAAAGTGGAGCTTGCACCATTTAGACCCTGGGATGATTTCTTTCCCGGTCCTGATCGATTCGCCAAACCTGACTTCGCCGATTTAGCCAAGTGGAACAACAGGGTGATCAACAACCTTTTATACTACCAGACAAATTATTTCCTGGTGGCCATTGTGTTTTTCCTGATTGTGGGGTAAGCTAGTTTTTGACTGTCATCTGTGTCATAATAGCGATTTTGCGAATATGTATTTACGTACACTATCTCCCCTCTCTGCATGACAGGATTTAGGCGTCCTTTTCATCGTACTCCATGATGTATTCGAGAACTAACCTGCTGTTATCACTACAGCTTTATCGAGTGGTTATGAAAGGTTGCATCTTGGCGCATTAGTTTTATGTACGGTGTCGTACCTTTAGTATTGACTAAATTAACATACCGATTACTTTTTGTTTCCTGCGCATAGAAATATAATTTAGATCTGCCAATGAAAACCTTCCGGGAAGTGCAGTCTCACTGCGACTCCATTGGATAACGTCTGTGGGACGGTCTTTTTAGTTTTCTTATTTTGGAATATGTGTAAAATTTGGCCTATTCATATAAATGTAATGCCTGTTTATATCGTATATATCAGCTCAGCTTTATTTAAAAGCGTATGTAGTGAAGATGCATCAAAACATAAACTAGTATGATTTACAGGATGTTGGAATACATATTTCTTAAGGATCAATTTGGTCACTTCCCAGTACTGCTGTAATGCAGTTCACGTCTGCATATTTCTGTGAGTTACTGGGGCTATATTGGGAATGAGTCTGTGGTGCTGGATTCAGCTTATTCAAGTCGCTGACTTGAGAGCAGAGGTGCTAACCTCATCAGTGCTTGTTTTCCAGATTATCAGACTGAACAGCACGGACGTTTTAAGTGTGGGTGGGGAAACTGTCAATCTTCACTACTAGGATAAAGTAGGAAACTAAGAAAAACTCAAGAAGGACAACAAATGAAATGATGTCACCTCAGGACTAGTTGTTAATGGTTATCTTCAGTAATGATGAGCTAAACTATGCAGAACCATGCACTGGTTTCATATAAGTGTGAGTGGGTGAGGTGGTGTATTGCAACTTTAGCTGCATTGAACTCCACTTTCCCCCAGTGTAAGTAATATATTTTTGTCCTCATCTGTGACCATTTCCATACATTGGGAGAGTGTGCAGGTAATCCTGAGCACCAGTGCCCTACAGAAACTGTATAATTGATGTGGGATCTGGGCCACAAGGCCACAAAAATAGGCTTGGGTCCTCCAGAGAGATAGTTTCTGTACCAGTTCAGTCTAACTGGGCTGGGTCAGTGCAACATTACTCGCTTTAAGGGAACGCCTAGTATCCTGCCCCCAGAGCCCCTCTTCTTAACGCAGCTGTTATTTAATTCCATGTATGAAGGTGTAACTATGGGAAATGTTTTGCTATCATCATCTTGTCAGCCTTTGAAATATTATTAGATTTTGAGGTCTGAATGTTTTTCAGTTATCCTAAATCAACAATTCTCCAGCGTCCAAAGCTTCACTGATTTCTTTAGGTTCTGCAGCTAACAACTGGACACAGGAATGTGTTTTTGTTGATTAACAAATAAACAGGATTTCTGGTTGCTTCTATTGCCATTTTACATATACCATTAATATTTAGCTTCCTTGTTTGGTACAGGTTTTGAATATATATCCCTGCTTTACCATAAACAGCATATAATTGAAATCCGCTTTTCATATGTAAAAGATTGAGGGAAACTGTAATGGAAATATGAGTCCTCAGCGGTTTCAACTTGGAAAACTTGGAAAATATGTTTTGCATGAGTCATCCAGTGTGCTTCTCTCTGCTGTTGGAGAGGTGGCGTTCTCGGTCCCCTTCATTTCATCCCAGTCTGGAAATTTTGAATGTTCTTCCCTAAGTATAGCCCAGTAGCGCCAGCCCAGCATGTATGCTCTCGTGACTCATTGCTGATGTTTCAACACTGTGTTGTTCCCTTCAGCAGCAAAAGAGCAGGTGTGCCTTTCGGGGCGATGTCACATAGAAACATTTCCGGTTAATTGTGATCTACGGCCATGTAGTTAGTAATATGGAAATAATGAAATTGGGATCAAAAGTTTAAATGTCCTAGAATATTCATAGTTTTATTTGCATAATGCACAATAAATACTGTTGAACAGTTGACCAAAGAGCTGTATTTCTTCTGGCTTTTATGCATAAAGTAACATGTGCTTTTTAGTCTCATTTTACATATGAGTAACCCACCCAATCAGCTTGTGCCTGCCAGAGCCATTCCCTGGCTGTACAAACCACAAGGCTGGGCTATACCCTGGATGGGCTTGCATTAGTAATGTTAAAATTTAAACTGTGATTAAAATTATTTTTAGAAGGAGGTGTTTAAACATTTTTCGCCACTAGGTGGTGATAAAATGGAGAATATGAAGCTGAATACATGAGCTGCGTCTTAATCTGTTACCACCCTGCAGGTTTTTGAACCCCATCGGCATGGTGCTGGGTGGCGCAGTGGTGTCCCTGGTGTTCGTGGGCTCAGTGTGGGCAGCGGAAAACAAGTCTGTCGTGAAGAACTTCAAGAAGAATAATCCCATGCTGTTTGTCATCGCCGTGCTGGGGGCCAGCTACATGCTCCTGTCCCTGTGCGAGGGAGTCATGGTCTTCGTCTTCGGCATCTCTTTCCCACTGCTAAGTAAGTGTGTTCCTCCGTCAACAGTTACACTATAAACTTCGCCAGTGGCAGCATCTCCTGCTTTTAAAGAGTCTTCGTAAAACGTTGACGGCGTTTGGCCGCACCGTGACACAAAGTGCCTTCTAAATCCCGACATAGCATGGGGGGGGGGGGGCAGAGCTGGAATGAAGGATTTAAGCTTAGGGTGAGTGACGGGCAGTGCACAGCAGGCAGAGCCCCAAAGCCCTTCTCTGTAGCACTCAGATCATGTGAGGCAGTTGCCAGGGAGAAAGACCTTGTAAACACAGGGTGACCAGAAGGAAAACATTCCCGGCTTGATCAGGGGGGATAGCAGAAAGTACATACTTCAGTTTAGAGACAGTTGCTAAAGTCATACATTGTGTATACATACATACATACGTAGTGTACTTCTGCATGATTTTGTGAGAAATGTAGTTAATTTTTGATAAATTTCTGACAGTCTGGGTGTTTTATTATTGTATTGATATTTTTTTTTTTTTTGGGGGGGGGGGGGGTCTCATCTCAGACTAAACTGGCTCTCCCTGCCCTTTCGCACAGTAATCCTAGCCCATGCTTCGCTGCGCCTGAGGAACATGAAGAACAAGCTGGAGAACAGAATAGAGGGAGTGGGCCTGAAGAAGACCCCCATGGGAATCATCCTGGATGCTCTGGACCAGCAAGAAGAGAGGATCAACAAGATCCAGGACTACCTGGAGACAAAGCTAAACCGGTGATGTGGACGCTGAGGCCAATGGGTTGTATCAGGAAGTCGACCCTCAGTCACTGCATCTCTGCTGCGTTTTACAAAAAGCTAACCTAGCGGACCGTTTCGGAATTAAATGTAAACCCCGCAAAACCAAAATATATTAACGTTCTATGTATTTGCATAAAAAGTCATGGTTATGCAGATGTGGTCAAGAAGGTTACATATTGCAGTGGAAGGAATTTAATTGAATTTAAAATGGGCAGAAGTCGGTGTCCTTTAGTTTTAAACCTGACGGAAGTTTGTTTCGCACATATTCTGAAGGCCTGGTGCTGCATTCCTCTTAGAAGTTGGGTATATGTTTGCTTTATTAAGCTTTTGGGTGGCACTGGAATTTTGTGGTTGTTTATTTCTTTTCTTTATATCAGTTTTTCCCAGTGTAACATGCTGACATATTCTATGACTTGGGATGGGCTTGGAATAGTTGGCACAGACACGATGCTTTGTGGCTCAGTATACTTGGCTGGTAATTTGCCATGGCTATTTACTGCACCCCCCGCACTGTCATGTCTGATCGAATTAGACCCACATTGTCCGTTAACCAAATCTGGGCACAAATTGAGGTTTAGATTTTTTGTTTTGACCTTCAGCACCTTTTCTTATGTTAATGATGAGTTTTTAATGTATTTGTTAGAAATTAGCAATAAGTTCCTCCATTGTCTTCACATCCAAAGGAAAAGCTGCAACTAGCCTATGGCTATGTAATTTTTGAGAATTAATGAACAACTGCCTGAGCAGTTTATACATGGAGCGTTTGTGGCAATCTGGTTGTTTTGCTTGTTGTATCAGACTTTGTATTGCAGTCGTGTCTTTTCTTTGAGCACACAAAGCCATGTAAAGTATGCAAAGAATTATATGCATCTGTATTTTTTTTGTGGGGAAGAGGGCTAACTGCTCAAACGCTGGTAAGGTTATGTAACTCAGTCCCTTTGTAGAGCACTGACCTGTGATGATGCAGTCCCTTGCACTTTTAAAGGCTTTCATGGATAGCAATGCATAGCATGTTGCCTGAGTTTAGCACCACAATTGCATGCTGAGGAATCTACTTGCAGTCTTTTTTTTTAAATTAGGTTTATATGTACTTCAAATAAATAAAAAACAGTAGAATTTAATAGTAAACCTGGAAGGAGGGGAAGTTGAAACTGACTGTTCTTGTGTGTTGATGCTTATTTACATACTTTATATTTTCTTTATATAGTATTCTTTGTATATTTTAATATTGCTTTTTCTATTCCTTAGAATGTCCTGGTTAAACAAATGTTCTGATAAACCACATTCTTATTTGCTAAACATAAGTAGAATACCATTGACATAGATGAAATCACAGATGTCCCTTGATTACTTTTTAGATAAAATCTTGCATTTCTTTCCTTAGGAAATGTAAATTACCTTCTAAATTACAGCTTTAAAGAGACATTGATGGAGTGATTCTTATACGTAATTTAACAAAGCATTTCTTACATTCATCTTCCATACCCCTGTATCCAGAATAAGGTTCTGTGGCCTTACAGTCTTTTACAGGCCACAAGGCCGGAATCCCCCGGGATATGGTGCCCCCCTCCCCCCCCCATCACAGAGCACACTCTCACACATTATGGGCAACCTAAAGATGCCTAACTGCCTGTTTAGGACTACAGGACAAACCCTGTGCAAGCATGGGGAGAACATGCAAACTGAGGTTGGCGTGGAATTTTTTTTTGTCTCTGGGTTTTGTCCTGCAATTGAAAACATTTTCAGTGTGTGATCTGCCAGCCATAGACTCTTGAATGGCTTTCATGAGCTGAGCAACCTGCAAGTTTTCCAGAGGTGACTGTAGCGTTCATGCACACACACAGGCTTCTCAGCAGCTGCTTGTCCTGTGCATACGTCCATCAGAAAAGGCTGGTTTCACTTGATTCAAGTTCTTTGGGGAGGGGCACCTATAGAATAATAATAAAAAAAAGCTTCACCGCCAGAAGGGGAAATATCCATGGAGAGACAGACCAAAAGGATTAAAGCAAAGGTCAAAAATTAAAATGACGGCAGTAGTCACTTCCAAATACACAATTCACTCCAGCAACTGACATAGGAAGTACTGAAAATAGACTACAGTGTCACCTGGGTGTTATGACTGCTAGACTCTAAACAGCAACTGCTGTGAAATTTTCAGTTTTTTGCAAATAAACTCTAGTCCTGCTGATTTTAATAAAATAAGATGACGCGCATGTACATTTGATGCTTAATACAGTTTGAATTAATTTCTTCACCATTCGAATTAGCAATTTCCCTTTTGCCAATACAGTGCTAATGTTATTACTGTCGGTACCACTCACCGATTTGAGATAGGCTACGTTGCTCTGCCGTATTTCACTCAGGAGTAGATCGCGGGGGGTCAGGTCGACCTTGGGAGGCTGTCGTCGACGTGGGACAGGTTTCAGAGTCTTTATCACGTCTTTAAGGTTGGCTCTCTCGTCCCCGTCTGCTTGATCGCTCGCGTCCCTGTGCCGCGGTGTCCTCCGAAGCTGGACATTTGGTCGTTCATCGCTCCTGTCTTCTCTGAGGTTGAGCTCTAGCAGGGGGTCTCGTCGTTTGGGGGTCTTTTTAAGCTGCACGTCCTTCAGAGGATTGCTGGAATTGGGACTTGAAGGCTGGTGAGGCTCCTGTTGGCATTCACCCTGTGGGGTAGCCACCACAGGCCGCTTTGGGGTTTCCTCCTGCGGAGGTAAGGGTCCAAGTTCCATAGGGGGTAAATAGCCTCCCAGCATCTCCAACAGGCCCGGTGGCAGGTTGAAGGAGTTCTCGTACATCTCCATTAGCTGCCTCTGCTCCTTCGCCTGTTGCAGTCTCTGCTCCTCGTGCCTTTTCTGCCGCTGGCGATCAAGGTTTCTCGTCAGCAGGTTTGTCACTACCATGCGAGGCCCTGGCAGCTCAAAGTGGTAGCCCAACTTCAGCAGGGTGTGGTTGGCCTTCAACAAGCGGGACACCTCCATCTCAGCATGGTGGCCCAGCATGTGGCGCTGGTTGTGGAAGCGTAGCTCGGTCAGTGTCTCATTGAACTGCAGGCAACGCAGGATAGCAATGATGCCCTTTCCCGTGATGAAGTTGGACTCAATGTTCAGTGTGGTGATGCTTCGATTTTCCCGCAGCATATTAGCCAACAGGTAGGCAATGCTTTCATCAGCGCCAGTGTTGGCGATACTGAAGGTCGTCACATGTTTGTTCTTCTTCAGGGCATTGACGTAGTCCCCGAGCATGTCTTTGGGAATGTTTTCAATGTTGTTCAGGTTAACTTCTTTGATGTCAGGGCCATTGTTGCGGATTTTGTCCAGGGTGCTTTCCAGGTTAGTTTCATTCCCAGAAGGCCTTGCTGTCAGTTTGATGAAGTTGCCTCCCAGAGCAAGTTTATTTGGAATATTTAGTTTGGATATTTTCTTCTCTTCCTTTACTTCAGGTTCCTCTGGGTTTGGTTCTTCTGCAGCTGCATCAGTAGCCATAGATATTGTGTCTGTTTGGAGGAGACACGGCTGGGGGTCACTGGGTGGTTCTGGATCACTCCCCTTTGGTCCTGAGATCTCATCCTCATTTTCCTGTGCATCTGCAAACTCTGATGGTGGAAGTAGGATGTCTGTGTCAGAAGACAGGTTTTCTTCACATTTCGGTGGAAATTCTGGGGAATTGCTGTCGTCCCGTTTTGTTAGCTCATCTTGCCATTTCTCTAGTTCTTCAGTTTTCTCTTCTGCTGTTTCACACACATTTTCCTTATCCTCATGATATTCCTTCTGGTCATCATCCTCAGTGCATTCTGGTATAGTTTTCTAACACAGAAACAAATTTTTAAGCTTGAATAAATGTATACGGCATTGCAGAGAAATACAGATACTGAGATTGCAAATTTGAATCACAATATCATGAAGTCATATTGTTCATACATGATTAAATCTTTGTCAACAAGAAATTTTTGTGAACAAATTAAGAACAAAAAGCAGTATTAAGGTTTCAATGATTAATGTCATTGGAAGCAAAATACTTGAATTGAATACTTGAGCAATTAATAGGGATACATCTCAGGCCAGTAGATTCTGATCATGCGTAATAAACACATTTGTGCAATGATTATTGAAAGGCTAGGAGAGGACACTCACCTCACTGGGAAGCAGAGTGGCAGGGACTCGCTCCTCTTCCAGCATGCGCTTTGACTCCTTCTCCCAGTAGAGGTAGTCCACCAGAGACCTGTGGTCGAAAGACCCCGTTGGAGGCTTGTCAGTCTGGTCTTTTTGTCGCTGCCCTACTGGTACAAACTCGTCCGGTGCAATAACGTCCATCTCATTCTGGAGCTGTTTTAGCTCCTCCGGAGAGAGGTTGGCTAAGATCTCATCCTCGTCGATATCATCTGTGTAGGACTCCTGGTCGCTGTGGTTAGACATTTTCCCACTAACTTCTAACTTTGATTAAATTATAATAAGATAAAAGCAACAATAATAAAACCACCCAGTTTGATCAGAGTGTTTAAGCCAGGATAGCGCAGGCTTCCACTCCGGTCAGGAGAATAGCTGCTCTACTCCACATGCAGTCCTAAAATTAAGCCACATTCGTTGGAGGGGAAGGTATTTATGGTGCAAGAAGGAAAGATGCTAACATATTCTTTTTTCAGCAGCTTGAGTCAGCTGGTTAAGTGCCCCTGATATTTCTGTATGGCCACTAACTTGAGAAAGAGAGAGAGACTTGATTGACATAAACAGGTGGCATATTCACAATCCAGAACATATGGAACCACCTGTCCAAAGTTCCGCGACATGAGTAAGGATATCCGTCAGAGAGAGCTTCAAAACAGTGGCTGTTAAAGTTCGGGATGGGAAAAAGCAAATAACTTAATCTACGCTGTTTCCAGAGTAGGCTGAGAACAATCAGTTGGTGGGTAATAGTATTAGAAACGGATTCATGGCAACTGAAAGTGTTTGCTGTGCAAAATAATGGGAAAAGAAGGCAAAATGAAAAAGAAGAAATTATTCTCAATGTATGTCTTTCATTAAAAGAGCATGACGAGTTGGTTGCAGTCGAAGTTTGAAGGTCAAATGGTCAGTCTGCTAACACCGCTGTGAGTCGTCAAGATACCGTATGTCAGTCGGGGGTATCAGGAATCACAAGAGAAAACCTAGCTGACTGATGGTAGTCAAAAGGAACTGTGTGTCTGTGTCTGTGTCTCAAATATACTTTATATTGTGGGGACCAAAACCTATTATTTTAACGTTGTGGGGACCATTTTTTTCGGTCCCCACAAGGGGAAATTCAGTTTTCTAAAAATCAATTGCAATAAGAAAACAAAAAATGGCAAAAGACTTGTATTTTCTTTGGTTACGTATGGTTAAGGCTTGGTAGGGGTTAGTGTCATTGTTGGGATGAGGGTTTTGCCCATAGAAATGAATGTAACATCCTCAATCAGATATGAGTACAGGTCTGTATGTGTGTCTCTGTGCCTATGTCTTTGTGTGTGCAGATTGTAGTGACAGAATTAAAATACTGAGATCTGTTACATATCTTTATTATCTATGGTGTATTTAGAAGAGATGACCAATATTCTTTATATACAGCTTTGCCACTAGGTTTTATTTGTTGCTACAACTGCTTTAGATAATTATAAATACATAATCCCTGCTCTTAGTCCCCTGCACTGGCCTCAAATTAGGTTCAGAACTGATTTCAAAGTTCTTCTCCTTACATCTAAGGCACTTAAAGGTCAAGCATCTGAACTGATTCATGTTTACAAGCCACATCGTACATTCAAATCACAGAATGCAAGTCTCCTTGTCCTACATATACATGGCGTAGTAGCTGGCGCTGAAGGCTTTAACTATAGGGCCGCTATATTGTGGAGAAGTCTGCCTGTTTAGATTTGGGATGCCGAACTGTTCTCACCAATTAATTGTTCTCACTGTTCTCACCAATCCCTACTAAAGCTATTATTTTAGCTTGGTTCATCCACACCTCAAAAAACAACACTGTAACAATGGCTGTTAGTGCTGCTGTACATGCCCGTATGGCCTGCTGTGTTCGTCTATCAATGCATCTAGGCATGTTCTTACCACCCATCTCCTTTATTTTGCTCCCTACCTGTCCACATGGTGCCCAGTTTGAGCTGGAGTGCTGGTTCAGTCACATGGAAGTGTGACAAGAATTCAGTGTGCCAGCTTACACTGCCCTGCCTGGATAACTTGCTCATTGATGGATTCTGGCCATGGTGACAGGTTACTCCCTGCTTTTATTAAAGCAGTCTCATTTTCCCTGCATTCTATAATGTTAGCATGCCCTGGGGGGTTGGACATTCACATAATACAAGAAGGTGTATGATCACCCCTAAAGTGAAATCAAATTTAGAATACAATCAGTGTGCGATGCTTAAATCATAGTGAAAAATGTCAGTTCTGAATAAAGGTATGTTATGTAAAATCTATTCAGTTAAATTACAATGCACTCCATCATACTGAAGAACCTCCTTCCCTGAAGAGGTACAAGCATCAGACAAAAATAAACAGCTCCAGCGTTTATTGGCATCTCTTGTTAAAACGGAAGCATTTCACATGTATGTCAGTGACAAAGCTTTCTTTTCTACCAACGCATAAACAACTTTAAACATTCAGTCTTCCATTTCACAAATTTGTAACATTTTACAAAATTAGTATGTTCTTAATATGAATGCAAATTGTTCTTTATGAAAGCGAGGATTCCGTCCAGTGGGCAGTGGCAGAACAACTATATACTGGGCCCTGGGGCAAAAATGGACCCCTCCCCCCTTCCAAATTCACACATACATCCTGCCTATGGCAGTTACAGCAGTAACCTCCAAATATCATACCCATCATGCACTGCAGTAGTTAGCAGATTCCACAAACATGCTTTTTTATTAAATACTTGCCTCGTTTGACTACAAAACATTACAAAACCATTACATTTCAAAATTGTTTTAAATATTGTACCAAATTTGTGTGTGTGTGTGTGTGTGTGTGTGTATTTGGTTTATATTACATTGTGGGGACAAACTGTCCCCCACAACGTGTGATAAAAATCTGTTATTTTGACATTGTGGGGATTAGATTTTTCTAATGAAAGGAATGTCCCCACAAAGACACACAAACCTGTGTGTGTGTGTGTGAGATTGTATACATAAAAATGAGAGATATAAAAGTAGCATGTCAAGAACTCACACAATCTGTATGACATCAGTGCCTTTATCTGCACCGATGTTTTTGCATATATATGAGACCTTTTTAGTCGGGGGGGGGGGGGGGGTCGACGTCGCTGGTGGGGGCCCGGGCACTAGGGCAGCTGCCCCGGCTACCAGTCCCTCCCATGCTGGTAGCGGTGGCATAACAATACAGTCGTGACTTGTAGCTCCAGTAGAACGATTGGCACCGAATACAGTGAGAGTCTATTGTCTGATCTGTGAAGGAGGTGACATCTGTTGCTTCCATATGGAAACATCTGGTCAAGTGGGTTGAAGGTAACATTAAATGTGAATTCTGTGAGAAAGTATAAGGGAACCACCCATGCATGTAAAGTGTAAATGGCTTTGTCTCCGGATTCCTGTTTCCACCAAGCCATACAATGCCCTTTGGCGTAGTCGTGCTTCTACAAGTTTGGTCTAACCAGATGCTTTTCTTTTGTTTTTTTTTTTTTGTTTTGTTTTTTTTATTTTACCATTTACCATCATGAGATGCTTTAGTTACTCTACCCATAGCCACAATATTCAGGACAGGACAGTATGTGACTCATTTCATGATCTGTCTAACAGTCTGAATTCCTAGTAAAAGAAGCCTTGTCTAAAACACTAAAGGCATTCTAAAATTCATTAAGCATAATTCAGTCATCTGCAGGATTTACAAGTCTCAGCACAGTGCACAGTAGCTCTTTTGTTTCTGTGACGTCTCAGATTACCCTCAGAACACAAGATGGTGGGCGAGAGCACATACAGACAGCAGACAGAATGATCACACTACAAGGTCAGACTGTGGTTAGACAGCACCTGCTAAAGGTGTTTCACTTGATTTCCAGACATCTATCCGCTAGTCATGAGTCCTTCACCAACTGGTTCACTTTGTTCAAGTGGATGTATGATCAGAAGTGTGTAACATTCAAAGCAAGACAAGACACAAATATTTTAATCTGCTACAAGTTTAAGGTATAGTGCAAGCTTTATGTATTTCTTTGTTATTAATTTTGATATAGCAAAATTGGTTCAACCAGAAATGGACCAAAAGTATACTGTTATTTGGATGATAGAAATATATAAAAAAGACTGCACTGTTGTTGCCTTACAGGCCAAATAAACCAAAATAAACACAGGCCTCAGCTATGTAAAACAAAAACATTCTCAGTTGCAGTTCTGTACAGCCTCAGCCCTGCAGAATTTTCATCCGTCCAAAAGTGCTCAACTACGAAATTCATGTAAATATCTTAAAAGAGGGTCTGTTGTACTGTTGCCCAGCCTTGTTCTGGGGGTCCATTTCCAAGAAAAAGTACTTCTCAGAGCAGTCGTTCAGGTGAAGGCATAGCAGGCCACACACAAATGGCTCACTGCAGGTGACACAGACCACTTGTAACAGGATACGAGTTTCTCACCCTTTTCCAAATGAACCCATCGTGCCAAGGCATCACAGTTTTCAGGAATCAGGCAGCTGCTTCATACCTTCACAACAAGAGAGATTAGATGTCAAAATGTGATGCAATATCTCAACATAGTGAGAGTCTAACACAGCAATTATAGTACAAAACAGAAACTATAGGAAGATTTAGATTTGTGTAAATATGTCATTTACATGTTATATGAATGTGGCTTTCATGGATATAAGAATCTCACCTGAGCTTTTGGAAGGAGCCTTCCTTGAGTATCTCAGATGGGATGATACGGTCTGGTAGCCCAGGTTCTTCATAGGACTCCTCTCATAGGTAAACCTACCCTGCAGACTGCAGGCCAAGTTCCATTGTGACACACTACGCTGATACCAGTCTTGGAGGTGTTCTGCCACACGGGCCCGTTGCATGCTCTTGGATACCTGCCTAGGGACTGTGGTATAGAAACTGTGGGGGAAGCTCTCTGTTTCCTCATATACACTGTGTCCATTTCTGCATGCAGGCCTAATAACATGGCCGCCCTCCTGATGATGGGCAGACTGACAGGTTCCGTAATCAGAGCTGGAGTGAATACCGCAGGAGCACCCAACGAAGCGATGTGCAGTGGAAGATCTCCAAGGCAGGACCTGGTACTCAGGGCAGCAGATGTTACACACCAGGTTGGGCATATTACTACAGCTGACAGGGATGATTCCATTTTTATGATATGGCTGCCTCCAGATGCTAGAGTCTAGAGTACAATTGGGACTGTATGCTGGACAATTGAAATCTTTATTGAGCTGGTTCGAACCCGACAAACTGTGGTCCAGGACATCATTGCCAGTGCTGGTATGGGCCAGGGTGGTTAAGACGGCTGTGATATTAGACTTTGCCTTTGAATGTTCATCAAACTGCAGAAATAGCTGGTCATCGCTCTCAAATCTGTAAAATTTACATTAATTAGCCATATTATAATCCTTTATTTCCTCAGGGCAGAAATATAACAATACAATTTTTACTTTTTCCTCAACACCAGCCACCAAAAATCAGTAGCACATACACTGCGCTATTGTACCTTAGCCTGGTGCTGCAGTGGGAATGCTGGGTAATGACTCTGGGGTATCTGGATGGATCTTTGAAAGGGCTACTATGGGCCAATAAGATTCTTCCGGGGTTTGCATTTGGACCCTCTGCAGTGTCACTGCAGCTCCATCTGCAGCACATTCAAAGGGAATTTTAAAGCTACAGTGTCATTTTTTTTTTTATCACGTGGGTTCTAACTACC
Organism: Paramormyrops kingsleyae; assembly: GCF_048594095.1. Classification (NCBI taxonomy): domain Eukaryota; kingdom Metazoa; phylum Chordata; class Actinopteri; order Osteoglossiformes; family Mormyridae; genus Paramormyrops; species Paramormyrops kingsleyae. The sequence continues at coordinate 22,184,543 of NC_132802.1, read as the reverse complement.
AGCATCCATGAGATCAGTGATAATACTGTACCTGTCGGAGGCCACATCGCTTTGCAGGTCACTAGATGAAGACTGTGCCAGTTGCTGGGATGAGCACTGCACCAAGCTACCCTCACAATGAGTGCCTGTGCCCAAAAGAATATCATACTGTCAAGCACATCACACAGATATTCGACACTGACAGTGAGGAAGACTAGCTAGACTTTTCATAAGAAGTTCCACTATTTAAACAGAAGATTGGAAGGAGAATGCGGTATTGCTACACCGGTCCTTACTCACTCGTAATGTCTTTATTATCTTTCTGAGGCAACCAGCCATTACGAGAGGGATTAACTTCATTTGAGGTCAGCTAGTACTAAAAATAAACAGTGATCTCTGTACACATATGAGATACAACAAAACAGAGACTGATTTTCATGTGAAAGCAAAAGTAACAGTGGCTTTTAAAATAATACAAGGGTGTACACACAACATGTAACATACATTTTGAAAGGGGAACAAAATTAACATCATAAAGAGTGATAATTTATGATTCAGGCTTTTATTTACCGTCGGTGATTGGGCAACTAGTGTGTGTTGACGTCTCTTTCATTTGAGCACTGTAGTGGTCCATTTCTTCCTTTATGTCACTAAGTTTCCGCATAGCTTTCAGGCAGTTTCTCCTTCTCGCCTTCTTCACTGACTTGTGCTGTTTAGCCTCAGCTGCCAGACTGTTAGATGCCTCCACAATCTTCTGCTGTACAGCATAACCCATCTCCAAGCTCCTCAAGTAAGGGTCCTGCAGGGTATCTGAAGTTAGCTGGCTCTGTTCAGTTATTTAGACTTTATTGTTTCTTTACTGTTGTTGTTGTCCTTATATTATTACAGATACACTATTCCTTGTACATTAATCACCCACTGTTTGTTTAAGAGCCTCGACTTGTTTGGCTTGTTTCATGATGACATAATGGCACAAATGCAGTGGTAAGTAAAGCGTGAATGGTTGACACAAGCTGCCGCATTTTTTGCTCGCAATACACAATCACAACACACATCAACACAATCTGTAATTCTCGCTGTCCCAATACATGCTGCAGAAGGAAGCCAATGTTAAAAATAAATCACAAGTAGCAGGGGGAAAAAAAACCTAGATATGAATTTTCATACATACCCCATTCAGGGGAATGTCGTTGAGCTTGAACATGGCCCCCACCCTGTGGCGGACCGTAGGGGCCGTTTCACCTGGAGATAAGGGGAACTCCTCCGGAAGCCTGCCAGTCAGCTCCTGCAAAGCAAGCAGTAAATGGTTAACATTCTAATACCTTCTTCAGCCTTGGATCACCCATTTCCCTTAAATTCAATGATCAGCCTGGTGCTTAGAAGGTTCTTACTGCTTCTCTCAAGCAGATGCCCTTCAGCTCCTCAAGTTTCTGACTCAGGTTTTCCTTTATCTCCTTCTCTTTCCTCCTCAGTGCAGAGATCTTCCTCAACTCCTCACTTGAACCCAAGTCTGCCATTGCTGCATAACATCAAAAATATCAAGAAAGCAATCCTTTAATAATCATTTAGTGTTGAGATAATGAAACAAAATATTTATTTTATATATATGTACAGACGCTCCTCTACTTACAAACTTTCAATTTACGAACTTTCAGACATGAAACGAACGAACGAAGAGGACTGACTGTAAGTCCAAATTGTGTTCCTTGGGCTCCCGTTTCCTGTCCGCAACATCAATTTTTTTCTTTCTGCTCTCCAGTTCCGCCTAGTGCGGCTTCTGGCCGCTACTCCCGCCGCGCAGCAGTGTAGCGTGCGAACTCCCAGCATCCTAGTTCTTTGTACTTGCGTATACCCTTAAAATGATGTTGAATAATGGCTTACGAACATTTCAAGTTACGAACGGCCGTTCGGAACGTAACTCATTCGTAAGTAGAGGAGCGTTTGTATATATAATATATACAAATATATGTTTTTTTTTGTACTTTCATTACAAAAGACTTCAATGTCTACATAATCTCATGTGAAAATGTATCCATAGTAATAAAATTTTAGTAACTTAAATGTTTTAGTAAACTTGAACCAACACAAGCTATATAGGTTCAGGCAGTTAAGCTATAGGAACTGGAATGGACACTGCAGAGACCTCTATTATAAGGAAGCCAATTTTTTTCAAAGATCTGTAGGCCAGTGTTTCCAAACCTGGTCCTCGTGGAGCCCTAGACAGTCCAAGTTTTTTTTCTCAGGAGCTGGGTGGGAGCAGAATGTGGCCTGTCAGGCAGGGAGCTGGGAGGGAACGAAAACGTGGACCGTCTAGGCGTCCCCAAGGACCGGACTGAGAAATACTGCTGAAGGCAATACACTCTCCTGGTCATAGCCCAACCAGACAAATATTTTTACTTAAATAATATTTATGGCAGCTACACATTTAGTATTCCTCCTCAACAAACATATTAATTAACAGAAATAATTGGATAGAATCGTGCAGATACAGATTCTGCTTATCCAGTACAAGGTAATGTAGATGTCGCTTATCCAGTGCAGGGTAAAAATTACAATCAATCTATAAAGAAAACAGAGGTTGACTGAATAAACTGAAACAAATTTCTACATTACATTCAGAAAAAAATACTTCTATTTTATAAAACATGCAAATACTTACATGGTCATTTGTTGAAATTCCTAGAGGTAAATGAAAAGGAGCATGCAATCTAGGAATGAAATCCAGGGATTATATCTTCTGTGAGCAACACTCACTGCCTAATCCTAACCTTGTCTTCAGAGATAGGTAATAATAGGTGGTGGCCAGGCCCTCTCCCACCCCCCTGTGACATCACAGGAGTTGTCCTGCCTTCACCTTAAGCAGAAACATTCTCTTATCTTTCCAAGATCTCCATGCCACGTAATGATTTTTGGCAAAGCTTCAATCACTTTCAGATGGGGAATAAAGAAAAAAATTGTCTGATACTGCATTTAATTTCTGCCAGACCCGGGCCTAGTGGGAATCAATGTAATCATCTATGAACTACCACAATTTTAGTATATTTTGTAGATCTAGTGAATATAGGTTACTCAGGTAGATGGCGCTGTTGAATAGCTTAGACTTAGAGTTCCATTTGGCATGGTTTATAAAAACAATAAAGATATCTTCAAAATAGCAATAACTTTATTATAATTCTTTAGATCTGCATTATATTACTAATATGGGGGCAAGAGGCGGGGGGGGGGGGGGGGGGGGGGGGAACCATGTCTCTGAGAACAAATAGAGCACAAGACAGGGAATATCCTATATGGAATGCCAGTGCATCACAGGGCACACACACAGTTTTAACCATAAGTAACCAAACGAAAATACAACACTCCTGATATTTTAAGTTTTCTGATTGCAATCATTTATCTTCATAAAATTGAGTTTCCTTTTTGGGGACATTTTTCAGTCCCCATATGGTAAAAAAAAAAGAGGTTTTTATCACATTGTGAGGACATTTCGCAATGTGGCTGCTGGGGTGGCTGACGGTGGACCGGGAACTGGAGACGTGGGCTCCTCTGGACTGGGCACTGGAGATGTGGGCTCCTCTGGACTGGGAACTGGAGACATTGGCTCCTCTGGATTGGGAACTGTAGATGTGGGCTTCTCTGGACCAGAAAATGGAGATGTGGGCTCCTCTGGACCGGGAACTGGAGATGCAAGCTCTTCTGGACTGGGAACTGGAGACACGGGCTCTTCTGGACTGGGAACTGGAGATGTGGGCTCCTCTGGACTGAGAACTGTAGATCTGGGGTCCTCTGGACTGGGAACTGGAGATATGGGCTACTCTGGACTGGGAACTGGAGATGCAAGCTCTTCTGGACCGGTGATGGGCTGTGAGGCCTCTATGGGGTCTAGCAACACCTCAGACCCAGAGAGGGTTATTTGGATAAGGAAGCTCAATTGTATCGTGCCAAGGACACCATGCCTGCTCAATGTTTGGTATATGATAGACTCATGAACAGAGATGTTAATCAGGTCCAGTGACTGTCTTTGGAGTGTATTTCATGTCTTTGGATCTTCGCTGGTCACCCACTTCCAGGGAGCCACAGTACTGAATTGTTTCCATTTACAGACAATTTCTCTAAATGTGGAATAATGAATATCTAAACTCTCCAAGATGACTTTGTAACCCTTTCCTGCTTTGAGTAAATCAACAAATCTGGATTACAGGTCTCCTGAGATCAGGGTGCCTGGTGAAGGCTTTATTCATTTTCTGCCCAGTAATTCAGTTTCTGTTCAAGTAGAAGCCTCCTGCTAAACATTTGACTTTTATTATTCAATCTCTGGGACAGTTATTGACTGTACTCTCTAATATCTCCCACCATCCTCCTTTCTCTCAGTACCCCAGTAAGCATAACAAGAGATTATTATTACAGTATATAACTATCGGACAAGTTATCTGGCTAAGCGAGAAATAAGGTGGATTATGTCTCCAGCTTAACCCTCAGCAGCCTGAGCCCTCTCAGCCACTTTCGGGGTAGTCTGACGTGCCTTGACATTTTTAAATATTTCACCTATCTAAAAAACATTTATCCCAAAGTGTTACATGTGCTTTTATTCAGCACAAACTCAGCACTAATAATCTGAGACCACTTAGAATGTTATTATTCTATTTTTTGTTAAAATCAACTTTAAACATATATTTTTCAAAAACCTATTTCAGGCATGCTGAGAAATTGTAAAAAAAACACATTATAGACATTTCTAGGTAAGACTTTTGAGCTCTGAAGCTTATAGACACAGGATTGGCTACACATAGGTGAATGAGACATTCTGAAATTTTACGTGGTTTGATTACTAAAGTGTTAGAACTTTAGAGTGCATTTCTCCTGGTCTATTAACTCCTTCATGCTGGTCAGAAAGGCACAGCAATCTCTTCACTTCCTGAAAAGACTGAAGAACATCCACACTATATGGACAAAAGTATTGGGACACCTGGCCATTACACCTACAGGAACTTCTATGACCCCCCCATTCTAAATCCATAGGCATCAGTATGGAGTTTGTCCCCCCCCCCCTCTTTGCAGCTATACCAGCTGCACCTCTTCTGGGAAGGATTTACACAAGATTTTGGAATGTGTCTGTGGGAATTTTTACCCATTCATCCAGAAGAGCATTTTTCAGGTCAGACACTGATGTTGGATGTGAAGGCCTGGCTCACAATCTCTGTTCTAATTCATCCCAAAGGTGTTTGATTGGGTTGAAGTTAGGGCTCTGTGTGGGCCAGTCAAGTTCTTCCACATCAAATTCATCCAACCATGTCTTTATGGACATTACTTTGTGCACTGGGGCAAAGTCATGCTGGAACAGAAAAGGATCTTCCCCAAACTGTTGCCGCAAAGTTGGGGGCATAGAATTGTCCAAAATTTCTTGGTATTCCGAAGCATTAAGAGCTAAGGGGTCTAGCCCAACCCCTGAAAAACAGCCGCATACCATTATCCCTTCTCCACCACGCTTTACTGTTGTCACACCGCAGTCAGGCAGGTAATGTTCTTCTAGCATCAGCCAACCTCAGGCTTGTTCATCAGGCTGCCAGACTAGTTATAGTGTACAGTACCTGTCCCTTCAGATTCTGACCATATTTTACTAGTCTACCATCAAGAGCATCTTGACCAGCTGCATTATGGTGTGGTACAACAGTTGCTCTGTCTTGCAACCAGAAAGGCCTGTAATTGGTGGTAAAAACTGCCCAGTACCTCATTGGTGCCCAGATCCCCTCCATCGAGGACCAGCATAAACAATCTATCTTTTAGTAGTTCCGAAATCTCGATTGAATCGAAGTGACGATCGGCCGTTTGCAGACATTGCAATCTTTGGAATGACTTACCCCTCAATGTAAGGCAGGCCCCTATGTTGTCATCTTTTAAATCTCATCTCAAAACTTATTTTTATTCTTTAGCTTTTAACTCAGTTAGAGAGAACCTCTTTTATTGTCTAGTTATTTTGAATTTTGTTGATTTACGTATTAATTACTTATTTCTATTTCCTGTTTTAATTTTCTATTTTGTTTGTTTCAACCCAATTTTATTTGACACAGCTTAGATCCCAATAGTTAGTTGCTCCTCGGTGCTGTGGCTGTTTATATTGGGGCACTGTCCATGTGTTTATGTTTAAAGTATTTGTATCTTGTTGTTGGATGTGTATGTGACTCGCAGATCGTATTGTTCAACACTTTTTAAGTCGTTTTAAGTGTGCTTTATAAATAAACTTGAACTTCAACCTTGAATTTGAAACAGGGCTTGGAACATTAGGGGGCATTCCTCCCGACCAAACCGTAGACTGTTTACCCTACTCCCATCTGGAAGGAGGTACAGAAGCTTCCACTCCTGCACCAACAGGCTGAGGAACAGATTTTTCACCACCGCTGTCTCCCTGCTGAATTCTCTGCACTACTGCTAATCTTCATCCAGTTCCACCCATAACTATGGATCGCATACCCTCCCACTTTTAAATATATACATATACAGACAAGTACGCTGTACAGAACTCTCTTTCTTCTCTATTTTTTCTCAGACTGCTTATACAGTATAATCATACATCCAGTGCCTATAGAAAATCATCATATCCCATTTGGATAAGTCATCAGCCCCTCAGCAGTGACCATTACAGACTTGCCCAGCAGCCACCGGAAGACCAATAGCAACTTTTAAGGTCTTTCAAGTCTTTCTGTCAGTCTGTGCATGTGGCAACAATCTCACAAGCTTTCCACAAAGCTGGCCTCTGTGGCAGGGTGGCAAGAAAAAAAGCCTTTTCTAAATAAGTTACTGAGTCGCACATGTGGTTAAAGTTTTTTCAGTCAAACGAGACTAGGATTGAACGTTTTGGACTGAGCTCCAAGCTCGATATTTGGTGAAAAGCAAACACAGCACGCCACCCAAAACACGTATGTACAGCATGCCTTGTGTGAAGCGTGGTGGTGGCAGCATAGTGTTTGTGGAGGTGTTTCTCATAAGTGGCATCTGGGCACTTGGTCAGGATTGAGGGGAAGATGGATGGTGCCAAGTAGACCCAAATTCTTCAGGAAACCCTTTGGCTCTCTGCTAGACAGCTATCGATAGGCAGGTGGCACACATTCCAGCATGACAAATACTCTAAAGACACCTCCAAGAAAAACAATGCAGGGGCTTAAGTATAGGAAGGTGAATGTCCTTGAGTAGCCAAGTCAGAACCATGATCTGAATTTGATAGAAGATCTATGGATGGACTTGAAGAAAGCAGCCCATAGCCACTCATTATGAAATATGACTGAACATGAACAGTTCTACAAAGGAAGAATGGGCAAATATTCTCAAATCCAGGTGCACAAACCTGGTATCGACATATCCAAACAGAAAGATGGCTGCAGTTAAAGCAAAAGGTGGCTCAACCATGCATTAATTCAGGGGGCTGAGCACTTTAACAATCCTGTTTTTCTGGTTTTTAAATTTTTATATATTTTCTGAACTGTTGCATGAATGGTGTAAGGTAAAATGTGTAAATAAAGCGGGAAAAAATGTTTGTAATTGGTTTTTGATGTCAGTAAGGTAATAAAAGGTGACTATTTAAAGGGACATGATGATTTTCTACTCACACTATATACATACCGTATATACCAGTGTATAGATATTTATCATGTGTGTATTTATTGTACAACTCGTTACAGCACTTTTACAGTATTTTCACTTTCAGATTACATGTCCTGCTATGAGTTGATGCCTGGGTAATTCCCTTCCTTTTCCCACTTTTTTTCTGGGATATTCTGTGGATCCTTACTGGATTTAAGGCAACAAGGATCTTGCTGGATGGATGGATTTGCAAATCGTTATTGAAACTGATCATGTGAATTATTTCATGAAAGGACACAAACAAAGTATCCATGGGAGGTACCTTCACTTTTAGTTTTGTTTTCAAATCAGCCCAAATCCCCCATCCTCCTAAACACTCATGGTACTCCCACAGTATTGGTATGGACACTTCCCTCAGTGTTAAAAATAAAAAAGGGGGTTTCATATGAATTAAGTCCTTGCTACTTTCGAAACTATTTATGCCTTAATAAAAAAACTGCAATCATATGGTTATCAGGAGGGGAAACACTTTTCTTCTAACTAAAAAAAAATGGGGGGGGCGGCATTTAAGTACAAAACCAAAAGGCATATACACAATTAAAATGGTCAGAATTTATTTTGCATGTACAGTACTATATGTACTGTAATGTACATTAGAAATCAAATGACCATGACCAATACCTTTATTATTATTATTGTTGTTGTTATTATTCAGGTACAATCGCTGATAATGTGTCGAAGTTCACCACAAGGTGTATGAATCAACTGTAACTGAGAAACTTCGGGCGTTTTCAGAAGCGGGAAGTTCAACAGAATCTATTCTCCTAAGGTAAAAATCTATTACAATTTAGTAACGTGCACAGAACAGAGCGTCATTAAGCCTATATTTTCAGAGCATCTTTAACGGATTGGCTTTGACAAGGAAAGACAAACTCCGACCAATCTCGCCGACCAATGAAAAGCTGCTGACATTGGCTCATGCAAACTGCCGGAGAAGTAGCGCTGCCGAACAGCATTTTGGGGATTGTAGTTCCGACTACTTCCGGTTTCACGTCGCCCAAGCTCACCGATACATTGTGGAGGACTACAAGTGCTGCGGACTTTACGGCTAAAAGCCAATTCCTAACTGCATGGGCGGGCGAGGGTGTTATGGCAGTTTGCTACCACTGCGGTTGACGCTGCGCTCGCACGAGGATTAGGAACGTCGTGTTTCACAATTTTGGGGGAAATTTGACAGTGACAGCTGGAGCGATGCAGTCGGAATCGGGGATCGTCCCCGACTTCGAAGTGGGTGAGGAATTTCAGCAAGAGCCGAAAACATACTATGAACTGAAGAGCCAGCCTTACAGGTCAGTAATGCAAAGTTGTATATTATTTATAATGTCTATATTTATAAAGTAAAAAATACAAAGGGAGGGGGGGAAATCACAAGCAAGATTGTGTTATTTGCAAGGATATTTTCTGATACCTATTGTTGTTAGCGAGAGCAGTTCTGTTTTTGGGGCAGCGTCCCTATGTTAACTGTGCGGTCCCAGACAATTTGCAAGAAGCCTGTATCGCCTCCTAACTGCGTGAGCTTTCTGGGAGGGATCTGTTTGCCTCCTTTCCCCCCTTTCTGTGTTTTGTGTCTTCGGTTTACTTATGCAACACCGGCTGTTGTCTTATCGACACCATCTGCAAATATTAGCAGATGTTTATTATACTTGCGTTCATTCTTTAGCCAGTTATACGTACAGAAAATTTGAACAATATTAAAACTCAGTAGTATCGTATGTTGTGAATAAAATATTTGTAAAAGTAACATTTTCTTTAGAGGACACACATTGTCCTCTGCTGGCTTGAAGTTTGACCGTTCAATTTATAATTAAATATGTTATGTAATGGGACAGTGAGAAATTCGTACATGCACCTCTATTATTAAAATGTGAGTCTGAAGTAAAAACGACGAATAAAATTAATTAATTGATATAAAAATAATGAAATGTGAAGGCAACTGATTGTGCAATGACGACTGTCCAGTCCTTTATTGTTCTCGTAACAACATAGGCTACTATATTGGAAACATCTAGCTACAAATTGATAAACTTGCATTCTACATTCATCCAGGCATACTTAATAAACCCTGGGTAAGTGTGTACAGACTTGTCTTTCCCTTTTACCCAGTGGGAACAGAGATTTCTATGTCACTATATGCTTCCCTGAAAACTCCACGTCATTATTTAAACTGAGCTAATTTTTTCCCAGCTGTTTTCTACTACAGTGGAAATGCAACAAGTGCAGATGAGGCTATTTCGTCCATGTTATTTACCGACCAAACTACCCTGCCGTGACTGCAGAAGTTTGTCTAAACTTTGTTGCGCATTTTTTCACATCTTCAAAACAGTGATACCTTTTCACTTATGAGAATCGGATTTTGGGCAGACATGCTTGCTTTATGCAGAGGTCCATTTTTGCGCTTAAGGTTGTGGGTGAACTTGGATTTACGCTCACTCGTCTTTAAAAATGTATTGAGTGATGTTGATTAGTTTAAAGTTTTTTTTAGAAACGTAATGGAAAACAACTTGAGCAATCCGATTCAATTATGAAGGATTTACACCCACTACAGTTGGTAATATCAGTTACGAATGACTAAGCGTGGCGTCTCATTCAATAGTTGTACGACTAAAGCATATATACCCCCAAGCAGACAATATGTGGTGCGCTGACACATGGCCGTTGACCTTCCAGCCCCTTACCGAAGACTGTCAGGACGTGGAGAGTTTCTGCTCTGACATACTGTAGTTTGGCTGTGCACATGGATCAAAGAGCAGTGTGTTTCCCTTATCTCTCTTAAGGGATTCTAATGTTAAATTTTGTCAGAGGAGAACCTTTCTGATTCCAAAGATGAATCTCCCAGAAGGAAAATCCACTGCTGCGTACAGGGATGCTTTCAGCAGCAAGGAAATTAATGTTTAGCAGGAATGTTTACTTGGTAGCGTAGTTCTCTATCCAGAATTCCGAAATTCCTTTTTTAGCCGCGGTTGTATGATAAAAGAAATGGAATTTAAATCAGAGTAACAGAGTCCTTTCCTTTTCCGACACGTCAAACACAGTGTGGAAACATGTGACCTCTTGACTGAGCAGGAGGACCCCCTAAAGAGGGGGGGGGTGCATCCTAGTTAGCTAGTGCTTTTGTTTCCACACCTACACTCTCATCGTTGAGACATCTTCTTGTTCCTGTTATCCTCATTACCATTTTTTCTAGTGCTGTTCCTTTCAGAATGAGGAAGAAAACATTGACACAGAGCACAGAGACCTTTAACCTTATTTAAATCTCGGCAAAATCCCCTGGCCTCAGTGTTGAAAATAAATGCTGTCTCATAAGGGGGTTTCTCATATGAATTTTTATTGATTAAGCTTGAGGATAAACAACCTTATAAATGTTATGTGCCACGACCCAGGTTATAATAAAGGGAACTTTAGAAGACGGATGGTTGGGTGAATCCTGTCTGCCCTTCTGTACAGTCCTAAATTGGGAAATTTAACTGGTGCCAGTCATGCCAGTTGGAAAACTCTCTCATTTTCACACTTATAATACCTCAGGGCTGCAGTGTAGGTTGTGCTTCAGGCCCTTCTGCTTTATTAACAGCACAGCTGGCCTTCTTATCCCTATTGGAACCTGCAAATGAGACAAGTGAGCCAGCTGGATTGCACTGTGCAAATCCAGTGAAATATCCCATGAAGTAGGTCCTGCAGTATGGCTGCTGTATGTTTTTTTTTTTTTTTTTTTTTTAGCGATCGCAAGGCTGTAGGAGAATATAATACATCAAAGCAACATCCTTATTAAACCAGAACACCAGAAGAAGTGAAACTGAGCTTGTTTGTGTATGATTGAGTAAATCTGTACTGCAAGGTCATTTCATGATTTCAGCTTCCTCTAAAACCCAACAGAAAATTAATGCCTGGTTTTGCTTTTCATTTCAATTGGGTCAGGGGATTACTCAGAGTTTGGCGTGATTGTCCTTAGCCAGGCCCAGTGACACTATGCTGAGGGTCACTTCCTCATGTCAGTTTGCCATCCTCAACCTGACAGACTCCTCATTAAGTGGCACGCTTGCTGGTGAGACACACAGTAGACCATCTGGCACCCCATCAGTGTCCACACATGGCTGCATGAGAGTTCCGAGCTCCAGGGCTGGCCTTCTCAGCCTTAACACTGTGACAGCTAAGAGGCTAAACGACTGACAGGTAGGTGATGTACCCAGAATTACCTCAAAGGACGTAACAAGCTCCTCACATTCTGGGTAACTTCACCATCATCAAAAATGAACAGGCCAGCTTTCGTTGAAGATGTCATGGAAGAACTTCTGACAAATCGTTAAAATCACGATAAATATTATTACCTGGAATGCTTTCTTTTCTTGAAATACAGCCATCGAAAACACCTATCGGAGGCACCTGTTCACAGCGCCCAATGCGTAATCAGCATGCGTATTTATAGGAATTTGGTGAGCAGTAAAACAAGTTGCCTGCAAAGTGCTAATTGGCGTAATAAATTTAGCAATGAAAGTGAGATTTCATCAGGGGGGAGATAAGAGTGGATATGCCTGTGTTAGCGGAGTGTGCCACTCAGAACAGATTCCGCCAGTGGCCATCATCGGCCAGTTAAAATTCTTTTTGTATCTTTCTCTATTTAGCATCTAGATAACCGAGAGCTCTGTGGTCTATTTTCTAGATACGTGGTCATACCAGAGGTTGTATTCATTCCCCATTTGATCTTAAAAGTTTAATTCCCTGCTATGCTACTCCAGGTTCCTCGTTTGAGCTGTTGGAAAGATTAAGGCTGGCAGTGAAACATGATACACAAGGAGTCAATTTGGCTGTATCAGCAACTGGGAGTGAACAGGCTTTTTTTTTTTTAATTCAGTGGCCTGCGCTGCATTATCTCAGGGAAAGATAACCAAGTTTCCGTAAATGTGCCGTTTGCACAGTCAGTGTGTGGGGCGACACATTGCGTTGTTCAAATCCGTAGGAATCACACAGCTGAATTTTTTTTTGATAATGTTACGGCTGTGAAGTATATCTGAAATTAATATCTGAAGGAATAATAATAGACACTGGTTCTTCTTCCCCCCAAGACATGTCAAATACATATTTTTAAAAAAATCAGAAAACTATCTGTTTTCTTTTTTTTCTGAATATTGTGAACTTTATGTTCCACTTTCTGAAGTGTTTCATTTGGAGAACCTTGAGTATCTTTGCAGGATGCAACTAGGCCCTATTCATTGGAAAGTAACTGAAGGAAGAAAGCAATCATAGGTTATACCTTTTGCATTGAAGTTAACACTGAGACACTCTTCAGTATCATCCATTAAAAAAAAAACTTGAAATCAGGACAGCTTGGCTCAGTATGCCCCATTAATCACTGCAAATTGAGAGCATTATTAGTCTGTCAATGTAAATGGTATTTTATTAGCTGTGAGATAGCAGTGGGTTTGTGGTGTCCTGGAGCTCAATCCAGTAAAGAGATATGAGCGGAGCGACATCGGCAGGTGCATGTTTGAGAGACGCGATTGTGCAAGCACATTGCTGCACACTTACTCACGACGTAACGTCTAAAGCGACCAGCTGGGGGCTTTGGACGCCTCCTCTTGCTTCATGTTGTTATCGCAGAAGCGGATCGGGATGATGGTAAAACAGGGAGAGGCTTCATGCAGCCCTCTCGCGGTTCACCAGAAAGCTGAGTCCACATGTGAAACCAGGCTCTGTCAGCAGCCCCTCCACATTTGCTGCGGGAATAATGTTTCCTGTTTGCATGCTTTGTCGTTACTTGTACTGTATGTGGGATGATAAGCAGCTTCAAGGCCAGGCTTGTTCTGCTCGTCTAGCTCACTGGGGCTATGTGTGGCTGAATCTCTGCTTAATTTCAAACGCCGATGTGGAAGAGATAGATGTGAAGCTGATGAAGGCATCACTGCAAAGGATGTCTTTCACAAGAGGAGGGTAAAGCCAGCATGTATTTTTAGAGACCGGCTGTCCTTACAAACCCTTGAGTCACCTCGCTGTTCCTGTTTTCAATGACGCTGTTGTAGATAATGAAGATATTTTTTCCAGCTTTTACGTTATAAAAATATGCTCATGTAACACATACCACTGAGTCAAAATCACAAGGATTCTTCAACAAAATTATCCTCTGAAAAAAAAAGTGTGTAAAACACTCCCAAGGACACTTAAAATACTGGTATGTGAAATGCTGAGGATTTTACTAATGTAACAGTGTTTACTGATTAGTTGCCAGCTTAAATGTAGGTATTGCTTGTTTGATATTGTTTAGCTGATATGCTAGCGAATAGTCTTGACCAGTGATTTATGCGACAGTGATCAATAGTGATTGGCGACTGGATGAATGAGTTCACAATTCCTCGGCTGAACTTTTAAAGAATGCTGTGCTTGATTATTGCCTGCTGCCTTACTTACAATACTGAAAGACAGTGTTGATAACTGTGCCAGTGAAAGGCATTGGCTGGTTGTCAACATGTCAGTTACTAGTGTTGATTACTGGCAGATGTTTCATTGATCAGTGTGCATTAATGACCATGTTTGATCAGTACTGATAAACTGCTGATGTGGAAGTGACTGATGAGTCTGTGATCAGAGTCTGACCAGTGTGCCTGACCACAATAGTAGTATATCTAATAGACACCTTTTCAAATAATAACAGTTATATCTATGTCTCATGATATTAGGTCTCAAGTGACTGATTTCTGAAGTCTGTCACTGGATGATGATATTTTAGATTGCAGACTTTAATCGGGATTTTTTTTTTGCTTTAGATTGTAAAGAATTTGATTTTAAAAAAGGGGATATTGACAGAGAGAGAGAGAGCGGGGGAGGAAAGACTCATCACCTCCCGGAAGCTGTAGCTCACTGAGACCTTAAAACTCATCCCTTTAACTCTGGCCACAGAGTCACCGCAGAATCATTTACAAGAAAGACTGCAAATAATGAAAATAACAAGGTAGGGAGGCTAAATCCTATTTGCTGAAAAAAAATGGCTGATTGAGTAATTTATCATGTCAAAATGAATGGAAAGGCTGATAAGTAACTGGGTGTTTAGTGGGGGTTTCTGGTCATTTCATTAGGAGACACGTCTGCAAAAAGCTTGTGCTGTTGCTGAGTGCTGCAGAATTACATTGTGTGTGAAACTTCTCTGTCAGATGTGAGTGGCTCAAGTGAGTCTGTGTGTTTCGACTCCATAAAGCGGCTTTTACCTCTTTTTAATAAGGAAATGAAAGCACCAAATTTCTGTTGTGAAGACAGACAGAGTAAGTCGTTGGGGATAAGACAGCCGTTGTTTCTTTCTTCCAGTATCAAATGGGTTGAATGGCTGTTCACAAACGATGACACATCAATATAAGTTTAAGAACAATTATAACTGCATAAATACCAAAAGGCTTAACAGGAATTTCAGTTGTGTGTAATTATAGCTGCATATACACAAGTACTAAATACTTATCCATCCATCCATCCATCCATCCATCCATCTGTGCATCATGTAACCACTTATCCTGGTCAGGGTCACAGGGGAGCTCTGGCAGGCAGCATTGGGCACTAGGCAGGGAAACGTGCTGAACAGGAAGCCAGTGGAAGCTGGCTAACTCCAGAGAGAGAAAAAGTTGAGGTGGAACACGAACTCCTTACCTTGGAGGTGCTATTCACTATTTATATAAGTTGTGTATATACATACTAAAGTATGAGCTCTGCTCCAGAGTATGAAGACCATTTAAAATGTCTTGATTGTCCAATAATAGTTCAGGTATAGAGCATTCCTATTGGATAATCATGACTTCTAGCATGACTTCAAAAAGCCAGAGCTACCACTACTTATCCTCAAAGTTATCCGGTTCAGCAAAGAATCCATCATCATGACATGGGCCCCATGTTAAGTTTCAGGATAATATTGAGAAAACCTGGATTGACATAGATAACTGGCAGTGAGCACCGTGATGCCGTTTATCTCGGATTGCATTTATCTGGTTTAGTCAAGCTGACTTTGTTGAACCAGTTTTGTGAGACAGGCCACTGTTTCCTTCGCTACACCACTTCCTGCTGATGCGGTGACTCTCTGTCTGTATGTCTCGGCTTTGAGGTGAAGTCGCAGCTATTTCTGTTTCAAAATCACCTTATGCCAGATTTGGAAAGAGACTTGCTCACTGTCATACTGTAGACAGGAGCAGTACAGATCTGTTCAATGCATCATTTAAAACACATTCTGCAAAATACCAAATGTCACCCTTTGAAAATAATTAAATTACAGTGATGTACAAAGGAGCTGTTGGATCTGATCACTCAGTACTATCTGCAGAAGACTGGCTAGTGTCTTTCGGAAAGCTGTGTCAAATGCCAGAATCTGCTTGCTTTGCTAACCTGCTGAGGCTAATTGCTCTGTTAGTAGAGGTGATAATAAAGGTGAACATTTAAGGAGAAAAGGCCCCCTCTGGTGGACGAGTATGGTTACTGAATTGGGTCTGGTTTGATGTATTAATTATCTGTAACAAGTTGTGAGAAAACAATGCTCTGATACTGAGCTTTTCTGTTGACTGAGTTAGTAAATATGCACATCCATTATAAACAAATATGCATTCTTCAAAATGCAATAACGCAATCGGGCATCAAGCAGAAATAAAGTTACACACTATGATGCATTTTTTGCTTGTTTGTTTGATTTTGTTGGGTTTTTTTTGTATCCAAACAGATTTTATGTTTGCTAGGTTCCAAAGAAAAGCCACAAGGAGAAGGGGCCTCCAGATGATAGCAAGTCCTCATATACACTTACATTGGGAATTTAGAGAAAATATATTTTTTGGGGTGTATATCAGACAGATTTTAATAGATAGAAATAATAGAAATAGAAATCTTGAGTGCAACTAGCTTTATTCAGAGTATAATGTTTGCACCACTTGTGACAGTGATAATTATCAGCATTGTTTGCTGATGTCTTTATCCAACTTTTTTAGACCACTTGTACAGCTGCACAGGTAATGTTATTTAATTTCAGTAATTCAGGATATTATTTCATTATTTCATTTATTTATTTCGAACACTCACCTTGATCCTGGACCGTAAACCTATGCTTAAGTTTCTGTTTCCACAGCTGCTCTTGTTAACTCAACAAGGCTTGTCCTTGACAGGCCAGGTTGGTCGAGCGGTTGGACGCATCACGCTAGGTTGGCGTAGCAGCCTGCCACCAGCCTTGCTTTCGCTTTCGAGGCTCCCTGTGAACGGCCGTCTGGCACTGACCCTGGAAAATGTCTGGCAGGGGAAAAGCTGACTGGCAGCTGCACGCACAGCCAGACCCTCATGCGTGGCCTTAGTGCTAAAAGCTCGCGTGCGGCAGTGGAGTGGAGCTTAGATATAACGTCCAGCGTCAATGATTCAGCAAAGCTGATAAGTGGGAAGGAAACTGTTATGATCCGATAGACAGACTCATCCTTCACAGTGGGAAGAAATGCTAATGGGAGGAATAAAAATGAAATTATTAAGCAGGAGTATTATGAATATATCTTTCACAATATGTGTTTTTTGGCCAAAATATGTTGCATTAGCTTAAACAACCTTAATGGAACAAGTAGAGTAGTGCAAGGTGTGTTTGTGTGTATGAACACAAGCTAGCACACAGCATTGAATGCAGCTCTCAGGTAGGCGCTGGATTAAGCGGGTCTGCCGGCCGCTCAGAGCGCTGCGCTCCTGCGCCTTGTGGTCGCTGTCCCCCCTCCCTCGCTGTGTGGGGATTGGAGTTGCCAGGGCTGCCTGGAGCCTCCCACCCTTGACACACAGAGCTCCGCTGCACCAGCGTGACTTTCACTGCCTTCCAAGGGCAGCCGGTGCACCTTCACGCACAGAAAGATAAGATGGAAGCTCTGATGGTGCAAGTGCACAGGCCCTGCTCCTTCCACAGCTGCTACCCGTGAGTTCCGACACCAACCCCTGGATCGGGGCTTGAAGCATGTGTGTGCGTGTGTGTGCATGAGCAAATGCGTGCAGGTATAAGAGTGTGCGTGTGTAGGCGTCCCTCTCGTGTAGATGCAGCTATTGCTATAAATAGTGTGTCTGTATGTGGGGACAGTGCTGTGACAATGCTTGCGTGCCCTTCGGGATGTGGCTGCCTCGCGCAGATGCGTCTGCCGTTAAAGTTTCTGGGCGACCCTGCACGCGAGAACGGAAGGACGGCACTGCAGCATCGGATCTGCAGGCCGTCGGAGACGCCGCAGCTTAAGCAGACAGAAGCCAGGAGGTCAGGAGTCAGGAGATGCACTGAACTCTAGAAAGTTTCCCCAGGAAATGCTAACGCTAACTGCATCTGAGCCATATGTACTTCGTTATTTAGTCAGTGTCAGACAGAATAGGTTTTAATCAATTAAGTTTGCGTTTGATTGACTTGGCAGTACTGCAGACACTGATTAGAGGTTAAAATGATAGCTGATTGTTTGTTATTTGTAATTTGCCATCTGCACTGGTCCTGTGTTTAAGTCATGCAGTGCGCCACACTGTGGGTGACTTGTCATGCTTGTGGGCAGATGAATGCTGAGTTCTTGTCCATTCCAAAACACAGGGCTCAGCTCTCTCGCTTTGTGCTTTGTGCTCCGGCTCTCCTAGGTGCGGGGTGGAGCCGCTCATCGATTGGTGGCCGCATCTGGGGGCTGGGGTGGTGGGAGTGGCCATGCAGCACTGTGCTGACATTGTGTTTATAAACATACAGGGCAGGCCGAGGAGGTGTGTTACAGCCACATACTCAGAAGTGGAAAATTACTCCAGTCCCGCGATAAAGATTTTTCTTTCTCGTTAGTTTACAGTGGTTCTGCAGGAGGCCTGTAGAGGGCGCTGTGTGGGCTCTATCAGACTCCGCTGTGATAAGCCACTGGTCCAGGCTTTGGGCATCATACAGCCAAGTATGAGCTTCCAGAGAGAAATTAACCCACTTATGACACTGTAATCTTTAGTTAGTATACACTGTTAGTATTTTATTTCCTCTTTAAATTTTAATTTACATTTTCTCCTTTAGAGGAATGATCAAACTCGATAATTAGAATTCAGGTACAACCTATTTAAATCTTTTTTTGTATTTTGTATAACTATATAAATACTTATTTTCGGGTATCTCCAGCCTGCTGCCCTGTGCCTCCTGATTTGTAGCACTGTGTTATGGGGAAGTTCTTTTCATTCTTTTAACAGAACATTATTCTATGCAGAGAATGAGAATATTAGATTTACTTTTTTAATGAAGTTATCAGTCTGGCAGTTCATTGAAATGATATTTGTTTCTTATGTTCCCCTTCTTTGTTGTTTGGTTAATAATGCATATACCCGCTATGGGTAACATTAAAACAGCAACCCAGGCAATCTCCACCCATGATTCAAACCCCCAACCCTGGTATTGTGAGCCACCATGTCATCCACACAGAGTGGAAGGTGGGATTCAAACCCCCAACCCTGGTAGTGTGAGCCACCATGTCGTCCACACAGAGTGGAAGGTGGGATTCAAACCCCCAACCCTGGTAGTGTGAGCCACCATGCCACCCAGGCAGAGTGGAAGGTGGGACTCAAACCCCCAACCCTGGTAGTGTGAGCCACCATGCCACCCAGGCAGAGTGGAAGGTGGGATTCAAACCCCCAACCCTGGTAGTGTGAGCCACCATGCTGCCCACGCAGAGTGGAAGGTGGGATTCAAACCCCCAACCCTGGTAGTGTGAGCCACCATGCTGCCCACGCAGAGTGGAAGGTGGGATTCAAACCCCCAACCCTGGTAGTGTGAGCCACCATGCTGCCCACGCAGAGTGGAAGGTGGGATTCAAACCCCCAACCCTGGTAGTGTGAGCCACCATGCTGCCCACGCAGAGTGGAAGGTGGGATTCAAACCCCCAACACTGGTAGTGTGAGCCACCATGCTGCCCACGCAGAGTTGTCACCTCTATTTGTATTCAACTTCATAGGATATATGGGTTTTATGATACTATGATGTATTCAGTTTGATTGTGAATTGTTTCCATCAAACAATATTAAGGGCATACTATATATAGTGTCTTCAGATATTGCTCTTAATG
The DNA here is from genome assembly GCF_048594095.1 of Paramormyrops kingsleyae. NCBI lineage: Eukaryota > Metazoa > Chordata > Actinopteri > Osteoglossiformes > Mormyridae > Paramormyrops > Paramormyrops kingsleyae. Next base: position 22,164,912 of record NC_132802.1, on the reverse strand, counting down.
TTAATAAGGTCAGTTTGTCTATTGTTCTATATGTTCAAAATCTGCTTTACAATTTCTGAATTTTAAATTATTGGCATTTTGGAATGACATTGAGTGTGCTTTTGATCAGTTTTCCAAGGTTGCTATGGCAGTAGCTGAAATACAAATAAATTAGTCACACCAGCTAAACTTCTTAATTCTGTAGAATACAGTATTGATAGCTGTGTGGTCATTGTGTCTGTTTGATCGGTCCGTGTCCTGCCCCTTCGGTATGTTTGTTCCCTGTTTGGCCAGCAGGTGTCGCTGGTCTTTAGCTTCTAGTGTTTCCCTGTCCCCATGGCCGCCGTGTGGCTTAATGTGCTAAGCGGTCGGCTGTTGTCCAGACTACCCTTTTATCTCAAACCCACAAGACTCACCATGTTTGTTGTTTTATTCCTGTTGTGCATTTGTGTATTTTGGCATGTTCTCTTATTCTGTACCTTTGTTTTATTCCTTGTGCCACAGTTCTTATCCTGGTTTCTCCTAGTGTTTGAACCCTTAAGTATTTATTATAATCCTTACCCTTGTCTTGTTCCCAACCCTAGTGTTTGGTTAATTGTTCGGGTCCGCACCTGCCCCTTATGTGGTCATCATTTTTGCTGCTATTCTGCTATGGTAATTTCTCTGCGGCTTCCTGCCTTTATATTGTTGGTTTGCTGTTTTTTTTGCCCCTCGCGGACCTCTTGACTTCTAGTGTGCTTTCTGAGTTTAATAAAGTCCCATTTTGTCAGCCAAAACATGGATCGTCCATCCTTCACCATGCCCATCTGTAACAGTATCTAAATTAGTGTCGTGTATGCATTGGAATTTGTAAATTAAATAGCATGATGTACACTAATTTTCAATCCAGCTGAAGATGTATTTAGCATCAGCTAATAAAATTATTACACTTGGTTTATTTTCCAGCTGGATTTAATAATAGCAACAGTGAAAACAATGACAATGTTTATGTGTTATTTTTGGCCAGTATTACTGAGCAATTTTCAATTAAATAATGGCCACTCAAATTTAAAACAATGAAATTGTTGTAAATATGCATTTTGTCAAAGCTGGGAAAGGCAGTTGTAGTTTACTAAGGGGTGTAATTTTGATGATGATTCACGGCTTAGTCAAAAGAGGCATCAGAGTATGTCGTAAAACTGAAGCTGACGTTCTCTCCTCTGCCAGGATGGGGACGTGCTGCTTTTATTAAGCAAGCCTGAGTTTATTACACATGCAGTCCTGAATGCTCGGCATTTTTCTGCGACTCAGCCAGCTAATTAGTGCGATTATTATGCATCAGTGCAAGCCGGAGTGCAGGCTCATCAGAAAGGATCAGCTGTGTGGCTGCAGCCCTTAAGCCGCTCCAGCCTTTGGGGGGGGGGGGATTCTGGAAAAAAACCCTAAATCTGGGATTCTGTTGGACAGGAAACGTGTGTAGGAGAGTCACACTCCAAACCCTCACACTCCTTTGCTCTGTGCTTGGATTTCCTCCTTATCATTTCTGTTACATTTGGTGATTTCCCCCCCCCTGTTGCTAAGCCTTCAAATGTCTATAATTCAGAGAGCCAGCAGAAGCTGCTGTTTGTGTTCTAATGGAGCGTTCCTCTCGCCCCCCCCCGCGGCCCTGCCGACGGCCGCGCCCGCAGTAACCCCCCCGAGCGGCATGGATCTGCCAAGCCGCCGCTGAGCTCCTCTGCCATGACGTCCCGCATCCTGCTCCGGCAGCAGCTGATGCGAGAGCAGCTGCAGGAGCAGGAGCACCGTGAGCAGCTGAGACAGCAGCGGCGGCAGACCTCGCCGTTCCCACCGCCAGCCGGCGGCACCCAGAGCCCGGCCATCAACGTCAGCGCGCCGCCCGGCCTCCCTCCTGCCTCGCAGGTGCCTGTGGAAGTACTCAGGGTAAGCCCCCCCCCTCAACACCACTGGCCCGCCTTCCAATGCTGGGCCCGCTGTGTCGTACCCCCAACCTCATGGTTTGGTGCACTTTCCCAGGCTTCTATCTGGAACTGAATTCTGGGATGTCTCAGTTAGCCTGCCTGCCTGGGCTACTACATTGGTCAGTTATGTGTAAATTGTGTAACATTTCCAGTGTTTTTTATTTTTTATTTTAAAAGTGCTTTGAAGTTGAAGGTGAATTTTGTGATTCGGTTCAATGGCGTTGCCAGAAAATCGCACAACTAAAAGCAAAAAAAAGAACAAAAAACTAGTCATAAAGAGTGAAGTTTGTTAAAAATTCATATGGGGATTATCTTTTTCTGAAAGAATTTCTCTTTAATACATGCTGTGTTTCCAGCCATTTGGAATTAGGCATCTTTAATCCTATTTCCCGAGCTACAGTGACGTCTTTTCGTAGCTTTGCTGCCTTGTTAGCTTGGGAGACCACAGACGTTTATTATATCTGTGCTTTAAGTGACATCGTTGATTATTATTATAGGTATCACAGGTTTGAGAACACACCAGGCTGTCAGCTATTGGTAAGAGTTACATTGTGAATGCAAGGACCTTTTTTTTTTTGGTTGTTTGCAGATTGTTTAATGAACTGGCACAATGAAGAATGCAAGAGTTCTATAGGCAAATAAGTAGGTGATAGATATAGATGAAGGAAAATTTGATTTGATTTGATCTGACTGGATTTGATTTGTCCTCTGTGAAGATTAATGTTCCCTTGAGTGTTAAACATGCATGTGGGCAGGTAGGGGTGGGGGAAGGTGGGGCATTTCTGCTAGTCACCAGCTTGGTGATTTTCATTCAGAGAAAAGGATGGACTGGCTGGCATAGTTGGAATGTGTTTGCTCCCAGGTGAGAACATATGATGGTATGCTTTGTGCAGGCTGTGCAGAAAAAGTGCAGAAAGGCTGGAATTTGCAGACATGTGGAGGATGCTTCCGATTTCCTGCTGAATTGCAGGTTGTTGTAACTTTCAGTTTGTGTACTTAGCCCCATAAAAGTTTCCTATTGATGAGTGATTGGGAACAGTGGAGGTTTTGAGAAACTTTCTGCATATAGAAAATTATATTATATTATACTATATTATGTTTTTAATGTTTTGTGATCACAAAATTTCTTACAAATTGAATTGAATATTTAATTTCCCAACAATCTATAGGCCTTTGCGCTACTATTTAACTGAAAGTTACAGTATCTAGAATGACATGAATATGAATAATTTACGAATATGTATTATTTTTTGACTGTGGCCTTGTACTGTATTGTGGGAAATGGAAAGATCGATGGATCTAATTTTGTAAGCTGCTTAGGTTATTCATATGAATCATGTATTTACACCTCTCTTCTTACCACGTGTATTAACTGCAGGTTTAGTTATTTATCGCACTGATCATATTTCACTCCATGAGATTGTCACAGGAAGCCAGAATACCTGGAGGAAACTCAAGATCAAATACAGATCTGGAGAATATGTCACTGAAAGTATATGATAGTTTCTTGGATATTTTATTACATTGATATGTAGTTCTAGACAGCTCTTTTGATTTGTTACCGAATTAGAAATATTAGTTTTGGCAATGTGAAATAGTTAGTGTTTATCATCGTCTATTTGTGGCTTATTTTTTCTTATTTCTTTGCACTTTTTAAGTTTGATATTTACCTCGATTAAACTTGCCAAATAATAAGTCGGGGGCTGCTTCTTATATTCCATGCACACTCTAAAGCAGGGCTCTTCAACTCTGGACCTCGATTCCAAATCCAGGCCGTGTTTTCAGTTCTCCCAGGTAGTTGTTTAATAATCACTGACTCTGATTGGTCAGAGGCTTCACACCTGACTGACAGGTAAAGGAAGGCTGGAAAACCAGCAGTGCTCGGACCTCGAGGACCGTGAGTTGGATAACCCTGCTCTAAAGTATACACACATTCTTTATTGTTACATCTTCATCTTTGCATTTGTACTATGCAAAAAGTAATAGATTCTGAAGGGTGGCGAGCTTGGTCTGCCCTCCTCGCACATGATTCCTTAGGCCTCTTCTCACTTTTCAGAGAAGCTATTGTAACACATGCAACACACTGAAAGTGACACAGGAGTGCCTGTAATCCTGGATGCGCTTAAGCGAATTCCTCAGTGTCTGCATTACCTAAGTGAGAAGGCGTCTCCGGCCTGGACCTGCACCGTGAGGCAGTCTCAGCCTGGTCAACCGAGAGCAGATTAACAGAGTGCTCGCAAAAACCACACAGGCGAGAAAGATTAGCTTAGGTCGACCAGATTGAACCGCATTACCTTAAACGTTAAGTTTAAGCTCCAGTGAATTTATTAAGCAAGGGATTGGTTTATGGTTTGAGATAAAGGTAAGCACAGTCTGATCTCACATGAAACACAAATTGACCAAAGAATGCCCCACTGCATGCTATGGGATGATACAGCTTTACAGTAATGTTCGGATCCTGTCTTGTCTTACATTTTTAGAAACATTACTTATAGTTTAATGGACTGTTGAGATTACTACACATGTGTGTAATAAATACCTCATATATGTTCTGCCCGACTTCAAAAGGAAGGGTTCATGGGAATAGAACGAGTAAGTGACAAGGATGTGAATTGTCCTTATGCATCGAAAAAGTTACAGCTATGTACAGCATTTGTTTTAAAATCATTTAATGCATTTTCATTAGTTTTTCTTAGTTTCTGATAAAAAATATATACATTTTACCACTTTTATAGAATATGTTTTGCCATTTTAACTAATCTGAAGTTCTTACCATCTTTATAACAACATTCAGGGGCAGACATCTGTCTTTTCATAAAGAGTAGAACTAGTATGCCATATTAGATGATGGGTGGGGGTTGTTGATCACCAACAAAAGCCTTAAGTAGTGAGGAGCATGGCCACATGACATGTGACTTGTGGTGCTTGTATTAAAGTCTCCCACTATCTGTCTGTCTTTGAGGTAGGGACTCCCCTGTCCTTGCTGTCTCATACTGTCCTGTCGGTCTGTGGGGTAGGGACTCTCCTGTCCTTTCTCTCTCATACTATCCTGTCTGTCTGTGCGGTAGGGACTCCCCTGTCCTTACTCTCTCATACTATCCTGTTTGTCTGTGGGGTAGGGACTCCCCTGTCCTTACTCTCTCATACTATTCTGTTTGTCTGTGGGGTAGGGACTCCCCATTCCTTGCTCTCTCATACTGTCCTGTCGGTCTGTGGGGTAGGGACTCTCCTGTCCTTGCTCTCTCATACTATCCTGTCTGTCTGTGCGGTAGGGACTCCCCTGTCCTTACTCTCTCATACTATTCTGTTTGTCTGTGGGGTAGGGACTCCCCATTCCTTGCTCTCTCATACTGTCCTGTCGGTCTGTGGGGTAGGGACTCTCCTGTCCTTGCTCTCTCATACTGTCCTGTCGGTCTGTGGGGTAGGGACTCTCCTGTCCTTGCTCTCTCATACTGTCCTGTCGGTCTGTGGGGTAGGGACTCTCCCCTCCTTGCTCTCTCATACTATCCTGTCTGTCTGTGGGGATGGGACTCCCCTGTCCTTACTCTCTCCTACTATCCTGTCTGTCCAATTTGTCATGTTAGTGCACCCATATCAGCTTTTAAATAGATTAAAAAGACCAAGTATTTTGTACCTGGTCTTTTTAATTTTTATATTTTGATACTGCTGCATTTGGTATTCGAGTTCATATTTGTCCATACAGATAGCCAAACACCATTTAAGGGAGTAATTCATTTAACTGACAAAGGTTACTTTCAGGCCTTCAGAAAGCAGCACTGATGTGTTTTAAAACTTCAGCTACTTCAGGCTACTTTGTCATGCTTGCGTGGCTGTTGATGATGTGCAATGTCTTGTTCTTCAAAGTCAGCCCAGCATTTTAACTGGGAAAGCGTCTGTCACTCTCCTTCATGACTGTTTGTTTCGGTTACTTTATATCACCTGAAATAATGGATTTTTGGACACACATGTTAGTTATTGTGTAGCAGCCCCGGGTTTAACTTATTCCAGTAGCTTATTGGCTCATCAGAAACTTTTTTTCTGTAAATTGCAACACATGGTAATGTTCCATATTAATCCCTCCATCGCCTGTAAGTACTTATAAGTACAGAGTCTCAGTGAGCCTGGTTTCTGTCCTATGAAACACAGTGTACAGGTCAAGGGGCATCTGAATGGGATCACATTCACATGCTGAAGGCATTTTAGAGACCTAACTGCAAGTTTCTGGAAAAAGTCCAAATAACAAAAGGCGACCCACTGGTTAATATATTGAATTATACTAACCAATGTTAATATAATGAATATTATAGTCCTGCCTGATGTTGGTGTGGAGTCAGTCTCATCCTCCTGAGGGGGTTTTGGATCCAAGCGTATCTTTGAAGAGAGTTCTGTAGATTTGCTTTACCTCCCAAAAGAAACGCGATGACTTTGAGCGGCTTTGAGATGTTGATTATCATGCTGTTGCACTATGGCACTGCTGTTGAAATCTCAAATCTGTTTGGTGGAAGGGTGTTGATTTGTCTTCTTTAACCGCACACCTAGTGCCAGGCGCATCACAGTAGAATTGTCACTACTTTTGTACCATTTCATGCAGTTTTCTTTGTCACATTATAATCAGGCAGCATTGCCCCTTTTGCCTTGCCTTGAATGTTCCGGTTAATGTATGTAACCCATAGCAATGTTCACATCAGAGGAACACTATGCTGGTTACAAATGAATGAATGACTGGTCTATGTGAGGCATTTTTGTTTTTGTTTAGTGGTCTATATAAAAAAAAATCATTTACTTCTTATCAGGGGAGAAATGTGCTGCAGCACTGCACAGCACTGCAGCACTGCACAGCACTGCAGCACTGCACAGCACTGCAGCACTGCACAGCACTGCAGCACTGCACAGCACTGCAGCACTGCACAGCACTGCAGCACTGCACAGCACTGCAGCCACTTCAGCAGAGAATCCATTTGTATCTAAGCTGAGACTCGGTACCTTGATGCACCAATTAGCCTTTTAGGTTTCATTACAATTTATTATAATTCTATTAAAATCAAGAGGAGTTTATCAATCACCATTTTAAATGCTGGTTTATGTTATTAATAGCATTTAATCCTCAGGTAATATTACATTTGCTTGTGTATTTTATGTCTGTCTGTCTGTGTGTGTGTGGATTAGGTTTATATTACATTGTGGAGGACATTTTATCCCTGCTTTTTTGAAATTTTGACTTTTTTTGATGTTTTAACTGCTTATTGTTAAGGTTGGGGCTGGACAGGGGTTAAGGTCGTTATGTTGGGATTAGAGTATTCCCCATAGAAATGAATGGATATAATCTGTCTGTCTATGTCTTCTGTCTGGTTCTTGGTTTAAAAATGTGTTTTGAGCAATTGGATCACAAGAGGAAAGCTCTAAATACAAGTGTAAACGACTACCAAGACACATTGTGATCCGATCACTCCAATTAAATTAAATCCAACTCAAATTAAAATCTAAGTCCAGATACATTATGTATTAACACAAATTTTTAAACAGTGAGTATCATTTGTTGGCTCATACAGTTGGAATTTTATGTTTTAAGTTTTTTTGTTTATCATTTTTACCACATTCTATTCAGTCAAATCCTACCTTGAACATTTAATGAATCTATAATATTGTCACACAAGCATTATTTTTTGTGTATCTAGTGAAATGGTCTGTCTGTCAACTGACAAAACTCATTGGTTTCTTTGGTAGAAGTATTATTGTCTTATGAACTACAGGGTCTTGGGGCTAATTTATGTATGTCACTATGTGTGTGTCTACTATATGTATAATATTTTTAGCCTTATTATTATTTTTTTTTTACTTTTTCTGATACTGACCTTTGAAAAGCCACAGGAACATACTGTATACACTGCTATAGTGTTCTTTGCTATCAGCTGGTTTTCAGTAGGTGAAAGGTGAAAGGTGAAAGGTGAAAGGGCCTCCAGCATTGCCTGTAAGACTCTTCTAAAAATACTGCCTGTCCGTGAACTGACGGAGAATAAGCAGTGGTCCTTCCAGTATTGCACAATTTGCTACGGGGGTGGGGGATTTTTTTCATCCCTGTATTTTACATACACTTAAGCAATAACATCCAAGAAGGACTGCGGTGGCACCCCAGTATATCGCGGCTGTGATTCGGTCATAGGCTCGACTTTGAGTATGTTATTGACTTTATACGACAGTTCATCGAGTAGCATTTATAAGTTAACAGTAATAAGCCACAACAGATAATACTTTGTTTGATTATTTATTTAAACATTTACGGACTTCCGCAAAAAAAAAATAAAATAATAAAATAAGTTCCCCCCCAGCTAACTGTTGACTGTTGCCAAGTAACACAAACACTCACTCCCAACTACTTTGCATTATATTATAATTCACAAAATATATTTATATTTTACTGCTGAACTAAGACTCATTTCCCAAAAGTTCCTGTTAGCAGCTTAGTTAAAACCATTCAGTTGCCTGGTTCTAAATGTGTAAGATGCTAATGTAATTAGGAAGTATGCTTTTGGGAAACCTGCCCCCCCGCTCTGCTTTTATTCTTTAATTTTGTGTCACAACTTGGCATCTTCTGTTTTTGAACAAACAGAGAACATGTAAGTTGCATCATTTACTTGAATTATATAGATGTTTTTAGTGCAAAAGTGAATATTTTATGTAAAATATCTTATTTTCATTAAATACAATCTATACTATTTTAAGCTCTTTTACGACATGTATTTTGACAAACATAATAAGTTAAATAAAATGATGGCTTTGTAGTCTCATAAAGGGAGTGAGAAACGCTACAACAGCCTAGTCACCAACCGCTTGCATTCATTTATAAAGACAGGTTTTTACAGTAGCGATCAGAATTAGAAAACAAACAAATGACATTTGTAATTTACAAAGTTCCTGCTTACCCAAATTTGCAGTTATCCATGAACTGAAGAGATATTTGTATCATATTTCCTCAGTGAAACTCTCTCACATCCCAAAATAAGAGGTTGTACCTCTTCAGTCCATGTAAACAGAACCCAGACATGTGCTCTTGTGTTCACCATTTGAGTACTTTTATTAGCAAGAAAATGTCATATCTTTGATTCATCAAAATAAGCTCCTCTAGCAGTTATAACAGCAGAGAAAAATCGAGGCATTGTTTGTACAAAGGAAATTAAATACTGCTCTGTTTCATTAACTAGTTCATTTAAAGTTAAAGGACAGCCTAGTATTTCACGATGCCATCACCACACAACTAGTTAATAGCATGTCAGACATGCACTGTTACATACTCTCTTCATATTATAAAGGAAACTTTTTATTAGATTTATCTTTTCATTTATCCACCTCCACATTGCAGGGCTTAACGAGAATAAAAAATCTGCAGTTTACGAAATATATGCAAGAGTGGGAAAAACCTGTGGTGTGTGACAGCTTTTAACCGGTAGTGTCTATATTTGAAAAGTAGACTGCTGAAGGGTTCTGGGGGTGTTTTTATTTGAATGTTTCTATGACATAAACTTGCAGAGTCTTTTAGACAGTCTGGAGAGATTTCTGTTTGATCCCGCAGGGGGATCAGGGGCTCCGGAGAATTAAGTTTATGTAACAGTTTTTAGACACACCTGTAAAGCGGAGTGACACATCTGATGTGAAATGTCCGATTGCAGTTATACTCTGATAATAGCACTCACAGAGCACCTCTTGTCCAGTCAGATTTCTTGATCGGAACTAGCTGTTGTATAACGTATATCATCACTGTCCAATGAAAAGCATGTGTCTCGAAAAGCCATTATTTCAGGAGATAAAAAGTAACCCATACCAACAATCATCAAGGAGAGAGACAGAGACGTTTCCAGTTGAAATGCCGGGCTGACTTTGTAGAAAAAAACATTGCAAATCAATTTGCTAATAGATTCTTCACACACTGTTGATGAGCTGGTCAGAATTGGAAATTCTTTTTAGAGTAAGACCTTTGGGATTATGAGTCCTATTGATCAAATGTCAGTAAAGCTCGATAGCAGAAGAAGCTCCCTCTAAGGGAGCAGGAAGAAACAACAGAGTAACATGAGGATTTTACAGACAGACAGTAGTGGAACAGTTTCAGAAAACCCTTCATGGTCTTGAAAGTGGTTGATATGTTTGCTCCTCTTGACCCTGGATGCACATATATCCTTATACAAAAATCCTTGGCACAAAATCAAACAGGCATGTGAAGATTTGCAACCATATCCTGCCTATATTACTATTGCCAAGTAGACAAGCCAACCTAGTTATGGAACAAGTTGGAAAGCACTTTCCGCAAGTAGCAGTGGATGCTAGATGTCTGTTTCGTAATCAGCATTTAGTTTTTTTTTTTTCTTCTTTCATTGAGATAAAGTAAAAAAAAAAAATTCATCAGGTCTTGTCCTAGATTTCTAGATGGTCTCCCAAGAGAGATACAGTACACCTACCATTACTTTTACTAGGCAGTTGTTTGCACTCTATTTAGCCATGGATAGCTGTTCTAGGTTCACCCCCGTGCACCCTAGCCATAGCATGCTATTCAGAGGAGAACACGGAGCAGACACCAGATAAAAAAACTAGTTTGAGAAGCAGATACCATATTGTAAGTGTGGTATCTGAAGAGTAGTGTCTAAAGCTATTTCTGTTGGCCATAATAAAACAGGACAAAGTGCAGCCTTTTTTGAATGCATGCATTTTTAGGACATGTGGTATCTGCAGATGGCACTGAGACTGAACCTAATACCATGAAGGCTTTCCCATTACCCCAATCATTAAGTGATGTTTTCACACTTGGCTCGATTCAGCCAATTTAAGTGGACATGGTGTGTTTTCTCCGCAATGTGGGCCATGTGTCTAAGCTCATAATGAGCTCAGACCCCCAAACGCAAACTGAACTCACTCATAATGAGCTCAGACCCCCAAAAGCAAACTGAACTCAAACCATCTCATTGCTCTATGCATTTTTGGCCACTACGGGATAAAATTTAGTGTTGTCACCACTGTCAAAGCACTTTGAATTCTGGTGCATTCTATTTGAACTCAGAAGTTGTGACCCATGGCTGAGCAGGTGCATGCAAGCCTCACATCACCAAGCGCAATGTCAGGTGGTGGATGGAGTGGTGTAAAGTGATGAAACATGCTTCCCAATCTGGCAGTCTGATGGACAAGTCTGGCCTTGGAAGATGGCAGGAGAACAGTCCCTGCCTGACTACATTATGCCAACTGTAAAGTTTGGTAGAGGAGGGATAATGGTTTGGGGTTGTTTTTCAGGGGTTGGGCTAGACCACTTAGTTACAGTGAAGGGAACTCTTAATGATTCAGCAAACCACTGTGGTTTCGACAATTCCATGCTTCCAACTTCATAGGAACAGTTTGGGGAAGGTCCTTTTCTGTGCCTGTGCACAAAGCAAGGTCCATAAAGACATGGTTGTGTGAATTTGGTGTGGAAGAACTTTACTGGCCTGCACAGAGCCCTGACCTCAACCCCATCGAACACCTTTGGGATGGACTAGAACGGAGATTGTGAGCCAGGAGATGGGGTGCTTTTCATCTCACAGATTGATCCACCATATAGCACAACTCAAAAGAATTCACATTCCTCAAATGCAATATATGTACAGTAGTCTGTGTTGAAATTAAAATGTCATAGAGGAGAAAAGGCAATCTTTGCATCATGGTTTGCATTCGTGGGCTTCGTCATTGTAGTAAACACTTGCGGGGAACCTCTTCAGGGGCAACTGTGTCCCAGTCTGTGTAAGTTAGAAGAGATTTGAGCACCTTAGAATTATTTCCCTGCTTTCTCTTTTATTGCCTAGAAGATGTTACTGTATCGAGTCACAGGCTGTGGTGTCCTTAGTGTGTTTTGTTAAAACATTTTTCCTTACACACTTCAGTCATTCTTAATGGAGGTATAGTTTTAAAATGAGTGTTTTCGTACTTTTTTGTTTTGTTTTGTTTTGTTGTATTGAATAATTTTTAGGGGAGTTGAAGATGTCCTTTGAACATTTCTTAGACGGATGCACATTGCTAATGTTAACATTTAAAATACGACAGCTTGAGATACTGAAACGCTAATCTGGCATGTGCAAGGAAAGTATTTGTTTTTGATGTGACATCTATGTAAAATTTGCATTCAGTTGTTTGTGTAATAAATGTTTAATGCAATGAGAACAAAAAACTAAAATTTAAAGTAAATTTGCAGTTGATGCTTACTTTTGTAAAGAAATATATTTTACTATCATGAGATATACTCAGAGAATTACCCATAATTATTTACTATCTTATGAAACATGAAACATGAGTTGATTTCTCCAGAATTAGAATACAAGGAGACCGTAGCCAATTGAGAGGACCGTGTGAGGTAATGTAATGTGTGTCCACAAAAAAAAAAAACACATAATCTTATATTTTCTAGTATTTCCTGCTTTTGAAGCGACAATGGCAATAATTGTAATCTGGATTCTTAGAACAAATAATGTTTTCTACTGGAGGAGTGTATCTAAAGATGAAATGTTCTTTGGCCTGAAGCGAATGTCAGTTCAGTTTAGGGACAGTGACTTGGCCACAGAATGGGCTCTTTGAGATACAGTCATCCTGACGTCAAAGCAGATTTTTAAGCGCATATGTTTCTATTTACAATAAAAAAACACAGTGGCAGAGAGGTTCACTGTTTTCCTCTAATCATCTACATGCATAACTAATGAGCCCTTAAGCTTTTAATAACTTGGCCTGGCCGTGTTCCACCCCTTCGATGGTCTGCCTGTCTGAACTGCGATAAGGGAAATTCTCACTTAAGTCTTCCATCATCTGAAGACAGGATAAAAGCATATATGCAGCATGTTGAAGATGCTTGAGTACAGTCACTATCAGGTATGGTGTGTGTTTCTTGTCAGTGCTACAGAAATTCCGGTTGTGATTGCAGACAGTATTATTTGTTATTTGTACGGCCACACTTCTACTCTACGGATTCATGTAGTTAGATATCCTGGTGCCTCTAAGATGCCTATGGTGCGAGTATGCGCTCTGTAGTGAACTGGCCTCCGTCCAGGGTGTCCCGTAACCTCCCTGTTCTTCTTGAGGTGTCAGACTCGCCACAACACTTAAGCAGTCAAGAAAAATGTATTGAGATATTAATAACAAGGTTATTCATAATGTAAATATGAAGACAAGGTTGAACTTTGTGTGTTAAAAAGTAAGCCATTTTTATACAGTAAATGTGGCATATACTATAGATTTTCTCCACATTTCTCAGCCATTAATTTCATGAGGTTACTTTTTTGCTTGGAATTAAACTCGTGCTTCCAAGAAGCTCCAATCAGATACAATCAGTATCAATGATACCACCTGCAACAATAAGGATTTGTTGGATGCATAAGAAAATGTGTGTTGCCAGGTAACTGCTCCTGATCCATGCATCTCCACTCTGTCTCCCACGCAGGTTCAGACTCACCTGGAGAACCCTACCAAGTATCACATTCAGCAGGCCCAGCGGCAACAAGTGAAGCAGTACCTGTCCACCACTCTGGGAAGCAAACTCGGCACCCAGGCCATCAGTCTGCCCTGCCCCAGCCAGCCTGTTGAGCACGGGGGCATGCCCCCAGCACCTGGCAACAGCGCCCCCAACAGCCCTATGGCACTACTCACCCTCAATACCAACTGCGAGAGAGAGGTAGAGCAAGTCACGCATGTCCATGTTTGGCTCAGAAGGCAACATTTTATGAACGTCTGATTATTAGCCTGCCTCTGGTTGGCCATCCTTTTACAATAGCGTGCTTAACATATAGCATTATTTCTTCTATCGCTGCCAACACCACACAAGAGTCCAGGTTTCACCGGCAGCTATGTGTGTGTCACCCCAAATACGCACTTTGGACGATGCAGGGCATTGCATGGGCTGGACCGACATGCCGGCATCCAGAGGATTTTTTTGGAATTAATTAATGCCACAATTTGCAGTACATTTCCTACCGTAAATCACACGTTGTGTGATTCATTTAAATACTCTCCTCCCCCATATTTGTGCTTTGAAGAGGAACTCCTACGAATGCATATGCAGTATGGCCAGTTGCAAAATTAACTGTCGACAGCGTTCCACTGCTAACTTTTCACTGCATGTCTTTAGTTAATCCCAGCAGTACTATTTTAACGGCAAAAGTCGGTTTGCATTGGCACAAAGTGTTGGTAAATCTGGCCCTAAGCATTCTTCATAAATGAATGCAGGATGTTAAATGGTTTTATGAAGTACAGAAAACTATTTGGAGCCTAATAGTCATTTATTGTAGGATTAATTTAAAAATGGCATTTGGTTATTTTTTCTAAACACAAGCATAGCGTATTTGTCGAGAACGGTGTTAATGAGAAGTAATCTTTATTTGATGCAGATGTAGAGATGACTAAGTTGCATTATAACGTGTGGGTTAGAATACCAGCATATGTGGGACACAGGGTCATTATCAATAACAATAACTTAAGCTTCAAGAAAACCATTTCATAACCTGAAATAAAAACAATTGTCAAATATTTTCTGTTACAGTTTTTTTTTAATAATATTTAGGTGTAAATAATGATTTGTTTATCTTTAATGACCATTGATATTTTACCCATTTTGAACATGTTTTGCTATTTTGAGGACATTAGTACGTAATGTGCACTGTATATTCCCAGTGTATTATGTAGGATACTCCAAAGATCAGACACATAAAACACTTCTACAACTTCTATCCATAGAAATAAAATGATCAAAACCTGAACTGAGAATAAAATATACTAAATTTAAATATATTTTTAAAATAAAAACTATTACAGTCTAATAAACCACACTGAAAACTAACTAAAATTAAATTGGATTTCAAATGAAAATTGAAAACAATATATAAAATAAAAACTGAATAAAAAAATCTAAACTCTGATAATAACTGATGTGGGGGACAACATATACATAAACTATTGCAACAGAGAAAACACATACAGCAACTGAGTAACAACAAATCCAAATAGCAACCAATACATACAACTAAAAGGAAACCATACAAATGACAAATGTGAAGATGGGTGAGCAGCTATAATCTGGAATGTCTTTGCTTCCACATTTCAATCCAGAATGAAAATGTAATGAATGATGCAGTGTGCAGTGGGTGCACTGACTGGGTGTCTTGGCTAAATGGCGATGTAAATTACCTAAACAGCAAAATAATGGTAAACGTACAACATGATTTAATATGAACAAGATCTTCCCTTCCTTTTGCCTCTTGTCAAGTATGATCCATTTCCATTGAAATGTCAATCTTAACAGGTTCCTTGCAAACATAAACCTTTGTAAGCATAGGATATTAGTGCTCACAGGTTTTTTTGAGGATATACCTACAGTAACACTACAAAGCTCAGGTAGTACAGCTCCTGAGTATGATGGATTGCAGTGTCATAGTGTTTATGTTCTTTAATTGCAGATGGATGACGTCATTGATGACATTATTAGTCTGGAATCGAGTTATAATGACGATATCCTTGGGCTTATGGACCCAGGACTCCAATTGGCCAATACGGTAGGTTACCCATTCTACTCATCTCCTTCACGTCTACAGCAAGCAGGTATGAAGGTACAACTTTTGTTGTTAACACTGTGTTAACATAAAGTGTGGCTTGAAATAGCAAAAGGAAGCTGATCTATAAATATTATTTTGTTTCTTATGAGATTTCCCCAGATGCCATAATGTGTGTATTTTAGAGATGTGACCTGAGGAGGGTAACGTGAAAGACGATTAACAAGCTTGAGCCATTCAGTGGACAAAGTGTTTTGTTATAGTTTACATTTTTATGACAATTGCAATATATTCAGTGTTTTATTTAAGTAGGAAATTAAATGCAGGCCATTGGAACAAGGGAGTTCAAATAAATTCTGTGGGGATACACTATACTGTGTCAGTGTAGCATAAAGAGTTCTCATTCCTGGTCTTTCCACGTACTGTACACAATGATTTTTAATGAGAATGCACCTAATTAATACAGAATAATGAGCTGGATGGCAGATCAGTGCAGACACTGGGTCATAGTGAGGACCAGGACTGAGAAGCGTGGAGATAAATCACAGTAGTTTTGTGTTTTGTCTCCCTCTAGTGACTCTCAGCAGTCGTTACAGCTACCAAGTACAGCAAGTCTATTGCAGGTCTCTGAATGTCCCTCTGGTTTAGCAGCAGTGTCTGTGGTTACTTGTCTTGACTCATCTGTTGCTGCGGTTTTCTTTGAGTTCAAACCAAAGTCTGTTATGTCCCACAGATCCCAGTGTCAGCTAACCTCCTAGATATGTATGGCAACCAGTGTATGCCCCCACACGGGCTCTCCGTTAGCAACTCCTGCCCTGCCAGCCTGCCCAACATCAAGAGGGAACTTTCGGGTAAATGCACGACCCCACACCCTAACCCCTAGCTAGCACAGTGCATGCAGAGGATAGTCTGCAAGCTAGGATGGGCCTCCTTCAAGTCCACCGAATATTAGGTTGGTGTGGTGCAGGACACAAGCTCGTTACTGAGGATGGTGTGTCTAAATCGTTATCAACTAAAACCCTAAACTGAGTACTGAAGAATTCAGAAGCTCAGAGGAAATAGCCTAACACTATCCTCACACAAACACAACTCTGGAAATGAGTTTGATAGAACACAGATGGGATAAAATGTGCGGGGCTGTGTACCAGCAGTCTCTGGGTTACAAACATCCAACTTACAGACAACTCGTAATAACGAACGGAATGCCATAAAGCCTATAGTATTAATAAATCAGGTTGAATACAGTAGTTTGTAATAATGAATGCACGCACAACTCTGACATTCAGCAGCTTCAGCAGTTCGTCAGCACGGGGTACAGTACAGTATCATTTATAGTTACTTTTATTATCACTGTATAATTATTATTATCATGTGCTGTATTATTATTTTTCTGACTAACCTACAAATTTGACTTAAAGACAGGCTTAGCGAACAGATCTCATTCATAACCTGGGGGCTGTCTGTATTGCATCATTTCTGTGTGAAAGAGGTGTCAAAATTATAAACTATATGTTCCCTCAAACCAAGTCATGTGTTTAGTTTTTAGCTTGCTGGTAGTTTCCCAGCACAGTACAGATATCCATATTGTGTGCAATTGAAAACCCACAACAAAAATATAATGTGCCAAATAGTTCCCCTTTCTCCGGCCTTGGTGCACATGCTGGACAAGTCTGGATCCTGTGACAAGTTTGAAAGCTATCAGAACCCTGAGGGCTTTCCAGTAGGTACGTTTCATTATTTGTCTTTCAAACGTGGCATTGTTTTGTACAATTAGATACACTGTGTATAAGGCAATTATATTTAATTAACGTGCAATGTATTTGAAATTTCCCTTATTGCTGAAAACAATGTGAAATTAATACATTCAATGTAACTACGTATTATTGAACTTATTTCATCTAATCAAATGTTATTCTGTGCTGATGTAGTAACTACACAGTTATGTATGATTAGAAATTTGTCTTTTTGCACTGCATCAGCAAATTGATTTTTATGGTGCTTATTATCGGAAGCCTGAAATGTGCACAATCAGTTGCCATGTAACTTTTTCAATCCATGCTAATTATTTTTTACATATTATTGCAAGTATATACAATATTGCACACAATATGGGATATACTAGCATTTTTCACCCAGAAGCAAATTTGCCAGGTCTTTTATTGTGTTAGCTGAAATATACGAGCAAACTAAATAAAGGGATTTGTTAGAAGCATACTTGATAAAGACATTTTATATTTAAAATTTCACCATCGAGATACTACCTGTGCTGTATCATTTTGTTATTTTACCCCTTGTGACAGGAGTCTTATCGCCATAAATAGAACATGAAATGGAAGGTCAAATGCTTTGAACCACTAAAATTGACAGTTTTTGCTACAATTTACCTGACAGGCCAGGTGAAAAAAAGTCTCAAACACTGTTTTCTGACGGAGCAGAAATGAAGGCTTTGTAACAGACAACAAAGGATGTTGCCGTCCTGGTTTCTTCAGTGCATATTTCTGTGATGCTTTAACATAATGTTCCTAGATGAATGTCCCTTTCACTCTGGTTGCAGAGGCTGAATTCCGAGCTCTGGCAAAGGAAAGGCAAAAGAAGGACAACCACAACCTTAGTGAGTTTTCTCCATGTTATGGCCAGACCTGCTCTGTAGTTGCAGAAAGCTTATTGATTTATATGTTTAATTGGATTTAATATGTAATGTTAGGATTCTGAGAGAAGTGAGAGAACTTCAAATGTTGGCTACAAATCACATAAATAGTTGTTTATGCATCAGCAGTAATACTCTGTTCATACAAGTTCTTTTTGGACAAGTATGTGACGTTCATTTTTCTCTAGTCATTGAATTGATTGTTATTTCCAGTGAAACATATTAATGTATTTTTCTTTTTACTTTGATCTCTTTAGTTGAAAGAAGACGTCGTTTTAACATTAATGATCGAATCAAAGAACTCGGAACCATGATTCCAAAATCAAACGACCCGTAAGTGTGATGTTGTATCCAGAACCATTACTGGTGTCATTCATTTTGTGAAGCTGCAGAATTTCAGATCCCCCCCCCCCAAAAAAAAAACAGAACTCAATTTAGAAGCACGTGTTTTGTTTTTATGCATCTTTTGTTCATGTTACTATGTATATTCTTTTCTAAATTTCAGACATAAAAATAACAGTACTATAGTGGTGATGGAAAAATATGTTATTTAACAAAAACAATTGTAAAAGGATATAGAACACAAATATAACAGACAGTATTGAATAATCATGGTTAAAATTGTACCCTTTATGAATTAACAAATGTTGTAGGATATCTCAGTTTTCATAATAATTGTATGCATTTGTCTAGAGCTGTGTCCCATTCCTCGTGTTATGTTTGGGGTTCTGGGTTTCTGAACTCCTCAGGGACATGCGGTGGAACAAGGGGACCATCCTGAAGGCCTCTGTGGATTACATCAGGAAGCTGCAGCGTGAGCAACAGCGTTCAAAAGAGTTGGAGAATAGGCAGAAAAAGCTGGAGCATACCAACAGGCACTTACTGCTACGGATACAGGTAACCCCCCCCCCCCCCAGCCCTTCCTCACTTGGCACAGTCCAATTTTGCAGGAGATCCAATTTTGCAGGAGATCCCTTTTCAGAAGAACGATTTTATCCCTCCTTTAGAGAATCAGAATTGTTTGTATCGCCAAGTACTTTTAGATGCAAGGAATATACTTTGGGGTGTTCGGCAAAACAATCTTGAAAATTCAGGACAATCCAAATTACAGTATGTGTCTACTGCAGATAATTTTCATAGTGCAGTGTAGGAGCAGGTTGGACAGGTAGGTGGTGGCGGAGGGTGTAATGTGCTCAGTGTGATGTAGCTGCAGGGAAACAAGACGAATGGCCTCAATGGTAGCAGAGTAGAAGTGCACCATCACTGTCTTTGGCAGATTGAACTTCTTCAGCTGCCGCAGGAAGTACATCCTCTGCTGGTCTTTCTTGGTAAGGGAACTGATGTTCAGCTGCCGTCTAAGAGATGAAGGTGTCCAGGAAGCATAAACACTCCAGTCATGCAGAGTGATGAGGGCGGATGGTGCTGAGCTTCTCCTGTAGTTTATTACAATCTCCACTGTCTTCAGAGCATTGAGCAGCAGATTCTGCTGGATAACGGAGGGAGAGTCTCACATCTGTAGGCAGACTCATCCCCTTCAGAGAGCAGTCCAATGAGAGTGGTATCATCTGCCAGCTTCAAGAGTTTGATAGAGTGGTGACTAGAGGTGCAGCTGTTCCATGGATACAGAGAATAGTAGTAAGAAAAGCACATAGACTTTAGGGGAGCCGATGCTGTTGGGCAGAGGATTAGAGATTTCCCAGCTTCATATGTTGCTTCCTGTTAGAAAGAAGGTCTGTAATCTACCTGCCGGTGGATTCGGGAACATTGAGCTGGAAGAGCTTGCTCTGGAGCAGAGCCGGGATGATAACATTGAATACAGAGCTAAAGACCGCAAGCAGCACTCTGGCATACATTCTATCAGAGTCTAGGTGTTGGAGGATGAAGTATAGGGCCATGTTTATAGCATCGCTCATAGACCTGTTGGCTCTGTAGGCAAACTGCAAAGGGTCCAGGAGTAGGCTTGAGGAGGGACATCACAAGGCGCTCTAAAGACTCCACCGCTATAGAAGTGAGGTTGATGGATCTGAAGTCATAATGTCTGGTGATCCTTGGTTTCTTGGGATTAGGAATGATTGTGGAGGATTTGAAGCAGGTTGGCACGTGGCATGTCTCCAGTGAGGTATCACTGCAGTGCAGTGTTTCAAGGTGGACTGAGAGTCTGTCCCAGCTGCCTTTTAAGGGTTCTGTCTCTTGATCATCCCCTGAACATCCCGTGAATAGAGCAGTTGTGGGTTGGGGGAGGGGGCTGGCCATTGTTGACATTTATAACGGCCTGGGGTTGGATAAATGTGCTGTTGCCATCGGTCTGGAGCTGACTAAATGCAAACCCAATATAGTAATATAGTAATGCTCATTTACTCATTAAGGGACATGTTTGTAACTGGGTTAAACATAGCAACACTTGTGCCAGTGTAATTAACTTTAGTGCTTGTGTGTGATTCAGGAACTGGAAATGCAGGCTCGCGCTCATGGGTTGGCTGTGGTCGCACCCACTGCCCTCTGTTCCCCTGAACTTGCAAATCGGGCCATCAAGCAGGAAGCGGTCCGGGGAGACTGCAGCCAGGATCTGTACCATCAGCAGCGGCACGCGGCCTCCAAGCCACCAGGACCCACCACTCTGGACCTCAGCGACGGCACCATCAGCTTTAGCAATGGGCCCCCGACCCAGGGAGAGCCCAGTGTGTACAGCATCGCAACCAAGGGGTCCTCGAAGCTGGACAGCATGCTGATGGACGAGGCGGTGTCTCCTGCGGGTGTGGAAGACCCGCTGCTGTGCTGCGTTTCACCAGGGGTCTCCAAAGACAACAGCCGCGAGAACAGCATGAGCATGGAGGAGAACGAGCATGGCTGTTAGCGGGCCGCACGCCAGCCGGCTCCCCAGCTCTACTAACAGCTTGTACAGTAACACCCCTGCTGACGCTGCTGCAGAGGAGGGCGTGGTGGTTGCAGGCTGCTTCTCAAGTATTTCTTTTATTGTTTACATTATTTCCCTTGTCCTTTTTTTTCCTTTTTTCAAATTTGCCATCCACCTCTTTAAACTAACAGTCTGAATCACTGTCTGATCACTGATAGATATTTAATTAAATTTGAGTAGGGCAAAACTGTAGTCAGCTTTAATCAGAAATGATTCATTTACTTTTGCAATTGATTTTCTAAGTCTTTAAAATGTTAAAAATATTCAAATTTCCTAAGGCGAAGGTTATAGATCATCGCTTTTAAGCGGCAAACCTCCTGCTTTATCTATCCAGCAGCACTACTAGGCAGTTTCATAAATGAGAAGTGGCTGAAGAAACGGTGTGTTTAATATTCACAAACGGTTTTGATGGTAGCATCCTTTATGTTGCTTCCTGCGTTGCATATTTTGTGGCTGTAAAGAATTCAATTCGACCCCCTAAAACCAGTCAACAGAGAAGCAGATATTATCAGCGATGGGCATTTCAGGTTCAGTAGCTAAAAATCCAGACTAGGATTTTGTTTCTACCAACCAGTTGAATTTAAAGAGTCACAGTCACAGAGTACTCAGCAGGTTGGTAAAAACAAAATCCTAGTCTGGATTTTTAGCTACTGAACCTAATATTCCCAGCGCTGGATATTATACTGAGAGCAGTATTTGTTAAAGTGACCTTTTCCTCATGCGTATGGTGCTGTCTGAGGCCGAAGGAGGTCTGATATACAAACCCCTCTTCTCCAGCATAAACCTCCTGTTGTGATGTATCCCACTGGATGTGGCTGCATGGATGGTGCCACATCACCCTAACAACAGACCCCTAAAGTGACATCACCCTTATACTTAAAAACATCCCCATCACACTTTATTCACTGACTGTGCTGAAGCTCTGGGAATGAATCATTACACATGAAAGGCCAATCAGACTAGCAATCACTTAGCACAAGTCCAGGGTTTTAATCACTATGCCATCTGCTGCCCTTAACTTAGAAACCAACAAAAAGAGCAATATCAATATGCAGGGATGCATCTCCTTTTAGCTCTCATGCTTCTTTTGTGTCACTGACCACTTCAGTTGTATATTCCTGTCTGCAGGCCTCCTATTCAATGCAGCGCTAAAATGTCGAGCCTATAATGAAAATGCAGACTCTTTATAATTTATATCAGAATCCTCTTGAGTAGACAATATGATGACAGCACACATCTGATTAACATCATTTTCATTTTAAAACTTCAAAAAACATGAATGTGGGGATAATTTCAGTCGTGGCAATTTTAAGAACTCTTGTGATCTCAGCAAGAGTATATATCCAGGTAACGGTTTGTGTTCGTCATGGGCTCTGCTCTGCATGCCTCTTTGTGTCTAACAGTAACTTTCAGGACATTTTTATTGTGCTAAAGTTTATATTGAAAAGGAATATAAGGAGACTTTTTTTATTATGACTCGTGGACGTTGTTACTTAAAACTCAAAGAAAACTCGGCTGTCAGATATGAAATGAAGATTTGATAAACAGTTTTTTGTATATTCTAAAGAGTTTTTATTGCACTCATGCTACTGTATGACAGATGGTAGTTGGTTATATGAATAACAGGCTTTATTGTTTTATTTCCTCTGTTTAACTTCAACATAAAGTTGTAGCAGTCTACTCAATATTACGTCAATGGCAATAACCATCGATGTTAGATATCGGAGAGACATTGCGCTTTCTGAAAAGGTGAATTTTAAAAACAAAAACACGATCCTCTGAATCGCAATAATCGAATATGCAATAAGTATTTAAAGTAGATATATTGTGCCTGTGTGTTTTAGACATCAGGATCAAGTTGTTTTCTTAAGCTTACCAGTGTTGAGACAGCGGCGTGCGACGGGAAAGGTGGTTTGTGGACGATGTGCCTTAATTTTAAGATTCATCTTACTTTCGTTCATTTGGGCAGCTGGTGCATGGAAGGTTCCTGCAGCTCCCACTGAAACAGCTTTGTGGTCAACTGGGAGCCAGTGGGAAGCTCCGTCTTCAGCTGCCACGAGGGGGCGTTGTTGTACGTTTGCAGGGTGGAAAGTACTGTAGGATTTCTGGAAGGATGTTCGCGTTACCGTGGTAGGGACGCAGGACCAACTCTGGTCTACAGAAGAGTAGTGCTCCATCACTTAGCCTTCTACGTGTAGCCTTAAAAAAAGTCTGTAATCCAAATGTTCACTCTGTCGGAGTGTTTTTATTTTATCAAAATGTGATAGTGTGGACTGCCAAAATGTTTTGCCAAAATCAAAGTGACGGAATGTCTTTATATGCAAAGCAATATAACATAAACATTAATGTATTTAATGTATTACCGATTTTTTTTTTTCTTTCGCTTTTTTAATTTGACTGACGGTGTCGTCGCTGTCAAATAAAATTTTCTTTACTGTATGAAGCAATATTTAGGTCAGAGCAATATGAGGTGATGGCATAAAGCACAAGCACGCACTTACAGGGTCAGTGTCGGAACACGCGATGCACTGGAGAATGCTTCCTCAGACCACGGGTCTGTGCTTCACACACAACTGGTAGTGGCTGCCTATCACTCCGTCCACCGGCTGGTGGAATGCAGCCACTGCGGATCGAGCCTGCCAGGCATCCGTTGGGTCCATGCCTGCTGCCCGTCGCCCAACAGATGCCTCTCAGGCACTGCCTCCACACAGATGCCTGCTACTGTAATGTGACAATACCTTGTTCACCCGAGGACACGGGAGGCTGTGCCCAGTGTGGTTAGCTACTGACGTAGTAATGGAATAGTGATTAAAAAATGTTTTCTTTGAAACTGCATATGTGAACTACTTCATGGATATTAAATATTAAAGATGATTAAATGGTTTTCAGATATAGTCTGAGTGATTTGTTCCCTTATTCAAATATAGCATTCCACGTACAATTTCATTCCTGCAAGTGCAACTTCGTTGTTAATAGTGAATGTTTTATTATCGTTGAAGGTTGAAAGCAGTCAAGCTTCAGGCAGTTGTAAGCAGATCTCAAGGTCAGAGCGCATTCTGTCAGCTTGCCTCAGTCCATCACACCATTTCTTGAAGGCTTTCTTTCTTTTGTTTTGCGGGTGTCACTGAAGATTTGTACATAAGAATAAAAAAGAAATGTTTGAGAGTTAATTACAAACTGGGCATGGAACATCTAACTGAACAGAGAATACAGTAATATCTGAAAATAAGGTCTTCAACAAGGGGTCCGCAGAGAAACTGCAGGGGGTCCGTGAATCATTGCATAATGACAAACTACTTTTTGTGAAATTTTATAAAAAATGTCAAGCCAGTAATAAGTCAAGCCACTGATCAATAATCACTATAAACTCCATATAACTATGAATTAAACACGCATGCTTAGTTGTCATCCAGATTCTTTATTCAGCTCAAATGTTATTGTACAGGTGCCCAGCTGCGCAATTAAAATGCGCTATGTTAATGAGAACAGTCACATACAATGTTAAAATAACAAAAATGTACAAATTACAAAGAAACACCTGCAGTCTAAATTACATGAACAGTGGACATTAAAGCAATAAATGAAACCCTATTCACAGCCTATAGTATTGACTAAGTTACCTGAACTACACACACATAGACACACACCTTAAAAATATCTGAAATGAAAGAGAAATGTGATGTAAAATTTGTAACAATAATAAGCCTCAATCAATAACGTTTATATGTTTTATTTATTTTTATTCATTATTTCATAAATATACAGGTTAATATAGTTAATGTGTGTGTTAATATAGGCCAGGCCTAATCCATAACAGTGTTTTCTAATGTGTAATGAGGGGGTCTTTGCTGTGTGTCTCTATCCACCATGGGGTCTTTGCTGTGTGTCTCTATCCACCATGGGGTCTTTGCTGTGTGTCTCTATCCACCATGGGGTCTTTGCTGTGTGTCTCTATCCACCATGGGGTCTGTGCTCTGACCAAGGTTGAAGAGCCCTGCTGTGGGTAATAGGGTGGGGGATTCCACTAACCTCGAAGTATGAGGCAATAGGGCTACCCACTGAGTTACCATGTCATATTATTTTAATTATAGAAGTGACATGAATGAGATCCTTTGTACCTCCATGTGGCTTAGCCTTTAGAGTTCTGCCTATTGTATTTTACATTTATTTATTTAGCAGAAACTTTTATTTGAAGTGACATACAAGTAAGAAAAGATTGGAGTCAGGTAGCAGGGTTAACCAATGTCTGGACCATTTAGGGTTAAGGGCCTCACTCAGGGGCATAACACAACTGCTTTAGACATATACAGAACGATACAAAGAATAAAAGTAACACAAACCTAGCTTTAGCTAGCCACGCAATACTCTGTGGGGACTCTGGCAGCAGAGTTTCTCACAAGGAATCCTGTGCAACCTTCCTAAATATTCGAGCCTTTGGTGCATAATTGTATCCCATGAATAGAACAGTCATTGCCCAGGTACTGTTATTTTCCTGGGTATATTGCAGTGGATCAATAGACAACCAGATTCAAGGATTAATGGTCAGCTGGAATCTTAACAATGAGGTTTTTGAGTTGCACACCAAGGGAGCAGAACCTGGCAACAAGGCATGAACTTTCGATATTTTTACAATGATAAAGGCAGTTGTTTATGTCTCAGACCATCCTCGTGACACCAAACATGAATATGTACACCACCTACAGTAACATTACACAATGTTTCTTCCATTTAGGCATTATGTGTAACCTTTCTACGATCTGGGAAAAGGGGCAGAGGAGCAGGGAGAGAGGAGTTGGGAAGGAAGGTTTATGAGTAGAGCACATGCAAGAGGCTGCTTGTGGGACGGTTCTTCCTCAGTGGGGGTGCATGCAGCACGTGTGCCAGAGTGTGTGTGAGCCCAGTCTTTTCAGAGCTGACTTGACAGCTCCCCCCTGGGGTGAAACACAGCACAATACCTGATGCTCTCCTCTTTCTATGCTGGCTCTATTTCGCAAGAATTGTGCACAAATGGGACCATGGTTTGTCTCTCAAATGTAAATAAGGACTTAACACATTAACATCAATGAGCCTAATACCTCATCAAGTTTAATGGCTTAGTATCTCATTACAGAGGCTTCGGAGAACCATGGATACCACAACAAATTCGGGGGCCCAGCACTTTGTAGGGGCCCCAAAATCCCCCCCCCCCCCCCCCACTCAGCAAAATCAAGTGAGCAATTGAGAGTGCCAACCCAAGTAAGGGGCCCGAGGGGACACTTTCTCTGGTGCCCGGGATTTCTGGCCACTCCCCAGTCTCTTTGTATTTATAAACTGCTGATAATTATTATCGAAATCGGGGGTATCGCTAGGGCTTGGCCCCCCTGAAATGTTCTTTGCACCCCCTCCCAACTAAATGTGCATTAATTAGTTTAAATAGTGTGTTCTCATTCATTTTCATTTTGAGGTCACTTTCATCATACCTGCCATTACAGGCTTAGATCCCTTTTTCATAAATCTCTAGTGATGATCATCATCAGCTGTATTACTGTAGAATAAGTTTTGTTTATTGAAGACGTTTGTTCAAGATTCATTTATTTGTCATATACATAGTCATACAGGTACAAATCGCAGTGAAATGCAAATCTGGTCACTCAGACTGTGAAGCAAAATAACAGTTAAACAAAAAATAAATTAGATTAAATGGTGAAAAGTGTGGAGAGGTGGCCAGATGGCTCGTAAAAGTTAAATAAGATTATATATACTATATATGCAGAAGTAATACTTAAGGCATTAACTCAGTATAGTTAGTTACAGTAGTTCAAAATGTTATTACTTGTATTAGAATGTCAGTCCTGTCAGTCTGGTTTCACACCCCCTTGTGGAATTGGAGTGCTGATGTTCAGAGACTCCCCATGCCTGTGTTCCCACTTGCCTTTCCCTCCTACTTATTCTATAGCTATATCTACCTCTACTTTGGCTAATGCTTTTTATGCCCCCCCCCCTTCCCTCCTGGGGTGGGCTCCCAGCAGACCCTCAAAAAATCTAAATATCCTGCCTTCCTTGCTGCCTGCGACACTCCCCAGCTGGCATTTTAACGTGGAGTCAGCGTTGAATCAACGTCAGGTGTCAGTGCTGGATAACCTTTGGAATTTGTTTAGATTTTGCAAATGCATGGTTGTAAAAATAATGTTGATTTGACGTACAACTCAAATTTTATTTATATTTCTATGTTGAATCCATAGTTAGTTAACAACACCATTTCAACCATTTGGTATTCAACGTTGTTTTGACGTTGAATGAATGTTTTTTTATAAACTGACATTATTTCAACCACATTTAAACGTTTAAGGTCGGTCGAATGCCAGCTGGGTCCTGCTACCTGTGACGTCTCTCCTGCCTGTGACGTCTCTCTTGTCCATGGCGTCTCTCTTGCCTGTGACGTCTCTCCTGCCTGTGGCGTCTCTCTTGCCTGTGGTTTCTCTCCTGCCTGTGACGTCTCTCTTGTCCATGGCGTCTCTCCTGCCTGTGGCGTCTCTCTTGCCTGTGACGTCTCTCCTGCCTGTGGCGTCTCTCCTGCCTGTGGTTTCTCTCCTGCCTGTGACGTCTCTCTTGTCCATGGCGTCTCTCCTGCCTGTGGCGTCTCTCTTGCCTGTGACGTCTCTCCTGCCTGTGGCGTCTCTCCTGCCTGTGGTTTCTCTCCTGCCTGTGACGTCTCTCTTGTCCATGGCGTCTCTCCTGCCTGTGGCGTCTCTCTTGCCTGTGCCGTCTCTCCTGCCTGTGGCGTCTCTCCTGCCTGTGGTTTCTCTCCTGCCTGTGACGTCTCTCCTGCCTGTGACGTCTCTCCTGCCTGTGACGTCTCTCCTGCCTGTGGCGTCTCTCCTGCCTGTGACGTCTCTCCTGCCTGTGACGTCTCTCTTGTCCATGGCGTCTCTCTTGCCTGTGGTGTCTCTCCTGCCTGTGACGTCTCTCCTGCCTGTGACGTCTCTCCTGCCTGTGGCGTCTCTCCTGCCTGTGACGTCTCTCCTGCCTGTGACGTCTCTCTTGTCCATGGCGTCTCTCCTGCCTGTGACGTCTCTCTTGTCCATGGCGTCTCTCCTGCCTGTGGCGTCTCTCCTGCCTGTGACGTCTCTCCTGCCTGTGACGTCTCTCTTGTCCATGGCGTCTCTCCTGCCTGTGACGTCTCTCTTGTCCATGGCGTCTCTCCTGCCTGTGACGTCTCTCCTGCCTGTGACGTCTCTCTTGTCCATGGCGTCTCTCTTGCCTGTGGCGTCTCTCCTGCCTGTGGCGTCTCTCCTGCCAGTGGTGTCTCTCCTGCCTGTGACGTCTCTCCTGCCTGTGACGTCTCTCCTGCCTGTGACGTCTCTCCTGCCTGCTCTGCTGTTGTACCACAGTTCATCCTGCAGTTGGAAGCAGCACCATCATCTGCCTGCCCTCTGAATTTACAGGGGAATCTTAAAATCTGGACTCTATAAATTAGGATTTTGTCATCTTGTTCATTTGATTTCCCCCACTGGGCCCTGGAAGATGGGTCCCCCTTTGAGTCTGGTTCCTCCTAAGGTTTCCTCCTATTAGGAGTTTTTCCTTGTCACTGCCACCCCTGGTTTGCTCACTGGGGGCTTTGGGCAGAGATAATGTAAAGCGCTTTGAGACAATGTGGTGAAAATGCACTATTGCTACTCTAATAACTCCATGCCACATAACAAATAAATGTCATGTTCAGGTTGAGGATTTATAGCATGTTATGTAATACTTAATTGCATATAATTTTTATATTTATTATTTATGACAAATGATGCATAATAGTTTCTCAAAGCATTAAGCGTACTTAATGTTAATAGCATACTTTTGCAAGTCCTGTTGTCAGTTTTAACCAGTCATATAATACCACCATTTTTAATAGATAATTTACACAAGATTTTCCTGAGCAATTTCCTTTTTCTTGTATAAAGAACCTGTGTAACTCTTGCACTCTGACAGACAGTGAGCATGTCATGGAGATGCGAGGAAGAAACACCTACTTTGTGAACAGGAAGAGAAATTTGTGTAAATAAAAGAAGTGGGGAGAAACCAAAACAAACAACAGCACAGGGAACACAGGTACCAAAGGCCTGTCAGAGTCAGGAACAGCACTGAACACT
Organism: Paramormyrops kingsleyae; assembly: GCF_048594095.1. Classification (NCBI taxonomy): domain Eukaryota; kingdom Metazoa; phylum Chordata; class Actinopteri; order Osteoglossiformes; family Mormyridae; genus Paramormyrops; species Paramormyrops kingsleyae. The sequence goes on along the minus strand of NC_132802.1, from coordinate 22,135,759 downwards.
AAACCCAATGTGCAGGAGGCCAGGAGTTTATTTAGGAATTGAGAGCAAACAAATCCAAAATGTCAGGCAGGAAGGAGGGTCACAGATAACGATCCAAAAGGTTTGGCAGTCGGGAGAGTCAGTCGTATGTGGACAAAACGGACAGGGGAGCAGATGACACAGGAGGCAGAGATGGCCAGGATCAGGTGAGCCAAGGCAGGCAGGACAGGCAGGGCGAGCAGAGCAGGCAGGACGAGCAAGACAAGCAAAACAGACAGGGCAGGCAAAACAGGCAAGACAGGCAAAACAGGCAGGACAAGCAGGGCAGGCAAAACAGGCAGGATGAGCAGGGCAGGCAGGACAAGCAGGGCAGGCAAAACAGGCAGGATGAGCAGGGCAGGCAGGATGAGCAGGGCAGGCAAAACAGGCAGGATGAGCAGGGCAGGCAGGATGAGCAGGGCAGGCAAAACAGGCAGGATGAGCAGGGCAGGCAAAACAGGCAGGATGAGCAGGGCAGGCAGGATGAGCAGGGCAGGCAAAACAGGCAGGATGAGCAGGGCAGGCAAAACAGGCAGGATGAGCAGGGCAGGCAAAACAAGCAGGATGAGCAGGACAGGCAGGATGAGCAGGGCAGGCAAAACAAGCAGGATGAGCAGGACAGGCAGGATGAGCAGGGCAGGCAAAACAGGCAGGATGAGCAGGACAGGCAGGATGAGCAGGGCAGGCAAAACAGGCAGGATGAGCAGGACAGGCAGGATGAGCAGGGCAGGCAAAACAGGCAGGATGAGCAGGACAGGCAGGATGAGCAGGGCAGGCAAAACAGGCAGTATGAGCAGGACAGGCAGGATGAGCAGGGCAGGCAAAACAGGCAGGATGAGCAGGACAGGCAGGATGAGCAGGGCAGGCAAAACAGGCGGGATGAGCAGGACAGGCAGGATGAGCAGGGCAGGCAAAACAGGCAGGATGAGCAGGGCAGGCAGGATGAGCAGGGCAGGCAAAACAGGCGGGATGAGCAGGGCAGGCAGGATGAGCAGGGCAGGCAAAACAGGCAGGATGAGCAGGGCAGGCAAAACAGGCAGGATGAGCAGGGCAGGCAAAACAAGCAGGATGAGCAGGACAGGCAGGATGAGCAGGGTAGGCAAAACAGGCAGGATGAGCAGGACAGGCAGGATGAGCAGGGCAGGCAAAACAGGCAGGATGAGCAGGACAGGCAGGATGAGCAGGGCAGGCAAAACAGGCAGGATGAGCAGGACAGGCAGGATGAGCAGGGCAGGCAAAACAGGCGGGATGAGCAGGACAGGCAGGATGAGCAGGGCAGGCAAAACAGGCAGGATGAGCAGGATGAGCAGATACAACTGACAAGGAAGGCAAAAGGTTCAGTAAAGCTCATGATATGGGCAACAAATTTATCTTAAAAAGGACATAGCGGCCTTAGAAAAGGTGCAGCGTAGGGCCACAAGAATGATTCCTGGTCTTAGAGGAATGTCATACGAGGAAAGGTTATTTGAGCTAAATCTGTTCAGCCTCAAGCAAAGGAGACTGAGGGGGGACATGATCCAGGTCTATAAGATTCTAACAGGTTTGGATGCTGTTCAACCGAATAGTTACTTCAGCATTAGTTCAAATACAAGAACTCGTGGCCATAGGTGGAAATTAGCGGGAGAACATTTCAAACTGGATTTAAGGAAGCACTTCTTTACACAGCGTGTAGTCAGAGTATGGAATAGTCTTCCTGATAACGTAGTGCAAGCTGAATCCTTGGGTTCCTTTAAATCAGAGCTAGATAAGATTTTAACAACTCTGAGCTATTAGTTAAGTTCTCCCCAAGCGAGCTCGATGGGCCGAATGGCCTCCTCTCGTTTGTATAGTTCTTATGTTCTTATGTTCTTATGTTCTTAAAATGCTGTCATATGAACAATACTTGGCAAAGATCACGGAGTCGCCCTTTATAGCTGGGCAGATGGGTTGATCTGGTATCCCTGCCCCGGAGGGTGGGACAGGAACTTTATTTCATAGGAAGGCTGCAGTTGTTTTTAGGGATTGTACAAATTTATTGGACTGAAAACAGCAAAACTCAATCAGACAATGATTGTAGGTAAGGAGACCATCTGCACTTTGTCCTGGTTTTAAGAGACCAGCCGATTAACACAACTCATTCAAATAAGGAAAAAGTCTGTATGTCAGTATGCTCCTATGACCCATGAAATGGCTACAATAACCACAAGACACTGCTTATTGAGAGCTTTTATTCAGACCCACCCCCCTCCCTCCACAAAAGCAGCATAAGTGCAAAATGGAATCTGCATCTGCAGCTCAAAGTGCAGCTTCTGGAATCTGGACCACTATTATTTATGATCTCACAATGCAGTTTACAGTCAAGTCTACTGGGTGCCCCCGCTGAGATTCCAACAACGGGCCTAGAATCACATGCTGTCAGCCTCACATGAAAGGCGATGACCAAACTGCAAGAAGAGGCGTTGCAAAGCACAAAATCCATTTTGTTTCATTATATGTTTTTTACGTTGTAACTTGGCCACTGCAAGCAACATTGCAGAGCACGGTGCTGACAGAGTTGTCATTAATCACACAAGAAGAAACTGAGAACAGATTAAATTTACAGCATTTTCCCTGCAAACTGATCTGTCCTTAATGCATGACTCCATGCATTTTGCTCAATTAAGCCGTGAGATTTTTTGGAAAAGTGTGGAAAAGAGAAGAAATGTGGAGTGTTGGTATGCAGATCAAATTACATTTGATCTACTGCTGCCGGTGGGTGTTAGCCCTGTATGGTGTTTCACCAAGGGAGTAAAAGGCTAGAGGTTTTAGATCAAACTAAACAAAAGGGAGAAAGGAAAGTGGGAATATAATGAATTAAAAACATCAATATGACATCTGAACAGAAGCCCACTAACTGCAAATTAGGCCCCTTTTTCAAACCAAAAGGAATCGAAAGCAACAAACAGGAAAGACACAGTAAGCACACCTGTGTAGCAGGCATTCAGTGTCCTGCTGTCCCTCACATCCTCCCTGCATTGGTTTAATGGTTGGGCCAATCACTGCTTGGCACTCCTTGGGGCTGAAGCTGTGGATACCATGATTATTGTTAGCCTGCATAGTGCTGATTGCCCACTTCTGGTGCACGGCAGATTCCCAGCAGGCCGTCGTATCACAATGCACAAAGTATGGTATTATTTGTTTTACATAAATTAATATGAAAGACATGCAATTGCAAGACACTGTCTCAATAAACTTTATTATGTTATCAGAGCTCTTCATTAGCAGTTGTTATTGATGCAGGATTTTTTCATTCAGGGTCCAGTGAAAGTTGATCAAATCATTTTTTGATGTCTTTAATGACATTCCTTAAGGTACAGCACATTACTGTCAGGGAAAATGATTATGAGGCATTTTAAAGCATTATAAATTTTGTCTCCATTACTATAGCTGTCTGACTGATGAGGGCAAAGTCCATTATATCAGAAATGGAAAGCGATGCTCTCTAAGTCTCGACCTCCACGGTCGGGTTGCGCTCCATCACAGCCGGTGTTTCCCTACAGACTAAGTGCTTCCTGTACATCTGCATTGTGCTCCATCATTCATGGTGGCAGCTTTATAGAACATTTTCACTGCCATGTGCAATTCTGACATTGACTCCCAGACAGTGTTTCAACCTTCCCTTTCTAGGATGAAAAACACTAAAGTTGCACAGAGAAGAAGCTTCTCTCATGGCCATGGAGCTGTTATAGTGGAGGTGCTAGTTACCAGGCTTGGAGCAGCCACCATAGACAGTGTTTGAAGAAATAAAATGTGCAAAGGTCAAAGGTCAGCCAGCAGTACATTAACTATGACATGAGTCATAAATCCCGATACTTCAGCCTCAAATGACAATATCAACGTGAGAAGCGGAATCGGGTGGATTTCCCGAAAGCTTCGTAACGCTAAGTAGTTCGTTATCTAGTATTTAAGACCCATCGTTAATTAGCATGTGTTTCCGAAACCCTTCATAACTGAAGTAGTTCGTAGATTTACGAGTGCTCCGACCCACTCGGTATTTTCTACGTCGTTCTTTATTTGAACTTTTGCCTGCTGTCCTATCAGAGACACAGATATCAGCCAAAACAGATGACAAAAACACATTGACGCTCTTTTTTGGACACCATAATAATTCTGATGATATAATAAGAGGTCAATTCGGCAATATAAAACTATAATGTCGACTATAAATGAATGGAAATGGGGCACTTTGTTGTATTCACCTATATGCCATTTGAGTACATAACAAGGATGTGCAACATTGGGAAGTGACTTGAGAATGAGTTTGAAAAGCAAATTCAGTACATAAATCTGTTGAAAGCACGGTACAGAATCGATATTGAATATAAGGACGTAGAATTGGTAAATGGAATTGATTGAAATGGAATTCATTGAAATGGAATTGATTTCACATAAATTCATATGCATAGTGTAAGTGCAGCTTCAACAATACAGATTAATATTTCAATATGAATTATCCAGCATGTTAACATAAACAGCATGAACTGAATCCCGCCCATACCCCCGAACACGCGATCATGAATGTTTACATCAGCTAAAAGTACCCGTCGGTCATCCACCCCTGTTTGAACACCTGCCTGAAAAGTCAGTGCATCTCACTGCTATTCATAACACACGCCACATTTGAAGTATCACCTATAGAATAAATACTTTAACTGTGATTTTGTGTATCATGGTGAAAGAGCATTTTGTACAGTTATACAAGTAACCCTGTTTCAATGCCACATCTGGCAGACCATAGATGATGCACATGGCCTCAACTCATGGTCTGCTGAGTCCTGCAACTGCACATGATCACATTTCTGTTGCACTGTGCACACAACTACATACAATGTCCAGCAGGAGGGGATGCCTTGCATGACACAAAAATTAGTTTTCATGCCATTGCAGGCACACCTTGCATTGTAGGTGAAGTGGATGGACCCTCGACCCTATTCGTATTTGCAGCCCCTTGAATCCCGATTTGTCGAAAAAGGTTCTTGGCACTAGGTCTAAATGTCCAGGTGATTTGCAAACATCAATGATATTTTATAGACACTTGATGCTTATATTTGCTCCAGCTTTGGAGTGCAGGGGCGCCATGGGGGCGGGGGTATGTTCCCAAGGACCCCTGATTAGCTGGAGCCCTAAAAAATTTGGAACATAACTGGATTGGTCTGGATTGTGGCGCCCAAAATGATTTGCTTTCATGGGGCCCAGAATCCCTAGCAAGGCCCCTGTCAGAGTGTGTCAGATTGCAAAGTGTGGTGCGTTTTCTGGTGGCTGGTTACTGTAAGACAGCAGGTATCCTCTTAGTGTTGAATCCATGGTTGAGGTGAGGTAATACCACTGCGCACCGAAGAACACACCCTGCTGCAGAGGAGGCTTTGGGCATGTTAAAGATGTGATTCTGTCAATTGTACCCTTAACTGTAGGTAATTGTAGCTTTTAAGCTGCAGAAATGTAATTATTTTATTAAAACATTTGATTTTTATATATGATTTTGACCTCCTCAATAAGCTGTTTTAAGGCTTCTTTTGAGAAGTATTAGTTCCTTTTCCCATTGCTGCTCATCATTGCACTTCGTTTACAAGGAAGCAACATCACATTTTCAGCCCATCTTTACAGTATATGTTCTTTATGCGCAAATAGGAAATGATCTGTAACTCAGACCATCCCATTTCACAATGTTTTCTGTTAGACTTTAGAAGAATGCAGCCTACAAAGGCTATGCTTTCACAGACCATGTCCTTTAAAGGATTCAGCCCCTGAATTCAGAGCCTGTAACTACCCCATCCACACATGCACAGCAATACATTTTACAGATTGTTTGTGAACGATCTCCACCAGCCCAGAATGGGATATTCAGCCAGATATTCTGATTTTCGATTGCTTGTGTCCCTGTTTATGGGTCTTTTTAGGTGACCCAGTCACAATGGGATGATCATATATGTCCCATGTCCCTAATGGATGCCATTGTTATGCTGCAGCAAAGCCAAAATATTATAGCATTAGGACAAACAACTAGATAAATTTATGGTAGGCCTATTTATTTTGTCCATATTTTCTGGTTCCATTAATCTGTAATATCATATAAATATGGCTGCAAGACACCAGAGTGAACCAAAGCATACCATAATACCATGTCGCTGGATAGCAGCAATTTAAACTGATGGAAATATAAGCTTTTATTTCAGATACGGCAGTGAGTTCGGAAACCAAAGAGTGAACACTTAAAATAACAAGCAAAGAAATCAGATGTTTTTCAGTCAACATACTGCATGCGCAGATGTACGAAGGGCTGCCATTGGACACGAGGTAGAGATTGGGGAGTGACACGTATACCGTACACCACATTATGGCCTGATCCGTTCATTCTGCCATTTTACGGCAAACCATATCGCCTACCCTTACAGCAAACTACATTCGTTGCTTTTTCATTGAGAGAGAACTGGCGTTAATGATTCCACCTATAAAACGGGGGAAAATGCATTTTCTTTGCTTGTCATTAAGTGTTCACTCTGGTCGCCTATTTTCAGTTTTTGGATTAACACCATTACCTAAATTAGTTTACTTTTCCCTCGGTTGAAATTGCTGCTCTCCAGATACATGGTATTCTGTGTTCTTTCTGAACGACTGATACAATTGACCTTGAATGCTAGATAACGAACTGCTTAGCGTTATGAATCTTTCGGGAAACCCGCCCCAGAACAGCGAGGTTACATTTTAAATGGACATTTTTGTTCTCAGGCTGACGTTATACAGCCATTGAAGTACTAAAGCAGAAAGTCAGTTTGCACCTTAGTGTCTAGCAAGGAGTCTCACTAAGACTGTAGCATCTTGGTCCCTGGGGTATTTACTGCCTAGCTTTTAACTTGACAGCAATCATTGAGCTGTGATTAAATAAGCTGCAGCCCAGCCATGTGTTTATGTCACTCAGTCACTATCACTAACTTGACTTGACATGAAATATAAAGCACAGCAAGTGTAAAGTGCAGTATCATAACATAATTGATTCATGCTAATTCAATTCAGGATATCTATACATCCAACTATCCACCTGAAGGAAAGAGCTGAACCAGGTGAGGATTTAGTATATTATTTCACATCCATCCATCCATCCATCCATCCACTTTCCAACCAAATATCCTGAGCAACATCACAGTGTTACAGTAGGTTTAGTTGTGGGTTTCTGCCAGAACACTAGCTTGTTAATAATGTGTTACTAAATTAACTGATAGGAAGGGAGAATGTCTTTTTTTGGCTAGTTGGATGTCTGTGTACTGATCGTTAAAATAAAGAACTTAGCATTCTGAGTTATCCGTGGCTGTCTAATTATTATAACTCTGCATCGGCCACGACACACAGGCTCAATTCAGTTGAGATCCCTTTATTTTTATAATGCTCCCTCACAGCACAGCTGCCTCAGAATGCACGACATATACATTTACACACACAAAGCTGCGGGAACACTGGGCTAAGCGCAGAGTGGAGTTTGTCTGCACAGTCATTTACACGTTCATGCCAACACAGGAAACATAACGGCATCCACAGCACAAAAGGCTAATAAACCACAGATGTGTGTTCATTTCCATGCATTTAGCAGTGTCAGCTGCAAGCACCTTTTTCCTCTTTCTCATCAGCCGGACCAGCACAGGCCTGGTAGAAATTGTCCACCTTGTCACAAAGCCCTCTGTCTGCCTCAGTCTGACTCCAACCCTGCACATGCACCATCCACCTGCCTGTATGCATGATCGCCACGCCGAGCTCAGCGATGGCAGACCTCAGAGACCTCCAGGGCTAGTTCCAGAAGCTCAGTGGCCTCGTGGCAGGAGCCCATCAAGCCACAGTCCAGGTCCAGTGTGCAGTTGCAGCAGTCAAGGTCGCAATTTGGCTCAGACAGTGCGCATAGGTACTTGCATGAGGGGAAGCAGCGGTCCAGGGCTCTGTTGAATACTTCAGGCAGAATGTGGAAGAAGTCCGACAACTGGCAGAAGAGGCAAGTCAGTATGATAGCTGCACAGTCATCTGCGTGCCAAAGAAATAGGTGATAACAAATTAAATGAAACAGGAGAAACAACTTTGCATGGCTGGTTACCAAAACCAGACCTAATGGTGAATTTAATTTACCCATTAGAAATATACAAAGGCAATTTCTGTTGACCTAGTTTGGAAGGTACTGAATCTTTTATTTCAAGTAAATATAATGTTGTGCCGGGAAAAGGAAACGGATTATTCACAAAGTGAATAATAAAAGCACATTTACATAACTAAACTGTAACTGTAACATCTGAAACATCATCCAGGTGGGTTGAAACCTTCTGTGTTAAACAAAAGCTTTGCTCTGACATGAAGCTAATGTATTGCCCACAGGAACATACCCATGTTCCCAGAGTAGATTATATTGATAAATAAATGTGGCAGATGAATGAAAAATATAAAAACTGAGATATATCCATAGGACATAAAGGACAAGAAAATTTTGTATAAAATGGAACAAAACATCTTTTCATTAAATCTGTTATTTTCCTTAGTACTTTTGAGGAGTCAATTTGTTTTGTTTTGCATTTTTAATTCATGCTATGGTCAATTTCTGAGTTATAATTTCTTCCTTGTCTCTACTTTTTAAAAACTCAAAGCATCATAGGATTGCATCAGACGTTTGTTGTTTTTATGGTTTCTTGTAGAGTTTTTAAAAGGTTTATTAAGGTTGAACAACCACATATCCATCTTTGCACACATCCATGCCAAATATGGCTTTCATAAATGCTTACAAATAACAAGGCGTATTGGACCTTGATCTGGCTTCATAGGATCCTGGTAGAAACATGACTCTTGCAAATAGAACCAAAGCTCAACTTCCAAAGCAAGTGCGGCCAGCTTTATGCAGAAAGGGCCGCTGTGTCTGCAGGTTTTCACAGCAATTTTCTAATTAGATTACTAATTAGAGAACTGATTGGCTGAAGAGTCCTCACACCTGGGTTTGAACAGCTGACCTAAAGGTCATCCCAAAAACCTGCATACACACCGGCCCTTTGTGGATTAGATTGGTCACCCCTGTTCTAAAGCAAAACTTAACAGCATAAGTCGAACTGAAGGCTGTGTGACAGAATTTGAAAAAAGTGAAGCATTGCTAAATGGGTTAGAGGAGCATTAAGAGACGAACCTCCCATGCTAGGTTGGAGGGTGTCACTGGAGACACTGGAGAAGCAGCTGGATCTCCCCTGCTCACTGTCACCTGGGGGGTCCTGGCAGGGGGCAGCACTTTCCCCCTCATACTCTGATATGGTGTTTAGCATCTGCTCCCCTCTCCCTAGTCCCTCCTGCATCTCTGGCTCTCTGGATGTGGCAGGTCCACTTTCTTGTCAACAACAAAAGCAGAAACACCAGTTACCCACAAGTCAAACTTAGATGAGGCTTTAGGCCGTTGTTTGATTGTCTAATGGCTGTTTAAATGATTTTTCAGTTACTTTTCCTGTTATTCTTTGGTCCACATTTGGCATATGCTATCATGACTTTTGAGACCAGTCCATCCATCCATTCATCCATCCATCTATTTTTTATAACCGCTAGTCTTACAGTATGTGGGGTTGCAGGAGCACTGACCCTGTACGCAGGATGGGATGCTAACCAATCGCAGGGCACACACACACACACACACACACACACAGGTTTGCAATTACATCTTTGTGGGGACTCTCCATTCATATCTATGGGGAAAACACTAATCACAACATGACAACCTTAACCCCTACCCAGCCCTAATCTTAACCATAAGTAACCAAACAAAATACAAGAATTTTTACTTTTTTGATCGCATTCACAGATGTTTTTGAGGACCCGAAAAATGGTCCCCACAATGTCAATAAACTGGTTTTTATTACATTGTGGGGGACATTTGGTCCCCTCAAAGTAATGTAAACATAATCCACACACACACACACACACACACACACAGACATTTTGGCAACTCCAATTCTTTTTATTATATAATGACACTTAAATATTATCTGGGCCATTATTTTGAATTATAGAATAAAACTGAATAAATATAAAAGCGTCACCCTGACACATACAAGTAAGTCTACAGTATACTGTATACGATTACTTACCAGACCGTACAGAATTGTCTTCTTCCTCTTTCATTAATACCTTTCCACTCCTTTCGCTATTTCTCTATAGATTCCCGTTCCATCAAGCAGCACACTAAAAAGAATTAAACTTGCGTTTAATGTGAATCAGTGTCGATAGCCTTAAGGATGAATCCACAAAAAACTGCATTTCCTGAAAAAATACAGAATAGTCCACAACAGGAAGCCGACAAACTGTAAGTAAGTAGCTTATTTTAGGAGTGATCAGAACTGTTATAAACACATTTCACGGGGTAATTGCACTTGAGGCAACTGCTGCAGCGACTTTATGCTCCGTAAGCGACTAAATCTCTCCCATCACTACGTATGCCCACACTCCCCTTTCAGACATGAATATTTTACGTGGACAGTTGGCTTTTATCTCCTGCAAAAGGTTGGCAACCATTTCCTGTGAAAAAAAGCATAAATTTCTATAAAATGTGTAAGTCCTGCAATATATTTGCTTCACAGATGGTACAGGCAATATAAAAGGATAGAAATATAATCAAATTTAACCTTCTGAGCTCACTTTGGTTAATTTTTATATTGCTAAGAGCCTTCAATTGTATCTAAAATGTCAGGATCTACAGGATGAATCTCATATTTGCTAAGTGTGACTGCGGATGATTTATAAGGTCACTGGTATATGATATATGATGATTTTTTTTTACATCTTCCATTAGATATATCTACGAATGAGTAGATTCATTTTTGTTTTGACACAATACTTTTCCACCTAAAACGGTCATTTTACAGCTAAGAAATGTGCTAATGAAAAAAGCAGCGTTGCCTTGGCCCTCTTGTACAGCCAAAATACTGTGGCATCCCACAGAACCAGGCATAATAGAACTATTTACAACAGTAAACACAAGGCTAATTATAGACTTAGAGTGGAGGATGCCAGGACATGCAAATCAGCCGCCACTATGTGGAAGCCGGTTCCTAGGCATCACGTAGCTCCCCCCAAAGGGTCAACCACCCCGGTGACCAACACACCCAGTTCAACACCAGTCAGGGATAAAGTCCTGAAGGTGCACAGCAGGTGCCAGTGTGCCCTTGCAGGCCACTGTGGAGTCAAACTGATAGTGGCCACTGGGGAAGCTGGGTTGATAATGGTTGCTGGGGTAGCTGGGCTCTTGGCGGACACTGGCAAGGTCAGGCTGCTGGCAGGAGCTGGACCCTGGGTGGCCTTGGGATGGTGCGGGGCCAGTTTCCCAAGCTCCACACAAGGGCCCTGGCAACAATCTGACAGCTTGGGTGAAAGTCACTTGCGCCAGTGGGGATTATACAGGCAGACTGCTGCTCCAACATCGAGTGGAGCCCCCTAGCAGTGTATGTCATAAACCTGTTTCTGCCACTGGCCCACCACAGTCAAATGATCATGGGTGAGACAATGAGCTGCCTCCAGGTGCAATCGCAGATCCCTCGTGTACCATGACAAGCTCCATACTGGAGGGCTCCTGAACACCAGCTCAACCGAGGTAAACAGCATGGAGGGGGTGAACCCGGTCAACTCCTGCACTACCGTCCTGCAAACCCTCAGGGTCACTGGGAGATGGTGGTCACAGTCATGCTGGTGTCTGCTGATCAGGATTGAGAGCTGGGTGGTGAGGATCCGGTTGAATCGTTCAACCAGACCATTACTCTGTGGGTGCAGGGGGTTGTGGTCATGCTCCTCGTACCTAGCAGCTGACAGACGTCTGCAATTACAGAGACTCAAAGTTGCATCCCTGACCGCCATGCAGTTCTTCTAGGGCTCCGAACCTGCTGAAGTACTTGTCCACCAGCTCGCTTGTTGTTGCAGTGATACTTGGTTCTAGGAACCGCATATGCTTTGGGCCACTTGGTAAACTAGTCCATTGCCACAAGGATGTAGTGGTTACCGCAGGTGATGATTAGGAAAGGCCCCAGGATGTCCTTGCTGGCACATTCCATGGGGCTGCTGGACTGCATGAGGTGGAGAGGGGCTCGGGAGTGGTCATGGGGTCCTTTTTGGGCCGTAGCAGCAATGTTCATGTAGCTCCATGTCTAAGCAGCAGCCGACCAGTAAAACTGCTGCCAAAGGCTGTGCAAGGTCTGAAGTGTCTGAAGTGTCCCCTTGAGCACCTTTGGGACCAGCAGCTCCCACATGGTCTGCCCCAGTAGAGGACTCCACCACTGCTTATACATCAGTCTGTCATGGTGGGTCAGACTGTTTCACTGGTAGGCGTACACCCTCATGGCTGTGCCAAGAGATGTCAGCTTTGACCACTCTGACTTTCTGCACTTGTGTAGCCGGCCTAGGAGCTGAGCCAAGGTGGGGTCTGCAGCCTGGGCCTGCTGAAGCTCCTGAGGGCTGAGGATCCAGATATCCTCAAGCTGTTGGGGTGCAGTGGTCTGCCTGTCCCTTGGTGAACCAGCTGCTATCGATGTACAGGTGGAAATGGGACAGCCTTGCCAGCACCGGCAGTAGCTTTAGTCGTGTGACAGTGTCGTTCCACTCAGACCTGCTGTAGTAGCGGCTGAAGTAGGTGATGATCTGCTCCCTGTCAGGTCACAGCTGAGACAGGACTGCCCCGATGCTTGTGTTGCTTGCATCCATGTCCCCTAAAATCAGAACAGTGGGATTGGGGCAAGCTAGGATACAAGGGCAGCCTGCAGCCAGTGTAAGGAAGCCTGCATTTCTTGGACTCACTGGAAGGCGGTCTACTTCCTAGTCAGTTGTTGTAGGGGGGTGGCGATGTCAGTGAAGGGTCGGATATATATCCTATAATAGGAGGCCAGATCCAGGAAGTACAGCTCCAGGATTGGCTACAGCACTCCCCAGGCTTCCATTGCCCTCACTTTGTTCAAGTCTATCACAATGCCCCTCTCTCTGAGGATGTGGCCCAGAAAGCACTTTGCTGGGTTCAGCTGCAGGTTAGCCCATCAGATTGCCCCAAACACCTGCTGCAGGTCAGCCATTGCATTATCGAAGGTGGTGGCATGAATGAGCAGGTCATCCAAAAACACAATGCAGAAGCTCTCCAGGATCCCCTCCAGCACCTGCTCCAGGAGTCTCTCGAACGTGGCAGGTTCATTGCAGAGCCCAAAGGGGAGAAGTAGAAACTGCTATAAGCCCTACCTCAGAGTGAATGCTATCTTCTCCTGAGCCATCAGAATCAACTCCACTTGCTAATAGCTGGTATGGTGGGCCAATGGGCCTTCAATCCTTATATCTTCAAATAGCTGGGATGGGAGGCATTACTTTGGCTCTGAGAATATCAGATCTAACTGACAGAAAGCTTAACTCAGGTGGTCTGTCACCTCCACCCTGGTTCTGACGGCGCAGTTCTACATGGTCAGTATTGAAAGTGCGTTGTGTGGGTACTGTGGGTTCCTTCCGCACCTCTTTAGAGACTGCTTTGTGAAATTCAGTCCTGCTCACCATTTGAGTATCAGGGACATGCACATATTCACAGACCATGAGAACCTGAAAACTGGGGTAGTCCTCCTTTACATCAGAACAGTCTGTGACCAGTTTTGTCCAGCAGTTTTCTCTCCAACAATTCCACTGAACACTGTGTTCCTTGAGGTGGTGTGTATGATACCTACTAAAATTCCTCCCTCATTTTCCTGGCACTATCTTTGCTTCCATTTTGAAGTATTGTGACTGTGCTTTATGTCTTTTGACAGATAATGACAGTAAAGTGACTGAACTGTTCAACTTATACTGTATTTTCACAGTCCCACTCTCAGTCACTCAAGTCTCTCACTAAACAGAGAAGAGCAATTTCATTCATGCTCAACTGGACAACACAGATACAGAGACCCCTTTATTTATTCACCTGATGTTCAGATGGTTCAGTTTGTGGAAGACTATAATAAAAAAATAATTTGGAAAGTTGTCAGAGTAGATGTTCAGTGCAGCTGGCCTAGTTATCCAAGAAGGTATGCCATCCACCTTTTCCTGTGCAAGTGTTTGCTGATCTGATGTGATTAGAGTATACTGTATAGTGTGGAAATTAGAAGAAAAAGACGGACAGTTTCTCACAAGTGGGGACGCATGTCCACTTAGTTTATTAAACAACAATCGACAGACTTGTCCGCTGCCCAATCAAAACACCCAGCCCTTAAAGGGACCGCATTATCTGTTGCGTCCCTGTAACATGCATAAGGCATGATGTACTGTATAAATGACTAAAGCATATCCTACTCTGAACTCTAACTACTGTGAATTATGCTCGCAATAGATTGAACCTTGAACTGTCATGGATAGTGTCATTAATATCTGCTACATACATCCCCCCAGAATTCATCATAACAGAAAACGTTATGTTGAGGGGGATGGACAGATCAGCCACGATAGCTCCATCGGATATGGCAAGGGGCTAAAATGGGGTCCGTACAAGGGACTGGTCCCCTGCAGTGACACAAAGATGAAGCAGGGGGGCGAGGGATCCAACAGCTGCCCCCAGCAAGGCGATCGGGCCAGGTCCAAATGAGTTAGCTTAAGGCGGTCTACAGAGAGGAGTTCAGGCTTGCTGCCCATGTCAATGAGGAAGTGCTTGTTACCGGCCTCCAGGATGTGGACAGGGCCTTCATAAGGATGCTGGAGGGGGCCCTGGTGGGTGTTGCATAGTGTATTTCACTGACCGTAGACCTGCAGGGAAGTGAGACAGCGGATGGCCATTGTGTGAAATAGGCCAAGGGGTGAAACTGGTGGTATTGTCCAAGAACAGGGTGAGCTGCCACTTGACGAACCAGGGATCCATGCTGTTGGGAATAAACGCCATTGGTTGTCCATTTCGGCCAAGGAGGAATGAAGGTCGGTCTTAGGGGCAGTCCTGAGGCCCAGCATGACCCATGGGAGCCTGTCCACCCAGTTGCCATCCTTGAGGCTGGCCTGCAGGGCAGCCTTCATGGAGCAATGAAATCGCTCACACAACCTGTTGGACTGAGGGTGATAAGCTTGACTCAGGTGGTCTGTCACCTCCACCCTGCCATGAGCCTCATGCCCAAACAGTCCGCTACGGCAGTCCAGAGCTCCGAAGCAAACTGTCAGCCATGGTAAGACGAGACGTCAGACGGAGTGCCGAAACAGGCAACTGAGGACTCAATGTAATCGTGAAAAACCTCTGTGGACAGGGAAGCCGACAGCGGAACGGTTCTGTCCATCATGGTGTCTGTGGTGATGGCGGTCAGGGTGTTGGGGGATGGATGGGTCAGCATTGTTGCATGAGCTAGTGCGGCTTTAGTGGCCTCAAATGCCTTGGTCCTCTCAGTAGACCAGTCCACAGATGTCTTGGGGCCCCTACCACTCAGCGCCCCGTACAGTGAATGCATGAGCTTGGCCACATCCAGGATGAAACGATGGTAAAAATCACCGTGCCTAGAAATTCCTGCAGGGATTTGACAGTGGATGGGTGTGGGACCTGCACGATAGCATCCACCTTGGACACTAGCAGGACAGCCCTGTCCCTAGTGACCCTGTGGCCGAGGAAGTCAATGGTGGAAACTGGCCGAGCCGCTCGAATGGAATATTGAGGTGTTCGGCTTTGGAGGTGCTGGAAACCAGTATGTCATCTAGATAGACAAAAGGAAAGCCAAGTCCATGAGGGGCTGGAAAGTCTATGTGCCATTTTTAAGGCCAAATGGCATGTGAAGAAAATCGAATAAACTCAGGCCCGCCTGTTTTCACCCATGCATGGCTCCTTGACACAGCTAAGCTCGCTATCACCAGGGCGGAGGTGTCCACCATAGAATTCTTTGGAATTGTTCGCTGCTCAAACAGCCCCTAGGCTTCGCCCTCCATATGGTCTCCATGCGCCGATTACTGCCGGCTCAACAATGCCACGATGCCAGATCACTACCCAGTGCTTCATGACCAGGATTTTTCTGCTCACTTGGCCAGGAAAAGCATCTTCTCCAAAACTGACCTCATTCATGGACACCACCAGGTGCCAGTCCATCCACAGGACATCCCTAAGACAGTAGTGGTCACCCTACTGGGTTTATTTGAATTTCTCTGCATCCCGGAGATTAAGCATCTGTTCCATTAGCTCAGATGGCATGCCACCGCCCAGGCCCTGACGTGAAAAGAGCCGGCTGGCTCTCTCTGTGTTAGAAAGTTCAAAAGCTTCCAACAGGTGGGTTTTACGTGCAGTGTACTTGCTGTGTCCCAGAGGGTGTTCGCTTATAACAGACAAACAATCTGGTCCCCAGGGCCGCTTTTAGCTGTAGTTTTGTTCGGCTATAACGGACATGCAGCTCCGCCTACAAGGTGCGTGGCGTGCCGGTGATATCCAGCACAGATACGTAGTCGGGATTATTAATAGTCACGCATCTGGTCAGGTAAAGTTGGATTACTACATGTACAATATAATAATCTATACCACAAGTGTGTCTGCTGGGGTGTGGCATGAGTAAACGGTGTCCTGTAGTTGTGTTCTGGGCATACAGCAACTCTGGATATAACGGACTGTTTCGCCAGGTCCCTTGAAGTCCGTTATAATGGGATGTTACTGTATTAATATCCGCTACAATAGCCTTTATCTGCATTGATTACCACTGTGAAAACGTATATTTTATATTTTTATATTGCAGTTACAAGAGGCAAGAAAATAATACACTTTATATTTCCCCCCAAGTCACTTATTAAGAATGATGAAGCGCACGAGTCCCTCAGACTGGGACATTTCCATACGTCATTTTGCATGAGCATGTGATTGTAGTAGGTATAAGTGGAACAGATGGTGCCCTTTTTAACTGTATTGTAAGCAAGAGTGTGTATTCAGGAGTTCCCTATGGAATGAATTCTCTAGTGTGCGTGTAAGGCAGTGGCAATGCACTCTGTCAGGGACACTTGATTTTGAAGTCCCACTTGAAATAAATGTGTTTCTTGAATATCTAGACATTGTTGTTTACAACTTTATTCATAAAACCATATTATACTTTCCATTCCACTGGTGTATGATATGAATTAAATAATAATCATTTTAAAAAGTAATTGGCATGCGTGCTATGCATGCACATCTCAGATTCTCTTTAGGGGCTGTGCCTCAGATGTCTGAAATACACAGCCTGGCCGAAAAAAAAGTCGGCATTTGAATTTTTCGTTGGACCGCGTTTAGCTTTGATTATGGCGCACATTTGTCATGGCATTGTTTCCACAAGCTTATGCAACACCTCACCCTTTATTTTTTCATCCAGATTAACATTCATTTCTCAGCGAGATCTTATAATGACAAGTGAGTTGAACCTCCATAAAGCCTCCTTCAGCACATCCCAGAGACCTTCAATGAGGTTAAAGTCACAACTCTGTGGTGACCAAGTCATGCGTGAAAATGATTCCTCATGCTACCTGAACCACTCTTTGACAATTTGAACCCATTGAATCTTGGCATTCTTGTCCTGGAATATGCCCATTCCAACAGGGAAGAAAAAAATCCATTGATGATGGATGGAGGTGTAACCTGGCCATTCAGAAGATTCAGGTACTCAGTTAACTTTACTTTATTGCTGCATAATGTTGCTGAACTATAATAATGATACAGTCATTGGCTCCTAAGTATTTGCTGATATAAATTCAAATGGTGACTTTTTTTGACCAGGCAGTGTATCCAGAGACAGCCCCAGTGTGCTATGTGCCCTTTTATCTTTTCTCATTTTTCCATGATTCCAGCCATTTGATAAGTTCCCTTAAGTGTTGACCTATTGTATTAGAGCCATGTAGCAGTGCTGGGGGACAGAAACACCTTTGATGAGTTCCCACAATAGCTAATTTTATATTAAGCAAATACAATGCTGGGGAACAGCTTTTTCACCTTCAGGTTCTCATTACTTGCTATATGGAGATGGGGAACATAGGACCCTTTGTCTTGGTCCCATTATGTGCTATATAAATCTGGGGAACCTAGGACCTTGTGATTTTGGACCCTGGGGACATTGTAATGACCCCATTGGTGGCGCTTGCTCTTCAATTGCATTGGTATATATTGATATCGAAAACTATTAGCAAATAGTGCTAGTAACCATCTGGGGCAGTGAGCCCATTGATCTGTGGGTATTTTAACAGTGAGGTGAGGTTGGGGTACTTCAGCATATTTTTCCAAGGTCTATTAAATGAGAATTTACAGTTGGAAAAGAGTAAAGCTACAGTGTTTTAGGACTCCAAAATGTGATCGATTTATGAGCTCACTGATAGATTATCTAGGTTGCCAGGGTGTCCTCTGACTCCAGGACAGAACTTTCTGCCACAAGGCTGCAGAATTACCTTTGATACAAAACGCAGCCATTTCCTTCCTCTTCCTGTCAAGCTCATTTAGTAAGGAGCAAAAGCAAAAAAAAAATACATTTTGCAAAAGGTTTTATTAGCCCAGGTTTGTGCCTAAGTGATGACAGCTAATGGTGACCAGCGATTAGTGAGACAGGTAGACTGCATATGAGCGTAAGTAAGACAGTCTGTACTTAAATACTCTTATGGATTTCCATTTGTCCCTGTAGCATCCTGTGAAATGTATTTTCATTCACATTTTCATTGGCAGTAAATTAGAAGATGCACCTGTAGCTTTTGTCAGTGTAAAAGCATATGAATAATACAGTGTGCAAAATATGCAAGTCACTCCCTCGGGGTCATTTCAGTGAATGGCCTGCCTGCTGTTCTTAACAGCAAATCACTATTCAGACTTCATTGCATTTCTAAAGTTCCCTTTCCTCCATCCACAATAGCAAGTTTTACTAACTATAACAAGAGGCTGGAACATATGACAGATGGAATTTGGCAAAACACTGCAAAACAGTAACTGAGAATTGTAAACTTTTAAACTTAAGCTCCTTAGAGACCTGAACTAGCCAGGCTTACCTCATTTCATGGTGAATGAAATTTCAGTCGCTGTAGCTTCTGCTGATACGGGATGACTGGTAGTTAATGGTTTGGGTGGAAAATCCGGTGGACAGCAAGACGGTCCATTTTAACAGTTATTTCCAGAAATAACCATAATAGGTATGCAAGGGGGATGCCTGTTTTGTTGTGACTGCAGTATTTTTATGACCACCAGAGGTCGCTATACTACATAATTAAAGCTGTTGAACAAATTATTTACAGCTGTACATAATACAAATGCTGATAAAAAAAAATCCCATAGATCCTAATCCTGACTGAACTAATTAACCTCAGTTCAGCCATTTCACTCAGAGGCGTTGACAAACTTTATCATCTATGAACCATAAGAACAATGAAAGTCATATCACAGACCATTTAAGGACAGATTTGTGACTTTATATTGGCAGTTGAAATTCCCTTTTTTTTTTACTGACAGGCAACGGTCAGCATTATTCTGAGACTGGACACAAGACACAGGACATTAATCCCAATGCATAATATATTTGTCATCTCTTCATTCAAACTGACACTTGACATTGTAGATTTCATCCAGTGGAAAAATCTGCGCACCCATTCACTCATTGGACGTCTCTTCTGCTTGGCGCTTTATACTTGTAGGTATTGGATATTGTTGTGTGGATGTGTTATTTTCATCACAC
Source organism: Paramormyrops kingsleyae (assembly GCF_048594095.1). Classification (NCBI taxonomy): domain Eukaryota; kingdom Metazoa; phylum Chordata; class Actinopteri; order Osteoglossiformes; family Mormyridae; genus Paramormyrops; species Paramormyrops kingsleyae. Next base: position 22,116,116 of record NC_132802.1, on the reverse strand, counting down.
TTTCCAGCTTTTTGCACCTGTACACAATATGCATTTATGTTGCAACAGAATCATTCCGCATTAGTTTTACCAAGCTTTATTGAATGGAGGATTCTGGTTGTGCAGATGTTCGGCCAGGTCCGCACATTTAGGTCTCTGATGCAACTCTCAGAGATCCATGCTGTCGACTGAAATGACTCATACATAGAATATATACTGTACAGATGGCCTATGAACAGAATCAGTGAGAAGAAATTTGTTTTATTATAGGATGTAACGTACCACTGAGCATTAAGCAGAGATGATGTTCTCTATTGGTTGGTGGCGCCAGAAAAATCGAGGACAGAAATTCAGCAGTACTACTATGACAACCCATTAGGAGGACATCTCAGAAGACTAAAGACCTTGCTTCTCATTTTGCAGGGTGCTTGGTGGCCAAACATGTGGCAGGCTGGAGGTTTTGGGCCCCTAACCCAGATCAATGTAAATGTAGAACACCTAACACTGTTCCAGCTAGACACCTTTAACCCTTGGCTGTAATGGAACCTGGTGAAATACACAGTGTGGACTTAATGGGAATATTTCCCCTAAGCTGATGAGGAAACTCCATCGAGCCAGTTACAGTGACTTATTATTTTACCAAGGGAGTGGAACTGTTTCCCCTCTGTGATGAAAAATCTACCACAGTCCGTCACGGGGGGAAGGGGGTGTTCCACCCACTGGGTGAAATAATCGATTACAAATGGTAGAACTGATTGCAGTTAATTACCTTTTGAACTATTCACACCTGTAAACAATCGCTTGTGGGATTGGAGTGCTGACATTTCAGGGACTCCCCATGCCTGCATTCCCACTTGCCTCTCCCTCCTACTTATGCTGCCATAGCCATATCTGCTGGAGCTTGCACATTGCACTTCATATTGCACTCACCTAACTGTTAGCACTGTCTATAGTCCCCCCTACTTTGACTAATTGCACATTTTATTTCCCCTACTCCTCCTGGGGGGGGGGGGGGGGGCTGCCTGGAGACCTCAATCTATCAAGATGTCCAGCACACCCTGCAACATGTGACGTCGCCACGACCAATGACGTCCGTGCATCCAGCTCACTGTTCTGCCTATGTCATCTTCCATGTATGACCCGCTGCCTGCCTTCTGGTTGCCTGGTGATTGGAGGGAGCGTTGGCACCGGCTGTCATCTCCCCCCTGCTCCCCGTTTGTGTCTGAAATTTTGCTGTATTTGACTCTCTCTGCCGGCCCCTGGAGGATGAGCTCCCCCTTTGAGTCTGGTCCCTCCCAAGGTTTCTTCCTTCTGGGGAGTTTTTCCTTGCCACTGTCGCCTATGGCTTACTCACTGGGGGCTTTGGGTGGGGATGCTGTAAAGCGCTTTGAGACGATGTAATGTTGTGCTAATGCGCTATACAAAAATAAATTTGTTGTTGTTGTTGTGCCGCAATTACCCTGAATTTGCATTTTGTGTATCACTGTCGTTTGCATATATATTGTCTAACAATATGCATGCTAATCTTTTCTTGCTACTATTAAATCCCATCCATCTCCACTATTTAATATGTTGTTCCACACATTTTTCAGCACCATTTTTCCATTTCAAGGCTAATTTGCATTTGGTCTGTTTGAACAGTATGATTCACTGTAACCTAGAGACCACAAGAGCGAAGTATGCACAGTAGTTCTTGGAATAATGGGAATTTTGAAATTTCATAACTCATTGGCCAATGGCAAAGAATTACAAAGAAATAGAATCATCATCAATGTATTAAACTGTACTAAGAGTGAAGTTTATGATCAGTGTGGTTTTACTTCATAAGTTCCCCAAATATCTCTGTGTTTTAAGCTTTTTTGTCACGTTTTTCTATCGCTCATTTCTCTCCTCTATTTTCAATGGAATCTTCGCACATGTTCCCTGTCCAGCCTTGCAGGACGCAGAGGGTGGAAACGATGTGGTTCAGTGCTGCTCTCTCATATCTCTCACATACACAATCCCCTGTCAATCCAGAGCTCCTTCTGTGGAACAACAGGCTTCATATCCTGTCAGATGGCGATGCTGCAGCTTGAGCTCTGATTAGTTGAGCTTAGCCCGCACTCCAGAATACCACAGCCAACTAGGCCACTCGTCTTTTTGTTACCATAGAGACTAGAAACAGTCATGCCTTTGAAATCCTGCTTGATTCACCATTCACTACAATATCATCCCCTCAATAGGACAGGTGCCGTTAGGGTGTCTATCTGGTATTTCTGTGCTGCATAAAGACAGGCAGTGATAAATAATGCAGCACCTATATGATTACAGCCATTCAACAGTCCTGCAGGGTTGGGTTATAACTTTTCTAATACATGATTGTCAAACCTCTGCGGCAGTGCTGATCAACTATTGGCAGCTGCCAATTCCTTACGCCCCCCCGAGGAGAAGGCAGAGTGTGTACCTGCCCAAGACAAGGTGCCGACCGTGAACCTTAGCTGCCACTTGGGCTGCAACCAGGCATTTGTGCGCTGCTGCAACCACCTCAGTCACCAAACCCGGCCAGAATGAACTGCCTCAGCTCTGTGCTAATGGACTCATTCTCAATGATGGTAGCCAAGATTTCACAAGCTCATGCTTTTCATCGGTGTTTGAATTCTGCAAGTAATCGATGTAGCGTACATCCCCATTCTGTGTAGCCGAAGGCCCAGTAGGTGTTCAGTGCAAGCACAGCACCAGCCAGCAGTGCTGCCCTAGGGTGGAATAGCACCCCCACATCTGCTGGCCATGAAGATGAATGGTGCTTCCTGTTAGGGAGAAGCACAGTGTTTCCAGAGCTGTTAAACGCACAAGATATTCACACAAAATTTTCAGACTTGCTCACAACTGCTTCTCAGGCTGAGGCGGAGAGTACACTATGTAGACAAAAATATTGGGACGCACCTCTTAATCACTGAGTTGAACTGATTCATTCAGACCCATTGACACAGGTGTATAACATCAAGCACCTAAGCCATGCAGTCAGGGTTACAAACATTTGTGAAAGAATGGGTCATTCTGAAGAGCTCAGTGAATTCAAGTGTGGTACTGTCATAGGATGTCAGCTTTGCAATAAGTCAGTTTCTGAAATTTCTTCCCTGCTAGATATTCTATAGTCAACTGTTAGTGCTATTATTGCAAAGTGGAAGCATTTAGGAACAACAGCAACTCAGCCATGTAAAGTAACAGCAGGGCTGCTGAGTGCTGATGCGCATAAAAGACGTCAACACTCTGTTGACTCAGTAACTGCAGAGCTCCAAACTTCCTCTGGCATTAACTCCAGCACAATAACTGTGCACCAGGAGCTTCATTGAATGGGCTTCCATGGACGAGCAGCTGCATGCAGGTCCCATATCACCAAGCGCAATGCCATGTGTCGGATGTAGTGGTGTAAAGCGCACTGCCACTGGACTCTGGAGCAGTGGAAATGTGTTCTGTGGAGTGATGAATCACGCTTCTCTGTCTGGCAGTCTGATGGATGAGTCTGTGTTTGCCAGATGCCAGGAGATTGTTATCTGCCCAACTACATTATGCCAACTGTAAAGTTTAGTGGAGGAGGGATAATGGTATGGGGTTGTTTTTCAGGGGTTGGTCTAGGCCCCTTAGTTCCACTGAAGGGAACTCTTAAGGCTTCAGCATAGCAATATGTTTTGATCAATTCTATGCTTCCAACTTTGTGGGGGGAGACTCTCGGTTCCAGCATGACTGTGCCCCAGTGCACAGAGCAAGGTCCATAAAGACATGCTTGGGTGAGTTTGGTGTGGAAGAATTTGGCCCACGGAGCCCTGACTGCAACCCCATTGAGCACCTTTGGGATGAACTAGAATGGTCCAACATCAGTGTCTGACCTCACAAATTATCTTCTGGATTCCCACACACACTCCAAAACAGTGGCAAGCCTTCCCAGAAGAGTGGCAGCTGTTACAGCTTCAAAGTGGGAGACCAACATCATACTGATGCCTATGGATGTCATAAAAATTCCTAATACTTGTCCATGTAGTGTATACTGCCTGAAGAGCCTGCTGTCCATCCCAGGTTGCTGGAAAATCAAATAAGGCTTGAGATGTTGCTCTCCAAAATGAGCATTTTTGCAATTTTAGGATATTCATTCTAAACTCACAAAATGTTTCCCAAAAATGGAAATTAAAAATAGAGAATAACATTATGGACATACTACACAAGACAGAAGTAATTTATTAAAACTAAGCAAATGATAAAAAATGCAAAAGCCCCACTTTTGAAAATTCATATATTATTTTTACAGTGAGCTGCTCCGATTTTAACATAAAAGGTTAAAAAGAAGAATCAAAGACCTTGGGCTGTTCCTGTTTCCCTACAATGATTCTTGAAAGGAACTGAAAGTCAGTGCCAGACAGTGCACGTGCACACTTTTCACTGTCAGAAGTGTTTAATATAAAACATAAGTAGGTCACAGAAACCGAAGGCATCATACAGCTGATGGAGTCAAAGAACAACAAGAATTTGAGTGATAACAGACCCCTAAAACAAAACCAAAAATAATTCCTAAAATGTTGAAAACTTCATAACTAATAAAATGCATAGAACACTTACACCACCATGATCCAGTTGACTAGAAAGAATTTTCACATTCTCTGCTAGAAAATAGTCGCCTGTCCTGCCATCATTCAAAATGAACTCTTACCTCCCAATTCAGGTGTTAAGTAACTATGACAGGTTGAGGATGAACGGCCGTAATATCATTCCTCTCCCCTAATTTTCTGTTTATCACACATGTTCATACACCTACGCTCCCTCACATAGCCACAAACTGTTCCCTTATACAGTTGCACGCTATTTATAAAAATAGTAATGTGCCATATCTTTGGTTTGAGGGTTCAACACAGTCCTGTAAGACTTGTCGGACAGGGTTACACACAGCTGTGAGGTCTGTCTCGTGATCCAGGATCGGGGATGACATTTGGGACAGACACTGAATGTGCTCTTTGCTTTTTACTTTATCTTTGGTACTCAGAGGGAAAAAAAAAACACTGAAAACAAAAATACAGGCATTAAAATCTAAACTTATACAACAAAAAAACCCTTTATAAATATAAAAGACAAAGCAGTGGTCTGCTGCAGTCCTAAATGAACAAGACTTCTTAAAAATGAAAAATTAAGTTTGGTGTTTGTTATAGATGTTTAAAGCTGCAGCAGAAGATGACTGCAAGTAACTATTAAAGCCTTGATATCAAGTATTTGTTCAATTGTGAAATTAAAAACAAATTTTGCACCCATAATTAACATAAAGCAGCTAAAACTACCGCCAATTTCACTGTGAAAGCATCAGCAATCAGTGGACAAACTGGCAGCCTCAGTCCTACTTTCTGAAAAACACATCTAACTATAACATTCGTCTGGAGTGAGGAGAAGTTGCTGCAGTCCAGCCTGACCTCCACCCTGGTATCTGGCTGTAGCCAGGAGGCGGCTTTACAGACAGCATGAGGACTGAAGCCTGTCTTACAGAGGTGCCCTAGTTCCTGTCGATTTGTGATGTCGGAATGAACTTGTATAAAAAAACCCGATGAGCCCGTAAAAGAGATGCCATCTTCGGCTTGGAGGTCTTTCGACCTGCTTAAAAACGGTGCAGGGGGATGATGATGTACAACAGTGGCTCTGTCTGAACCACTAAACGTATGTACATATAACCAGTGCTGAAGGGCACATCCATCACACCAAGCTGCCCCTATATATATACCAGTAAAGTATTATTCCACATGGACACTGTATAAAAAGGGCACCTTCCAGTGGAGAAAGCAAGAGCAGTTGTCTTACTCTGAAGATGATTGTAAGATTTGACTAAGTGAATTACATATTGGATTCTGACATTAACAAATTAAATAGCATTTTTTCCAGTTTTAAGGAATTGACTATTCGTGTCTACGTTTTACTTTGATCCCCTTGAAATTTAAAACTGCCTGCAGGTGAAGCTACATGCACAGGAAGAGCCTCTGTAAGGTAACGGATTGTGGGCAGTCCCTGTACTTGAATACCTCCCCCCAAACAAAGCAGATCAGGGGAGTGCTTGGGAACTGAAATTCATGCCCGGTGCCAATCTGGGCTCCAGGGGCCCCACGGAGGACTGGCAGCGGTACCTCGCACAGCCATATGCTGGAGAGGACGCTGCAAGAGGCCCTGTGTACGAGACACGATGAGCCACCTGAAACCACGGTGTTAGAAAAACAAAAAAGGAGCCATAATTTGAAAACACTACAAAGAAGTACATTTCTTTCAGCATTTAACAGTCACTCGGCAGTCTGGTGACACATTGTGTCGCTGTCGGATGTGCTGGACCGCCCAGGCGTGTCTCAGGGGTTAAGGTCTGTTGCTGCTCTCCTTCAGGAGAAGCCGGGAACACCCGCCTCAGCATTGTCCTCCTGGTCATCATCTGGGTCTCCGTTCGGGCTTCCGAGGTCAGAGCTGCAGTCATCAGTGCGTAGTGGGGCCAGATCGCCCTCCTCAGCCATGGGCTCCTCTTTAATATCTCCGTCGTTCCTGAGGAGGCAACAGGCAAGTTAGGGCAGATGAAGTAACCACAGTGTTGGAATACTCTGCATTTTTCAAATAATAAACAAACATGCTATTTACTTTAAACTTCAAATAAGTCCCCGAGTATGAGAAAACATAAGGCCTTCAAACCTTTTAAAACTTTTTTTTTTTTTTAAAGTACTGAAATAATTCTAGGCTATCAGATGGCACATTCTAAGTGTTGTTTACTGCACTGAGAGCTACTTCACTTGCTCTCACTTTTTAAATAAATCTTATTAAATATTAAATGCAAGACTGGTGTGAGACAGGGACAACAGGAGGGAATTCTATAGTGGAGCTATTCCTCTGATGTACTGGGTGTGTTGGTAGGCAGATAACAGCAACGTTGGGGTAAAATGAAAGCAAGATGCCCGGGGGGGAGGTCCACTGTTCTATTTAAAAAAAATAACTGTAAAAAAAAATGGCTGTTTTTGCATTCAGGTAGAGCCAAGTAAGAACTCTCCTTCACACAGTATGAAAACATCAGGGGGAGGAGCCTGAACTTAGGCATCTGAGAGCTTTGATTGTTCTTCCACAGAGGAAAAGGGCAGCTGAGACACTAACAGGGCCGGCAGGGCAGAGGGGCCGGGACTGTCGTCACTGTCCACACTGTCCTCGGTAAATCCGTTGGCATCCTCGTGGGGGAGAGAAGGCTGAGAGAGCAGAGGAGGACTTCCTGTAAGGGCGGTAGTGTAGAAAGGGATGTTCCTGTCTGCCGCTGAGGTCTGAATGGGCAGAAACAGATGCAGATCTCACATATATGTACAGAGCACATAATAATACTACTACTACTACTACTACTACAGTGGGACCTCCGTATCCACAGTTTCGGTATCTAGTGTCTCGAGAATTGAGCTAAAGTCAGAACCCCTTTCATTTCAGAGAGTACAAAACTGTACAATAATCTAAAATGTACTTTATTTTTACTGTATTTAATGCTGGTAATCTCTGTGCGTACTTTACCAATTAATCTTCACCATATGTATGTACATGAGAATTACATTATATATGGGATCCACGAATGGTTCGCTATCATCTCCAGTTTTGTGACTATCTGAGGTGGGCACTGAAATGTATCACCCGCAGATGGGGGGGGGGGACTACTCTAGTTGTACTGTTAGTAGTAATAAATGAATAATAATAATAATAATCCTCATCATCGCCACTGTCATCACCATTCTTTAGGCTATTGCTTGTTGTTATAGGAGATTCAAAGCTGTGCTCCAATGAAACATAAAGATATCAAACATACACACATTAATAATATTACTACTTTTACATTTTATTTATCTGGCAGACACTTTGATCCACAGTGATATACAATCGAGAAGCCAGAGTCAGAGAGTCTCTGGAGGACCTGGGAGTTAAGGGCCTCGCTCAGGGGCCAATGGTGACATCACTCTGCTGATCCTATGACAAGAACCAGTGACCTTCTGATCAAAGGTACAGCCTCCGGATTCCTTTGTTCAAAGTCAATCTACTGTGTGTTGTTTTGTATCTCTCTATGCTTTATGCAAGTATGAACTTTCAGAATATAAATCTAACAGGCAGTGACTGTGGGGTTCCAGCATCATGAATCTAATCACGCTCCTACCTCAAAAGCAGAGCTGTAGGCTGGGCTGTAGGTTAGACTGGTCGTCATATTTTTCATCAGGGCAGGAGACCTATAGGTCAGAACACACAATCACACTGAAAAGACTGACTTGATGTACTTGCACTTACTGTAAATACTTCCATTTTTCTACATTTTAAAAATGGAACGCTTAGAAAAACAAAACGCAATATTCTTATTCTGTGCTAACTGCTCAAGGGCTCAAAGGAACTTTAGCAAGGTCCACAAAATCCTTTCTGCCACTCGACTGTGGATATTTTTATAATGTTCACAAAACGAGAATTTTTTTTCCCTCAAAACAGTTTCCTCACGACAGGAGAATAATACTGACAAAAGAAACTCAACAAAATAAGGACTATAAGTGCTATAAGTTTATTAAGTAATGTATCATCTATACCGTTATGTATCATCTATACGTTATGTATCATCTATACCGTTATGTATCATCTATACCGTTTGCCAATTCTTACTGAAAAATTATACTGGCAAACTAACGTATTTCACATACTTCCCATTTAGATCAAAAATATTTATTTTTAAGCCTTGTGCACCATGTTTAGTATGTGATAATTGTAAGCAGAATTAAGTAAATATAGCACAAAATGAAATATGAATTGAAAATAACTTGAAAAATTAACAGAAAATTATTAACTAGCAGTATTTAATGCTTTTTATCAGTCTTTCCGAGTTCACCGCGGTGCTAATCCTCACACATTTTACTCTTCTCTCCAGCTGTTTTTATTGGTCTGTTAGCGGCCTAACGAAGGAAGGGGGGCTGGGCTCCGATCAATACAGCAGGACCCTGCCTGATCCAGGCAGCATCCCTGCACTGTGTGCCGGCCAAACCAAAGCCTAGAGTGTCCAATCAGAGGGCAGCTGCAGAGCAGCACCAGGCAGCTTCTCAGGAGAGCTGTCAGGCAGCCCTGATCCCCAGAACCGCCGGAACAGCATTAGACACTGACAGAGCAAAGCCGAAGTGATACAGCCGGATGCATGTTTGCTTTTTAGTAGTAGTATCACTGGGATATCTCAAAGGCAGACGCTGCAGTGAACATCTGCTCAGGGGAGACACAGCAGAGCTCTGCTAACCCTGGAGCAGCAAGCGGGGGGGGGGAGGGGGAGGGGTCGCAGGGAACAGGAACACAGGCTTGAGAAAGAAAAGCAAGCAGAGAGCAGTGCAGTCAAGGCGGGGGAGAGACGATTAAAGCAAAGCCTGAGACAGACGAAGTACTCTCTCCATTAGAGCAGCCTTAAAAGCTTCAAACAGAGGTACAGGGGGGATACTGGCCATTCTGTTCCAAACCCAATCAATGCCAACCAAGTGGCACCACACAAGCACAAGGCTTACTTACCCACTCATCTTCTGCGGCCGTCTCTTCTGGAACTCCATCTCGTCCACCGTCCACACGGCCCCCTTCACGTTCTCTACACGCACAAAGCACTTGTGGAGGCTGAGATTATGCCTGACTGCATTCTGAGGTCAGGGTTGGAGAAGGAAAGACCAAAGATGTCAAGTTCAAAGTTCACTTGTGATACAAGAACAAGAAGTATTATGTGATGGACAAATGTAAAAATCTGACACATACAGTGCCTCTACTATCCAGCTGTGTTTATAGTCTTCACTAAAATATAACATGAACCAAAAATGAAATATTTAGCTATATAATATTGTTCAATATGAATATTAATGTGTAGTATGACAGCACAGTGCAAAGGACTATGGTGGAGGGGAACTGGCATCTGCAGGTTACTCACAGTTTGTGTGTGTGTGTGTGTGTGTGTGTATGTGTGTGTGTGTGTGTGTGTATGTGAGTGTGTCCTGCTTTGTACTCCGAAGACTCCAGACTTCCTCATTATCCTGTACTTGATAAGCCGTTGGCAGATTGATACATAGAAAAATCAATACGGACGCACAACATGGAAGTACTCAAGGATACAAAGGTTATTTAAAAAGACATGTTTTAAAAATGCCAGTTAAGGGAGATGGACAGTCAGTGAACACCTGAATGCTGTCAGCATTGCTTAGATGAACCAGTAACAATTTAATCAAAAACTGGAAAATGAAGGAAGCAAAAAGCAGTCAAGTCATACATCTATCACAGGATAAGTGCAGTCTAAGGTTTGCCAATGAGGACATACACTTTTAGGAGAGAATTAAGTTATTTTTCTTAAAGGTGCCATTTTTAACAGTTAAAACCATGCATTCTCAATTTTTCTTGCTGTTACCTTCCACGTGGCTGTGTTTCGCCTGAAATAAGCGAAAGTCCGTGTGAACCAGTTGTAGATTTCATTTAGTGTCAGCTGCTTTTCTGGAGATTCCAGAATTGCCTGGAAGCAGACAAAAATGACACTTTCAATGCGTCTGCTGTCGCAGAACCTGGACTGTCAGGCAGGAGGAAGCAGCGTATCTATACTGGGTGTTTCCTCCTAGTTTGCACTTTTAAACAGATGAAATTCACACGCAATCCTCACAATTCTATCAGCCTCCTCATGCTAGAGAATCAGAGCAGCTCCTTACCTGCCTTATTAGGGAGGCGTATGTGAATGGGGGTCTTACTTCGGTGCTCTTGTAGAACTCCTTATTCTGGACCATGTCTGTCAGAAAGAGACATGAAAAATAGAGTTTTTAAGCTGATAAACACTGTAAAAAGCAGACATGAGTAAGGCCTCTGGCTTGTCTCCACTTTGCTGCAGAGTGGGTGTGGACAAAAACATGTGGGGATCTTACTTACTGGAAGAATGAGAAATATCCAGACCAGCCAGCAAAGGGCAGCATAGAGCAGTCAGTGGTACAGACTCGCCTGCGGACAGGGGCATGCTGCACTTGTCCGAGTAGCGCTTCCTCATGGGGCCCACGGCAGGCGGACTGTGGCCGCTGATGATGGACAGGTTCTGGGGGAGGGGCATCGCTGGGTTCTGGGGGGAGCTTAGAGGCGGAGAGGCCTCTGGGATGCTCACTTTGGAAAGGGCGGAGTTGGACATCAGGTTCAGCTGAAATGAAGCAGAACAGAAAGCTTGACCGTACCTCCATGACCTCTGACCGCAGGGACAAAGTGACGCTAACACCTAAGACCTTGTCAGCTGGAAGATGATCTGAAGCCATGATGCTCCTACTTCACATAAAAAAGCTCTATGGTTCTTCTGCTGTGCCAGCTACCGTTTGCTCTCCAAGTCTTACTCCAGCCAGTGCTTCTGAGCTCAGTCCTCAGACTGCAATGACATCCATGTTTCTTCTGTTCTACCACTTGACTTTCCTTGTCAACTAATTATAAACACCTTGAGTACCAGGTGATGGTGGCAGTGGTGGTGGAGGTGGGCTGAGGACTGAGTTCAGAGTCACAATTTTATGCTCCAGGCTCCGAGCACATTCATCCAGGTAAGGGGAGGGGGGGGGGACAGAGAGTCGGCATCAGAAAAGAAAAGCAAGATTCCAATCAGTACAAACTACAAAACCTGCACGTACCAGGGCAAGGGGTTCTGGTTGTACACAATTACTTAATGTGGTGAAGCCTGGGTTGCCATAGTCACAAGATCAATGAGCAGCGAGCACCATACAAGCATGCTGACGCCGAGCGACTCTTAGCCACACCAGAAGTGAAACTTGAGAAGAATGAAGAAACTGTGCCTTGAAGGAAACAGAAATAAGGAGGAGGGATAAGTGCTCCTACAGCACCTCCGCGGCCTGCTGCTCGCGGCCTGCTGCTCGCGGCCTGCTACTCTCGGCCAGCGCTCTGACTACTTATCCACTCTATCTCCCGAAACAGAAACCAGAAAGCTACAGATGCCCTTGAAACTCAGGAAACATAAACCGTAATTAACGCTTTATGCACGTGGGAGAATTTACACTCAGATGTGAAAATGGCGTAAGTGCGTTTTCCTGTCATTCGCTGCCTTAGCAGTGCCATTTGGTTGGCGTAAACACCAGCCAGCGGGCTCGTTATCACAGTCAAACAACTGCTCCCAAGCTTGCCAGCAGTCAGCACAGGTAGCCATAAAAGGACCACACAGGAAGCCAGGCGCCGTGCGTCTCTGGCCTGCTGACTGGCATCCCTCTGCATCTGGAGGACTCAGCATTACCATCTGCTGCAAGAACTTTTTATGGCTCAAAACAATTTAGGGGAAATTAAAAAAACACTAATCACTCTATACCAGAGCATTTACAGAGTGCTACCTTAATAAAGAACACTATAAAATTGGTTTGCGCTATTATTTATATGCACAGGGAAGCCTTTGATCAACATCAACAAGCATAGCATACGGGACACGTATCCCTTTATACAGCCAGATACTGTTTTCTCTGTGTGGTAAGAGTGTTTCCTCCAGAATCTGCAGCCATGTAAGATGCCCAGCACAGGTGATATGTGGTGCTGGTATATAGACGACCATCTGCTGTGACAGCATTCCGATCTAAAAGCCAGCCTGGACATTCTGAGCTCACAGATTTATCATTTAAGGTTAATGTTGTACCAGTGGAAGTCACACCGGATGCCCAATCCAACCACAAATGCATACACAAATGTGCATGCACATTTACAAACACATACACAGTTGAAACAGTTTCAAACCGTTACTTCCCTAGCTTACCAGAAACACTTCCCCAAATGCGCATAAGGGGTAATTAACCGTCTGATGGACTGATTGCTGCTACTCACTGGTTGAGAGGCTGGCTTGGCCTCAGTGGATTTCACATGCAGGTGAGTCATCATGGCCTGTAGCCGTTCCCGGTCCTTGGCCAGCTGTGGGCAGATGGGAGGCATACTGTCACACCAAGAACGAGAAGAGATTACTCTAAAACAGGCTTGAGCAGGAAAAGCAAGCAGGCCAAGTGAGGGGGGGGGGGGGGCTCAGTAAGCTTCATTAATGCCACCAGTGACAAAAACAATATACATCAATGTGGGAACGCTGTGATGCAGGACTGCGAGATAGTGACCGTTGACAGTTGGAGTTTCTTCACAGCCCTCTACCTTTCCTCTACCCAGCCCAACACAGCATTTTGATTTAAACTGACCAGATCATAAGTGCTAGAGAGTCTCTGTGTCGGTGGTTTAACTTTGGATGCAATTCCTAAGCAGCAGAGAAAGAAAGAGACCCTCAAAAACAAGGAAGCACAAGAGAGAGAAAAAAAAGGATTACAAGCAAATCATGTTGCAGAATTTGCACAGCCACTGCATTCCAAATGCTGCTTCGCTTGCACTTGCAGTGCACATGCTCCCGCAATCTTCTTTTATTTTGCAGGGAATCCATATCCAGTTTCACTGGGGGACACCCCCAAAGAAGCTGAACTTAACATGCCTTTGTGCCACAGGTTAGAAAGATATATTACTGCCGTATGACCAGAAGGCAGCAGAACTTTAATTCTAATTATCTGCATTCAACCTGCCAGGCTTAACTGTGTGTGTGGAACAAAAATAACCACTGCACTCGTCTCCCTTTCATAGCCTGGATATTGAAATGAAGCCAGTAGGAAGCATTTGGCACAAAGTTTCTTGGTGCCTCAGAAAGTGTAATTTCTGAATGTGTTTATGGGGCCCGTTGAGGCACAGGGAACCCGAAATAGTGTCAAAAACCCCACTGGAGAATGTACGCGAATGCAGCTCCACATGAAAAGCGGCATCGTGCGTGACTCAAAGCGCGGCCTCCTGTCAGCAGATAAGGCGAAGCGAGTGGGGAAATGCGCTGCTGGCTTTAATGCACTTGGCACTCGCGCACTGCACACATGCGACAGTTTCACGTGCATGTGTGCGGAATCCTGCACCACGTGTGCCTGCAGGCGGAGCACCGCGATCGGTAGAGCTGTGTTAAATCTCCGGCTGTCAGGCTGCATTTCTACAAGGCAGGAGAAGCTTGGCAGCGGGGGGTGGGGGGGCTTGATGATGCCCAGGGGGTGGGTTTGTGGGCGCAGCATACCTGCAGCTCCAGCTGCTGCACGACCTGCATCTGAACACGGCACTGCGCTGTGCTCCGGTCATCCAGCGTGTGCTCACTGTGCAGGTGCCTGCAGGACAGACAGACAAATTCATATCCGGAAATACCGTTTACCTTGAACATTTATTTTCAATAAGAATTAAAACGTTGAGCAGAACATTAAGATGAAGACTGAATAATTGCATCAATTAATGTACTTACATTTCTTTAAATTCAAACAGGTTAGATTAGTCACATGTAGGCTTGCAACATCATGAGAATTTCACGGTATGATAACCATATCAGCAATTATCACGGTTTCATAATATCACAGTGTACGGTATTTCACAATTATATAATATTATTATTATTAGTTATAATGACCCACAGAGGAATGAAAACAAGGGATTTTTTGGTTGAAAAAAATGCTGTATTATAGTTGAAACTTCAATATATTTTTAAATGGATGTGTAAAAACACTTTTTTAAAATAAAATAAGAATGCTGCACATCTCACATCTCATGTCTGAACAAAAGAAATAAGGAGGGAAAAGGAGAAGGACCTTTAAAACTATCTCTCTTTAGAAAATCAATAAAACGTCGCTATCAAGCTAAATATACATTATGATTCTAATAAAACATGTGTATTTCACATAATAATTAATAAAAACACACCTTTTTAAAAACTTTCACAAATGTAATTTATTGATGTAAACACTTGCTGCTGTGATAAAGGCTTTGCACAGATTTTTCAGATATTTTTTTCTCAGCTGATACTGACAGGCACCTTGGGGTAAATGCATGGTTGCCATGGAAACTGGCAAAAACAGCTTCATTAGCAAGTGAAAAGCGAGGTGGTTAGTTATTACAGTGGTAACACTGATACAATTATCTAAAATTCTCATGCTATCCCCACATCATTCCAGGCCATTCGGGCATCGATCCCAGCATTCCCAGTTTTAGATAAGGAGTTTCTGACTGACTGTGTGCTTGTTACTTTTACATTATAGTTCTTTTAAAAGTTATATTATATACATACATTACAAGAAAACAATAAACAACTATGAACGTTTCTTTATGGAATTTATGGTGACATCAGAGCTCTAGGCCATGGTCAATCACTGTACAACTGCCAGGCTTTGTGACAGCTGGATTTTGATGACCTTAAAAACCTGGAATTTCACCTAAAACTGCCATTGCCAAATGAGGAAACACTACTCAGCCTGTGACCTCAAATAAACGAGCTAACAAATAAATTTCTAAGTAACCAAGCAAATAAATAGATAGACTGAAAGAAAGAAAGAAAGAAAGAAAGAAAGAAAGAAAGAAAGAACAACTGTACCACTAGGGGGAGTAGTGGGAAAATAACACTTGTTTACCTTCAACAGTTGTTTACCTTCTGAGGTGGAGATTTCGGGTCCAGAGAGTACAAATCCAGACTAGGATTTTGCTTCAACCACCCAGCTGAGTATAAAGAGTCACAGTCACAGAGAACTCGACTATTTGGTTGAAACAAAATCTTGATCTGGATTTGTACTCTCTGGACCTGAAATCTCCAACTCTGTTTACCTTCACAACAACAAAGACAACAACCCAGGAGTTAATGACAGAAGGACAGAAACAGTGCTACTGTATCTCTAGGGAGTTAATGCTGGGAGGAGGGTGACTGTGCTACTCACTTGAGAAAGGACCGAATGTTGTCTAACACGGCCTCACAGCCCGGCCACTTGCACACACCGTGACCGTAGAGGGGGTGACTCTCACTGGAGTGGTTATCCTGTGTGGAACTGTCAGAAACATACAGACACAGATACATGAGCATGGTGAGTGACAGTGTCCCCCCCAAAAAAACACACACACACTTGCATGAACGCACATGTCGTAAACACACACACACACACACACACACACAGCAATTGTGCTGTGCTGCCAGAAAAAGGAAAAGCACACACAAACAAACTCACAAATTCCTTATCATATATGCCCACAGACAAACAAACAGAGCCCATTTGCCAGTCACCCATGCCAGTAAAGAAAACATTAATTTCCCACAACGTTTCATTAAGTGCCAAGTAGAGCCTTGTTTATGGTGTACTTAAAATAATCCATTTTCCAACAGAACATAATTATATGATAATTCGCCCAAAGAGATGAACAACAAGATGCTAAGAAAACGGCGCAACGGAAGTTGCATCATACAGGAAGCGGCTGTGTTGGGCCGCATTCATGCTGACCCCTGAACTTCATGGAAAAAGGACATGTATCTGGAAATGTATTAGCCAGCATGAATTTTATCTTCTTTTTATTACTTTAATAAAAATGTTTTGCAGGTGCCAACATTTCTGCCAGAATATCTCTTGGTCACTTTTTAGCATGTTTGCTTCTTAAGACCATGAGTAAATTGCTCACAATGCAAATTAAATTCCATTTGAGGAAACAACATCTCACATCTCCTGCAGTCACAGACCGGAATGTCTCATTTTAACACAGCTCTCCTGTTACGGCTTTCGTGAAACGCAGCCAAACTGCAGCACCATCGCAGGTGCCTGGGACCTTTAAGGAAACCGCGGATCAAATTCAGAATTGTTGATAGGGGGGCTCTTCATTTAGGTGGGGGGAAAATGTGGGGCCTCTTGTTCACCATCGGTGACAGGGACTGAATCCTTCCACACCCTGGAGAAAGAAGAGCTGATTGCCCCATGGATTTACAATTTTGGCATCCAGGGGGTGTGGACTCACAGTGAGAGACTGGTACTGTAACAGGCCTGAGATACGATGAGTAAATACCTCACTGGCCAACTGAACAACAGAGACACAAGCCTCACAAAACGCTCACAAACAACAATCGAAAAGTCCCCTGGATGATTACTGCAGGACCCTGAATATCCATCACACATGAAAGATTTACCCAGATGTATTATTATAATATCCCCAGCAGACACAATTACTGCTTGTCTCAAAGAAATGTAAAGCAACCAAACCGCCTCTATCCAGCTTTCCAAATTCCTCTTCAAGACATTAAGTAACACTGTCATGTGCAACACAAGGTGTCTAATTATAATTATGTAACAGAGCAGTACGATGAGCATTACAGTATACAGTATGTACACAAAGCTCACAGGGCACAGTCACCTGTGAAAATATACCGTTTAATGCACATTCCTCAGCATTTTCTAATCTGAGATGTTTTTCCTCCCCTCCATCCAACGTTCAACAGCTTTGTTCTATTTGCAGATAATAAGCAACACAATTTACCGTCAAGATAAAAGCAAAGAAAGACTAGAAAAAAATAAGAATCAGACATTGACTCTGCTATATAAGAACACAAGAAGCAGACTTAGAGAGGTTATTGTATGACTGAATATATGGATCTACATGACAGAAAGGCAGGGGAGACTGTGACGGCGGTCTATCGCAAGGTGGGAATAATGCATATTAAATACCCATTCGTTAAATTCTGAGACTTACAACTGCAAATTTAGGTCTTTGGCTTCTATACCACTTATAATGTATTTCCATCCATCCATCCATCCATCCATGGAGTGCCAGTGGTTATATATCCGTGTTACCTTTCCCTCTTTGGGGCCCGGGCTGCGTGCTGCCCGTTCACAGAGGTATGCTGGTTGTAAGATGCGTCTTTACGAGCCGCTGGGTGGCTGGTGGCAGCCGATGGCTGGTCCTCCTTGCCGTGGTGTCCAGATCCGTCCTCCTCTTTCATTCCTTTGCCCTTGGCCTCACAGGGCAACTTGGCTTGAATCAGACCTGCAAAGGATCGTTTAAACAGGCGATTCTCACTTCATCAAAAAAAAAATCTCTGAACGACGCTGCATGACTAAGCTGCAAACACTGGCTGCACCGTTTCACAGATCTAACTGTCGCTTATGCAGCTGGCAACTTACAAAGTATGCAGATGCAATATGTGCCGTATATACATCTCAAATCTGCTTTCACAATCAATCACTGAAAATAGCCAACAAAGACTTTTGATTTTCAATCTGCAGCTTCTTTTATGATATTTATATGGGATCAAAAGCAAAACTCATAATGTCCTGTACTGTGCTGAAGTCTTAGGCAGTCAAAGGAAATGTATACAGCTATTAATCTGAGTAGTAAGGGTATATGCGCTCAGAACGAAAAGCACAATTTAACAATGGAACATATGAAGATTAAGAATAACAACAAAAATTAACTAGAATTTCTCAAAAAAAAGTTACCAGTTATTTGATCGCTAGAAGAACACCACTTCAGTTCTCAGCCCTCTCCTCAGAGGCACTCCAGCCATTCCGCTATTTGTTACATTTCACATCCAGCTTAATGGATCAATCAATCAATCAAACTGGTTTTAACAAGTCAATGAGATATCGATTAGCCATATGAGGTGGGGTTGAGTCAAAATGGATGGATGGTTGCTGCAAATAATTTTAGGTGAGATTTTGAAATTGCTAAGCTGACACACTTTGACAGACAAAATGTCAGTTTTACACCAACATGAAGATCATTTAAACATCATTCTCTTTGACTGCCTAAGACTTTTGCACAGTACTGTACCTAGCAACTAGATTAGCTAGAAAGTTGATCTTACTGAAGTAAAATACCTGAATCTGTGAGGGTCCCCATTATAGAGTGAAAAAACCCTGTTATTTATATGTTTCGCAAGAGACAGAAAAGAGCCCACTACTCTCTGGTGTGGTTCTTCACGGTCTGGCAACGGCACTGGCGTGATGGAAAGGACGGGGTCTCACCCTGAGCAAGCGGCAGCGACAGGCCGCTCTGACAAGGCTGGATGGACAGCAGGCCCTGTCTCTGCAAGCTGAGCAAGTGCTGCTGTTGAACCTGCAGGAGCTGCTGCTGTAGAGCTACCTGCTGAGCGGAGACCTGATGGGGACAGAGAGCAGGAACGTGGTGAGGCTCCATGCGTTAATGCAGCATGCAGTGATACTGATCATTAGGAGTCATAGTACTATACCAGCATAAGAGACCATTCTATATATATATATTTTAAATCTGCATTTTTAAAACCTGGTTTAATCCTGATTCTGCTGGCAGAAGGCTACACTGCGAGGCAGCTGCTTCCAGGCTCAAAGTTTCTAAGACAGCAGAACACGAGAACAAAGTGAAGCAGGAGACACGGGCAGTGACCACAAACCAGCATGGCAGAGGGCAGAATCAACTTTCTAATGCCAGAGATGACCGTCAACTTATCCGGCAGTGTCTCTTAAATCGGTGGATGACCTCAAGTGACCGTCAAAAAAATGGGAAACATTAAGTGCAGGTGTGAAGTGCACTGTTAGGACGATTCATGACCGGCTCCTAGAAGCAGGACTGAAGACCCATAAAGCAAGGAAAAAGCCCTTCATCAATGAGAAGCAGGGAAGGGCCAGGCTGAAGTTTGCAACAAAAATGCATATTTTACACACATACACACCCATAAATTGAGAAATGAGTGAAAGTGAAAATTTTGCTGTGGTCTGTTAATTTTTTCCAGAGCTGTATGTGTACATGTGTAAATCTGGAGTGTGTCACACTCATATGACAAAATGATTTTCAAGTAATGACTAGACCCGAAAAAAACAACTGTGAAAAAAAAATCACAATCATCATCATCATCAGATAAATGTATCTCATAAGGAATAAGGTCTATCAGTCTTGCTTTGTTCCATACAGTGTTTTCTTCTACAGTACAGTCACCTTATACACTAATCAATTTGGTGGTGATTCATTCAGATTACTTTCCAAAGAAAATGATACCTAATTTGTTCGGTCTGCATTTCAATTTCTGTTAGTGATGGGCGAACTATCTGTGTCTTACTTTGGGTTTATGTGTAAAGAAACTATTTTCAAGATTTTTTTATGAGTGAGCACAACTAGCAAACTATGAACAAGGGAATGGGTGTATATATTAGTACTGTCTCAAAGGTTTAACTCCTTCTGTGTTGCTTCACTGAGGTCAGTTGGAGGGGGTGACGGAGAACACGAACACAGGGTGAACAAGCAGCCGGGAGAGTGAGACAGAGAGGGAAAGCTGGAACGAGGCAGATGAAGGAGAATGGGCGGCAGTGCCAGATTAGATATTAAGTTCAAGGTCTTTGAAAATGCTTATTGTTTAGAGGCAATACAGAGCAACAGAAGGTCGCTAACCGGCAGGCAGCCGAAAGCGAGAAGCGGAAGGGAAGAGGACTAGATGGCTGTCAGAAATCTGAGCTGCCACCGAGGGCAAGGATTTCCTGTGATCATAAAATACAGCACCCTCCGCATAAATCTCCCATTCAGCAGACTAATTGCATTTCCTCTAAAAAAGTTCTCCAGCTTACGGAGATAGTCTCGTAAGACAGGTCTGAGATGGAGAGATTGAGCGGAGAAATTTGTGCTATCAAGCTAGTCGCGGAGACACACATGCAGGTGCGGGCAGAAGCTTTCAGTACAGTGGGTGGGGTGCCTAGTACTCCAAGTGCAAATGTATTCATGTCCCACACAGTGGTTCATCTTCAATCACTTCCAAAGATTAAAGAACAACAACTGCAGAGAGCTACTCCCTTAACAAGACCATCTGAGTTGAATACAACGTCTGGGTGCCTGATTAGACCTCAACAATGAAAAAGGTCCCAAATATTAATAAAGGCTATACCTTGAGATGCACAGCAAGTCTCAAACCAGCTGTTAGACTACTGTAATGCTCTGTGATCTGGAGGCACACAACACATTAAACACCGTGCAGCATATTCAAAATGCAGCAACTCAAATTGTCTCCAAGAGCAGGACGTTTGGACACATTACTCCTGCTATTAGCTCCTTGCACTGGCTTCCTGTTCGGTTCAGTCATTAATTAAAAAGCCCAGAGTTCTCCCACATATAAGGCACTTAAAGGTCCAGCACCTGCCTATCTAAGAGAACTACTTCAAGTCTACAAGCCGCAGTCTCCACTCAGATCAGAGAATGCAAGCTTCCTTGTCATTCCACATGTAAACAAAGTAACAGCTGACGATAAAGCCTTTTGCTTAGTCCTTCAATGCTGACGGAAGAACCTATTACTTCAGTCTATGTTATCTGCACCTTAATGAATAAATGAACGAAAAAAAATGTTATTGTCATTATAAAATGAAACACTGTTTTGCTACTCTCTGGTCATAAAAAAACACAAGACACCAGATGAATAACATAAAACTGAACACTGGCTAAAGGAAGCAGCATAATGAGGAGAATCCAGCAGCAGTGAGTGCTTTTAGTGCAGATTATTAAAGTCACTGTTCCAGTGTATTCTAACTCTTGGGATTTCTCAAATAATGCTTAAAGTTCAAGCACATATAGTTCACCTCCCAAAATATCGCAGGGTTCACAAACCTAATGCAGTGTTCAGTAATTTAATTTACCTATTCATAATTTTGGACTAACATCATAACACACTGTAACTAAGGCTGCTGGTGCTGCTGTCCATTAATGTGTCTATGCATGTTTTGACCATCCATGCTCTCTGTCTTCATTCCCACATGTCCGGATGGTGCCCAAGGTGGGCAGCATCTGAGCTGGAGTGCTGGTTCAGTCCCATGGAGGGGTGACATTGTGGGTGTGACTTATGAAGAGTGACATCACGGGTGCAGCCTTCAATCTGCCACCCTACACAGGCCAGCATGAAGACCTTGGACCTTGACCACAGTTTACAACAAGCCCACTATTTTATTTTTCATTAATGTTCGCATGCCCTGGGGGTTTGGCACCCATTTGACTTTGGACCTCAGAGAGGTTTCTTTATTCCTACTTGGGAGTTTTTGGTTTCTTTCTTTTTCTTTCTTTCTTGAATTCATTTCTTTGTCTTCCCTTTTGCCTGTTTTTGAATTTTTCTGTATTTATTTAGGAATGTATAATTATATATAAATAAATATATATATATATAAATAAAATGAATCGAAAAATAAATTGAATGTTTTGTCATTAACACAGAAAACACAACCTTTGCTCTTCTAGTCTCTGTAAAACCTGGTCCAGCTGAGGTGACTTTAAGGGCTGTAATGAACATCCAAAGTCTCGGGAATTCAAGAATCATGCTTAAAATTCAAGCACAAACACAAAAACTGAATACTATTAAGTAGCTAGATCCTGATTGCTATATGAGAAGTTTCTGTGAATTCTATTACTCTGTTCAGTAATAAGACTTCAACACATATAATTAGGATGCCTGATGTTTATACTTTTGTACCACAGATATTATTTTTACCAGCTTTGTTTTATTTTTCAAGCTCTCTTGTTCCATAGCTACCTAGTTTTATGTATTCAGAATATCAAACATGGTAACTCTTCAAAAGACAAACAAATGTAATGATATGGAACTTTAATCGCCAAATCTTCCATAAATTAAAAATGAAGATTAATAACATTCTTCTTGTGTTTCGGGACTAGACCTATTTGATGAACTGTATATAGATAATACACTCGTGATGCACAATTGTTGTCTGTAAACCAGGGAGTCCAGGAAAAACCTTTCCAAAATGCCCAAAGTAAGCAAATATTTTGGGATTTCTACAAAAGGTGAGGCCCATGTGGTTTGCAAGAATTACCTTATGGGGCTTAAATATAGTGGAGGAACCACAAACTTTAGACTAAAACAAAGGAACTTTAATCGTGATAGGGACATCGCTAGTGTGCTAATCCAACTGTAAACTGTTGATAAGTAAAGTGACATTTCTGGATTAAAACACTGAAGAAAAAAGACATTCAGTTTTCTGTTATTACATATCTGAATGGTCGACAATTCTGAGAATTTCCAGGCAATAAAGACATAATTATTACATACAAGTTTTGACTTCTTTATGTCTCGCAAACCGGTTTGAGTATTGCTGTGTTGTATCATGATATGGTTTGTCTTGCCCAAGGCCTGGCGATACACAGCCCTACTGACTTAGGGTCAACCCTACTGACTTAGGGTCAGCCCTACTGACCTTTCTAAAGGGTACAACACTTCAATCCTGTCTGGAACATGAACCACCAAGCCCACTGTGGTGGCTGCAACAGATCACTTATCATTCAAGTGAATGTTTCCTGCTCACATGGCTATGATGCACCACACTAAGCACACTCAGTAAAGCAGCGTCCAGTGTTTAATTAAGCTGTCCAAGTGAAGTAGTAGTATTGCTGGTCGGTGGAAGTTGTCCAAACGAGTGACATGGCTGGTCAGCTTATCCTATCTGAACAAGAGTCGATGCTAAGTGCTTAGCGCCGCCCAAACGAGTGACTGGTAATTTATACTTGATGGACTGCATGGGTCTTTAGGCGAGTCCTGAAATGAAGAGTGAGGGCAGGGTGAAACTATAACCACAGCTTACCGCTTTGTTTGTTTTCCTCGCATGCTGCTGCTGCTGCTGCTGCAGGAGATGAAGCTGCAGTTGTTCCCGCTGCTTCTTGTAAAAGTCCTGCAGATGCTGCTGCAAAGATGCGGTTTGGGGACATGAGATTACAAAGATGCAATGTCACATTCGTCTGCACACTGAGCTGAACAGACAGGGCCATGATATTCTCTGGAAAGGTTCCATCTTACTAAGTCTACAAGAAATTGTATCTCCTGTGAAAATGTATATAACCTGAGAGACAACACATAAGACATTTGGTTGTTTGGTAGACAGGTACACACACACACACACACACACAAATGCATGTTTTTGTCAGAACCTCAGACTTACGTTCTTCCTGGCAGAATCAGGCACATATAAAAGGTGACAGCAAAGGAGAAGTTCAGCCAGTTTTTAAATGAGTTCCATTTTTTAAGAATCTGGAGTTCACTATCGAAACATGTGAGCAGGCATGAGCGCACGCAAACACACCTGTTGTACCATGAGGGCCTGCTGCTGGAGCAGAACCTGGATGTGCTGCGGACTTAGCATCTGCTGTGGAGTCAGGAGCTGGGGGGTGGCGGCCGACGCTAGGACCTGCACCTGTCCAGAAACAGACAACATAATTAAAAATCGACTATTCAGTGAAACCTTATTCAGTGATATACAGGTGTGCGGGTGGGGAGGGGGGAGGCAGGACAGGCATTTGATTTTCCACTAAAAACAAATAAGGAGTCAACATGACTGTGACCTAAAGTTTCTAACCAAAAGCCTGAAGCACAAAATCATGCGTCCTAGTTACTTAATTCACCTTAATGTAAAATACCTTAATGATCCGAATATAAGACAATCCCAATTACCCATATATAACATATAAAAAGTTAATGCTAAAAAGAGACCACAGACAACTGCATTACAATAAGCATATTAAACAGCAAACATTCCAATAAATAAATGTATTGTTTAGGGGGGGGCAGATAATGAATATTACTAACTCCACAACTCCTGCAGAGCAGAACGTTTTCGATGCAGCAGACCCACATAAAGAGGGCAAAATAAATGTAAAAAAAATTTAACGTATTGAGTCATTTTAATAATGGAGATGACAGCTCCTTTAAAATTAAAGTTACTCTCTTTTTTAACACCAACTATCGGTTTAATACTAGCGGTGGCATAGACATGGAAGCCAACGATTTACGTGACACTAATGATTACACAGTAAAGAAACACAAGCATTCCATGGCAAACATCTACCCATTACACAGGTATGACATTTACAATCAACAAATACGAAGATACACGTATTAATTTACACTATTTAAAGATGCACGCAGTGTGCTGCAAAGCATGCAGGTAAATGCATAATCAGCCCTGCTGACCAAGACCGTCGTATGATCGTATGATGTCGGCCAGTCTTGGTGGCAGTGTGGGTGATCATCGCTCATACGATGTCGTATTGCTAAAACGAAGTCAATACCGTCAAGTACGTTTCAGTTATGTGGTCGTCTTTAGCCTGAAGACAGATAGACAACATTAGATGGCATAACCTATGTAGACTGCCCTTTAAAATATAGACCTCAAATATAAGACGATTCCAGTTTTTTAGATGTGATTTTTTTGGGGAAGCACTGTTAGAACTGGGACAGGGTTTGAGTCTCAGGCAGGTGTCGTGGAGCTTCCTCTGGGTTCTCCGCTTTCCCTCCAGAGTCCAAAAACATGCTGAGTTTAACTGGAGTTACCAAAAAACCCATAGGTGTGTGTTTGTGACTGAATGATTTGTGAGCATGCCCTTACAACAAGCCAGAATGGGGCACCAGCCCACCACAGGGCAAAAGGCAGGGAACGACCCAGAATGGGGCACCAGCCCACCACAGGGCAAAAGGCAGGGAACGACCCAGAATGGGGCACCAGCCCACCACAGGGCAAAAGGCAGGGAACGACCCAGAATGGGGCACATTCACACACCAGTCACTCGTGTCTTTAAACCACGTGGGAGCTTTGGCACAGAATCCCAGAATTCATAGCTACAATGAAAACATTCAGTTAGCATCTCATGGGGAAGCTGATGGAGGGCAAAGGTGGGGCTCATGGGGGGTCGTGATAAAAAAAAACAAAACATTGGAATATTATCAGTTGCATTATTTGTTTGATTTTATTGATAATGCCTTAAAATGAGCATGTTTCCAGTTATTAAGAGCACTTTCAATCGTTGTCTGGCTTCTGTTTTTAAAGCAATTTGCCACAGAGGATTAGATTTACATAGTTTAGATTTACATTGTTGTGATTCTTTGACTCACAACTGAACATTTCAACCACTTCACAGAAAATACCGAGATATATATTATGTATTACTATTCTGCCTAAAAATAGCGAAATTTGGGTTTTAGTCCATATCACTCAGCCATGCATTCTACTGATAATGCCAAATGAATGCTTATTTCATTTCTGGAAGATGTAGGACTAGCTGATGCTCTGGGTAATTTATAGCAATCCCTGCTCCGGGATGGAGTACTGGCTCTGAGGCTAGGGATCTGTGTCAGCAACTGGAAGGTTGCTGGTTCAAATCCCGTGAATGCCCAGAGTGATTCTACTCTGTTGGGCCCTTGAGCAAGGCCCTTAACCTGCAATTGCTTCATCCTGCGTATGACGTTAATCTGTATCTGGCCCTGTAAGGAGGTCCTCCAACTTACAGGGAATAACTTGGGGGTTGGTGGCAGGATTGGAACTCCAGCCACCAGAAAAAAACCTCACAATGGTCCATTCGGACCAGTGTGGTGCTGAGGTATCACCTGCTGCATGGCTGCACTCAGGTTCTCATCCCTGAGGTGGTTTGTCATGTGGTGGGTGCAGCAACGCACTGTAATCGGTGCATGATCCTTACCTCTCTCCTGCTTAAAAAAACAAAAAAAACCAAATCATCGTATGGTGGTATATATTTGTTTAATTTCCAGATTGTTAGAAATATGTCAGAATTTAACAGCCCTTATTTAATATTCTTTTTTATTTTTATACCCTTTTATGAAATGTTTCAAGAAACTGACAGTAAAGCTACTCTGGGTTTTCATGCCATAAATGAATCATTGAAATGAAAACACTGATTTAACAGTTGGAAGCTAAACATGTATGCAAGTTTCCTATGAGAAAGACAGAGAGCCCGGAGAGTTTGATATTTGTGATATTAAAAATGTCATCTGTAAATGACTCACACCGGAGTTGACTTTCTCACATTGCGCTGGCTCGGAACCCTTCCCGGCCAGGACCTGCTAGGCTGCAGTTTTAACATCCTGTATTATCTTTGTCCATCTTGCATAAGTGGTTGACCACACCCACTACCACCCACGATTCCTACACACTATGGTCACATTGGGGTGTTTCAGTGATGATTCTGCTGACTAATGGCACAAATGAGAATTGTGTTTTTCCTGACAGGCACACTTTTTTTATTTTTTTTTATTTTCCTGAATTCATGCAAGACTGAAAAACCAACTATATAGTACTTTTATGTTTCCCATCATTTTCTATTAAAATGTAGAGCAACATGTGCAACACTTACACCCTAATTCTTTCTAAAATAAAAACTGCAAATTTGTTTCTTAAAAAAAAAATCCAGTAATCTGACTGAAATTCGACAATAATCCATAAAAAGATTATGGAACTGCAGGGAAAAAGTTACTAATGCACTAAAAAAAAAAAACGCAATTCTCTGAGAAACGCCCAGTATGCAAACCAAAAAGCCTTCGTGAGCTTCCAGCAAATTACTATTCATCTCTAAAATTAAGGTAGCTTTACAAATGTTTGCAGTGAAGATAAACAAGAATCACAATCACTAGCCTATATATACATGCCGACGGGGGGCATAAAGAGGGAAACTAAATAGCTTTTTAATTAAGTTCTAAACCACAAACAAACAAGCTTCTAGCAGAGTCTGTTTTCTGCAAAATGGAAAACGGGGGGAATACACGGCATGCTAGACAGTCTGTTGTCATTATCAGTCATATTTTCCCACACTCACTTCACATAGCGGTGTTTCTGCTCCAGCTTCCAAAACAAGTGAGCGCCCAAAACAAGAACCTATTGTGATTTATGGTCAGCGACTGCAGGGGAATCCCAAAAAAATCTGATGACTTCATGACGCTAGACGCACTCACTGCAAGAGAAAATGGTACCAAATCACTGAGGTGTCCACTTCATTTTGAAATCCCTACCTCTGCAATTCAGCGTAAGTAGTAATACAATCCATTAGCACTCAATGAGGTTAAACTGACCCAGAGCTCACGGCTTCCCCCCTCACCCCCCCCCCTCCGGGGTCACAATGTAGAGGCCATGGCCGGCCCACTCCCCTACAGCACCGTCCCCTCACGGACATGCCGGCCAAACAAACCTCGCCCTTGTTTCCATGACAGCAGACACAAGCCCACACATTTTCTTGTTGTTGTTTTTCTGTGGGCCAAAAACCCATTAAGGATGGTCTGCCAGCGGCGTTTACGCTCGGAAAATAAACCGGGAATTTGCTCAACTGTGACTGCATTTCTGCTTTGCAGAGAAGCATCTGCCAAATAAACAGATGCAAATGTAACGCGCATTTGGTAGAGCTCCAGAGCCGTGGGTTTGCTTTCTAACCGCGCTGGTTTGGGTGTTTGTAGCTTCTCCCCATGGTTATGAGGGTTTCCTCTGGGTTCCCTCTCATAGCCCAAAGACATGTAGATAGGTGCTATGCATGTATGCGCCCTGTGATGGAATGCTATGTCATACTGCTTTGTGTCCCATCTTTCATTGGATAGCATCAATGCCCCGCATTGGACCAGCAGTTATGGAAAAATGACAGATGACTGAATGGAATACATTCTTCCCATAAACTATCAAATATGGAAAATGTGATTCCTTGATATTTGCACAATTAAAAGGAAAATAATTTTAATTAGAGCTGGGCGATATCGATATTATACCGCGCATGAGCAATAATCACCAGGGCTTCAGATGACGGGCAAAACATCTGGCCAGCTTTTCAGTACTATACAGATGTTTATTTACAGCCACAATTTGTTAAGCAGATTAGTAGCGCACCTAAAACATTAATGAGGTATTTTATGACGGTCAAAAGTTAGTAATCAGTATAAATTCAGCATATCTTTATGTTTAATAAATGTGTCGTACTTTAAACTGCAAAAAGTACAGCACTGATGTATACCAAACCAGGGTATACCAAAGCGTGTGTGGTGTGCTCCGCTAACCAAATTTAATTAACATAAAGGTACACCAAGTTGTTACAGAATACTAACTTTTGGGTGTCACAAAACACATCTCATTAATATTTTAGCACGCTAATAATTTGTTTGACAAATTGTGAGCGTAAATAAATGTCTGTATAGTACTGAACAGCTGGAGCCCATTATCTGAAGCCCTGGTGATTACTGCGCAGGTAAGATATAATATGAATGTGATATCGGCCAGCCTTAGTTTCAATGATTAAAATAAATGACATTTTTACACTAAAACGGAAGTGAAACTATCTGGTTCAAACTCTCTGGCAGTTGGATCCCACTATAATGTCCCCATAAAGAACAATTCCTTGTGTATCGTGTTAAAGAACAGTAGTATACTACCAGTGACATTGGTGGGGGTCTCTGAGACCCCACTTTCCCTCATTTTGGTCACCCCCCCCATCACCTTTTCCTGTTATGGTACACATGGAAACAGGTAGGACCTATATGTAATATATGTTCACCACCAGTCTCGTTCAGTTCCTATTTTAATTTAATCAGAGAGAACAATAAAGTGGACTCTTTCAACAGTCAGGTCAGTATTTACCACCAACATAACACACAGGCAAATTAACAGTTCCATTCACACTCCCTGTCACACCAAATTTGACTGATTTCTCAAAACAGAAAGATGCTTTAGTGCAGAGTCATGAAGCCAAGTGTAGGTGTAATAACAATGATAACAGTGACACTTCAATGATGCAGGCTGGGAAATTCTCTTTGCGCTTATTTCATCTTCCTCTCCATGAGACAAAGACAAATATATAGGTGAGAGCAAACTTGGCAGCGAAGGGCAGCCACCTGCAGCGGCCCCCATGGAGCTGGGGGTTAAAGGCCTTACTTAAGGGTCCACAAGCATCACTATTCTGCCAAAGCCGGACTTGAACCTGTGACCCCCAGCCACACACTGCCTCCATTGTTATTAATCGGTGATTGACAGTTCTGTATGGGTATGGTAATCTTGCAGAACTCAAAATGATTTGATTGCTATGGAGCCTCAGTGAAAAATCATACAAGTTTCTAAGTAACATAATAATAATAATAATAATAATAATAATAATAATAGATACTTTAATGATCCCCGTCGTGAAGCTGGGTTTGAATCGGTGACTTTTCGATTACAGGCACACGGGCTTAGCCGACTGATCCACACGCTGCCCCCAACATCAGTGAGACTGTTGTATCTTTAAAATATTTTTATGCTTGCTTTTTTGATAGTTGAGTTGTTTCACTCACTTTCTAAAAGGTGTCAGCACTTCTGTATTCCAAATTGGGTGTTTATACAAACAAAATGGCCGTTTAGCTTTTCACAAAGGACTTTGGACTAATACAGAAATGTATTAATACTATCCATTCATCCATCATCCAGGCGCTTTTCCTAGTCAGGGCCAAGAAGAAGTGTGAAGACTAACTCAGGATGCCAGTCCCACATGGGCACAGGCCCGTCTGAACCCCACACAACAGGGAAAACAACGCACCAAGGCACAAAAAAAAAACATAAACTGAAATAAAATAAAATAAAGAAAACAACATAAAAAGACACCTAAATGGAAACTATAAATATTGCTTCTGAAACTAAAAAATAAAATTTAAATAATCAAATACACACAGCTACCGGTTTTAGTACATCATCTTTCCGTTTATCTTTAATCACCATTAGTAATACATGGAATATGTTTTGCCTATTTTGAGGACATAATGTACACTATGCATTCATCTGAAGTTTAGGCACATAAAACAGCTGTCCAACTAATCTCTAGAAATAAAATAACTAAAACATAAAAATTAAAATATATAACAGCTAAACAGAAATATTTAAAATACAAACTGAAAACTCAATGAAAATTAAGCTGGATTTCAAATGGAAATGGAAAAATAATATAAAAATAAGAAGTAAATTTAAAAATAATAAGTATAACAATATAACAATATTACTGCTACACACACAAAGAGAAGTGCCACACAATAATCATAATCATTTCTATTGTCATTTCTAAAGGGTTGCTAAATTTCAAATAAATACTGCATATTTACAACCGTGACCCTCCCATTGCCCACATTATTTAGCATATTTTATGTGTCTGCAGGTGGTAAAAAAAGAATATTTTATATATATATATATATATAAATATATATAATTTTTTGATACAGAACTTCAGATAAACACCTCAGTATACCCGACAATGGTTGAAAGTTTATACCAATGTCTGAATATCTTCAAAAAAATCTAATCTTTAAAAGGGTGATGTTGCCTGTGGTTTTTTTTTTTAAAAGGGGGCGGGGAATGGCTAGAGATATAACTGAATGGTCATTTGTTTTTTTGCCCCATAAATTTTCTCCCTTTTTGGTCATTATTTTAAGAAAAGATTTTCCAGCAGATGTTTAGTGCTTTTCAAAAAATGTATCCAAATGCATACGTGTATATTACACATATACTGTACATATATACCTTGACAAATTGATCCAAGTTTGCCGAAACATAAAAATATCAATACAAGTCAGCTGTCTTTTGCCATTCAAAAATTCTGTCTCTGAAAACTGAATAGACTTTGTGGAATAGTACCCAGAACCAGATTGTTATGGAATATTTTAGAGAGCTTTAACAGACTTGTTATTTTTGTCAACAGTCACTCAATGAACAGGAAACCAGCTTTAATCGTAATCTGTCATCAGTTTCACAAACTCCCACATACTCACACTTCATGGTGATGCTTCCTATTTTCTAGGGTCTCTCTTACCTGAATACACTTGCTGTAAAACTGAGAACTAAAAGGATAAAAACAAAGATCACTTGGCAGTGCTGCAGTGCCCATTTCCAATGTAAAGCCGACCCCTGTGGCTGATATGGCGGCCAGACGAACGGAGCCCCGAGGTTCCCTGTGTTCAGTCTGCCAGTCAGCTGAGGGGAGTTCCATCTTAACCACAGCGTGCCGAGCTCTCCGTGTCAACAGCGAACCAGTGGAAAGCGCGACACAAGGCAGGCGCCCAAAGACAGAGGACACACTGCACGGTGTTCGCCATGCATTCCACAGAACTGCATTGGTCCACTGTGGTTCATAGTTGTATGGGCACTGCTTCCCAGGAGCATCATCTCCAGTGACTTCTTACAAGGGCTCAGGTTTGCATGCTGCATTTTTCCCCACTGGCAGCTGAAGGCTTTTTGGGTCTGAAATTACCTCTGGAAAATCAGCAGTAAAGAGTTCAGCAGCTTCCCTGGAAAGTTGTGCCGTAAGCAAAATTTGGTAATTGCTTGATAACTCCTACAGACTTCTTCTTCTTCTTCTTCTTATTATTATTATTATTAAAACAACAATAATAACTCTTCCTTGAAACTTTATAATTCCTTACAACCTCCTTCGAGAAACTGTCCAATTACCCAATTAGGAATTTTTGCATTCAGATTTTACACTAACTACCCCACAAAGGGGTGCAAAACCATTTCAAGCCAAACATTGGCAACTATATGGTGGTGCCTAGACACAAAACAGACTAGCAATGAAAGCGGAAAACAAACCAGATTAAAGAAAGAAAATGCTAACATCCTTTAAATGCCTGAACGATAGTATAGATCATTACATGACAGAACATTCATTCAGCTAAGATGTCACTCTTCCTTGGGCAGAAGCACTAACACATTCCATTTTCCTTCCTTGTCTGGAGTATTTCACTACATAGTTATAAATATTTACCTTTTGAATAAAACAGGACCTATCCTAGAACAAGCAAATGCTTCCTGGGCAAATGTGTCATATTTATCAAACGTGCTTCTTGTTAAAGCCAGGTTTTGGATCTGGTAGTTTTAAATAGAAAGCCATTTTCACATTTAATCAGCAAATCCAGGTCAGAGGTTGATTTGTCAGCCTAAAATTGAGAGAAGGGGATATTTTTTTGGGTCTTTCATGATTAAATGTAGAAGTCTTCAGTTCCAGCGGGTGAGAAAATCAAAGTTAAACTCACACTTACTTTCATTCAGTTGTAGCCATTTTCCTTGCTCAATGAAGACATGCTGGGGTGATCACATTCATCATTCATGATGGTTACACTAAAGCCAGTTTCAGTGCCCCACTTCTCTTTCACCCATTCAATCATTTAAAGTCCATTAACTGGCCTCTGAACACAAGAAAACTCTTCATTCATAAACCGCTTGCCTGAAATGTGTCATCAGTCTACACCTACTTACTGCACTACATATTTTGACAGAGCCTCATATCAAACTGATTGAAAGATGGGTAGTGATTATATGAAAGATCAAAGAACTTTTACCAAAAAATTGAGAAAACTTTCCAATAGTATAAAGCAATATAAAACCATTATTTAAACAATTGTGAAATGACAATTTTGGAATTTACAAAACCTAAAGGCAAAGCAAGAAGCTGCCCCGACTGACAAGATATTAGCGGTCGGACCCAGCAACTCAACATGCCTGGATCTGTGCAGCAGGCCTGGCACAAAACACGCTGCCGATTCTTGCTAAGTTGGGGGGGGGGGGGGGGGGTGGGGGGGCTTTCACATTCATGTCCACACCTTTCACTTCCATCCTGGACCACTGGCTGCTCCCTCTATTGTTCTGCTGCCCTGGCTGCCTTTCCTGTCAGGCAATGCCCTCCCATGGCTTTGCCAACCCACTGTGATTGCTGCCAGACAGCCTAAACTGAAGCCCAGACAGAGGCATTAAGGTGCAAGGGTCATGTGCCCAGCGCTATGGACATGCTACATAAAGAGACTGAAGGGCTCCTTGAAATTTCTCCTACATTAGAATTAGAATGATAGACAGAGGTGCACAGCTTCAGTCAGGAAACACAGTCTTGGGTAAGAATGAACCACTTCTGATTAGCTCAAGCCGAAAGGCTCATTTAGAAATAGAGGGGTGGTGATTTTTAAAGGAAAGGCTTTAACAGCATGGAGAACTGACTCTAAAAGTTTCATGCCTGCTTTGATAAAAAACAACTCCAGAGGGCCAGAATGAAGACAAACATCACTTCACTGCTTCATGACACAAACAACATGACTTCAGCGGGGACTATTCATCTGCTTCAGGCTACTTCTGAGACTTCAAGAATTCCTTTAGTGTAGACATCATGTAATGACTTCCCACAACAGCAAAGAAAAAATAACATTTTTTTTTAAGTTGGGACTCTCAGACCCTGTTAAATCTATGACTTTGCAAGAAAACATAATGCAAATATCTGTCCTAAGTCAACTGCTTTCAATGGGTTTTCATTGAATCTTTTCCCCATCTGATAACTGATATTTTGTTTTTCTCAAAGACATTTAAGGTTACACAGTGCCCAACATTCACGGATATTAAAGACATCACTCCTCGTTGGTTTATGCTTCATGTTTCCCCATAACAAACCAATACTCAAAGTTTTCCACTGTAGGTATTCCATCTATTTAAAGGCACATCCTCCTCAGCAGGAAAAGGCTCACTGGGCAAATGTGCGAGTGGCTCGAACCGCTCCCTCTTCCCCTTCCCCTCCCAATAAAACTCCCCAGACCACACAGGGCAGGCAGACGGCTGCGTGGGAGCAGGAAACAGAGTGCAGCTGAAAAATGACCCCCTCACACATGCATGCACACGCGGGCGCACGCACACACACACACACACACACACACACACACACACACACACAAAACTACCCAACACAGGCTACTGCAGCCCTCTGAAGCTCAGATCTGCAGCAGTTAAACATCTGAGTAAACAGCTAAGCTGTTTTTTGGCATACTGAAACTGAGTCATTTCTTACATCAACATGAAATGCCACCAGATTCAAAATGAGAGATAAAGTGAGAGAGAATAACTGAATGAGAGACAGGTGGGAAAGGCTGAAAATATGAATAGCTGTGCAGAAATCCAGAAGCACCCGGCCTGGCTTGGCTGGGGCATGCAGAGCCTGTACAGGCAGTGTGGCAGCTGGAGACCATCCAGACAAAAGAGGTTAGGGGATGATGTCATGCGGATAGATCAATCACTAACCAGCTGAGGGGCAGGTAGTTAGTGGGGGGGGCTCACACCTCCTGTCCTCATAAAGTGTTATTTATCCTCCCAGTGCCCCTCGGTCCCTCTCTCATCTCGTCATTGTTTTTTAATAACCTCCTCTTCCACGTTTAGCTGCAAGCAGTCAGATAACCAGCATACTTCAAAACAAATGATATATATGTACCTGCAAAAACAGAAAAGTAACTTACCGACACTGACAATCTGATAAAACGGCACAAAGTCACTATTCCAGCAAACCTTCAGCACAGCTGAAGCTGTAAAATAATCTATAAACACTGATTTCCAAACCACCCGAGGCAGGAAACATGAATAATTCTTTGCTGTACCCAGCATTTCAAAACAAGCACTCCCTTTCCTGTGCTTCACGTTTCAGTAAAGCAGATTATTCATGGCTGACTATAAAGCAGACCTATCTGGTGTGGCCCTTTCTCCCTGCCGCAGATGCCGGCCCCTGGGTCTGTAGGTCACCCCAGGCTGCACTCGTACCGCTAAGGCACCTTATAGCTTTCAGTCGGCAACTTCGAGAAAATGTGACAGTTGGGCAGCTTCTCTTGTTTTTGTCTTGGCTTTACAAAAGCGGCAGATTGTGGAGGAGGAGCTGGCTCTTCCCGTTTCTCTAAGCCACAGCTGAATTTTTTTGTTTATTTTATTTTTCCCATAGTACCCAATACAGGAGTGCCCTCCCATTCCTGGACTGCGACAGCATACTGACGGTGATTCTCTGTGGATGAAATGGGGCACTAGCAGTGGGCAGTATTAACAAAAACTAATCACATATATTTGTATCTAAGATTCAAAAGTA
Source organism: Paramormyrops kingsleyae (assembly GCF_048594095.1). Lineage (NCBI taxonomy): Eukaryota > Metazoa > Chordata > Actinopteri > Osteoglossiformes > Mormyridae > Paramormyrops > Paramormyrops kingsleyae. The sequence goes on along the minus strand of NC_132802.1, from coordinate 22,080,677 downwards.
TAAAGCATAACCCTTACCAAGGCAGCAAGCATTTACATCAATGAAATACATGTACTAATCTTTTTAAAAAGGTGTGTTTTTATTATTCATTATAAAAATCCATTTCCATTTAGCTTGATGGTATAACTGCCATCTTTTGTTAGATTATTAATATATATTCAGCTGGACAGAGACATGTTTTTTTGATAATAACTGTGTACTTAGCTTGATAAGAATTGTTTCACTGACATGTTTTATTAGATTAATAATGTGTATTTAGCTAGATAGTGACATTTTATGGATTATAACTATATAATTAGCTCCACAGAGACGTTGTATTGATTATTACCCATATATTTAGCTCCAGATAGACATGTTTTATTCATTATTACTGTATGTTTAACTGATAACATGTTTGCTTAACCATCATGATTATAATAGTTATCATCATGACAAATCAATAATTTTATTTTTATATTATAGGATTTTCTTTTGCCAATATGCATTTAATTGCAGACCTAATTATATTACACATAATCTAAATTTTTAGGCACAGACAAAAGCAGTACTTATAAATACTACAATGCTTCAGTTGTATATGGAGAACTGTTGTGTTACAAGCATTTGTATGAAAGGTACGCAGTTAACAGGAGTTCCAGTTAACAGGAGTTCCAGTTAACAGGGGTCTGCACTGCAATCCGTAGTACTTCTCGCAGTGGGCAGTATTGTGTAATTTGCTGCCTATTGAAGCATTACAGCTGTTGTTTAAGCTACGGTATGGCAGTTTATCTCGTCTTGTCTAAAATATCTGAATGGAAATTTATCTGTGCAATTAATGTTGCCTAAGCAAAAACTATGTATGAAGCTCTCAGACTCCCAGAGTCTTTGTAGGCTTTGAAAACATGTCATCAAAGCATATTCACCAATATGGTTTTGTCTATTGTCCATTTAGACAAAGCGCACATGAATCTTCCTTAGACTCCCAGTGAAGCACCGTGTCAGTGGGGGTCTATGGGCTGTATTTATCCTGGGTTCAAAAGGAAAATTAACGCGCATGTTGTCGAGACCAACACCCCGTGAAACAACCAATGCTGTGGTTCAGTTAGTAAGATAGATATTTTTTAATTGCAAAATGAAATGAATTCACATTGACAAATTGAATTCTTTTAGCAATTTTATGGGGAAAGCCATACTTTCTTGTAGCAAGTCATTCCCATTCCCTAGGTTTACAGCTTTGGGGGGGGGGAGTTCAAGTGTTTCTTTTAATGACAGTAGTTAATTAATATAACAACTGAACTAAACATCGGAACATTTATTTTTATGATAACTATCCACAAAGTGTGCAGCTTTTGTCACTACGGTGTATCTTTCTGGGCTTCTGGAAGATAGGGGAAACACTGCTCTTTATCAGTCATTCTTATTTATTTTTACACAGAGATTGTTGTATGTGGTACTGTATACTATCTATTTATATTTTCTTGTATGCTTGTGTAATGTGAAGTACTACAAACAATGAACTTCGGCATAATAAGTTTTCTGATTCTGATATTCAGACAGTAAATGGCAATAATAATGGCAATGATAATACAGAGTAACCTAACAGTTTAAAGTAGTAATCCTTAAGACCTCTTAGTACTTTAGCTACCAAGTACTAAGTACTTGTACTTTAGGTACCAAGCCAAAAATACCCAGCAAAAATGAAGAGGGAAACTGATGCGTTATTTTACACACCAACAGGTAGAACATGCAACCAGGAGGAGATGGATTCAAATCATAGAAGCAGCCTGGCAGAAAGCTTTGTAAGATAAACGGACAGAGCGGTGTAGGCATACAGATGTAAGCTATTGAAAAGCAGGCACCTGCTCGACAATGAAGCCCTTATATTTCAGACTACAAACTCCTAGGATGGAATAAGCAGCTAGCATATTGGTATTCTGCACTTTTATTGAGCAGGGCAAACGAATGTACAGACTCCCACGATAAAGGAGTTACGAGAGATGTCACAGCACACTGAAATCAGCCGGAATTGTACTCAGTGAGTAGGTTTACCGTCCTCTAATGTCAAGATGATTGCACATTCTGAAAATGTAAGAACGTCCCGTTCCATTCGTTTTTTTTTCTCGATATTAAAGTGTACATGTTGTTTCACTTTACCAGTGTTTGCATTTCGTTTCAGTTGCAGTATGAGAATACTTGAAAATGTCCTTAAAAAAATTACACTCTGATGACAGCTGCAGAAATTGATGGTCTTCAAAAAAAAATGAAATACAGACCTTGGTAAAACAATGGATGTGGACAAGTCACTTACTGTATATTTCCTACATTTCAGGGAAAAAAATGTTTAAAAAAAAAAAAACCTAAAGGGGGCTAATTTTTCTCAACCTCATGTTCCTGTTTTCACTCACATCCTCCACTTGAATGGCACAGATCACCTTGAATGTGACACCAGCAGCCGAGATGGCTTGAAGAGCTACGGGCTTGTGTAACATGAACCCCCCAAACACCCCCTCCCCCACCACCCAGGTCATCTGGAGACCAGCAGAAGGATAAACTGCCATGGCTCCAGTTGAGCAGACAGCCGGCTAAAGAGTGAAATGAGCATCTTGGTCCTCAAGCACCTGAGCATAATAAATGATGCGATAAAGATATTTAATTTTCCTATTCCAGTCAATATCTCCCGTGTGGCTACATCATCAGATGACCAGTGGGTATGGAAGCATGTGTTTTACATGTGTACGCAATATACATATCAGAAACCGCAAGATTTCTGATAAATGGCAACTAAATATTCCAGTAAAGCATTTTACATATGACAAATATGATAAAATAACCTATAAAAGATTTTCCAAACCACCAGGCAGAAAACATAAACTCTCAGTTGAACGTCAAAAAAACAAACAATCACTCCCTGTTCTTTGCATTAAATCAGATTTCTCCTTGAAATATTTATCTTGGGTAAAGTTTTTAAAAAATGCTTAACAATTCCATGATTAAAAACTGCATGGCTCTATGGGTCTCTCATGGTTGGCACAGTAATCAATGCACACGTGCCCTTAATCAAGGCCCAAATTCTGCTGCATCGGTGCCAGCAAAATAGCTAACCCTACATTCTGACCCCAACCTTCTTGTACAAATGACAAATAAAGTATCATTCTTAGGAAATGGCCCCACAACTTTTTGAAGGGAAAATTACTCAATACAGAAAAGGAGTAAAAGTACAACAGAGGCAGATAGAGCTCTTCACCTAGAATCACAAATCCAAAAGTACAGCCCAGGCTCCAAATGGCTTGGTGAGCAGGTGGCTTCATTTAGCACAGCACCATAACTTCTTCTGGCTCCAGAAGACTGTCCCCACCCAACAAAGTTTGAATCATGACAAAACGCCTGCCGGCACACATGCATGCACCTACATGAAAGCTATGGAAAATATATGAAAGCATAGTAGAGTGGAGGGTTTCCAACTTCCTAATTCATCGCTGCTACGGCTGAGTGTAAAGAGAACTGTTCTAAATAGCTGACCGCAGTGCACACTGCTTACAAACTGTTAGCACAGTTGAATCAGGTGAGTGGCAATGTATCGAATCTCGATGGGTAGTAAATGTCCACAGATCACTTACATACTTCAGGCAGTAGCCTCCAAGATATAATTGGAAGGAATTATGGAATAATGGACATGGAAGAAAAATCATCTCATGAAAACATACATTTACGCTAACAGTGCCACATCCTGCTTGCTAAAATCAAATCCAGTGGTTCGGATGGCATCTCACCTTCTTATTCATACAGGAATGAGGCCTTCATACTTCTCCCCAGGAGAAGTAAGATCTACAACTCAAAAATGCATGCCAGGACACTGTTTATAGCATTCTCCTGTCCAAGTCTCTCAAAGCTTCAAAAGTTCCCGCAAACACATGCGTGACTTGGAGTGTCTGCACAAAACACTGCTGCAAGCAATCATGATTTCAAACGCGTTCACACATGCTGCCTGACATACGTGCTATCCAAACGAAACGTTATATTCCATAATAGGAATGGAGCATACTTGGTCTTAAGAAATGGCATGAATGATGACAAACCCTGGGCATTACCCTCACACTATATGCTGACGCTCAATCCATGACATCATGTCTGCCCATGTAAACAACCAAATAACAAAAACAGCACTGGAAAACCAACGGCAAGTGTCACACCAAAAACAAGAAATACATGTTTGTGTTTTTAGTCAACAGGGACATTGCGGTTTGCTTTGTTTAAGCTGTTGGACTGTGAAGTTTCAGCTGTACACTGTATCCATAAGGTATAAGAGTGATTGGCCTGTGGCCAAGGCTAACCTTTTTATTGGCAGTACGAAGATCACAGCTAGCTGAGCACACACTGTAACACAGTTGCCCCATAAGCAAACAAACACAGTACGAACAACGGCTCTAACCTTGGAGTGGTGGCACAATTAAATGGGGGCGTTTGCCACCCACCAACATCTGAGCTAAGTGTGACCATCAAAGACAGCGTTCTGGTGTAACCACATCAGTAATGATGCAGGGGACAGATGCTGACATAAGAAAGGTGAACAGTCATTTACAGTTTACATTCTTGGTTGTACATTCCACAACCTTGGTTAGGGACTATAAGAGCTGTTCAATAAAATAACAAAATTAGTTTACTTACTGGTAACAGTGATATAGAAATTTTGACTGATACCGCTAACAGATATATTTTTGTGCATTGTTGCTGATACTGATACCAATAACTGGCTAATCTCTAAGCCACATGCTAAGCGGGGGTGGTGTGTTGGCAGTGACACGTGGTGAACATTCCAGCACAAATTAGCAAAATGATGTTACATGTTTATCATTATTATTATTTTAGAGAAAGCAAAGATCAATATGAAAGACTGAATGAAGTATAAAGATGTTGGAGGATAGTGCTTTGAAACCTCTTCAAAGTAGTGAGCAAGCTGATGAAATTCTTCGTTCTTCACCAATGCAATCATCCCTGTTATTTTAGCAGTTGTGTCTTTAGCTCTGGTACTGCTGGCTTTGAATACTGATAAAGAGTAATTATCAGCCGGCAATATTGGGCAAGACTTACACATAAAAATGACAGCTATCGTGATTTTGAATGGATATCAGCCGATACTTGTACGTTAACCAAAATATCACGCATCTCTAACAGTACTGCTTAAAAATGCCCTCCACAAATCAAGATAGTCAAAGAAATAACCAATCACCCAGCACAAGTTGCAATACAGATGGTTTAACCGTTTTCCTTGCTACACTGTCTGTGTTCTCAGTGATACCTATTACTGTTGGGTGGTATGATCAAAAATTTGTGTCACCTCCCGTGACCCTGAATAGGATAAGCAGCTACGGAAAATGGATGATTTTTTTTTTTTTAAATAATGTTTTTATTAATTAATATAAAACCATTTACATTTATCCTGATAGTATAACTAACATGTTTTATTAGATTATTTTATTTTATTAGATATTCAGCTCAATAGTGACACGTTGTATTGATTGTAACGGCGTATGTAGCGTCATAAGAATTGCATCACTGACATGTTTTATTAGATTAATCATGTATATTTAGCTATATAGTAATATGTTATATTAATTATAACTGTTCATCAGTTATTATTACTGTATATTTAGCTTGGTAACAGCATGCTTGCTTAACTGCCATGATTTTAATAAGCATTACTGTGATAATTTGATAATATTGATTTTGCTTTACCGGTATGCATTTCATTGCAGACCTAATTATATTACATCTAGTACAAATTTTCAGGCACACACTGAAGCAGCAGTATAGTAGTATATCAAAAATTAATACAATAAGGGAAAATAAAACTAGCATACTGGATGAACCAGTATACTGGCCAGCACTAATACCCATAAATCCAGCAGAAGAAACAAAGCAAAACTGAGCATGATTCCAGAAAAGGATGACGACGGTTCAGTTCACTCAACCACCGCTCGTGGCAGTCCCAAGCGGAGCTGCAGGATTGACGCACGTTTCGGTGTTGCTCTGCAAGCATATCGCGGCCCCATCTGGCAATGAGACAGACGATGTGAACGGGGGCCATCACATCGAAACTAATGTGAATGAGCCCAGAATGAGGAGTGGCGAGGTTACGGGACACGTACCAACACTCATTTGTCACTCGACACTTGAGTCAAAACTGAGGTGTGAGTAAAAAGCAGCCGCAAATGACAAAGTTCTGCGGTCGGGACAATCATCGCTGTAACTCTGGATCTTCGTTAGGGTGCCAGTGCAACACGATGATATGCATTATGCGATTTGTCATAGTCTTAAAGTCTACGGCACAAAATTTTAAATGCTCATTTTCCCCAATAAAGTGCCATTTATTGCAATTTTACCTCAAATGTTTAAAATCCTATTAAAAGATAGATATTTTTATACTCAATGACCTTTATTACAATTTTCACATACTTTCCCAAATTATGCAAGCAGAGACTTACAGAAGGACATACCGTTGCGTATTGCTCCCAGAGTTACTAAACTATTTGCCCTCCATGCATTTGAAAAAAAGCAGACATTATAATTTCCGTCTTTCGGGGAGCTCATTCTGCATCCAAACACTAGCAGACTTGGGTAATTTAGGTCCGAAGAGTAAAAGTCCAGACCAAGATTTTGTTTCAACCGAGCAGTTGAGAGTCACAGTCACTCAACTGGTTGGTTGAAACAGAATCCCGGTCTGGACTTTTACTCTCCGGACCTGAATTACCCAACTCTGAACACTAGTGACAATACAAGATGGACAGGACATTCTTTTAAAACTGGTCTAACTCCATTTCCGTCACCACAACAAACTATGCCTGGGAAGGTGGTTGTCAAGTCGAACCCGGTGGGGTTCATGGCATAGCACTACTGAACAGAATACTCAACCTAAAATATCACACCTCAATCAACCACTTGCAATAATAAAGAAAATCATCATAATTTTCCCTGAAAAAAGCAAGAAAGCAATTAAAGTAATACATATGAAGGGAATATGTGGTCACACACCCAGTCTTCTAGTAACAGACGCCCTTTTCAGTAACTTTCAGACAAGCACAGAGAAGGAATGTGTGCTGCATTGCAGGTCTGGACTGCGGGTCTGCTGGCTTACCTGACTATGCGGCTGCATGTGCGCAGCCTCGGCCTCCGGAGACTCCCCCGTGGCCCCGGGGCCCCCATCAGCCTCGGCCGTGGCCCCGTCGTAGCTGCTCCGCCCCGGCTGCTCCGTGCCAGACTCATGCATCATGACTTCAGGACCTGAAACAAGCCCAGATGAGCCACGGGTGAAATAATTGCTGAATAACTGTTGAGACACCCTGGGCTCCTTTTAACCCCAGCCAACTGGTAAACGTGTCATTTCCGTCCACAAAGTTGTTTTTTTCTCTCTCTTATTGCAGGTTTTCCAGCCCTGCATTTCGCTGACTTCACAGCTCATCTTTGATAGCGCTTTGACTTGCTGGAAGGTGTGTGCTTAGTCTTTCTTTCCACGTGGTAATAAATTGTTTTATTTCCAGCTTGGTGACGGTCACATCTATACCGGGTCAAGGGGAGGTATCGGCTGGCCAGGCAACAAAAGCAGGGGAAATTACCGACCTCTGCGAGATGGCACTGAAATTAAATGCAGAAAAACAATACGATGAAATGTTTCAATATGATTTGTTTTGCAGTGGAAAAAGATACTCGTTCATTCTACTTGAAACTATTTACACATATGCGGGAAAAGACACACACACGTAGAGTATGCTCTTTTTAAAAACACTTAAAATACTGACATTTCTAAAATTCAGCCACACAAGCATCCTGGAAAGTCAACTGAAAACAAAAATAACACTGCAAGGAGAGCCTAGTGGTATGTTCTCAGTCTGAAAGGAGATAATCACCTTCTGTTTTTCTCAGGCTCATACTGCAGCCTTGTCAGGCCATTACTTCATGACCTTATAATATTCCACCCATTTCATTTACTGGACGCGGAATATCGGAAAGAGGACCAAGGGAAGATGGCTGGAAATAAACTATGGGGTAAGCTGAACCAAATCAAACCAAAACTCCCTCTGCCCCCATAATTACATTAAATAAGGAATAGAATATAATACGTAAAATCATAAAGTTATTTCTTTGTTGATTACACAGGTTCAGGTGAAGTGAAGTGAACTTCATCATCCTATCTACAAACAGGCGCAGTAGTATTACAGAGGCACAAAGACTACACACAATGGAATACTGCAGGTGTCCAGAGCTGAGAGAGACTCTCATTTCCACCATTACCTTGTTTAATATGAATTCCGAAAATTAATTTCCAGATGTATAAACAGCGAAGATCTACAGGTCGCATTGGGAAGTGAAAAAATATCATACATCTGATTTCAGCTAATCCTATTTCAGTGATTTCATACATCTGATTTCAGCTAATCGTATTTCAGTGATTAAATGCATCTGATTTCAGCTAATCCTATTTCAGTGATTTCATACATCTGATTTCAGCTAATCCTATTTCAGTGATTTCATACATCTGATTTCAGCTAATCGTATTTCAGTGATTAAATGCATCTGATTTCAGCTAATCCTATTTCAGTGATTTCATACACTACTGAAAGTATTTTAATAGTCCTTTAGAATAATCCCTCCTCTGAAGCTGCCTGTCTGCAAACCTTTTCAAAAACACCTCTATTACTATTAACTGAAAACAGGATTGCTAAAATTCCTCTGAAATCAGTAACTTAGAGCTCACATGGAAATTGTTTCTTCACCTTGTGGTTTGGATGCATCCTCAGCTGACTGAACAGGCTGTTAATATGTGTAATAATTTAATGGCCATAATAAGTTTTATGACTTCTTTGTTTCAGCTTATGCATCTATGCCTTTTATATATACAATAACACATAGAGAATCTAAGCATCTCAACCATACAACTAAAAGTTGTCCTTTAATTTATCTTCAGACAAAGATATTTACTTTAGCTGGATATTAAATACATTACTGTAGTCTGAACCTCACACAGTTTGTGATATGTATACAACTCAATGCAACCAGACCTTTTTGCAATTAGCTGTGTCCACGCATGTTAATGGAAGCATATAATTTTTATCACAGGGCTGAGAGGATCATGAAATTTTAGTCAACGATTAATTGTCGTACAAATAATTGTGATTAACGATTTGTCTTTTTCTGTTCATTTTATAATGCTATTACACAGTTCATCATAGTCATAGTTTAATATTACACATAGACCTTATGAAGAAATTAATACAGAATATTGGAACATATAAATAAAAATTGCATTTGCCTTTTAACCTTTGTAAACAAAAAATGTATTGGCCAGATACGACAAACTAAACAAACAAGAAGTTAAACAGTTAGTGTTGTCGCTACTTGATCCGATTCACCTGCCCGATTTTACCTCGCATGTCTGTACCACCTGATGTGCTCATCCTGCCATTTTACTGCAAATCATATAGTCTACATTTGCAGCAAACTAAGCCGGAATTAAGGTAGTCTGAGGGAAAATATATGTGAACAAAGATAAAATCCATTTAAACTGGGGTACCTTAAATCTGAGAAGTTAACTGGCAAGAAATCCTGCATTGTAAAGCATGTATAGACCACCTGGGATTAATGATTTCGTTGACTTAAAACAATCCATTTTCTCTGCTTGTCATTTGAAGTGTTCACTCCAGTAATCTATTTCCAGATTTTGGGTTAACACTTATTACCTAAATATCCCATATCTGAAATGTTAGTTTGTATTTTCATCAGTCAAAATTGCTGCTATCCAACAACATGGTATTTTGGTATACATATAGCTTTGGTTCACTCTAAACTGACATAAAATTTGGTGTATTTTGTGTTTGTTTCAGCCATATTTATATGCAGTGGCACACATAACTGGTACGCAAATGCATATTTATTTTATGTGCATTCACGCTGTCATGACAAGAAGTCAGTGCACATTTTAGCCTTTATACCATGAAAAAAGTACAAATTAGCCACATAAATGCACGGTAATTTCTTGTCATAACAGCGCAAATTCATGTAAAATATGTACGCATTTACGCTACAAGAAATAATCTGTTTGTATCACTCCAAAGCAGTCGGATCAGAAACAAATGGACAAAATAACATAAATTTCTCTTTCACTTTGCTGCAGCATAATAGTGGCAGCCGACAGGAACATATACAGTCATCTCACCAGAACGAGATGCAAAAACACAGTCAGACAGTGCAGACGCTATGCAGAACTTTTAATAAATACGGAACACAAAGAATCCAAAATCGGAATACGCGGCTGATACTCCGGGCTGGTGGAGATCACTCATAAGCTGCCCGTTATGAATCTGAAGTAGTGGAAAAACATACTAATGGGATCAGGCTGGGAGTGGTACAAATCAGGCACAGTGGTAAAAGGTGTCGTGAAGTGTAATGCACCGCATGCGCAGACATGCAAGGTACAAGTAAGGACAGGTGGTATGGATCAGTTCTGAATTGGAATGAGATGATGTCATTAAACAAGCGTGGGTCAAAATGAAATGGAAATAGTTATAGAAATATGACAATTCGGGCTATTTTTATACAGAAGAATGAAGACGATTATAATGATTATACAAAAAATTGCGGTCAGGCGATTATGTAATAATTGTGACAGGTCTTATCACAAGATAGCTTAAGTTAAAAACACACCCACACGCACGTGCGCGCACACACACACACACACACACACACACACACACACAGACTTGGTATCTATATCTTTGTAGGGACTCTCTATTCATTTCTATGAGCATAACCCTAATCCAAACTATGTCAACCTTAACCCCTATCCAGCCCTAACCATAACTAACAAACATAAGTAACAAAAAAAATACAAGTCTATAGGCTATTTTAGTTATTTGAATGCATTGTAAAATTGAGTTTCCTCTTGTGGGGACTAGAAAATTGTCCCCACAGGGTCAAAATAACAGGATTTCACTGTAGGGACATTTTGACCTCAATACATACACATGCCCCACCCCAACAGACACACACACTTTACATCTTACTAGGCCTGCAAATTTTTGTGCCTGTCTAGCTAAAAGAACAATATTCTGAAAAAATATTACACAGTGAACAAAATCATATGTAGGCTAATAATTCCATGTGTAAAGTAATGGCAGCAGGTAACACCAATTTATAATATTCTGAGATAGGGCTAACTGTTAGCTTGTCATAAATCACCACATCCATTAAAGAAATAAATACCACGTAGAAAAAAGAGGCACTTTCCTCTTACCTTCCGCACTGCACATTTCGCAACCATGGCTTTCCTAATGCCAAGAATCCTCAACCCTTATTTTTATACAAGAATTGAAATTGCATCAATGACTGGAAAAAAATTCAGTTCTTGCAAACAAAAGAAGACTCATTCTTTCCTCTTTATTACAGCACAATTTTTATCGATAGACAGGAGCTTTCACATTTTTCTGGTACGAGCACACAGTCCCTCTCAGCTGGAAAATGCACACCAGATATTTGCTTCAAACCGGACTGCTGCCATGGCTACAACAAACCGGTTTCACTTTAGTAAACAAACATGTTGTCTTCAAATGTCGTTTTAACGTTAACCAGGCGGAGCGCATGACAGACTGGAGGGTGACACTCAAAAACAGCGCTAATGTAAACATCAGTGGTGGGCGATACAGCCCAGGCCTGAAGGGGATGCAGGCTCACTCAAACAAGGAACAACTAAAATAAACACCCGGGAAAAGCTCAAGACAAACAGTTCCTGTGCTACACACAGCAAAAAGCTCAGGGCCTGTGTTATATTTCCTGGCGCATCACACAAACTTGCAACGGTGGAGAGTTCTGCCCTGAAGCACAATGTAAGGTAAACTACTCTGAAAAACTGAAGAAAGAAATACAGTTTGTAAATAGCGTTGATGACGCACCGATTTGGGATATAAGCCATTGGCTGGAACGAAATTCCTCAAAGGTTGGAACACCTAGCACACATCATAGAGGTTGAGTAGACAGCGTATTTGGTGGAAATATTTGTACCCTATTTCTGAAAGTATCAAATGAAGGTTCCACAGTTCTGAAGGCCTTGCCCTCCTGAGATCTACTGCATGTAGCCTGCAGGATATGCAGAACACCTCTCGGGCCCTGAAGCTAAGGATGTGATCCTGTAATAACCGACAGAGCTGTTTACTCAAGCTTATGTCCTGCTGGTGATACATGTACAAGAGGTATGATCACTATTTGATATCTTCAATCCACAACCACTCATCTATTACAGGATCAGAGTAATCAGGAGGCCTCGTGACAGGAGGCAGTAGGACACCGTGGAAGGGATGCCAGTGCATCACAGGGCACACAATCCCGCACATGAGCACCTATGGCAGGAAATTTTGAGGCGTCAATTATCCTAGACCACTGTGTGAGGAAACGGGACTATACACAGGAAACCCATGCAAACACAAGAAAAACATGCAAAGTCCAGACACATGGAGCCAGGGGCAGGAATAGAGCCCCCCCACCAGGGGGTGATGTCCCTCCGATAACCGCTAAGCTACAATAGCCAAATGAAAACAGCTTAGCATTGTAGCGCCAAACTCTGCAGAATCTTATGGACCTTTCCACTTTAGCGTGGTAGTGCTTCATGTGTCCATGTTAATAGGAAGCTGTGTACTCATGAAAGAGAACAATAATCACACTATAGTGCCAATATAGGGGCATTGTTCACCATGACACATTTGGCAGAGCAGCTATGCCAAAGGAGTAATGCATGCTGTCATTTCCTTTCTGCAATCCTTCTTCAGTCACTCTGTATAAGTAGACAAATGCGAGAGAAGATTCCATCCAATGACACAACGTTTGTTATCTCTCTCATGGTGGAGATTTATGTAGCTAATTAAAGGCCACCACAGGAAACTGATCATTGACAGCCACTCTATTTCTGATGATGCAAAATGAAAAGCTTTTCAGTTGAAGGTCAAATGTATTGTCAGCTCGAGTGCATTAAATTTCTACACACTCCTCAACACCAAGAACCCACCCTTACTATAAGCCATCACTGCTTAAAAAAAACATAAAGCATTAAAAAGCAGTACGATTTTTAGGATGTTTTAAGAACTAGAACAGCAGAGTTGAATTCATGTGAAAATGTTATTTAAATTCTCTTAACCTCAAGAGGTTCTGAGACATTTCACTAATTTAAGTTCTCAGCCTGCCATTTTCCCCCAAAACAACCTCTTTCCACGTGATCTGTTGTGCAACCACACCTGTTTAAAACAACCAAACATGTTTGATCTTAATATATGACAAATGAAGATCCAACGGTAAATCACTGAAAGCACTGACATCACACACATGCCAATCCACAGTAACCTCCAGTAAGATTATCAGTGCTTTGTTGTCCAATATTACGTTGCTTTAGGTTTACATGGATCCCAACACAGTAACAGCAGTTTGTACCACTAATTTACCTTTTTATTTGTCTTATTTGAACTAACATCTGATTAGTATATTACTAGAGTGAAATTTACATTTGTACTTGATATGCATTACAAATCAGGTTGGACAGTTCTTACTTCTAATGAATCGGAAGCGTATCCTCACTGTCTCTCCAGGTATGATGCACAAGCCCCTTTAAGAGCATAATAAAATATAAATTCCCCTCTCTACGGACGATCCTTTTTGCAAGTTTGATATCCAAATGTCTTATTTATGCCTCTTCTTTCCCAAGTAAGTCATTCCATATTAGATTCTCTCTTATGTTAATAAATGCATAAACTTATTAAATTATAAGCCATTTTATTTAAACTCAGACATATACCCTCTCACATTTAACAAAAAGACTTCACATCATTAAGACCATAATGAAAAAAAATACAGCTATATCCTCCTGAGACCCCACCCATTCATTTATGTCCATTGTAGTGGACATTTTGCTTTTGCATCTATCTTTTCACTGATGTAAGGAAACGTATTTATTCCTGTTGTACACTAAAGAGGACATGCTGTGAAATTAAAAATAAAAATAAATTTGAAAAACTCTAAATTGTAAGATGTCTTATTTCCCCCCCAAAGACAAATAACCTAAAATTGAAAGACACTTTTTTCCTTGGGTCTCGGGAGGATATAGAATGCATCAATGTTGCAATTTCATTATACATACTACTTGGCTAACATGTCATAAACATAGATTCTGGGCAACACAAACACTGGGAATACGGGGAGTGCAGGCTTGGGGGTGGAGCCACTTTGAGCACATCAGGGCCCAAAGCAAAAGCCTGAAAGCAGACATTGCAGTGCTCCTAGCTGCCAGTGCCAACGTGCTGCTTGAAGAGATGAAGCAGAAGGTCCAAAGAGACGGAGTCATACACAGCAGGGAACCTGATACTGGTCCGCTGGGAGAAGATGGCAAAGCATTTGTATTATTAACAGTTCTTTGTCTTCAGAGATGCCCTTATATTCAAGAAGCCATTTCATTATTCAACAGATTACTGTTTTGCATTCTTCTTTAGGGGAGTGAATATGTCTGTGTTATGACCCACAGATTCCCCCAGCGAAATAAAATGAAACTATGAAAACTGTGCAGTACACTTAGTTTTTAAGAAAACTTAATGTCCCGCAACAAAATACTGGATACTGGATCCCCCCCCCCTAATTAAGCTCATCCCAAAGGCTCTATTATGTTGGGAGTGAGGCCATTGTTTCTCAATGGCACCCCCAAGACGGTCCACTTTTTTGCTCCCTCCCATCTCCCTGCCCGGGAGCTCCCTGGAGAGAGCAAAAATGTGAACTGTCTGGAGGTCCCTGAGCACTGTGCAGCCATTGGAGCAAACTGGCCGTCACGGTCTTGGAAGCACCTTAAGATGATGTGACACGGCATGTTTTACTGTTGAAAGTGTCCATCTGTGGCCAAGAAAAGACGCACTGGGTCAGAAACAATTTTGTACTAGCTGTGACCTTCAAATGATGCAGAGCTGGTATTAAGGGGCATAACGTCTGCCAGGAAGATTTCCCACACACCATTACAAGGATGGATGCAGGCTGCTTTTGCACACTTTAGCCCTGCCATTGGCATGCCGCAAAAATAAATTAAGATTTGTCAGATGTGGCTTTTGCCCTACTCTGATTGGTCAGTTTGACGATCATGTATCCACTGCAGCCTCATCTTGTATTTCCTAGCTGACAGGAGGGGAGCTCGGTATAGACATTCCACTTCAAGGCTCAACAAATTGAGTGTTCAGAGATGCCTTTCAGCACACCACTCTTGCACAGAACTGATATGTGTGCTATGGTCCTGTTAGCTTTAAGGAGTCTATTCATTCTCCACTGACCACTCTCATTAAAAAGGTGTTTTCAGCCACAGGACTGTTGCTAACTTGATGTTTTTCTGTTTATTTGTTTACCCCTGGACATCGAGGTGCACAATAATCCCTGGAGAGGCATGGTTTCCAAATTTCTGGAATGACTATACCTAGCAGAAACCCTAACACCACACTCAGCATATCTTAGCTCACATGCTTTATTTATTTTAATAATCAGCCTCTTGATTGACTGAATGCTTTATAAAATAGCGCTGCAGCCACGATTTGCTGTTTGGAGGTTGTATTAACAAGCAAGAGCACCTTGCGAAGTGGCCACACAGTGGTAAGATACAAGAATACGACTGTCTTGATAAGATTGCGGTTGTAGATTTTTAGCTAGAAATCAGTTGGATGACTCATCAGTACACGCAAATCCCTTCTTAATATTTTATTATACACTGAAGGTAAGCTATTATTAATTTCTTTATTTTTCTTCTTTTAAAATGTAAATGTAAATGTAAAATTGTAAATCAAGTGGTTAAAACAGTGCTATATAAGTAAAGACTGACTGATTGACTGTTACAGTCTTGATTTTCACTTCATGTCAATATATCTGACAATTTTACCAATTTTAGATTAAATAAAAATACAATATTTCAGTGTGAATAAATCAAAGGTGTGTCTAAAGGAAGCACAATTCTTTACCCTTGGCAGCATAACCCAAGACACTGCTTACCGAAGCCCATCCTTCTTGCTGTAGTATGTTACAGGTCAGGAACATCTGTCATGTCTTTTCAATGAGACCTCATTTGCTACTTTTGCCCCAGCAGGTACCTCATCACTAGCAGCTATCAGGCCACCAGATGTCTCTTTCCCCCAACGTGAATGCTGCCTTATTATAAATTAGCCTCGCTTTGTAGAGCCTTAAATCTATGGAAAAATTATATAACGGAATATTGGCCACAAAGACATTTTAATTACTTCTGCACAATTAACTGGATCTTGGTTGAAGTTCCATTTAAATTGTAAGAGTGTGGGTGTTAACCCAGATTCAGGTAACCCTTTGACCAGGTGCTTTAAAACAATGAACCACTAACTGAATATTGACTGCGATAATGAAAGAATTTTAAGGAGTGTACTTACTTTTTCACATGACTGTATACAAACAGTTCTGAATTTATTAGATCAAATTGATTCATTTTAGTGCAAGTAGAAATTACAAAAGTAATGAAACAAGCCACTAAAATTAATTATTAGTACTTGGGGAACATTTAAAAGAGTAAAACTAAAGGTACATGCAGGAACAAAGAGCTACAGAAACACTGGGAGTTTCCAAGGTCCAATAGCAAAGTCCAGGACTACAATGCAAACTCACTGACCAAATGCACCAGACATTTTGTTTTTCAACAGTATAACCTCATATCTCAGCACCTCTCATGCAACATTAGGAGACATCAGTAATAATTTCAGCAGTCAGAGAGTAATTAATCTGGTGGCGGTTTTCACCAGCACAAATAATATCGGGAAACAAGAAAATCAGAAGGATCCTAAAATAACATGAAATTGTGCAGTGACCAAAACGCTCTGTTTCTGCTGTATTTAGGTCAGGTGACCAGGTCATGTGATATGACACTATGACTCATTTGAGACGATTCTAGAGACCCTGGGGGCCCTAGGCAAAAAACTCCATGCCCCCCCCCCAACTCCCACTCCCCCAACGTGGCAAAATTGATTACCTTTATTTTACCGTAAAGTGTAAATTCATAACATCAACAAATGGAATTTAATAAACAAAAGACCGTTATTTTCACCTTCGTTATAAACAGAATACACAAATAAGGCAGATTTGTCCTACCCTGAATTAGGATTTTTATAAAAATTTATAAAGTTTTCCTATATGGGGTCTAGGAAACTTAACAAGGTAAAAAAAATGGGTATTCATCACGTTGTGAGGACATTTGGTCCCCACAAGGTAAGGTATACCTGGACATATATACACCCTCATGTACACACGCAACAGCATGAAAAACCACATTTACATATCGGTACACCAATGACCACTGACAGAACAGCATTGTAATGATCTTATCATGCAATCATGCAAGCAAGATCATGGACAGAAATGCATTTCTGGTTTGCTTTTAATCAGTGTTGATTGAACAGATTACAATCCAAATGGGTATATTTTAAATTTCAACCAGCAGAAATTGCCAGAAGTGCTCAGTGCTGCAGAGAAATACAGTGGATGGGGGGGGGGGGGCTGTCAAGGTCATTAAGGCTCAGAAAAACAGCATTTCTATAAAGGGCTCCAGAATCACAGGCTTAATCCTCGTGCTAAACAATAACTTTTTACAGCTCAACACAGTTTGAGAGCAATTACCTTTAAAACAAACAGGCAATAAATTCACCAAATGAGACCATTTAGCTAATAAGTAATTTCTGCAGTGAGCTATTGAGGATGCATAAAAACAGAGCAGAGGGGTTCACAGAAGTGCACAGTATAATTTGGCTGCTGGCGTGTGGCAGCATTTCCCTGCATTGAGCCATGTCAGACAGCTATGTTTCAGTACTGAACTGAGCATGCAAATTCCCAATACAGAAAATAACCTCGCCACCAAATTAATGTCATTGCAGGGCTTGTTTTTAAAGACTTTAGGGAAAGTTTCTAAACTGATTCAATAACATGCAGCATAAATTTCAAGAAAATTTGAAAATATGCGTTGAAGAAAAATGGTTTTCTGTAGTAAATTAAACAATTTACTGCTTAATTTACTGCCCACCATAAAAGACTACTGAGGTAAGAGGTCACACGGTTCCTTCTCAGATGCAAAGGAACGTGATCTTATTCAGCAGCTTCAGCTCAGACACATCAGGAGTTTATGGCGCTCCTTTGAAGTATGACTTATTTCAGGTTTAGATTCTGCCCCACCTCAAAAAAAAATATTAAAATAATAAATCCTAGACTGGTAAAAGTAACCAGACAGCTCAGTGCTTTTTTAAACATCCTGAGGATGTTTCCTGCAACACACACACACACACACACACACACACACACACACATACACGCACAGCTCATATACAGATGCAGAAACACACACACATACACGCACAACAGCTTATATACAGATGCAAACACATACACACACACACGCACAACAGCTCATATAGAGATGCACAAACACACACACAGCTCATATAGAGATGCACAAACACACACACAGCTCATATACAGATGCGCAAACACACGCACACACACACAAATGCACATGCACACAGACACACACACTGGCTCATGGTAGAGTGTGTTCAGATGCATCAAAGTTATAACTTCTAGAGACAGCACTGGCTGTCTGACAGTTCCTTCACTAGAGCGTCAAGTGCATTTTCATCAGCCGCTGCACACTGTAGGGCATTACTGAAGGACAAGGATATTAAACATCATAAAAACAAATGTAATCCTCTACAATCCTGCTGACAAACCCCCCCCCCCCCCCCAAAAAAAAAAAAAAAAAAACTGACAATAGCTCAAAAACAGGGTTACAAATATCAATTATACAGATTCAACAAATTTTTCAGTTTGCATATCCCAAACACCACATACAACCCCCCCCAACCTCACAAGATAACACTCAAGGACAGGTTTCATAAAGCATCAGCTGTGATCATTAGCGTCTGAGCAAAGCAGGTCAAAGGGCATCAGCAGACATCCACAGGAGAGCAGAGAGCAGAGCATGGCACGCGTGCTTACGTCAGCAAACAGTCCAAGTCTTAAACCCATACCGCAAGGATGTCTGATAAGCTAAAAGACCCAGCCATTTACCCACCACTGACAAGCGCAACAAAAACAACCAAACCCCTATCTGTTTCAAATCTGCTTCATGCCTATCAGCAACATTCTGCCAATTCTGCCTTTTCTAGGTTAATTAATGCATATGTATACTTTTTCGCTTTGCAGAAGTAAAAATACTTTCAATAAATTATCTGATACAAAATAAAATGAATAAAAGATGACTGGCACTTAAAAAAAAGTTGATTGCTGATTAAAGCAACACACATGCCAGTTGTTTGTGAAAAAAAAGTGGTGTTTCCAGCTGAAAAGTGCCCCAGTCTTCCTTAATAAGCAAGTACTTAGGATTGGTTACCGTGCAGCAGCAGCATCTGACTCTCCCTAATGAGCGCCCTTCAGATACTGTAACCTGTCCTCTTTAACGGAGCGTGTAGCCTGCCACGACCAGTGATCTCACTGCAATGGAGCTACCAGACCCACGCACTGCATCTTTACAGGCAGTGACTAGTCACGTCGCATGATCCAGGGGTTAGGGCGGTGCATCTCGTGAGGCGTGGTGACTAGCAAGTCAGCATGCATAAACCAGATACCCCGGTATTTTTATAGGGCCCTGGGCACCTTCACCTGTCCTGGGGGGTTATAATACACTCAACTTACTATACATGGTACTTTACAGAGGAGAAAAAAGGGCAGCAAAAACAGAAAATGAGGCAGAAAACTAGTCGCACAGGGAGCCCTGTACACCCCCGAGGCCCCCTGCAGTGCATTTTTGCCCCTATTCCTGGGTCACACTAAATTACCTAACTGCACCCTGACCTACGACCTGGGTGGAATTCTCACACTATAGCGCACACCCAAACACAGAGATATGCATTTTCAACCAAACAGTTCCACAAAGACATTTTGCATCCAAAATCCAGTTACACTGTAAACCAGTTCTGTTGAAATCTATACAGTATTTTCCCCCAACACAATGCCACCAAAGCATTTAATCTATACTTAACATCAGGAATTGGATTAAAATATAATCGACTGTGAAGAACTGCTATGGGACAAACTTAAAATTGTCTTCATTTGGGATTTTTTTTTCCATGTAGCGTGAAACATGTCATGGACGGACAGGCAGCAGGAGAACATGTACTTTTTCCATGAAGATCAAGCTCATACTTCAGATCACTGTCATCACAATTCAGTAACTTCACTAATTTCTCCATCTGTTGATTGATGCTCAGTTTAATCTAACTCCACAGCACCTAATCCACCCACAAACAGGATGAATTGTGAAATTGTTACACATGCCTGACAAAATGATTTAGGTTTACGGTAACCAAAGAAATTTCAAATACCACACAGAAAAACCCAGAGTTAGCCAATTATGACCTCTTACCATTTAGCTCAAAACATGATCCAGCGGTCACAGAGAATGCATGTCCAAAACGCCACCATCCACTGGGCCTTATTTAGATCATTCTAATTTACACAAATACTACAACCACGTCACAGTGACGAAAACAAGGGATTCAGAAAAGAACAAGGGACCCACTGAACTGGAGTTTGGGCTGCACAATACAACCCATCTGTTTTTAGATGGAAAAGGAGCTATTCTGAAATTACTAAAAACTGTTCAGCGCTAATTTACAAAAAAAAATAATAATAATAATCGATACCCCACAACAAGCCAAGTTTAAAGAGCAAGCACGGAAAAATGTAAACTATAAAGTGTCTCCATTAATTTTGATTAGTTTTTTTCTATACATACAAACATTAACAAGCACTCCAAGATTTCTTTCCAGCATAATAGGCCGAACAGTTTTTTTTCTACCAGAAACTCATATCACTTAATTTCATTTGAATGCTGCATTCTCAAAACCGGTCTTGCCGTTGAGGGATCATTTCTGAAGAATCTTTTTTGGAGGGCAGTTAAAATAAAAAAAAAATTAAAAAAAAGCTAAAAATCAGCAAATTAGATTTCCGCGCTTCCTCTGGCATCCTTCTCACCTCAAGGGAGCAAAGGGGAGAGGGAGAGAAGCTCTAAATACCGACTCACAGCCGCATCCCAAAGGCACATTAATAAAATGTCTCTGTGTTAAATCTTTCTAAGAAACCAGCTTCTTGAACTAAGCGGTTGCTGACTCAGGAGCAGAATGGGTGGCATCCCTCAGCAAGGTTCTGAAAGTCAGTTCTTTCCATAAATATCCACAAGCATAGTTTGTGGGGGTGGGGGTCGGGGGGTTTCTACGAAAACACAGCAGTCTCGTAAAACTGAAAACCATGCTCCGGCGTGACCAGTCGCGCACAAGCCCCCGGTTCCCCGCCAGCAAAGGGAGGGGTCTGGCGTGGTCTGGCGTGGCTCGACTCACCCACCTCCCACCCTGCAGCAACAGGCACACAGGGAATGCACCAACAAAGAGCCATTGAAATTATTCCGGGACGCCATCTGATCTTGGGAAGCGTGGAGCGCCCCCAGGAACCCAAGAAGTGCTTTTCAAACCCGGAGAACAGCGGAAGTTCAATGTCAACGTTTGGGAGGCAGGGTGATGCCCAGCTGGTGTTTCTGTGAAACTAACCCTATTGGACAGAATGCAGAGTCATCATTTCCGCTGCAGCTCACAAATAAATCCATTTAGTAATTAAAAAAAAAAAAACCCAATACATGTTTTTTTTAATGACTCAAAAATAATGCACAGTTGAAAAGGAGGACAGCTGTGAAGGACAAGTGCAAAGGGCATGTGGGACATCAGAGTCACCAACCTCTCATTTATAATTTGAAAGTGCTTCATTACAGGCCACTGCTGGCCAAGTACATGCAAACTGCACTGTACACAGCACATACTTACACAGCACTTACATCGGTGGTTCTCCAGTCTACCAAGCCAGCTCATGTCTTTTGCCCTGTTTCCCCACCAACATGTCTGATCTTAATTACAAACACCCCAACCTCACTCAGGCATGCAGGTGGTGGACTGGGACAAATATGTGAACTGGCTGTGGGCGGAGACTAAAACTGATTGAGAACCATTGATGTATATAAATATCCTGCCATTTCAGAAGGCTAATTAGACCCTGAAGGCCATTAAATGCCTCCATTAGAACATGCCAGGGCAGGTCTTTGGGTGAAGGTAGCATGCAGATGTGCATGCACGCTGTCATCGCAGTGTCACGGGCAGGAGCTCTGGCACAGTACAGGTCAGGACAGGTGCCGAAGGTAATTAATAAAGACTAATGCAGGCTTGCGTCAGACCCCAGGCAGTGAGGTGCTTTTTTTTTTTTTTTTTTAAGTGTCTTCTCCACAGAGCTTAATCCAGAGTCACCATGGCAATGAAAAAAACTCACAAACCATCCCAGTAGAACGGGCTTTTGAGTAAACAGCTTGATTCCTGCTTAGTGCCATTGTGCACTATGACTGCAAGCAGGACTTTAAAAACACATATGCAGACCAGCATTTGTGTTAGAAAAAACTGGTGCCGGTCTGCACATCTGGTAAGATTTCAATGTCCCAGACAAATGGGAGATATTCCATTCAATTATTATCTGTGCTTATTATCGGACGCGTGTTATCAGAGTGAATAAAACAAATGCAGTTTCATTCTGCATATAGGAAAGCGTATTTTAATACAATTTAAATTTTGCTTAATGGGAATTATTTTCAATCAATCAATTAATCTTTATTTATATAGTACTGTTTTTTACCACAACATTTACAAACATTACGGAGAGGTTTAAATTTGTCAGACTTCAACAGATTTTCCTAGTCGAAATCTGGTAATTACAGGACAACGGAAACTATGACACAGAATGTCCCTGACTTACAACTAGGTTCTGTTCTGACAGACAGGTTGTACCTCGGAATGCAATGTGCTGCCATACAGTACAGTATTTTCCCGTGGTAATGTAGCGCACACTAGGTAGCATAGTCCAGCCTAGCACAATTTTTCGGTCGTTTGGGGGGAGTCAATGTACGTTGCACAAGAACATAAGAAATTTACAAACGAGAGGAGGCCATTCGGCCCATCAAGCTTGTTTGGGGAGAACTCAACTTGTTCTTAAAATCTTATCTAGCTCTGATTTAAAGGAACCCAGGATTTTAGCTTGCACTACACTAACAGGAAGACTATTCCATACTCTAACTATACGCTGTGTAAAGAAGTGCTTCCTCAAATCCATTTTAAATTGTTCTCCAGCTAATTACATAGGTTCTAAGTTGGGGACAGTCTGTAAAAAATACTTCAGGATATGCCATGCTGGGTTCATATTTCATGATTCGGGGCAGATTAATGCATAGCCTACCCAAGGCTATAGCCTAGGCCCTGGCAAAATGAGGGGCTCCATCACACTTCTCGAAAAATAGAATGGTTAAATAATTCATAATTCTCCCTTTTGGGAAGAGGGAACTTTCAAGAAAGACTGAGTTGCACTGGAATTCTCAGACAGTTCCGGTTCTGTTAACTCAGACCTGTATCAGGAAGCTGGTTCAACAAAGTAAGAGCTTCCAAAATAAGTTCCAACTTGACTATACAAATGCAAACCAAGACAAACGGTATCACAACGTTGACTATCAGCAATCTGTCGCCATTTTATTGAAACTATGATTACTTGCTGAGCGTGTACACATAAAAGCATGCCGCGTGCAACAATTAGCCAATCACGCAAGGATGGCTATGTATTGCAATGCAGCGGAACAATGAATTGTTATGGTAAATTATGAAGTATTCAAAAGTAAAATAACGGCAAAGATCAATACCAAGGCTGCCGGTGAAGCTGGAAAAGCATGCTAACAGCAGATTGTGTGCATATGCACAGGTTAATTGTCGTTAACATAATTCTCTTGATTTCCAAATATGTGCTTTGTGGTTTTCATAATTATTTATTAATATTCATAATCCCGTTATTATTATTCAGTATTAAATAAACTTGTCACCCTTCATAACCCATTCGATACTCCTTTATCTATGTCACACACACACACTAACATTTCTTTTTATATTTTTGTGGGGACCGTCCATTTATTTCTATGGGCAAAACCATAATCCTAACTATGGCAACCTTTACCCCTACCCAGCCCTAACCCTAGATGACCAACCAAAAGACTTTTGGCTAATTAGGGGAACAAGCGGCGACAGCTGCAAGATCCCTATTGTTTTTTATTACAGTCTCAGATTTTTATAAAACAGACTTCTGTTGTGGAGACAGGAAAAATGTCCTCACAAGGTAAAAAATAACAGCTTTTTAATCACACCGTGGGGTTATGCGGTCCCCATAATATAATATATGTACTTGCCTACACACACAGAGGAAAGATGACAAAGGTGTTGACATACTGGAATCCACCAAAAGTAATCTAGAAAACCAAAGGGGTGTTCAAAAGTTGCTACCAACTCAAAATGCTGAACCAATCTCATTACAGCAGATATTAACAAGATATTAACGTTGGTGTCCTCTGCCTGTGGACACCAACGGCCTATGATTAAAAACTATCTGGCCTGCTTGTTTAAGGATATCAGAGCCAGAAGACTCAATGCTGAATATACAGCTAGTATTACAGCAGTCACAGGCTTCTCGTGGGCAAGCCATTTTGAGAGTTTCATGTTATGTCAGGTAATATACGTATTAATTGCTTCTCTTTGATTGGTCCAAGCACTGTTTGAGGTCCGTGATCATGAAATTGCGTGATATGGCCAAAAGAACAGTTGGATCACTGGGAACAGTATCACAATGGTTTTTAACCATACCAAAATGTCCTGGTATAGACACGACTGAAACAGTTTATTAATACATTTAACGCATCGCTTAAGAAACACAAACCATGTTGATTATTGTTCAGGAGGCTGCTAATTTCTGTATTCTTCAAAATGGAAAATAGAAAACTACAAAAAGACTGAAGTATTTATACAATTATTAATTATGGGACCAAAAACCCTCCTTGGTCTTCTTA
This sequence comes from Paramormyrops kingsleyae, assembly GCF_048594095.1. NCBI lineage: Eukaryota > Metazoa > Chordata > Actinopteri > Osteoglossiformes > Mormyridae > Paramormyrops > Paramormyrops kingsleyae. The sequence continues at coordinate 22,055,674 of NC_132802.1, read as the reverse complement.
ACAGTGGAGCTACGAGATCCCTCCAGCAGCTGAGAAGTGTCACTCCAGACAGTTCTCATGAGTTGTTCCTTCACTGTGTAATGAGCTGCTCATTAGGTGTCCCTCTCCACCTTCAAGAAAAGCCTCAAAACCCAACTGATCCAGGAAGGCCTCCACTGTCTTATACAATTCCATGTTCAACAAATGCTCTTAATGCCGCCCTTCCCTCTGATTAAAATAATTGTCCTATTATATTCTTGTTTTCTTGGAAAATGTAGCTCTTATTCCATTTCTATCTAGTTGACTCCTTGACAGTCATATATTTGTAACATGGTGTTTGTCTCCCTTCTACTTTGCTTTGGATAAAAGTGTCTGCTAAAAAAACAATGTATAATAGGGTGGGGTATTGCCAATCGGACCAGGGCACAACTGAAATGAATGGAAGGGGACACTTGGTTTAGTAACCATGAAACATCGTGCTTGGGACCTCCAGAATTACTAAAGCAGTAACAAACTCTCCTTGAGCAGGACGTCACCCAATGGGTCTCATTCTGAATCTGCCGGTTACACCGTGAATTTTTCAGACAGCTCGTGAGGGTTGTGTTCATCCAAGGGCAGTGAGGGCCTCAATCAACCAAGGTAGGATCACTCATCCTGTAACATGTCGGGTACCTGCAAGATCCCAAGGGTTCCTAATTGCAGCTCTTCTCTCCTGCATGACATTATATCTAGTAACTGAGTGAAAAAGAGGGCAATTTTACAGTCAGGGTATATAACAAAAAGGATATAAGATACATAAACACACAAATTAACAAACAACAAGTCAAGGCGCAGATGACAGCTTTATCTGGAGCAGGTTATTGGCTGGGACACACAAAGTCGTGGACTCCAGTCCCACAAGGAACGCTGCTGTCGTGAAATGAAAAATCACTTCGGGTACCTAAATAAAATAACAAGGGATGAACGAATTTCCTAAGAGAGGGCCAGTCATTCCGAATACAGGTATGGGCTGAGCCAATCACTTGGCAGCGTTTAAATCATGGTATCGTTCACAGCCAACATGGCACCTCTGCTGCAGTCTTCCAAAGACTGTTTACCACAGTGGCAAAGGCGAAAAGACCTAGAAGAGCCAGGCGAAAAAGGAGGGGATGCCCTAAGTCAGCGGACATGCCGTTCATCATGCTCTCAAGGCCACAATCAGCAGCGCCAGGCCGGTCACATGACACTTTCTCCTGATGGCACCGAGCCAAGAGCCCCCCCCCCCCCCCCCAACTCCGTGTCGTTGGTATTATTTTATGGGATGATCAAATGCATGCAGATTGGGGGGGATGAGCACATATCCTGTGTGAAACCGCATCCTGAGTTCACATTTTCGAGGCTAACTGTAAGCAAATACTCTCTCCTCCTCACAAGCCTTCCGTTGACTGTCTCTGCCTTGGGAAGGAAAAAAATAATTGGCCTTCAGGCAATGGGAAGGGGGCGGAGAATAAACCATGAGAGAACAGAAGTGACAGAGCTCTAGAATGACCTAGAAGGACTTACAGGGTAGAGGCTGGCTTTGGTTTCTAAAGCAACCCAGAAAAAAAATTCTGGAAATTAAGTTCATGTCCTTTCACATAGTGAAATTTCATGATATAAAATTCACAATATAGTTTATATTACAAAAGATCATAAATTGTGTTCTATAGCATAACTGGCATTTTTGGCAGTATTCAAAGACTTGTACTTTTACATCTGGAGGGCTCCAGGTTATACCAAAAGCTAGAATAAAAACCCCAAGTGCTTCACAACTTGATGCACAGTGCTCTTCTGTATCTCCTTCCCCAAGCTTCTTTAGAGGTAAACGGATGGGGCCCAATAATCCACAGCAGGAATACAGGCCCAGTGCATAAGGACATGTACTGACACCAAAACAACAAGGCCCCAAATGACATACTGCACTGTAAATATGCAGTCCAACATCTGTAAAAACGGCAGTAATACGTCAACCACTATGATGAGGGAGACGCCGCCCAAGGATTCCTCACCTCTTCCCAAATGCTTCCTGCAAGATGGTCATTACGGCGCTCCAACGGAGCATCAGCCCGTGCTACTTCCTGAACACGGCTGCTGAGCAGGGAAGCTGTCACAGTCTGAAAGAAAGAAATTAACAACCACTCAGCAACAGGAACAAAGAAAGACTGAAAGTTTATGTAAAGAGGCTGAAAGAATAAGGGAAGCAACTTTGATTAATATCATGACAAGAAAAAAAAAAAAGGACCGGAAACTGAATGAAAGAGTGTTTAGGGTATGAATGTGTGGGTATGAAACAAGCTATACATTACGGTCAAGAATATTTATTATACCACCAACATGAAACATTCTTTTGAAAAAACTAAAAATACATTGATTTTCAAGCATGAGATACACACTTTATAACCATGCATGATTCAGACCAGCAACCTCACTTTAGCCAAGAGTATAGAAAATTACACTGAGTTCACATCAAAATTCTGCTAAAACTCACAGAACATTACAAAGGGGGCAGCCACGTATTTCAGGAATTCAAATTTGTAGAAAATGTTCACGGCAAACACAGGTAACAGTGCCTTAAGCAGGCACATTTCTGATGTGTATAAAACAAACACCAAACGTGCAATGTTTACACATCCAATCCGACAGCCAGAATGTCTACATACACACATATGCACACATATTTACATATGCCATGTGTCAGACAAACAGAAATGCAGATATGTACTTTTGCTGGGTGTGGTAAGAAAAAAAGGAACTATTAAGCTTCTCTGTCAAAAAGCAAACATCTGCATGATTCACTCAAGGCCATGTAAGCAAGAGGGCGGCCAAGGATTAACCACAAAATTCGCTGAACATTGATTTCCTACAGAAATTAAAACCCAAGGAAATAAATAAATATCACAGTTCCATTGCCCATTTTCGGCACAAGAAACAGCACTTCATAAGTGTGGGAACTGCTGCAAATGTAAAAAGACATGTAATGGTTCACAAAGACGCTCTGAGAGGGTCAGTATGTCCTCAAAACTGAAGCAGATCACACTTCTATGTACAGGCCACTGACCTGCATTGCAAGAGAGGACCCAGCCCCTATTCACCAACTGTCAGTTTGTTTTCTCAGTTGGCTTCTCGGCAAACAGCCAGCAGAGCAGCATACCCCATTCCATCTAGATATATCTTACTTTCCCATCTATAATAGTTAATAAATGGCACAGACTGCCCAATTTCTGTCTCATACTCCACCAGTTCCAGAACAAGCATGTTAAGTTCATGTTTTTATATTTTTAATCCTGGAAGATTTCAGCCTATTTATCAATCGTCAACCCTTTGTTTTTACAACAGAACAGCGTTTTATTTGCCCCATTTTTCTGTAGTATCCATTGTCCTGTCTCATTTGAACAATCTTACATTCTTGCATCAGTGAACTGTTGTTCCAATACAAACACCAGAGCTGCTAAAATTAACTTCCCCCAGAAAAAAAAGACACAAATGTACATTCTTCATGCTATTTGTATGTTATGAGGATGACACTAAGAAACAAGCCTGTCACACAAAAATAAGCGCATTTTTGCAAAAGGTGGAGACGCCGGTGGCACCTGAGACCTAAGCAAGAGCAGTTAAACAAAAATAAAAACAGGTTTGTTGGAGTGTGGGCTCAGTACTGGTTTTGAAACCGTCCATTTGTGTGTTAAGCCTTTATGAGGTATATGGCTGCATACTACTGTTATTAGGAGGCTTATCCATGGTGGTTTCTACACATAAGATTAGCGAACGTTCAGCTTAATGGTGAGATCTAGGCCGGAGCAGTCACACCGATTGCTCCGCAGCAACAGAGTCAAGTGGGAACAGGGTGGAGCGAGAGAATTGCCTGCACTCCCATAACCAGGAGGCCTATCCAAACAACGGAGATATGCTGGGACAAGCAGCTTTCTTGTGTGTGCCATTTCTCTCTCTCTCCTCCATATGTCACACCGTTTTCTTGGTGATGGCCTGAAACACACTCAACCTGAGCTCCGACTTCACAGGGGGGTGCCTCTTCAGCCTTTAATTCAGAGCAGGGTGGGGCTAGCCTCTGCATATACAGGTGGCACAGCCTTCAAAGTTTGCTTTCCTGTTTATTTGTCTGCAGTTTGTTTGTTTTCCTCTATGGACTGAGGCCTAAGTTAAATATTTACCCGGCTGTTCGTTATTCGTCCTGCGTGCGTCATTGTTATGGCTCTTGGTTTCTCATCCGCACTCCTCTTGCACTTGCTATTGTGAAATGAAATGGCAAGTACAGTCCGATGCCCCAAAAAGCAAGTTTACCAATATTATTCAGCAATATATGGAGGAAAATAAGATAAGGGCTTCTCACCCCAATTAATATCATATCTTTATATTCTTAAATAAGAAATTCTTAAACAAGAAACACCCCTTTAATTATTTTCTATAATCCTCACCCAGTCTGTAAGGGTATAAAGGCCCAGATGGAAGATGCATGACCTATAGTTGAAACAGAGTCAGATTCTCAAACTCGGCACAAACTGTGTACCTTGCAGGTTAGCCACACGCCAATTTGTGCATAAAGGCAAAATGTAGTTAGACAAAGAAATCAGAAATCGAACTGTGAACGATGGCTTCTTAAGACGTGAAACTACGCCATGATTTTGGTCAATCAATCAAAATGTAAAAGTGTAAACTGGCATTAAAGTGAAAAGCCGGTGTTAACATCAGTAAAGAGGAATCCTAAAAAATCTAAGCGCATTAAAAGAAACCAAAATGCATCTTTGTTAAACAACAGGACATTTTTATCATTATTATTATTAATAATAATAATAACCATAAAATTACAAACTATATATGACAAAATATGGGGCACGTACGCAAGAATAAAGATCAGTTAAAATCAAAGTACTGTTCTCCCACATCTTTCCAGGGCTCTTTCTTCCAAACGAGCATACCAATATCATTCTGCACAAACTCTTCATTATTTATGGTTGGAGAAAAGTACATAAGGACACATGTGACGGCGATTAGAACTAAACCCCGCAGAATCGCGACAAAGCCGGGTGCCAGTGTGTGACACGTGTGTGCGGGCATCGCGACTCACGCCCAGACTTTACGGGACTGGAGCTGGTTACTTACCTCCACTTAGTTCCAGTCCTTTCCAGACAAATCGTGTTCGCACACACTGAACACAGTCACGCTTTCCCCGCAAAACGAACACATACAAACACCGATCTGTCAACTTTAATTCTCAATGTTTCACATCCGTAACTTATGGGGGTTCAGTGTTAACTAGAGACTGCATGCGCATTAAACGTAAGATGCCGAACCTTAGAGTACATTTCTCAGTATAAACGGGAAATATAGCACTCTGTGTTTTTAGTCATACTTATTAGCGTCGGGCTTTTACACGAATTCGTCTCGCTCGTTATATCCACACAGAACACGAAACCTGGGAAAACCCCACACTCCATATGAATACGGTGGGGAAAGAAATCGTACAGCAATCCCCGCCCGTGCGTTAGCAACAGCGGTCACCAACTTACCGAAGACGGAAAATCCTTGATCGCAAACAAGAAAAAAAAGAAGAATTATAGTACTTTCTTGACACGGCTGCCGAACCGCGCAGGCGATCCTGTTCACCGAAAACAAGGCGCAGCAGACTCTCCGTAAAGGAGGATATTACTCCGCTTTAGGTGAATTAACTTTGACCGCAACGGAGAGCGACTGCGGCTTGTGCGGAGTGCGCTAGGGGGAGAGATCGCGGCTCCATGGCGGCTCCTCTGCCGGATACGAGGCACAGCCTGCCGGTGGCAATACTACAGTTACATGCGCCTCTAGACACGGGAGGCTCGGCGGATTTGGATTGTTGTTATTATTTGATGTTCCAGGGCCGTGACGTCACATCCACCTGCTGCGTAAACAGAAGGCTGGTTCTCAAAATCCGATCGCATATCCGCAGTAACGTGTAAATATAAACGGTTTAAGTCCTGAGGTGATATTTGCGTCGGAACTTTGGAGAGTGTTTGCCTATCGCAAAAAAAATCTTCGTTTCTTACTTTTGTCATAAAGTGAAGGTTCTTTTTTTCCCCAAGGCAGCCGAAGCTGAAAGATGGAACCTTTCTCCCAGTTCGGTTCGGTTAAATTATGCAAGTCAGCCGGCGAAAGTTGAGTAAAAGGACATAGTGCACACGAGGAAGGAGGGAAGGAAGGACGGAGGAAAGGAAGGAGGGAGGGAGCGCCTGAGTCTGAGGTGCGAGCGGGAATCCGGCGATTAGGCCGATGGCTTTTCTGACCGATAACCTTGCTCTTGCGGTGGGGAAAAAACACAACTTGGGATACTAGAGTATTCGTTTTAGTATGATTTTACAAAACTGAGGAAAAATAATTGGAGTGGAGACGGATGTTAAAAAATACGTTTTAATATCTGCGCCACATACGTCAATGAATTGATTTTTTTAAAATAAATTTTACAATAATCTTATGTGCAATAACGGTATTTTAAAAACTGGTGGATGCATACCACCACTCTCTGGTCGTATGCGAAATTGTTATAGCAACTTATTGGAAAGCGTGTACCAGCATAACTCAGTAGGTTGCACTGTTGCCTCTCACTTGGGGGCTCGAAAAGTACCGTGTTCCGGGTGTGAACTTGTCGCCTCCTTTTACACCGATTTCCTCACGCAGTCCAAAGACAGAGTTAACTGGCGTCTCTAAATTATACGTGGTATACTGGGCTGGCTGGCATCCCTCCAGGTCGCAGCGCCGGCGTTTGCTCCATGCTGCCTGGAATAGGCTCCAGAGACCCCATGACTAAGATAAGCAGTGGGAGGATAGTCGGGTATTTTTCAAGTTCTGATTGCGTTAAATTACTATATAAATGAATTTCAATATTAAAAATATATCTCCTGGGTAGTTTCTTAGGACCATATTGACAAAAAATGTGGAAAATTGGAACATAAGTAGGCCTATATTAAACAGCAGTCGACACAGCTCGTAGTAACTCACACCTGAATACATTAAAGAATAGGCTTTTTTGGAAATTCCATTTTCCAACATAGAAAACTGCCAACACTGATTATGAGAAGCAATAACTCCGGCATCCATAGTCTCTTCTTGACTCCCTGTGTGAGAGTATCTAATGAAGTGTGGCCAGGGAAAAAAAAACAGTTGATTTTCTAGGTCTGGTTTCTGTGGGTGTGTGTTTTCATGGAGGCGTCAAAGAGAGCCTGACGAAATTCCTCAAGGGTCTGAATCAGTTAAGTCAGACTGCATTATACAACCATGGTAACTTCTTTAAGCAGTTGGATGATGCAGGGCAAAGCCCCAGTGACATAGCTGAAAAGGTAAGTTGCCAGGGACACTGCAAACTATGGCCACAAGTCTTGGTTGGTGATGGGACAAATGTATATTAGCTTTGGGAGTAGGTCTTCATTTTGCATGGTCCAAACATACTACTGTATGTTTCTGGGAGAAAAAAAAAATAAGTTTTTCAGGTGGTTTAACTGCTTTAAACTCAGGGTCCATTTTATTCCTGACCCACTCGTTGAGAACACTGGTCTAGAGAACCTTTGGGGCTGGGGACAGACTTCTCCAGGGTCCTGTAAGTGAGCCAGCTGAGCTATTTTTTGGAACTAAGAGTAACGAGGGGGGAAAATGATGGAATATCAATAATACGTTAATGAAAGTGTGGTGTGCCAGCGGTAGAACATCAATCAGGGTGGGGTACGAGTGCTGTCAGCAACATTTGCCTATCGGGGAGGGGAGTATTGCTCTGGTGGGTCAATTAGCCAAAATTAATGTTTAATAGTTACCTCTTTTGCTGTGGCATGTTGCAATAATTTAAATCATATTATTAAACACCCATAAATATAACTATTGCAAATTCAGACTTCATGGAGCCTATAGTTTTCAGGGGCCCAAGGCAGTTGCCTACACCCTTATGATACATGTACCAGGTATAAAATATGCTGGTTCACTTTTTTTTTTTTTTTTAAATCATCCTTGAAATTAGCATTTCAATGCTACGATTTCACCTTCAGTTACTTCCAAAAAACTGGAGCATAGGACAATGGCTTGAAAAATTTGTACAATTATAAATTTAAGTATGCGCTCCAGGTGCTGTCTCCTTCAGCTCATAAATCAGAAGTGCAGGATCATCTCAAAATTTTACAGCTTCTAATTTAAAAGCAAAATGAAAGCAAATCATCAAGCAAGAACATGTTTGTAAAGCACTAAAAATAACGCAATACCAACAGGACAACATTATTGATTCAATGTTTTATTTTCAAGTTTTGCCCAAAACCTACAGGCAAAAATTATTTTTACATTATAATAGATTAAATATCCTGAAATAAAACCAACACACTCCAGGATTTAACCCTGATAGCACAAAGGCACCTTTCTAACAGAACTACACTCATTGAGAAGTCTCAGAGCTTTACTGAGAATCCAGCACAGAAATTCATGAGAGAAACACATTAAGGATGTGTGCTATTGTAACAATGTCCCAGTAATGAGGAAAACCTTGACCCTCTCAACACATCTGATACTACTTGATGACGACAGTGTGCTTTTGGCGTGTTCTCACATGACAGACCTGAGTCACTAAAGCATTTTTCCCTGACCTACTGCGTTTGCTTTGACAACCCCCCAAAATGTAACTTTCTGAAATAAATTTAAAACCTTGCATTTATTTCTAAATTTTGGACTACTTAAAACCTTAGGAAATTAATATAAAAATATTCTACGATTTTGAAAAAACAGACTGGGAGTTTAATAAAGAGTTAGGCAGTTACAAGTTTACAGTGGTTTTACCTGTGGAGTTCTTGGTAGAGCTACCATGCTATGTAAAACATTGGGGGGAAAGATCACCTCTTTGGTAAAGAAATACAGTTTAGATTATATACGTTTTCAGAGGTTATCTATTTTATACCTTGAACAAAAGATACAATGTACTTTGCCAAATAGAAACTCAGAAAAATGCCAAACTTATTTCACATAAGTCAATAATCAAAGTGTAACTAATAGGGACAGCTGAGGAGAGGAGCACCCTGCACAGCAACATGACACCAGACCGGAAATCTGCTAATTTCAAGCTATCTGTTCTATACACTATGTACCACGCTAGTATGCAAAACATTTTGTTGTAGTTCGTTATAATGCCTTCGCATATTCACATTAATGAAAGTGAGCTGCATCATGTGAAAATTTCATTGATTACTGCACCAGAGTACAAAAGTTGCTGTCATCTTTGCACTTTTCCCCCCACAGTACTACTAAGCAAGTATACTAAGCAAGTTGTGCAAATTGGTTAAAACATTAAATTTAGGGGATGTAAGACAGATGTAACCGAATTATAAACTTGTGCCATAAATACAGTAGAACTGAATGTAGTTAGGAAAAGATCATAAGGAAAAAACGAAATATGTTTCACAAGACAAACTCTTTCTCATTAAACAAGTGCTGACGAAAAAGCCTTTAGCCAAATGCAAAGACATTTGACCAGGCTGGTGCCACCAATGTATCAAGACAAACAAAAAAAACGTAGGACATTCCACCACCATGGCTAATAGTTGAAGACAGATTTTTCACCTCCAAGAAAGGGCAGTCAGAAAGTTAAGTATGTGGAATGGCCTCAAAAACTATCCAAGCTGTAATGTTCACTGATGGACCTGATGGATGGAGCCAGGGCTGGGTCAGATATGACAGTCCTAATCTTCTCACACAGATGCCAGCAAGGAGGTTGAGGTCTTGCACTGGAATAATTGGTAGTACACTAACTGGTAATTGGCAAGTTCCCGAAGGTGTAAATTTGACTGCTGCTGCTTATATTGAATTTCTGAGAAACCAGTGCGCCGAGGCATTAAGAAGGAAAATGATACTCATGCATGACAATGCTCTATCACATGCTGCCAAGGAAGACAGAAGAGCGCTTGATGAAACTGGGCTTCAAAAACACCCATCTGATGGAACAGCCAGCATCTTTGCTCAATTTGAATCCCATTGAAAACCTATGGAGCGTTATCAAGCAACAAAATTATTCCTCGGAACATCAGCTTCCTTCAAAAGATGAACTGTAGGGTGCTAGTTCAACATCAGCAAGAAGGGATCTACCCTCAGAAATGCAGAATCTAACCAATTCAGTGGAGCAAAGACTCATTTTTGATCATAACTGCTCATGAGTAAATAAGCTCTTCAATGCGGAAGATTGTTATGTAAGAATTTTCTCAACACCTTTACTGTCTGTTCTAAATAACGATAAAAAAAAATCCTGTGTTTCTGTAGAAATCACCTTGATAAAACTATTGTTGCAATTACATAGGTTTGCATAATAGCGTGGCACAGTGGAAAAAGTGCATATTTTGGTAAATCATGAATCTCTCTCCAAATATTGCATAACACGTGGCATGATTTTGACCACATTTATACATAACTAATACCAATTTCGTGCAATTTTCACTAGTATCTACTCATTCATTTTTGGAATATCGGATAATTCACGTTATGCATAATAATAGCATGACACAGGGTGTAACATGCATTTCTACATCCAGAATTTAAAGAAAAGCATAACTCGACTGAAATTACAATGAATGACATTTTCTGTTTAGACAATAACCTTTAAAAAAAAAAAAAAAAAGCCTGAAATGCAAAACTAATGCTATAAAAAGTATCATTAGACAGTGATGTAAATAATTTTTAAAATGAAACATCAGTTCTCTTTCCAGAATCAATCAGTGATACAATAAGAATAAGGACATGGTACATCTACCGTAAAAACAAAATCAGAATAAAAGTGGCAAACGTGGCAGTAATTTCCAGTGACAACACTGGAAAAAAAAACCTCTAAACAAGATTTCATGACACTTTTCAACAATAGTAGAGATGGGAGTCACCACTGTGAAGGTGAACAATCATTTGGCACCAAACACAGATGCCATATATCAAAACAAAGAGGCAGCGCTGGTTCCTCATCAATAAGACAGACAGACAGAAATACATTGAGGGGGGGCAGATTTGTGTACAGTATCCAATCTCCATTTCACAGCCATGAGAAGAACAGCTGTTTTTTTTTTTTCTTCATTTTTTTTCCCTTTCTCCAGTGTGGCATCCAGAGAGCAGCACCAAAATGTGAAGTTGGCTTATTCATCCTGCACCCTCTGACTGGATGCAACGTCGCAGCACAAGTCATGCCAGGCACCGGTCCACTTCATTCCACTGCAAACGCACAGTACACCTCTGTATACGATTACTAGCACTGTTCCATTTTCAGGTGTCCTCCCGCAACGCCTGCCGCACAAGCACCTAGACTAGAAATACACCGTAAAAGGGATCTAACATCCGTGCCAAACACGCAGATATCTACTGGCAGAGGTGCGGGCGGACAGGCCCATTTAAGACGGCTGGTGAGGTTCCAGATGATGCAGAGTAGTGCTCCGGTGAGGGAGTTGTTTTCCTTCCCTGTCCAATGCCTCATGCTGAGGGCCAGAATGGACCTCAATGTCGGGGTCGACCTCCTTCAAAGGCACGGTGCTCCACATGAGCTGGAGAGGAGAAGTCACATACCCACTCAGATTGGAGGTTCACCAGCTCAGACCTCTTGGACCTCAAGCTGCATAAACAACTAAACACTCAGTAAATTTTAATAACCAAGGCAAAGATTCAAAGAGCTGAGACCCACACACTCCACTGACCATGAATGCTGAGAGCCACACTTTGAGTGATTAAAGGCGTGAAATAGGGATGTCCCAATCAGCTTTTCTAGTTCCCCAATAGGATCCATTCAATATCTATTTCTACTGATTTCAAGTCCCACATACACATAGATTTGGCATTGCTGAATTCTTCGTTTGAGTAAGGGTCTTTTTAGAGTCCATATTTTTCATCCGAAATTGTTGCACATTTAAAAATAAATATGACCTCACACTGTGTCAATCACGTTTACACACCAAATCCGAAACTTTCATCTGTCAACTGTAAAGTTTTTGGAACAAGTTCAATTTTCAACTGAACCAAAATGATGGGCTTCTTTTTAATATGGTCCAGTATTGTTAGTAGCATATCAAACTGAACCAGTGATGTTCTGAAATACACCCATCAGGATAATTCTGTATTTCCTGTATCAGCAGGTAAAATTCTCCCTGCCCATACTGGCTACTTGGAATCGGATGGACCCAGTATTTTCTCTTTTTTTCCTGCTCAGAATAAGTTAGAGGACCACAAAATCATCCTCACTGCTTGACGAATCCATTTAGTCTCATATTCGAAATTTTTGCAATTACAGAATATTAAAACGCATTGGACTGTGAAAGGTTTCTGTTTGTAGCGGTTATCATCGGATGACAGATTATAAAAACCTATATGAAAAATTCAGACTTTGTGTGCAAAGGCCTTACACTTCGCAATTTTGCAGTGTCCTTCCTTACAAGGTTTCTGCAAGTGCATAATTTGATTCGTTGTATTAACTACATTCTTTTGCTACCTCCCTTCGAAAGGATGCCATTGCAAACATTGCAGGTAGCTCCCAGGCACCATTAAGTTTCCAATTTAAAGAATTTCCACACGGCTGACATCTCAGTAGTTTGTATTTTCAAGCCAGGTGCCTCAAGCTAACTGTAGCATGTGACATAACTTTACAAACTAATGTCAACTGCGCATGGGCGGGAAATTAGAACAGACTGTGCTTTAGGTCAAGCTATGACAGAGGATACCTATAAAAAATTTTAAAAACCTGGATCGATCTTTGATATCAACTTTGGACATCACTGGAGAGTACATAATGTCACTGTCTACAACATAGCACAAAAGCACTAGAAGTTATGAATGAAATGAAGACACGAGTGGTGTAATACTTACGCTTATAAAATACTGCTTTGAAAGATATTTGTGGGAGGAGCTCATAAATTTTCCCAAGGATATTTGCTTCACTGGCGTAGGCAGAGTTCCCGTTCCAGACCTGAACCACGTCCTCCCGGTCCCGCACACTGACACTCACACCAACAACTTCATCTTCTGAAAATGGAGTATTGACATGCAAATGCATTTGCATAATCTCTAATGCTTTTTTATGGGGAACCAGAGTTATTAAAGCAATGGAAGACATGTGAAAGGAAATGCATTTGCATAATCTCTGCTTTTAATTCTAGTAAAGAGGTTTTAAAGAAAAAAAAAATAACTGAAGGCTTAATTTTAAGGAGAAGCAGGCAGAGGACTAAGATACTCAGTGAATTTATTTATAATAGTTCTTGCTTTTAGAAAGCTTAGATGAATGTGTGGAGGTTTCTTCGGTATAATTATTTTAATGAAAGTAAAAACTTCTCTTTGAATGCAAAATTAAAAGTTTCAAGGCGTCTTTAACAGAAGCTGTCACATTGTCCTAATGCTTGAATGTTCCCTGCAGGCTAGCCCTAGTACACCTGGGTATGAAGATTATTCTGCATTGCCCTCCCCTATAAACACACCGGTCAGCCTGTAATCAATACTGACCTGAAGCACAATAATCCGTAAACTGCTCTCCAATAGTAGCCAGCAGCAATTCTTTCCAAACCGCACACTGTCCAGAGAGAGAGAGAGAGTCCTTTTAAGAAACCGAGTCATTTGCATTCAGACAGGGACTCACCAGTCAGACTCACGCTACTTACAGTGCTTTCTTTGGGTACTTTCATCTTCCATACTCCACCCTTGGCATTACTTTCATCCTCCCTGTTAACAGTACAGGGCACAATAACCAAAGCATCCATCTACAAAAGAACGCCATAAACCACTGTTTCCCACACTTTCTTAATCTGCCACTTGCGGACCTAAAATCAGCATTCGGCAACTGCCCCATTATTTAAAGGAGAGGTGATCCAAAGCGCAAGCACTGCGAGACTGAGGGGGACACTCACCACAGAGGCCTCCTCTCCCCTCTCATTAAGTGGTAGCTGCACCTCAGAGGTAAGGCGGACACTACGGGGATGTTGTTGTAAACACTCCAGAAACACTTCATGGATGAAACCAAGAGGAAAACAGAAAAACAAGTAAAAGATTAAAAGCAGCGTCCCTCCTGTTCTTATTAATACAATACTCACTTCTCTTGGAAGCACAAAGAACAGCAACCGTGTGGGACGGCTTTGCTATCTCTTTTTTCTGTTATCGTTGTCAGCAGGGAATCAAAACCAGCCGAACGACAGACCTTTACTGCTAGCTACATGCTAACAGCTGCCAGTCAAGAGACTCTTTCTACCCTAAGCAAACGATACAGGTGCCGTTCCGCTTTGTGGTTTAACTTCTTGGTTAATAAAGCTTGGGCTGAAGCTGGTGACTTTACAACAGGTTTCCTAGGTCTGTTACTTGAGACTGCGGTACAGAGTTTGTCTTGGGTAATAATATGTCTTACGACTCCCGCTGTCATACGGTTGTTGTGTCTGGCCTGGACACCTTGCTATGATGAATCAATAAGGCACCTGAATGGTTTGAACAGTGTAGATTTTCTTGAGGTTCGATTCACACTCCGCTGCTGTCGTTCCTGGTAATGACCTGTAGATGAGATAAATGTCAGTTGACAAGACATTTCTAGTTTCAAAAAAGACCTTGCTTTTCTACAGGGTTTTAAGATTGGTCATTTCTAAAGATCTGTAGTAGGGGTGCTCAGTCCTTCACCTGGAGATCTACCAGCAGAACTTAGGTGCGGCCCTAATTTAACATACCTGATACACATAATCAGGTCTTTCAGTAGCATCTCAGTATTACAGCCACCTATGTTAACATCACTGATTATCTGTATCAGGGCCGACCGCAGGGATGTTGCCATTTTGTCTCTATGTTGACTGTTGAGTATTTCCCCTTTGGTCTCTCAGGGTCACTAAATGAACTGGGTAACAGTTTATCATCACTGGACTCTGCTCTCACAGTAAACATGAGTTAGCACACTTTCAGTTTGTTATTGTCCATGACAGATCAGTAATCCAGCTTTAGAAACATTAAACCACCTGCAAGGCACATAACATATTTCAACACACTGGCTCCCCACGATTCAATTTAACAAACAATGAATTGAAACTTCTGTACATGAAGGGCTACACAGGCAAGTCAACAGACAGTTTCTACAATTGTCAGAATCATTCAAGTAGAAATAGATTAAATTTGCATTTATCCTACCTAACACTTTAATGTGACAAACCAAAAACAACTTATTACAGTAATAGAGGGGGGACACAAATTTTACAAATACAGAAGAAACTGCATATAATTCTTCTGCTCAACTTCATGAAATGCCAGTTACAGAACAGAAACTAGACAACATAGTTCTGTCAACAAGGGGCTTCCCAGATATGGGTATAAATCCACAGATCCAAAACAAGCAGATGCCCCATCGCCACCTGTCTCTCCACTAAGTACAGTTCCAGTACTAGCCTTCATGACAGCTGTACAAATCAACAACATGGAGCTGGCTGAGAAGTTTTACAAATAAGGGACACTGCAAACCACACTAAGATTTAACAAACTCTACAATAACACAGCGGCTTTGGCAACAGAACATAGCAGAACTGTCTACACCTGAAAAAGCCTGACCAGCATTTCTTCAGGTCTATTGAGCTGAAGAATTCACACTATGGAGGACTAAGATTTCAATAAAGAAAACACACTTACTGGCATCATGAGACTACTATGAAACTTTGGCTACCTACTAGATGAGATAAAAAATTTTCCACGACAAAAAAATTATATATTCAAAAGAGCAGCACTTCTACTATAAAAACCACAGTTACTATGAAAACATCTGCAAATAGGTTTATAAAATATAGCGACACACCACAGATCGTATATTTAGCACACTATTAAAAAGCTTAATAATGAATAGTCAAAACTACTAAATAAGAAATATTCATCTTTCACAGTCCATTAACTATAAAATGAGGCGATAGGCGCATAGAGATGAATAAAACGTCGAAGAATTTAGCCACACTTCCCATTGACACCATCGCTACCTTCAAATTGCTTGAAAACTTACAGAAATGACGCTGGATCGAGGGGGGGATTGTGAAAAATGATTTTAGCCGGCAACATAAATATGACAACTTGTGGATAAGTAACGCATGTACTCTTTTAAGTGCCTAGATGCTTAAAGAGCCAGTTCACAACGCAAACACTCGGCTCGTGAATGGATGCTTACCTGATATTATACAGATCATCGTGTATTTGTTGTGATGTTTCGTTGAACATGTCCACCCTATTGTTTAAACGGCCAATAACGCGGCGTTTGCTTTGTAACTAATAAGCCATCCGCGTCAACACGGAAGTCTGGCCGCCACTTTATGAATATTTAAACCGATACGATGATACTTCAGCCAAAAAATAACAATCATGTCCAAGTAGCTACCGCTAGCAGGTTAGCTAATTCCCCAGCTAGCTACACGGAGGCCATTGTAGGTCGGACGCGGCAGTGGGGTTACGCTGTTCTCTATAAGCCAAAATATAAAATAAAAGAGGTCGGTTTGCTGGTCTTCGTTCGTACCTGTCAATCCAAAAGGTCCACGGTGAATGCAGGGGCAGGGAGGTGCCGTCGTCCCCCCTTCGCGTTATCTCCTTCCACTCCTTATCTTCGAGGCGCAGGTCGCGCTCGCCGCCGCTGACCGAGCCGCTCTGTGCCGCTGTGCTCAGCTGCAGATCCGGGGATGCGGGGAGCGCCATGTTCACCGTGCGGAAAGCGGGTAGCCGAGTCTGCGTTCGGCAAAGCGAAGGGCGCTTCTGCGCGCCTACAGCGGCGGTCCGTACAGCTGCTGACTCACGGCCCTGTACCCCGCGTCATCAGCCCGGCATCAGCCCCCGCCCCTCGCGTCCGACGCCGGTCAGCGTCCGCACAAACCGGCCGCCGAAGCGGGGCGCTGGGCTGCAGGAGTCGGGGTTTCACACGGCAACAATCACCCCGTACGTCCAGCTAAACACACTGATTGACATGGGAATGTTAATAAGCCCAAGAATGAGGAGACGGGAAGGCGAAAGGGATCATAAAAAAGCAGATCGTGACAGTCTAGGACTGACTTAAACTGCAAAGATGAAAATTATTATGATTGGCTAGGTGACATTGCCCAGTCGTATAATACACTATACAGCCAATTTTAGAATTAGGTATAAAATACCTTACCTAGGGTGACCAGATAATCCATGTCAGGGAGGACACTTTGAGCTACTTCGGGTTTTACAAACTACTTTCAAATTGAAAGGCTCCTGTGCTCGGCTAAATAGTTCAGCTCTTCTTGTGCTTTGACTGGTTTGTTTCGTTGACTGAAAGACTCATCCAGCTGTTTTACATTAGCATTAGTGACACATGCATGATTATAGGAGACTGACCAATCAGCACAAAGCAAGAGCTCAGTGCTCAAGTGGAAATTCGGGTCCTTTTAATTGAAATGGTAATTTACAATTCCTGTCCTAGCTCAGAGTGTCCTCCCTGACATGGATTATCTGGTCACCCTACCTTACCTCGCGTTGCAATGTCATAAAACGCCGGTGTTCTGCTATTTTTGCTCCCTTGCCAGAATTTGCTACCATAGCAGAAATTTTCAGCGGCACCTGACTGGTGGAAAGTGGGTTCGATATTAGCAAGACATTCACAGATCTTCTCTATATTTACTCTTAAAATATTACAAAAATGTGCAAACCCCACATTAACAAATTCAAGTACGTTTGTTTAATTACATATACACCTTGCTTATTCAATTACTACATCCAATAAATTGTCAAAATAAGAAATAATCTAGCTCTTGTTGTGCATTCACATGCTCTATTGACAGTAAGCGATGTTTCAAAATAAAAGTTCCAAATTGAATAACGACATTCACAACAAATTGTTATTACAGAATGCTAATATGACGCCCATATTCAAAACAGGGGATAGAAGTAATCCAGCAAACTATAGACCAAACAATTTAACTTGCATAACTGGAAAAGTAATGGAAGCTATAATCCAAGTGAAAATGGTAGATTACCTGGGTTCAAATAACATTCTGAGGGATAGCCAACATGGATTTATTTAGGAGAGGTAGATCCTGTTTAACTAATTTACTTGAGTTCTTTGAGGAAGCTACAAGAGAAATTGATCACAAAAAGACCTACAATGTGATCTACTTAGATTTCCAGAAGGCCTTTACTTAAGCTCAAAAGCTATTGCTTAAGCTCAAAGATGCAGGGATTTTAGGAACTGTAGCAGCTTGTATCGAAAACTGGTTAACAGCCAGGAAGCAGCGAGTAGTTATTAGAGGCACAATGTCACAGTGGGCCTGCGTTCATAGTGGGGTACCGCAGGATTCAATTTTAGGACCACTATTGTTCCTATTTTACATGAATGACATTGACACCAATACATACAGTAAACTGGTTAAATCTTCAGACAACACCAAGGTAGGTGGTGCAGTAGATACTGAACTAGCAGCACAGAGGCTACAACGGGATCTTGATTTAATTAGCGACTGGGCTGATACCTGACAGATGAAATTTAACGTAGATAAATGTAAGGTACTTTAAGTCAAGGGAGGTGATGCTACGATTATACAATTCCTTGGTAAGACCCCACCTAGAATATTGTGTGCAGTTTTACTCACGATACCTTAAAAAGGACATTGCTGCCTTGGAAAGGGTGCAACGTAGGGCTAGGAGAATGAATCCTGGTCTTACAGGAATGTCTTATGAGGAGAGGTTAGCTGAGCTGAATCTGTTTAGCCTCGAGCAAAGGAGACTAAGGGGGAACATGATCCAGGTCTTTAAGATTCTAACAGGTCTGGATGCTGTTCAGCCAAATGGCTACTTCAGTATAAGTTTAAATACTATAACTCGTGGCCATAAGTGGAAATTAGCGGGAGAGCATTTAAAAATGAATTTGAGAAAGCACTCCTTTAGACAGTGTGTAGTTAGAGTATGGAATAGTCTTCCTGTTAGTGTAGTACAAGCTAAAACCCTGGGTTGCTTTAAATCAGAGCTAGATAAGATTTTAACAACTCTGAGCTATTAGTTAAGTTCTCCCCAAACGAGCTTGATGGGCCGAATGGCCTCCTCTCGTTTATGAATTTCTTATGCTCTTATCTTCTTAAGACATACAACCCTTTGAAGCTGAATTCCAATGTGTGATATATTTACACAAAATCACAAGCACATACAGGGCCCACTAACACTAGTGAAACACTAAATAATAATATAAGCCAACATGTCCATTATTTTCTATGCAGATGGAACATAGCGCATCCTAATGTTCCAAAGCTTTTGGTCGAAGGTCATGACTAGATCTACACATATCATGCACTTTGGCACATGTGAAACCTGTAGATAACTTATGAAATTAGCTTATATGTCTCCTATTCATTATTTTCTATGCAGGCAGCATCCAGACTATCAAAATGCTCTAAAGTCAGAATTTAACAGCTCATTTTCAAGTTGTGGTTGAGGAACATGACTAGACCTACACATATTATGTACCTTGGTGCTTGTGAAACCTGAAGGTAATTTGTGAAATTAATTTATATGCCTCATATTCATCATTTTCTATGCAGGTGAAATATAAGCCATCATAATGCCACACCACTGCTAGCAGCTCCTATTGGATTATGCAGCAGTCACGCTCCTGTCCACTAAGTGTCTGACTGAAGTACGCAACTACACACTCCCCTTTAGGTCCCAACTGAGAAAATACAGCACCTAGCCTCGCTATTGTTTTGTGTTCAGAATAAAAATGAAACACACAGAGCTGGTTAAAAGCCGCCATGCAGGCATCCGTCCATGTGGAACTGCTTCCCTTCTCTGTAAGACAAAGCAGAAGTTTCGTAATGCTAGCGAAGTTATTTCTATAACGTTGATAGTATGACGCCAGCCCCAGGAAGCTGTGCAGCTCTAAACACGGGGTGGTCCAACCCCACAGTGCCGTCGCCTTCTCTGGGTCGATAACCACACCTTCCCCATTGATGAGGTGGCCCAGGAAGTGCCCTGGAGGAGGGTGCATTTCCGAGGGTAACACTCGCAACTCTGCCCACCGGATCCCTGAGAGCACAGCTGCCAGGTTCCAAAGTACTCAGCAAAGTCAACGGCGTGCACCAGCAGATCATCGAGATAGACGGCACACTGTTTCTGGGGGACGTGGGCCAGGACACACTCCCTGAGCCTCTCAAAGATACCTGGGGTGTTGCACAGGCCAAATAGCATTGACCAGAAGTGCCACAGCCCCTGATCAATGGTGAACATGGTGTTAGGGCAGGTTTCCAGGGTCAGATCAACCTCCCAGTAGCCACTCCAGAGGTCTAAGGAGCTGAACCACATCGATCAAATGATGTAATCCAGCATGTTTTCAATGCGTGGCAGCAGATTGGAATACTTCCTCATCACCACATTCACCCAATGATAGCTGACGCAGAAATGTTACAACCCGTGCTTCTCAGTGATGACGATCACTGGAGCCGCCGAAGGGGAGATTGATGGCACCCGCCGCTGCCATCTCTCAGATGTGCCAATTGTTGCTTCACTAGTGTGCAGTCTGTGCAGATGCAGGCAGATGGGCAGGGCATCTCCCATATCAATGTGGCGCTGCACCAGGGAAGCGGGTCAGCATTCTTCGGTTCTGGCGGTAAAGATGTCTTGAAACGAGCGCAATAGAGCTCTGAGCTTGTCTTGCTGCGTGGCTGTCAGGTCCTGGCTGCTGCACTGCTACAGCTCTTGGACAGCCTGCACTGTCTAGAGAGACGGCCCCACTGCGGTGTTGCTATTCTCTGCAATCCAGGTTGGGGTTGCAGCTGTGCTGTTGTCAGAGATCTTCCGGGAGTTGCGGACTGCTCTCTTCTCCTCCTCACTTCCGCCTCCATTGGCGCTGGTCACTGCTGTCACACTGGAGGACCACCACATCTGCATTGAGGCAGAGGGCTGCCCCCAGGCAGACTAGCAAATCCAGTCTGATGATGCAGGGGTCGGCGATGCTGACTAGCCAGACCTTATGCACCACCATATGCCCTGCCATCATGTCTACAAGCTACCTCTTCCACCTCATGGCCATCTACATGCCCATCACTGGATATCCGTGGCCTCCCATCCAGCTTATGTTGTTCTATTGGTGTCTGGCAGCACGCCCGGGTGGATCAGGGTGATGGTGGACCCTGTGCTGTTTAAAAACACCAGTTTCCCAAAGCCCATGCCTGAGAGGAAATCTAACATGTGGATAACCTAGAAAGTCCAAAAACATATAAGGGGCAGGATTCATTGGTCATATTTAAATGTCTAATGATATAAATTATTTAGCTAGCATAGTGGTGAATTTTTCTTTTCACCGATGTTAGGTGAAAGAACTTCTAGCTACACAGTTAATGTACTTTTACTCATCCAGTCAGGAGCCTTTACTACTCAACATCACTAATCCATGGGGCTGAGGGAATGGTGTTAAGGAGCCCTATGGGTGAGTTAAATTTGTCCTCTCGGTTGTGACCACTACAGTGCTGTTGATAAGGATAAACAGTTGCCACACTTATTGGTGCAATCCCCCATCACCACATCTCACTTATGTAAGAAGAAAAAAAACATACTTTACAAAACCAGATACGATTACGTATTTTTGAACTGGTTACAAATATGATTACGCATCTTAAACTGCTGACAAATAGGTGCATGTGAATAGCGTACAGATTTCAGAATTGAGATCCTATAGTTCAGGGTTATTCAAATCACGGTCCTCGAGGTCCGAGCACTGCTGGTTTTCCAGCCTTCCTTTACCTGTCAGTCAGGTATGAAGTCTCTGATCAATCAGAATCAGCAATTATTAAACTAACTACCTGGGAGAACTGAAAACAAGGCCTGGATTTGGAATCGAGGCCCAGATTTGAAGAGCCCTGCTGTAGTTTCTGTACACCGCCATAAAAGAAATTCCTCTATGAGACATTAGTGTGAAGACAACATATCATAATCAAAGCCACATCAATACCAAAACATCTTCCATCTTTGTGATTCTCAGAATTCACCTCTGACTGTGTACATGACTTCTCATCCTCAGTTTCATTTCCAAAGACTCACCACAGTGCCAGAGGTGTCAGGAATGAGAACTATAATGAAAGCATTGCTTCTTCTGTTCTGCTAACTTACGCAGGTGTCTATAAAAATGCACATATCTTGGTGACCACAAAGTCATTTTCCGAGTACCATTCTGCCTATTCAGCCTAACTGTTACCATTTTGTTGCAAAAAACAATTTAGTCATTTACTCACCTCAGTAAGCTTTCTTTAGTCCATTGGTTTTTCTCACTCTACTGTAAAAGAGCCTTGCATGTCGCTTTCGAATTACTGTAATTACAATCTGCTTTGATGGATAGCATACGGTGCCCATCTGTCTTCGACTGATCCAGTATTGGGTTTGGTTATGGTGTGCCTAGAATCTCGGCAGCACATGCCACAATGCAGACTACACCTTGACAGGATGGCAGTCTATCCAGAAAACATACACAACATTTAGGATAGTGTTCACTAAATAGTTGATCGTAATCAACGCGTTGACCTTTAATAAATTCCTAGTTGAATGTGACAATCAGACTGTCACCTTCACACTAAAATATACTTTGTAAAACTAGGTTGGAAGCTACTAATTTCAAGACAATAAGTAGCTTACATACATGTTTTTGAACAGAGGGAGGGAATCAACACGACATGGGGAGAACATGTAATCTTCACCTGCAGAACTGTAGTGGAATTCAAGTCTTCAGTTTGTGATGTGGGACAACTTGCCTGCGTCAACTCCCAAAATCATGATGTACTGACATCCTATTCAGAGTGTCCCCAGCCAAGAGCTTCATACTTCTTATACTGGATGTATACTGGATAAGTGGTTATTGAAGATGGGTGGATGTATTGTTTGAAATTATTCATTAGCAATTGGTGTCACAAGTTTGTTAAACTTCAAGCAAACTCTGTGGTTCACTGTTCACACAAAATCAAGAATAAAGTGTTAAAGTGCCAATAGTTTCCGGAAGTTGACGTTACTCGTGAGCAGTGTGACACATAGGGATGTGCATATTTAATTTTTGAGGTAAACATATGCACAAGTTTTCAAATGCTGTGTGATGATACTGAGTGGCTGCCGTATATGGAAAATTAGTACCTTTTCCTTCACTTCGTACTTCACTGTAACTTGCAGCACTGGGTCATACGGGTTGCAGCGCTAAACCCAGACAAACCATCGATTTTTGAAAAATCGCCAGGTCTCCCAGACAGATGCTCAAAAAAGAGGACGTGTCTGAGGAAAGCCAGACGTATGGTAACCTAAGTTTAACTTGTTTGGACCCTTGAGTAAGAATACAAACCAAAATCCATGATTCCCCCAACTTCACTTTCATCACACCGTGGGATTCAGAGCTGTGTAAACTTCTTCCACCTATCACTTAAAGGTCAATTGTCTAGTTAGCTGTTTAGTGAGACTTCATCAGGTGGGACAGATTTCACTTGTACCAAGTTGAAAGTCTTAATGAGACATTTATGTAATATTCAACATTTGTGTACTGGGCAGGATGGACCATGGCACAGTCTGGATCTGACAGTAGTAGCTCTCCTGATATGGTAAGAATTTCTCTAGGTTCACAGGACTGTCGTTTTCCTTTCTTGATTTGGTTTGCACAGGAGGATGTTTTTTCCTCAAAGTATGACTTGCTACTGTAAACAGTCACCAGAACAGTTGTGAAATATAAAAAATATATGTCTCATCTTCAAAAGGTGCAAAATTAATATAAGCTGTCCGGATCAAGGCTAGTTCATAATTCACTTTTTCACGTGCGCTTTCGGGCTGCGGACAGCGTGTTCATACTCCATTTGTCAGTGGATGCAGATGGTTGTGGTCGGCACATGTGCACAGCAGTGATATTCCACCAGACCATCAGAGGGCCGATGTACAAATACAACCAATGTAGTAAAACAAGAACTTTTTCTGAACAGTTTGAAAGTTGTAGCATAGGTTTATGAGGTGTTAAGGTAACATGGCATACCATGGCATTTTCAAATCTGAAATCCATATGAAAAAATTCAGGACAGCCGCCCCCAAAACATTTTTTTGCTGAGTTTTCAAAATTCTGTTTAGTTTTTAGTTTTTATATAGCATGTCTCACAACAGAGTCACCCCAAGGTACTTTACATGGGTGTGTTGTGATATATTCCTGCATCACTAATGCAGAATAATTCAAAATGGAAATGGGAAGACAAAAAAAAAATGAAAGTAATAAAGCCAGATGACAAGGGTGGAGAAGAACCAAAAACTCCCAAGCAGGGAGGAAAAAAAAACCTGTGGGGGTCCAAGGTCAACTGGCTGGCCCCCCCCAGGCGTGCTGACATTATAGGAAAAGAAAGAGTGGGCTTGCTTGCTAAAAGCAAGGTATAGACTGTGGTCAAAGCCAAAGTCCATCAATGAATCAATTCTCCACTTTGACCTGTGCAGGGTGGCAGATTGAATTTATAACTCTTTCCCATGTTTTGCGATAGCCATAATGGTGTTGCTTTTGAAAATACCATATACGGTGGTATAATAATTGACACTTTTTATTGATCTCTATGTGGAAATTCATTTCATACTTCCCCCACAATGCACCCAGGCAGTGCTCAGTGACCCACAGACATGCCCTGGCTAGACTTGAACTGGTGACCTTGTGATCACGATTACAGAGGCTTAGCCCACCAAGCCACACACTGGCCCCAAATAAATGATCTGGCCAGGAAAAATGTAAAAATTAGATTTGCGGATACCTCGGCACCTCCTGCAACAATTTTTCTTCTACTCTGTCTTGGTTGACCTCTGCTCTGTAGAAGTCACTGCCACCTATAGTAAACACCTAGTCAATTATTTTGCACCCATGCTATTGACATGCACAGTCCACAGCTGTGCGGTGCAAACCTTGATGAAATTTACATCACCTCACCGTGAACACTGAAATTGCACGTGGAAAAGTGTGAATTGGCCTTCATTCCCTGCCCTGTCCTATCTGTCATTTCCCTTTTTGGCCAGCAGGTGTTGCTGCCCATCCCATTCTAGTTTTTGAGTCCTAAGTATTTAATCATTATGACCCTCACATACATCTTGTTACACCTAGTCCCTAGTGTTTGGCTAATTGTCATTGGCTCATCATTTGTGTATATACTTTACATGGAGAAAATATGCAGAAAACATTATTGAGGCGCACCTCAATTATTGAATTTAGGTGTTTCTTTCAGACCCATAGCCACAAGTGTATAAAATCAAGCACCTAGCCATGCAATCAGGTTTACGAACATTTATGTGATACTGTCATAGGATGACACCTTGCAAGAAGTCAGTTCATGATTTTCCACGGTGAACTGTAAGTGGTATTATTACAAAGTGGAAATGTTTAGGAACAAAAGAAACAACCAGTGGCAGACAGTGTGAGGTAACAGCAGAGAGCCAAGTACTGAGGTGCATAGTGTGTAAAAATTGCCAAAGCTCTGTTGACTCGATAACTGCAGAGTTCCAACCTTCCTCTGGCATTAACCCCAGCACAAAAATCATGTACTGGGTGCTTCATGGAATGGGCTTCCACGGCTAAGCAGCTGCATGCAAGTCTCACATCACCAAGCGAAATGCCAAGTGTCAGATGGAGTGGCATAAAGCATGCCGCTACTGGACTATGGAGATGTGGAAATGTGTGGGGAGTGATGAATCATGCTTCTCTGTCTGGCAGTCTGATGGACAAGTCTGGGTTTGGCAGATGCCAGAGGAATGTTACCTGCCTGACTGCATTGTGCCAACTGTAAAGTTTGGTGGGGGAGGGATAATGGTATGGGGATGTTTTTTCAAGGGTTGGTCTAGGCCCCTTAGTTCCAGCAAGAGGAACTCTTAATGCTTCAGCATACCTAGACATTTACAGAAGGCCCTTTTCTGTTCTAGCATGACTGTGTCCCAGAGCACAAAGCAAGATCCATAAAGACATGGTTGGATGAGTGTGGAGTGGAAAAACTCACAACCACATCAAAAATGTTTGGGATGAACTAGAGCGGAGATTGTGAGCCAGGCCGTTGCATCCAACATCAGTGCCTGACCTCACAAATGTTCTTCTAGATAAATGGA
This sequence comes from Paramormyrops kingsleyae, assembly GCF_048594095.1. Classification (NCBI taxonomy): domain Eukaryota; kingdom Metazoa; phylum Chordata; class Actinopteri; order Osteoglossiformes; family Mormyridae; genus Paramormyrops; species Paramormyrops kingsleyae. Next base: position 22,029,637 of record NC_132802.1, on the reverse strand, counting down.
CAAAAATTTCCACAGATGCACTCCAAATCTTGTTGGGTTTCAAATATGTTCTTAACCGGCATACTGCCTGCCACCATATCAGTGCAATCATTCTGACACAGGTGGCAGAAAACCTGCACACAAACAGAGCAAACTGACAGGAAGCTGCAGAAGGACAGTGAGGAAGAGACCAAATGGAGTAGCTGTTGAGGTAGAACAGTAACAGAACCACAGACGGAAACAGGGTATTTCACATGAGTGGAGGAAGGGACAGAGGCAGAGAGTGCATACTGCATACTGCATACTGGAATCTGACCTGTTTTTGATCCTTTACTTCTTTGCAGCTAGATAAAGAAGCATATTAAATGTCCAGATGTCCAGTTCTGGGGAAAAAAAAAATCTTTTATTCTTTTATTAGTTTTGGAAATTTTTAATAGAAGTTTAATGGGGAAATATCCATAGATTTATCTTACACATTTTTTTTGTGATTTATTTAAATGGAAAATATAAGAAAGGCAAGACTGCTGTGTTGAAAGGAGATAAAAGCTGATTATATGCTAGGTTGCTATTTCGAAATGGGATGTCCATCTGACATTTGTGTGGTGTTTTGTGTTTTATAGTGATAAGGCTTTAGTTACGAGAATATTTTTCACTAAGGTCACACATAGACAGCTTGTTATGTGATAAACTCAGAAAAGATGGCAACTAAGCCCCACAATGCAATGTGTTTACCTGACATTATATGATGTCATTAATTGACTAATTTGCATTGATGTTTAGGGCAACTATGAAATGCAAAAAATGTTGTCTGTATGTAATCAGTTTCAGATCACAATTAATTAGGTACTAACAATATATTGTGATGCCAGTACCAGGTATGGTGATTGGGAAGGGTACAAAAACGGGCTTTACTGATATGTGCCAGTTCT